>NC_136959.1:52075287-52675287 GCF_032717465.1 Coenobita brevimanus | reverse complement strand
TTCAGCAGGGTCAGGCTGAGGCGCATGAGAGGGACCTGGCACTGGTTCAGGTGGGTCATCCAAAACTTCCTCATCAGATGCCTCCAAATCATCATCCCCATGCAGCACTTCCTCCTGGAGGAGCTGTTCCTCGTCACAGTTGTCTGTGGCTTCCCTCAGGTACTCAAACAAAATTGTCTCATAATGGTATATTAAACAAGCAGTCACTTCCTGGTCTAATGGTTACAGGAGGGAAGTAGTATTAGATGGCAAAAACACTACCTTTACATTTTCATGCAAACCCTCCAAGTAGGCTGGGTGCCCTCATGTGTTGTCTAACACCAACAGAATTTTAAAAAGATTACCTAACTCATCACACCTTTTCTTTGCATCAGTGATAAAATATTTTGTGAACCACCTGTTCAATATATCCCTTGTCATCCACCCTGTTTTTTACTTTTCCCAATACACCACAAATCATTCATGTCTTTTAGTTGCTTAAAGCACCTTGTTTTTTTTCACTTTGCTTACAACTAATGGCCTCATTTTGTGGCCTGCAACATTGCAAGACAAATGTAGAGTGATGCTTACAATATCTACTTTCCTACCCCTGCCTTGCCTGTGTTCTTTCGTGATGTACGTTGTCCTTGGCATTCTTTTGTAGCGCAGACTTGCCTCATCTACGAGGTATGTTCAATAAGTAATGAGAAAATTTCAGGAGAGGCATTAACCCTTTAACCTCGGGTGTCATTCCAGAATGACATTGACAAAACTGGACCAAACCGCGGGTGTCATTCTGGAATGATCATGAATATTTTGAACACCGCGCGTTTTCCCGGCGCGCAAAGTGTCTCACGTAAGAGTAGCTGTCGAGTTCTTTCACGCCAGCCATCCCACACCTCCCTCCTCCAACCCCGAGGGGGCCCCCCCCACCCCTGCCCTGACCCGCATCAGTCAGTATCTGTCCAGCTTTGTGCGTGATAATGGCGCTCCGTCCCGACTCATCGTCGCTCGCCTCCTCCTCTACAATGATTAGTGCTAGTGTTCCCTCTACCTCTACACCGGTAAAGGAACTGCCGACGGCGAGGCAGAAGGGGTTGAGCACTCCTGAAATTAGAACTGAGCTGGACAAAACTGTAAGTACTACTCTTGATTGTGGCAGTGAAAGTGACACACTCACAGCAAGCAGTGATGATTTGGCAGTGATTGGTGGTGAACCATTTTCCACTGATAGTGACAGTGATGAAAGTGATTGTGTTGTTTCCCCCCCACCACCCCCAACTTACTCTGGGAAAGGAAAGGCTCCTATGGGCAAATCTGGTATTGCACGTGGGAAGGGAGTGAAGCGCAGGCTCACGTCTCCCACACCAGGCCCTAGTAAGCATTTCCCATCAATTTCCCGTTCCCCTAGCCCTATTACCCTCACATCATCATCATCATCTGCCGTGCCCTCTCATCAGTCTACATCATCTGAGGAGTACGAATTACCAAAGCCTGCAAAGCGAGGGAAGGCAGGCCGTGCAGGCAGGGCAGGCAGGCCTAGAACAAAGGGGATGCGTGGCAGTTGGAGGGCAAAGCTGGGTGATAAGCGAGGAGATAAGTGGGGTAGAAAGGGTCAAGTTTCACCACGCACCAGGTCAGAAACCCCCCCGCCTGCCCCCCGCTCAGCTCCCTCACCCTCGCCACCCCCCCACTCACCGCCCCCACACTCACCCCCCTCCCCGTTGCCTCCTGCCTCACCCCCCTCCCGCTCGCCTCCTGTCTCACCACCTGCCTCACCCATTGCCTCACCCATTGCCTCCACTTCAGCTCCTTCTCACGGGGAAACGAGTGCAATGCAACCTGCCCCTGCCACTGAACCATGCACAGGGCAAGTGGATGCATTTGTTTGGTCTGACGGTGCAGATTTTCAGCCACACAATCCACCGTTTGATATGACAAATGCTGGAATACAGCCTGCCTTCCCATGCAACGCAGGAGATGACTTTGTTGAGTACTTCCTGGCCTTCATGGATGATGAAATCGTGCAGCATGTCAGCGATGAGACCGATAGGTATGCAGCTCAGTGTGCAGCAGAAGGGCTGGGACCTATTGGCTCACCAAAGCAAGTGTCGTGGTTGCCTGTCGGAATCAGAGAGCTGTATGTTTTTTTTGCCCTAATGTTTCTTATGCCCCATATAAAGAGACATGAGTTGGAGGAGTACTGGCTCGTGGATGACATTACTACTATCCCAATATTCGGGAAGTATATGTCACGGGATCGGTTCCGACAGCTGCTTGGATACCTGCACTTCGCTGACAATGCAAACCCGTCCCAAACTGACCCTTTGTGGAAAGTGAGGGATTTTCTCAACAGGATTAGGGATCGATTTATGCGATTTTTCCGGCCTATGCAGAAAGTCGTCATAGACGAATCCCTGGTATTGTTCAGAGGACGTCTCAAATTCATGCAGTACATCCCCAGCAAACGCCACCGCTTTGGGATAAAGTTCTTTGTGCTGTGTGACTGTGGGACGGGGTATATCCTGGATTTTGTCATCTACTTTGCTAGCACAATGGATGTGAACAGGAAAGACCCCCTTGGCTTCTCTGGCTCCGTTGTAAAAGTGCTGATGGAGAGGTATTTTGGTGGTAATCATGTGCTGTACACAGACAATTACTACACAGCACCGAAACTCTCCAAATACCTGGCTGAACATGGCATTGGCACTGTTGGCACTGTACGGAGCTATAGGAAAGAGTGGCCAAGTTTCCCCGAAGCATCATCATCATCCACGGGAGATGTTCACCTGAAGAAGTCAGACAAGCTTCTTGCGATCAGGTGGCATGACAAGAAGGTCGTGAATATGATCAGCACCATCCACAAGGGGGAATTGCAGAGAACTGGGAAGGTCAGCTACAAGACAGGAGAGCCAATCATGAAGCCTGATGCCGTCATTGATTACAATGCCAATATGAGACTTGTTGATAAGTCTGATATGATGATTGGCGAAATCAACTGTCTCAGGAGAAACACCCGATGGTACAGGAAGGCTTGCCTGCACATGCTCGATATGTGCATGCTCAACACCTTCATTCTCTACAAGACACAAGTCGGGGGCATAAGGCAACCATCACTGAGACAGTTTTCCAAGACTGTCGTGCAGCAGCTACTTGCACGATTTGGTCAGGTGACGGCATTGATCCCGAGGCGACACTCTGACACACAACCTGACCGTCTTGAGTGCTGCAGTTACATGAGCTGGCACCAGCTTGTGAAATTGCCTCTTACAGCAGGCGGCAGGTTGTCACAGGGCCGCTGCAGAGTATGTTCTAACACCACACGGAGGCCTAGGACGAGAAAAATGAGCACACACCAGTGCCTGGAATGCCAAGTCGCTCTATGTGTAACTCCGTGCTTTGCCGAGTACCACTCTCTGAGTAAATACTGAAAGTGACAGTGATATATAGTGATGCGACAGTGACGTGCTTTGCGAATAATTGTAGTACAGTAAAAGTCCAATTCTTCGGCATCCAATTCCCCGGCAAATCTGACATTTCGGCAGTTTTGAGAAATAGTCCCATTTACGAAAATCTCTGATCGTTTGGGAGATTTTCCGATTTTTTTGGTCAGTCTTGAAATTCTCCATGAGGCTTGCCAGCTAGCTACCCGCCTTAGTGAGTGAGATAGTGGAAGTGATGGAACGAGTCTACCACTGCCATGAAGCTCAGAGGCTAGCTCTTTTTCCCATAGCATAAAGAGAGGACAATCATGTAGTGAGTCTAGCATGGGAAAGAGACTCCAATCAACCCCTTCTATTGTACATATGTAAATAAGGAACCTACTATAAGTTTAGGTAAGTGCATGTGAACTTGTAGGCCTACTGTACCATTACATTTATATACAGTATGTTCACTAATTTCTTTATTTTTCATATTCATGTATAGTACTGTATTCATTACAGTATTGTACAGTATCAAACAGTATACAGTACTCTCTCCAAACACATTTGTGATGATATGAGTAGTGATGATAGTGTTCATCGAAACATATAAGGTACTGAGTGGGTAGGGTTTTTGATAATTCCGCAATTTTGATTTTGCGGCACTTGCCCGGTCCCATAGATGCTGAAAAATCGGACTTCTACTGTAATAAGGGATATTTTGCCTAGAAAAAAATGTAAATATTGGCCAGTATAATAAGTGATATTGTAATAAGAGAATCTGCGGCACTTGTGTAGTTCTGCGGCACTTGTGTAATCCTGTGATGTGCCAGTGATGCAATATAGTAATAAGTGCAGTGTAAATATAATGTATATTGCCCAGATTATATGTAAAATAATATTAGAAGTTAGAAAGAATGAAAAGATCGCATGAAACGTCAGTGAGCGGGTGCCGCCACAGTGAAGTGAGGCGCAGCCGCAGTGAAGAGCGGGCGCAGCCGCAGGGAAGTGCCTTTTACCTACCTCAGTGAACACAGAGTGGGTGTTTATCGTATGTACAGTGTTCATATATGTTTATATTACTATTATGAGAGAGTGGTTGGCATTTGGTACTGGTGTGTGGGGCGTAAAATAGTTATTTCACACCCCTCACTTCTAACGGCTCTCCTCGTCCTGTGAAAGTCAACAAAGTCATAAAACCTACATCAATGGAAAGCTGAAGGTTAGTACTTTCTAATGGTACCTTATTTTTTTCTCTAGCTTTATTCTGTGCAGAGTTATTAAGGTTTAAAGGTTTGTTTACATTTGGCTGAAACCCCCGCGGGAGAGGACAACCAGACCAAAACAATACCCGCGGTTAAAGGGTTAAATATCATTCAATCAGAATGCTCCTTCATGGTGAAGTACACATATATATAGTCTTTAAAATGACTAACTGGCACCTTCCTATCTGCCTAGGTTTGAACGCAGCGGTGTACGTGGTGGAACCAGTTTGATCCGGTTGGCCGATCTGTCAACACTTGACAAGATGCAGGGAAACATGGAGCAATGTTACGCCATCAAATTTTGTGTTAAACTTAAGAAAACCAAATAAGAAGCTTATGGAATGTTAGAGGAGGCCTATGGGGATGAATTGATGAGCAAAGCAAGTTTCTACAGATGGTTTAACCGATTTATTGAAGGAAATGAACAGGTTGAGGATGAACCCAGATCTGGAGCACCGAACAGTGCACGTAAGGAGGAAAACATTGAGGAAGTGCTAAGGTTAATGATGCAAGACCGTCGAGTTACTGTGAGGATGATATCTGAAGCTGTTGGTATTAGTATTGGCACAGTGGAGACAGTTCTGACCGAAGATCTGAAGCTCCACAAAGTTTGTGCCAAGTTCGTGCCAAAGATCCTCTCCGACGACCAGAGGCAGTTTCGTATGGAATGTTGCACTGACATTCTCGATATGATAGAGGCTGATTCAAGTTTCCTGAACAAGGTAGTGACTTGCGACAAGAGTTGGGTGTTCACCTAGGACCCTGAGAGCAAACGTCAGAGTGCCCAGTGGAAGCACATGTCCTCCCCCAGGCCCAAGAAGGCAAAGATGAGCAGGTTGCAAGAGAAGGCCATGGTCATTCCTTTCTTTGATTCCAAGGGGCTCATTCACGTTGAATGGGTTCCTGAGGGCCAAACCGTCAGTAAGGAGTATTACCTTAAAGTTCTGAAAAGGTTCAGGGAGAAGATGAGGAAGAAGAGGCTGCAGCAGTGGAGCAGCGGAGAGTGGTGGTTCCACCAGGACAATGCCCATGCCACAGGTCAATGCTGGTGACCACCCAACAGGGGAATGAAAGTGGTACAACACCCACCCTACAGCCCTGACCTGGCCCTTTGTGACTTCTTCCTGTTCCCACACATGAAAGACAGCCTCAGGGGAATCAGATTCCAGTCAACATAGGAGGTGAAAGAGGCATCGGAAAATTACCTGAAGGGACTGCAGAAGAAGGACTGGGAGGAGGTCTTCCAGGATTGGGCGAGACGCCTGCAGAAGTGTGTAGATGCGAGAGGCCATTATTTTGGAGGAGACAAAGTTTTGTAAGCTTTTGAAAATAAATAGTCTCTCCTGAAATTTTCTCATTACTTATTGAACATACCTTGTATGTTGTAAATTTGCTCAGAAGTGTAGCCTCCATCCCTGATTATTCCCTTCAGTATATCGATGAACGTCTCTGCTGCTCTGGCATCTGCAGACGCTTGTTCTCCTGTCACCTGGACTCTTTTCAAATCTTTCCTCTTCCAGAACTTGGCAAACCAACCACTCGACACCTTAAATCTGCTGGGGGGGTTGAGACAGCTTAAGGCAAGCAACAGAATACAAGTGGCAGGTTGTCCTTCATATATTTACTGAGTCGATTGAAACTCCTTCCCTCTCCTGTCGGTTGCAGTACATGACCAGGTACCTTTCCATCATAACAAGCACTGGGTCAGACACTCGAAATCTCTTGTCCAGGGCAGATCCCCCATAGGCCCTCACGGTCTTCAATATGGCTTCCTTCTTAGCCAGGATTGTATGAATAATTGACTCATTGACCTGGAAAGCTTTGGCGATGGCACAATTATGTTCTCCTCTCTTCTCCCGCTTGATCATGTCAAGCTTTTGCTCCTGGGTTAAATTCTTCTGCTGTCTTTCTGGGTTACGGTGAGGTGGCATTGTCAGGCTCGATCATGTGGCCAAAAAAAAGAGCAAAGGTAAGACACAGTACATGTGGAAGCAGAACACGGGGAGAGGGTTGACTAGAGTGCCAGGAATGCTCAGTAGACCATGATGAGACCTGGCCCAGATACATGACATGCATACGTAATGAGCAATGCAACTCGCGCTTTGACTAAATCTGCCCGCGTTTTGTCTGTTTTTATTGCATTTTGACCAGTTATCTTGTGTATTGACTAAATATTCCATTATTTTTGGCCTTAGGCTGCGTTTTCACTGTCATTATAGTGTAGTACAGTTTTTCAAGAAATGGGCAATTTCTCTATCTATCTGTCTATTGCCAGATGCCTTAATCCTTTACAGGGTGGCCACAAACAAATCGCCTCCACATCACCCTGTCCCCCGCCATTTCACTGCCCTGCTCCCTACTCACACCCCCTTCTCTCATATACCTCTCCACTCCATCCCTCCACCTCATCCTTGGCTTCCCCCTCCCTCCACCTCACTCACATACACTCTCCTCCTCAGTCTCTCACCCTCCATCCTCTCCACATGGCCAGACCACCTCAGTGTGTTCTTCCTAACGCTTCCTATCACATCCACACCACAACACTCCTTTATATCCTCATTTGTCAGCCTGTCTCTCCATGTGACTCCACAGGCTCCTCTTAAATAACTCATTTCCACTGCTCTCACTCTGACTTCTGTCCTTCCAACAGTGTCCAAGCTTCACTCCCATAAGTTAGAGTTGGTATCACAATACTATCATGTAACTTTTTCACTTCCATGCTCACTCTCCTGTTCCTTATCACTGCTTTCAAGGAACCAGCAACCTTTCTTCCCTGTTGTACCCTTTCAAGCATTTCACCCTACAAACTTCCATCCTTACTCATCACACTCCCCAAGTACTTCAACTTACTCACATTTTCCATTTCCTCACCATCCAACCTCACTGTACATTCACTGACTTCACCTCTCTCAAAGACCATCACTTTACTTTTCCCTACATTCACATTAAGATTCCGTTTCTTACACATTCTCCCAGGCTCATCCACCAAGCCTTGCAGCTCCCCTTTGTCGTCACTTAACAACATAGTATCATCTGCAAACAACAGTACAGGGAGTTTCCAAACACTAAACTCTGTCTCACTAGGGCAACTCCAACATCCACTGCCCTACCTTGTATCTCTTTTATTACCCCATCCATGTATGGATTGAATAACCATGGTGACATGACACATCCCTGTTTCAACCCAACCTTCAAAGAGAAACATTCACTTAGTTCACCATCCACACGATCTGCAGCCTTATCACCATCATACATACTCTTCACAGCATTCAACAACTTCCCATCAGCTCCATATACTCTTAATACTTTCCACAATCCTTGTCTATCTACCCTGTCATATGCTCTCTTCTAAGCCATGAAGGCCGCATACAACTTCTTTCCCTTCTCTAGAAACTTTTCCACTAAAGATCTAAGAATGAATATCTGGTTTAGACAACCTCTTCCCTTCCTAAAACCTCCCTGTTCTTCTCCAACTAATTCCTCTGTTATTTCTCTAACTCTGTCAATAAGTATCCTGCCATATACTTTTCCTATTACACTAAGAAGACAAATGCCTCTGTGACTACCACACACTTCTTTTTCCCCTTTTCCTTTGTACAAGGGAATAATTATACCTGACTTCCAATCCTCTGGGACTCTACCTTCCTCCCAGGCCAATCTGCACATCTTCCACGTCCATTCTACTACTATCTCTCCCCCATGCTTCAGCACTTCACCACACACTCCATCAATTCCTGGGGCTTTCCCCAGTTTGACTTTCTTCCTTGCTTCCACAACTTCTATCCTATTGATTTCTTCCTTTCCTCTCACCTCCCTTCTTCTCCCAGCCGTTCCCTAGCCACTTAAACTCGCTCTACTTCCATTCTCTATATTCAACAATTTCTTAAAGTGTTCTCTCCATCTACTCACTTTTTCTCCCTTCTCGACTAGTAATCAACCATTTTTATCTTTCACTCCCCTACTAACTTAACTGCCACCCTGTCTTACTGTCTTCGCCTCTGTCCAGAACATTTTCTTACAGTCCCACCACTTCACACTCAAATTCCAAATTCCTCATCCACTCTCTTACTCTCTCTTACTAATCTTTTCACCTCTCTCTTCATTTCTGCATATACTCTCTCTTCCGCCTCTCAACTTCTTCCACGCCCCTATTTCCCATCCATTCATTGTGTGCTCTCTTCTTTTGTGTCACCCACGTAATAATTGCCAAAAACGCGTTTTGACCATTTCTTAGACATGAAATATGTGATGTGGTGTGTGGGGTGGAGAGAAGACGGAGGGGGTTGCAAGGAACAGCGTGGTGGATTGAAGAGGTGAGACAAGCTGTGGCACAAAAGAAGAGAGCATACAATTAATGGATGAGAAATAGGGGCGTGGAAGAAGTTGAGAGGCGGAAGAGAGAGTTATATTAGAAAGGAAGAGAGAGGTGAAAAGATTAGTATGAGAGAGTAAGAAGAGAGTGGATGAGGAATTTGGAAGGAATTTGAGTGTAAAGTGGAGGGAATGTAAGAAAATGTTCTGGCATGAGGTGAAGAGAGTAAGACAGGGTGGCAGTGAAGTTAGCAGGGGAGTGAAAGATAATAATGGTAGATTACTAGTGGAGAAGGGAGAAATAGTGAGCAGATGGAGAGGACTCTATAAGTAATTGTTGAACATAGAGGATGGAAGTAATGCGAGTATAAGTGGCTGGGGAATGGCTTGGAGAAGGAGGGATGTGAGAAGACAGGAAGAAATCAGTAGGATAGAAGTTGTGGAAGCAATGAAGAAAGTCAAATTGGGGAAAGCCCCAGGAATTGATGGAGTGTGTGGTGAAATGCTGAAGCATGGGGAGAAATTGTAGTAGAATGGATGTGGAAGATGTGCAGATTGGCCTGGGAGGAAGGTAGAGTCCCGGAGGATTGGAAGTCAGGTATAATTATTCCCTTGTACAAAGGAAAAGGGGAAAAAGAAGTGTGTGTGGTAATCATAGGGGCATTTGTCTTCTTTGTGTAATAGAAAAAGTGTATGGTAGGATACTTATTGACAGAGTTAGGGAAATAACAGAGGAATTAGTTGGAGAAGAACAGGGAGGTTTTAGGAAGGGAAGAGGTTGTCTAGACCAGATATTCATTCTTAGATCTTTAGTCGAAAAGTTTCTAGAGGGGGGAAACTCCCTGTACTGTTGTTTGCAGATGATACTATGTTGTTGAGTGAAGAAAGGGGAGCTGCAAGGCTTGGTGGGTGAGTTTGGGAGAGTGTGTAAGAAACGGAATCTAAAGGTGAATGTAGGGAAGAGTAAAGTGATGGTCTTCGAGAGAAGTGAAGTCAGTGAATGTACAGTGAGGTTGGATGGTGAGGAACTGGAACTGGACAATGTGAGTACGTTTAAGTACTTCGGTAGTGTGATGAGTAAGGATGGAAGTTTGGAGGGTGAAGTGCTTGGAATGGTACAACAAGGAAGAAAGGTTGCCGGTTCCTTGAAAGCAGTGATAAGAAACAGGGAAGTGAGCATGGAAGTGAAAAAGTTACTACATGACAGTATTGTGATACCAACTCTAACGTATGGAAATGAAGCTTGGACGTTGTTGGAAAGACACAAGTCAAGAGTGAGAGCAGTGTAAATGAGTTATTTAAGAGGAGCCTGTAGAGTCACATGGAGAGACAGGCTGACAAATGAGGATATAACGGAGCGTTGTGGTGTGGATGTGGATGTGATAGGAAGCGTTAAGAGGAATACACTGAAGTGGTTTGGCCATGTGGAGAGGATGGAGGGTGAAAGACTGACAAGGAGAGTGTATGTGAGTGAGGTGGGGGAGGGGGAGAGGGAGAGGGAGGCCGAGGATGAGATGGAGAGATGGAGTGGAGAGGTATATGAGAGGGGGGGGTGATGTGGCAGCAGGGCAGTGAAATGGTGGGGGCCAGGGCGATGTGGAGGCGATTTATTTGTGGGCACCCCGTACAGGATTGAAACGTCTGGCAATAGATAGATAGATAGAAAATATAGGCCGTGCTATGACTAGTTCCACGCTCTCTGATCGAGGATTATGTGAGCAGTGGCTGTATATGGATGTGTTTTTGAACCATGGGTTTCCCCCCCCAACCAAGTCCTAAGCCCACCCAAAGAGTCCAAAAATAAGTTTAAGCCATTCCGTCTGGGTGACATGTTTACACGTCCTCCCTGGGCTGTCCGTGGTGCACTTACAGCATACATGATATAGTGTTTCGCGGCATTGTTTGAATATTCCGCGGGTTATTTCCACCACATGCAGCCACTGGCAACCCTCCTGCATGCATCTGAGTCATGCTTCAGTCACCTGCGTACCTCCGTAATGGATAGACCTTTGCAAAAAGTTTTCCCTGTGTCTTGATCCTTGTCTGAGTTCCAGCAGCTGCCGACATCAACACCAATGACGTCCAAAGGCCAGAAAAGAAAAGGCCTTAGTGATAGTGCGATAGGGAGGGAACTTGAGGTGACATTATGACCAATTGTGAGTGGAGAAAGTGGCTTCCTTTCAGGAAAGAGACCGCCATAATGAGTGTCGATATTTATGCATCGTTTCGGAGGGTGGAGGACGTGACTCCACTGTGTGCTCATCATTTCCCCCCTGTATGTTCATCTGCTATTTCCGATGATGAGAATGGTTCAGAGGGTATTGACGATCCTGGAGAGGGAAATATTGGCAAGGTAAGGAAATGGAAGAGGAGGTATGGAGTGGAGAAAGGGAGGAGGTGGAGGAGGGAGGGAGAAGGGAGGCATATAGTGAATGGCTAGCGAGTAGAGGTAGGGGAGAAGATGAGAGAGAGAAGAGAGAGGTACAGTAATCACTCCAATATCCTACGTAATAGAGCCATAGGTAGGTCCGGATATTGGTTCTGTCCGGATATTGGGCCCCAGCTTATGGACTTGTACTTATGGACCCTAACTCAGAGAAACACCTATACAACTCCCTCTGGACATGCATAGCACCTATTTAAGACCCAAATCACACCAATAAGGCACATAAATGACTGAAATAAATGCAAAAGAAACATAAAATGAGGGTTAGAAGTATGTTCATACATTAATAAACATTCTGGTACTTATGGACCCGAACCTAGCCTAACTCAGAAAAACACATTCCTACTGCACATGCATAGCTACTAACACCCTATTCACACCAATAAAGGACATTAAAGAGTGAAATGGGGTAAGTATAGTATGGAAAAAAGTACAGTATGAAACATTTTGCCTACTTACAGCAAGTCCCTGGCCACCTCGATGAATAACCGCCTCCTCTCGGACTCTGACAGTAAGAATGATTTCCTGAAGCACTTGCAGTACACTGTTCCTGAAGTCTTGCACTGAACTTAGTCAATCACACACAGAAGTCCGTTCTCTTCACAGTGTGCACTCTTGTCTAAATAATGCTCCATTGTAACTTACTAAGTGTTGCACTTTAACTTTTCCCATTCATATAATTTTTCAAAGCCAAAACAAACAAGTCTATTTACGTTAAATTTTTTTTCTATTGAGTCTTTTCTCTGACAACTTTAAATCCTTAACACAACACACTGTTTTTTTCACTGCAAAACACTCTAAATTCCCGTGTGGTCTAGTGGAGAAGTTCTTGTTGTTTATTCACTGTCAGAGTCCAAGAGTGTCACTGGCAGGCGACCTAGGGGTGCATCGCTGGATCGTGGTGATGACGTACCCACTGCAGATGACTCTGAAGAAAGCCGCAAACTCACGTCGAGCGGTGACTCCACCGTGGCTGATGTGCTGGGCTGTGGCTCGGAGCATGAGGGCCTGTCTTGGGGAGGCAACGGAGTGGAGCCAGGGCTGGGCACAGCGGGGGTCACGGGCCTGAAAAAACTGTCAGTGGTTGATTGACGCAATGACCGACGATTCTGACGATTGATGATGCGCTGCCTGAAAGCACGCACTTCCTCCACGAGTCCCAAGGGCCCCATCTCCCTGTCGCAGTCCAGGTGTTCCAGGTAGTCTAGGACGAACTCTTGATGTTCCCGGAGTGCGCTCAGCTTGGGGATGGGTGGAGTAGTGTCCTGCTGAGAGGAGTCCACATCATCGTCGCCTTCAGCGTCGGAATCTTCAAGTTCGGTACTGACACCTGCAACCGAAGACGCGATCTTGATATCAGACAACGTCTGATACCCAGGATCGCCCTCGTCGTCATCCAACTACTCACGAACATCGTCCACATCTACATCGTTGCCGTGCGTACGTAGCCATGCATGGAAGTCATCCACGTCAAAGCCTAGGAAATCGTACTCCACATCCGTTCTGAGAAGCAGACGAGACCAACCATTTTCCAGAGTCTTCACAGGGACTTCTTTCCATGCACTAGCCCAGTTGTACAGCGCAGACTTGATGTTGTAGCGGCGAAGGTTTTCCAAAGTCCGCTTGCCTCGTGTGTCCCGTCCCTCCCTGCGCTCGTCCTCGTCCTCGAGAACAACCATCACCTCATCCAGGAACTTCCGACGGTGTAGGCGCTTTGTTTGCCACAATCACTCCTTGGTCCATTGGTTGGATGAGAGCAGTCATATTAGGTGGCAGAAACATGCACCTAATATGGCCATTTTCAGCAACCAAGTCCTTGTCGCACGGGTGGGCAGGTGCATTGTCGAGGAGAAGGAGGGCCTTTACCTGGTCGCGCAGGATTCCCAGTGTCTTCGTCTGGTAATGGATGACCTCCTTGACGAAGTGACGGTGAAACCAGTCTTTGAAGATCACAGCTGTGAACCATGCCTTCAAAGAATGGTACCAGGCGACAGGAAGGACATCCATCACCCCACGAAGGCACCGAGGCTGCTTTGCACGGCCAACAACAATGGGCTTAAGCCGGTGCATGCCATTAGCACTGGCACAAGACAAAGCAGATATCCGTTCCTTTGAAAGCTTGCGGCCAGGTACACGCTTCTCCGTCTCCTCGGCTAGAGTGTTCGTTGGCAGCGAGCCATAGAATAGGCCAGTTTCGTCAGCGTTGTAGACTTGACCGAGAGTTAGGCCCTCCCTGTTGATCAAGCCCTTCACCTTGTGCCGAAACTCGTCAACTCCATCCTCGTTAGCGTCCAATGCTTCGCCATGTGCTTTACGGTTGGTAAGGCCATGCCGCAACTTGAACGCGAAGAGCCAACCCTCGGATGCCTTGAAGTCTAGGGCATCGTGAAGCCTGGCGAACTTCTCAGCAGCAGCCTTCAGCTCCGTTCCACGTACCATCACACCAGCAGCACGTTGTTGTCGATGCCAAATCAACGTGGATCGGTCGATTTCTGCAAACTTGGGGGTGAACATAACCCTCCTTTCCACGTTGCGTTTGCTTCTCAACGAGAAGTCAGCCGTGTACTGCATGAGTTTGTCTCGGGCTCTCTTGATATCGAACAAAGTAGACCGGGCCAGGTTAAACTCGCGGAGAATGCGGGAAGAAAACCACCCCGCATCTACTTTCTCCAATATCTCCCGTTTCTTCTCCAGAGTCAACACCACTCTCTTCCTTTTCTCAGGTGGCGGGGCCATCATCGCACTTACTAAGAGGAGGCCCGAGAGCAGCAGGAGGCCCTGCAGCAGGTAAGACACCACCACAAAAGCGATCACGTGGGCAGCCATTACGACGAGCGTGCACTTGCGGCGAGAGACAGGCGGAAGGTGGGGAGGATGCAGTGGCGCTCTATCGGACGTCGGAGGAACGATGCACCACAACAGTGCTCTCCCGCGCCTCGCGCGGTAAGTTCAAATTAAGGGCGTGATTTTTTTTTTGGGGGGGGTGGGGTTTCGGACCATTTTGGGAATATTGGATCCCAGGACGATTATGTCCGGGTAGTGGGGATATTCGGTTATTGGGGGTCCGGATATTAGAGTGATTACTGTATATGTGAGCAGAAGGGAGATGAAGAGACTGGTGAAGGAGAGTAAGAAGAAAGTGGATGGAGAGTTTGGGAGGAACCTGAGTTTAAAATGGAAGGAGAGTAAGAAATTGTTTTGGAAGGAGGTAAAGAAAGTAAGACAGTGTGAAAGGGGAAATAGTAGGGGAGTGAAAGATGGGAATAATAGATTGTTGATGGAGAAGAGAGAGAAACTGAGGAGATGGAAGGAACACTTTGAGGATTTGTAGAATGTAGAGAGTGAGAGCTATGCGTGTATGAGTGGTTGGGGAATGGCTGGGAGAAGAAGAGATAAGAAGAGGGAGGAAGAGATCAGTAGGGCAGAAGTTGTGGAAGCAGTGAAGAAGATCAAGATGGGTATGGCCACAGGAATTGATGGAGTGTGTGGTAAAATGCTGAAGTATGGGGGTGAGATTGTTGTGGAGTGGATATGGAAGTTGTGTAGATTGGCTCGGGAGGAGGGAAGGGTTCCAGAGGACTGGAAATCAGGTATAATTGTTCCTTTATACAAAGGAAAGGGAGAGAGAGAAGTATGTGGTAACCATAGGGGTATTTGCCTTCTTAGTGTGATTGGAAAAAGATGTGGTAGTATACTCATTTATAGGGTTAGGCATATAACAGAGGAGCTAGTTGGAGAAGAGCAAGGGAGATATAGGTAGGGAAAAGAGTGTGTAGATCAGATATTTGTTCTAATATTTAGTGGAGAAATATCTAGAGAAGGGAAAGAAAGTGTATGCTGCCTTCATGGACTTGGAGAAAGCTTATGACAGATGGGCAAGGTATGTGGAAGGTATTAAGAGTATATATGGAGTGGAGGGGAAATTGTTGAGTGCTGCGAAGAGTATGTACGAAGGAGCTAGGGCCACGGTGTGAGTGGATGGTGAGCTGAGTGAGTTCTTTTATCTCAATGTGGGACTGAAACAGGGTTGTGTGATGTCTCCATGGCTGTTAAATATATACATGGATGGGGTTGTAAAGGAGGTGCAATGTAGGGCAGTGGATGTGGGGGTGGCTTTAATGAATGAGGGTGAGATGTGGAAGATTCCAGTGTTGCTGTTTGCTGATGATACAGTATTGTTGAGTGAAGATGAATGGGAGTTACAAGGTTTGGTGAATGAATTTGGGACAGTGTGTAGGAAGAGGAATCTGAAAGTGAATGTAAACAAGAGTAAAGTTGTGGTGTTTAAGAGGAATGAAGTCACAGAGTGTGCAGTGAGGTTGGATGGTGAGGATATGGAGAATATGAGTACATTTAAGTACTTGGGTAGTGTGATGAGTAAGGATGCAACTTTTGGAGATGAAATGCTTGAAAGGGTACAGCAGGGAAGGAAGGTTGTTGGTTCACTGAAAGCAGTGATGAGAAATAGGGAGGTGAGTATGAAAGTTAAGAAGTCACTGCATGATAATATTGTGATCCCTACCCTGACGTATGGAAGTGAGTCATGGACGTTGCTAGAGGGGAACAAGTCAATCCTGAGAGCAGTGGAAATGAGTTACTTGAGAGGAGCATGTGGAGTGACATGGAGGGACAAGTTGATGAATGAAGAAGTGAAGGAATGTTGTGGGGTGGATTTGGAGAGAGTGGAGAATGAAAGACTGACTAAGAGAGAGTATGTGGATGAAGTGGAGGGAGGGAGAGGGAGGGGAAGACCAAGGATGAGGTGGAGGGATGGAGTTGAGAGGTATATGAGGGAGGGGGGAGTGAGTTGGGGGGAGGGCAGTCAAATGGTGGGTGACAGAGCAACTTGGAGGCATTTTGTTTGCGGCCACCCTTTGGGGGATTAGGGCATTGAGCTATAGATAGATGGATTTAAAATTATTCTTATGTGCTCTGTGATAGATAAGATGGCAGTTCAGTGGTCAAACATGAAATATTCCATGTTCAGTCACGTAGTTGTCCACACTGTTTTGTACCTCATCTGATGGACGAGAATCCATACCCCAAATGGCAGTGGACATTCCGCCCGTGACTAAAACATTAATATAAGTCTAAAAACAGTTTATAAATCAACCTAAACACAAAATTTAGTCTAAAATATCAAAATTGTTTTAAAAAAATCAAAATCCATCGCAAAGCCGGGGGTAGGCCTGCGATAGGCAGGGTAGGGTGATATTTCTACACCATCGCTATTCTGTGGTATCGCATCTAGGGGTTTTTAAAATCAGGGTTTACCTGTACTTGGCTGGGAAGCGTAGGGCTAGAAGGGCTAGGAAAGAGGTTCAAAGGGCGAAGTCTGAGTCACAGAAACTATCTTGAAAGGCTAAATTGTTTTGAAGGGAAGAATGTGATTTTAAGGTGGCAAATCAGATGAAAAGGGAGCTTAGGGATATCATAGGTGACCAGTGTGTGAAGAATGATGAAGGAAAGGTTGTGGTGAATGGTGGGGATATTAAAGATGCATGGAAGGAAATGAAGGTCACTGGTATGTTTACATGACCCTACTCAACCATCCTAAGCAGTCAGTCGTTCACTTCATCCCAGATGTTTTTGCCAGTGTGTTTACATGTTAATGTAGCATGTGCCATATTGCTGAATAAGTTTCTTCCATTGTGCAGGAAACAATCACAGGTATGGCTTAACCCTTACACCTCGGGCATGTTTCCCAATGTTTTGCGTGTCCCGCGGGGTTATTCGGGCTCCGACAGACTCTCAAAAAATATTTGCCAAAAATCAGTTATTAGTCCTAGAATATTAAAATTACATATGCATATGGCACATACCTCCAGGTTTCTTGTGGGATGTTTGTTGAGCCTTCATCGATTACCGTAGGACTTGTGGAGACCTCTGAAGTTGGGTAACGAAGTCTCCACTTTACACTTCCCGACAACCCGTAATATGATTACCATAGCCAGATATTAACACTGTAAACACTACTCTATGATTATCAAGTAGTTTGGGATCCATACTCCAAAAAAAACCCACTGTGAAAGCAATGAAAATTACGAGCGCGTATGACCTTCCCACTTGCGCTAGTTCGCTGTTGGTATTCTGTCATTTATTATTCATAAAACCCCTCACACTTTATATTTCTATTACCATATAACATATATATCTACAGTCTTTATCCATAAGTTTCCTTCAGTAGTATTAGTTTGTTGTCACTGTAGGGATTCAATTTCTTTCAGTAAAATACGTAGCATTCACTTTCTTGTTCTGTATACTAGCATTGAGAGTGAATGTCACTTTCACCTTCACTCTCATAACTCATAGTATTCATACATGCTAGAGTGAAACTTTCACTTTCATTACTCCTAGGGTATATACTCGTATTCTTATAATACTACTCATTTACATTTCTATTTACTTTCTCTATTTTATTTATGTTATTTACATTTCTATTTTATTTACACAGTGTTATGCACTGTCACTTGAAGTAACTTATAAAACTATTTTCCACTGTTCCCGTATATTTACATTCATTGCTTTCACTTGCTGTTTACACATTATTTACAATTCCACTTGCACTGTTTTACTCAATAGAAAGATCGTAGTCACTCTTTTATCAATTGTCAGCCCTTTACCTCTTTCCACACGAGGTTTAGTAGGGGGTAAAGGTCACAGGACCCTTTGCATGGGGGTGAAAAGTGGCTGAAGTTAGCTGGAGCAAACAGACGTACCTTCACATTGGAAGATGACTGTGAACTGATAAGGGTGGGCTGGGGTGGTGGCCTACCTAGGGAAATGCATTACTGCCAACGTCAGCCTCTTGACAGCAGCTAATATATAGCAGTGAAATGATTGACAGGAAATCTAGACAATACATTATAAATTAGGTAGTTCCAGGTGAATGTAAATATCATTTAGGCTTCTCCCTTCCCTCCTCATATGTATATTTATTACGAAAATAGATTATACAGCATATTTCAAGGGGAAATAAACAGCGAAAATTAGCGAACAAATGCACGTGAGGTGTTGTCAGGTGATAATTAGCCAATTCCAGGTGCATGGCACCATCACTTACCTTATTTCTTTTTTGTATATATTATTTGGTATAAGAATTGGGCATAGGTCTTATTTCAATGGATGAAATCAGTTGAAAATTCCAGGGCAGATTTACATAGCATAGAATACAGTGTGGTGGCCTGCAATAATTAGGTAAGTTCCAGGTGAATGTAAATATCACTTAGGCTTCTCCCTTCCTTTCTTGTATATATTTTTATTATGAAAATAGATGATACAGCATATTTCAAGGGGAAATAAACAGCGAAAATTAGCGAACGAGTGCATGTGAGGTGTTGTCAGGTGATAATTAGTCAATTCTAGGTGTATGGCACTCTCACTTACCTTATTTCTTTCTTGTATATATTATTTGGTATAAGAATAGGGCATAGGGCTTATTTCAATGGATGAAATCAATGAAAAATTCCAGGGAAGATTTACTTAGCGTAGCACGGCCGGGCATTCGAGAGGATAGGGTAATGGAGGGGGGGTAGGGAGGGGAGTCAAGAACGGGGAGAAATGGCTAAATTGTCAACAATGGATGGGAGTACAGATGAGATTAGGAGTGCTGACTAGTGTTGGACATTGGCAGTACTGATAGATGATACAAGCCCCCACTTGAAAGCCCGGGCTAATTCAAAATAACACAGAATCACAAAAGTGACGCCCCGCAGTATGATCCCTTTCTCCCAAGCGTCACGAAAGTGACGCCCCACTGTTAAGGGGTTAAGGAACGTGATGATAATAAAGGAGGAAATCTTTCAAGAAAAGAAGGTAATATACCGCCCTCAAAATACAGTAATCCCTGTACTTTCCGGATGCCCACTTTCCAGTCACCCCACGTACCGGACATTGTGGGCCCGTACCCTCGGAACCCCGAAATTGCCAAAAAACAAAAAAAATCCCCCCAAAATCCGAACTTTTTTCCCACTCGTAATTTGAAATTGCCGCACGGCTCCGAACAGCTGTTACACCATGGACCCTCCCCCCTTCCTTTCTCCCCCCTCCCCCCTCCCCTGTCAGGGTTGCCATTTGGTATTTTTCATTACCAAATGCGGTCCAATTTGATCATGAGAAATTCATTTGGCAATGACTCAGCATAATGCATTACCAAACAGATTTTTCACACGTATGAGGATACACAGGATGGAGATGGTGGATTGTTTGCCCTTTCTGATTAATCTTCTAGCCTACAAAGCGTGAAAATAATTGACATGCTGTTAAATATAAGAGGAGTGATTACATGTATTTCCACTTGTATATATAATTAGTGGAGAATAAATGCTAGCTTTATGAATTTGGTAATGAAAAGTTAAATTTGGTAATGAAAATTGAGGAGTTTGGTAATGTGGCCGTTGTGATCTTGCAACTCTGTTTCCCTGTCACCAACACTTCAACAGTTACTGCCTGACTTCGATTGCGAGTAGATGCTTATTGCAATGGAAGCCACACGTACTCATTTTTTGTGAATAAACAGTGAATAAACTGCAATACCTTGCCACTAGACCACACGGGAATTTACAGTGTTTTGCAGTGTTAAGAAATTAGAATTTAGAGTGCAAAAGATTAACTGTGGAGTGCAAACTGGCAGTTGAAACTGGCGTGGTGCAATTAACAATGTGCAGTGTTAAACAATTATAACTTACAGTGCAAAGAATTACTGTACGTGCAGCACAACACTAGTTTACTGTACGTGCTTCAAGAGCATTTTCACCACTGCCAAAAACCTTAGAAAAGGCCCTGGATTAGGTACAGTCACTCTTAATTCTTCATTCTTTGGTTCCTTTTCATTTATTTCATGCTTTATGTCCATTATTGGTGTGAATAGGGTCTTAAATAGGTGCTATGCATGTCCGGTAGGTAGTTATTTAGGTGGCTTTCAAAGTTAGGCTGGGTTAGGGTCCTTAAGTACCAGTCCAGGAGCCAGGGGCCCACTCTTCGAACGTGACCACTGTCCGGACATGCCTTTGGCTCTATTACGTCGGATAGTAGAGGGATTACTGTAGTCAGAAAAATGCAGAAGACAAACGAGAGGAATAAGAATTGAATTGGTAAGGTCTTTAGGCTGTATACTTAGATGAAAATTTATGGGTTTCACAATTTTAGGGGACAAAATGGAACAAAAAAATGTTTGCTATCAGAAAAAAAAATGCTATTTTATCCCACATGTTCTTGTAAGTTAGCATTTCATCCCACGTGTTCTTGTAAGTTAAAGTTTCATTCCACGTGTTCTTGTAAGTTAGCATTCTGTTACACATTCGTCATTCAATATTGCTCTTCCCAACACATTTCGGGCCGACTGAGCATACAGTTATTTCTGCTCCTTGAAGTTAAGTGCACATTTACTGCTCATTCTTTTTGTTCGTTCTTATGTGTATGTGTGAAAGAGAGAGTATTGATACAAACAGTAATGTATTCCATTAACCCCTTCATTGTTGCTGGCCTTGAACAACGCTTTACTGCACCAATGTCATCGACGGTGAGTTAGAGTGAGCAATAAAAAAACTGGAACAATTATGGGAAGGGAACAAAGGTCACTGGGTTTACACGACCCTACTCAACCATCCCAAGCAGACAGGCATTCACTTTGTCCCAGATGTTTTTACTGATGTCCACATGGTAATGTAATATGTGCATAATTTTATGAATTCTTTCATGAATCATGGCAAATTACAAGCTGGGTTTAGGGAGAGAAAAAAAAAAAAAACAGGTGCACCAGACAGGTCTTGTCACGTCTGTAGGAAAAAGAAATTGATTTTAAAACTTTGAGAAAATGGTCCCGAGGCTGGCCACGGGAGCATGCAGATTTCTGAACTCACCGCTACTGAGGCATACGCTTTACTTTAAGCAGTAAAAGCACCTTGCTAAATAATTTCTTCCTGATAGCCTGTTATACTTTTCTGATTATTTCTGGCTTGGTAAATAAACTTTTCTTGTTACATCTGTTTCCCCGCTTTTTTTAGCTGTCTGCTGTGACAACTCTTGTTTGATTCTTTAACGTAATGGCGGAAGGGACTGTTCAAACCTAAGCATTTAACTAAACCTGGCCCAGCCTAGCTTAACTGTATCTAATAATTTAACCTAAGCTAACCTCCAGTAGGGAAATTGGGAAACAAAATCCACCTTTGAGTACATTGAGTTTCTTCCTCTGTGCTGGAAACAGTCGTAGGTACGGCTTAAGGAACGTGACGATAATAACGGAGGAAATTTTTCAGCAAGAAAAAGTAATTTGCCAAACTGAAAATTGTCAGGAAAATACAGAAACAAGCTGGAGAACTGAATTGGTAAGGTCTTTCTGCTGCTTCAGGTGTACATTTACCGGTAAATAAATCAGTCTAACAATACTTGTGTTTTGTTTCAGTTGGACTAATTGTGATTTTGGACTATTTGGGCACCCCTTCACACCATATAGCCCTGATAATTGGGCTATCTTTGTATGTATATATATATATATATATATACAGCCTATACACAATCATTATCATCATCATCCAGACCTCCTTTCCCACCGTAGGGCAGGGTGAGGAGTAGCAATGTCCAGACAGCCCAAATCTGCCCAGTCCAATGGGTCACACTTCCATTCACTCATCATTCAAGCCCCCTGAATCCTGGCTCTATCGGATACGCCAAAAACATTCACCACGTTCTGTAGCTTCACATAAACATATCCAATTAAGTCAGTCCGGACACTGCCACGTTAAAAAGGGATGCCAAATCCCTGCTCATGCACTTCTCACAACATTCATCCAGCCAGCTCGATCTCTTGCCAGTTCCCTAGCCTCACCGTCTTCCAAACCTCTCTTCCTCACACTTTCATCCACCATATCTCTCCATCTTCTCCTTGGCCTACCTCGCCTCCTCCCTCCTTCAGATTTGCTTAGATATACCTTTTTCACTATTGTTATCCATTCTCTCCACATGACCATACCATCTCAGTACACTCTCATCGATTCTGGTTTCCACTGACTTCCTCACTCCGCATCTTTCACGAATCACATTATTTTGTATCCTATCCACCCTCTGTACTCTACATACATTCCTCAGCAGTCCCATCTCCACTGCTCTTGACTTTTCATTTTCATGCCACACCATAGTCTCACATCCATATGTTAAAGTTGGCACTAACACTCCGTCATGTAAGCCTTGTGCAGCTGTAGCACTAAAGCCTGTTTCTTATCAAGGCCGTCATTGCACTAGCTACTTTTCTTCCTTGTGTCACTCTACTTTCAACTTCTTTTGCACACATTCCTCTCTTTTCTATCACTATACCCGGGTATTTGAACTCTCTCACCAATTCCAGTCTCTCTTCATTCACTGTAACATCACACTGGGAGTCACCTTCTCTCTCAGTAACCATCACTTTACTCTTTTCTACATTTACTCTCAAGGCATAACACTCACAGACATCAGCAAAACTCTGCACTAGCCTACCAAGTTCTTGTCCGGTACTTGCAAGCAGTACTGCATCATCAGCATACAACAAGTTTGAGGTATTCCATCCATCACCATTCATTACGAATGCCATCCCTCTGTCCATTACTCGTGTTTTTACTTCTCTGATCGCTCCATCCATATATATATTGAACAACCATGGGGACGTCACACAACCCTGTTGCATGCCCACATTGATCGTAAACCATTCACTTTGATGCCCTTTAACCCTTACTCATGCTTCACTACCATCATAAAAACTCTTGACTGCACCTAGCAGCTTACCATCTACACTGTACATGCGCAGAACTTTCCACAATCCTTCTCTGTCCACTTTGACGTATGCTTTTTCCAGATCCATGAATGCCATAAACACCTTGTGGTCCTGCTCACAAGCCTTCTCTGCTATCTGTCTCACTGCAAATATTTGATCCACACATCCTTTGCCACTCTTAAAGCCACCCTGTTCATCACTCACTAGGACTTCTGATATCTCTCTTACTTTTTCTGTAACAATTCTTCTGTATACCTTCCCTACAACACTCAATAAACTAGCCACGATAATTCTTGCACTGACTTCTCTCACCTTTATTTTCGTACAGGGGTACATCACAGCCTTTTTCCACTCTGCAGGCACAATTTCACTCATCCATGCATTCTTACTTATCTCTACAGGCACTTCATTCCACTCTCTCCACTACACTTAAGCTTCTCTGTATACACCTCATCAACCCCAGCTGCTTTCCCATTTTTCAGCTGCTTCACAGCACTCTTCACTTGCGTGAGTGTCACGTCTTGTGGCGCTGCATTTCTTTTCTGAACACTCCCAAAACTACTCAGTACCCTCACATCTAAGATGGCAGTATTGTTGCCTGCAGGTCCCGTCTAGGACAGGAAATGTCTTGGACCAACACAAGACCTTAAGGAAAAAATTGTCACAAAATCTTCAAACAATGCCCTGAAAAACATCAACCTGGACCTATTTTGGCACCAAAACAAATTTCCTCACCTTGAAAGTGTGTGTTTCTGAGCTTGATATCTCGAGCTCAGTAGCTGAGTTACTTTCAGCTTAGTATC
Source organism: Coenobita brevimanus (assembly GCF_032717465.1). Lineage (NCBI taxonomy): Eukaryota > Metazoa > Arthropoda > Malacostraca > Decapoda > Coenobitidae > Coenobita > Coenobita brevimanus. The sequence continues at coordinate 52,651,315 of NC_136959.1, read as the reverse complement.
CTGAGGTAGATGGCAGCACTTCATGGGGTTAGCAGATGGTTTCCTAGGCATGGTTACGTAAGGAGAGACAGTAACCTAGGAGCAAACACTGAGTGTAACACGTGTTAAGTGTGTCAACAACACTGTTGAGGGAGATAAAAGCAAGCCCCGTCTGCTCATCACGTGACCAGATGCCAGTATTTTATTGGACAACATCGCAACCACGTCACTCTCCTAGGCGCGGGAACCGTGTTGGTCCGGGTGAGACCGTCAGAGCTGTATTGTCCTCAGCTTTGGGCCATTATGAACCGTTGGTTGCGTATTGGATGTGTGCAACTGTATTATAGTAATATATTGGATTATTCTTTATGGTCTACGTCTTGGACGCAAAATGTCTTGGACACGAAACATCTTGGACAAACCTGTCTTGGACACAAGGGAACTGTATATATATATATATATATATATATATATATATATATATGTTGACAAATTTTTCTTTTAAGTAATTTCTTATGTCACCACATTAGTCACTAGATAGCATTTGTAAGGGATTAGGTTTTTTGATACTGTAATTACAAGCAGTTTGATTTTTGTATTTTTCCAATTGTTGTTTGACTTATGCAAGTCCTTAATGTAGTGCAATTACACTATATCATATCTCAAATACAGCAACAAATTTGCATTCAGAGATGTATATAATTTATTGCTTGTGCTTTTTTCACTGATCAGCAATGTAGTTGAAGGATATATATTAGTAATTGCTTTTTTCTCTTCCTTTAGATGGATGGCCCAGAGATTAACAAAACTTCAGATGAGATTATAAATGAACTCTTCAGTTCGCTCAATGTGCCACTATCACCAAAATTGTCATATCATGAGGGGAACTTGGCCAAGGAGGAGTGTGTAAGAGCAGATTCGGGAAATAGTGATGATGATGATAGTGACTCCAAGTCCAGTGAAAGTGAGGATGAGGGTGGAGAGGAATTGAAGCAGAAAGCAATACTATCTGAAAAGCCAGAGAAGGGTAAATTAGCTAAGAAGAAAAAGGAAAAAAAGAAAAAGAAGAAGAAACACAAAAAGAAAGAGGATGGTGGAAGGCATAAGCATAAAAGAAAAAAGAAAAAGGATACTTCTGAGCCTGAAGAGGAGGATCAGCTAACAACAGATATCCTTCAGGAAGTGAAGGTGAGAAATCAAGCACTAATACAGAAGATAATAATTCAAGAAGAAATAAAGAAGGCAGCACAAATGGCAGAGAGCAGAGAAAAGGATAGAAACAGAAGTAAATCCAACAGTTTAAAAGCATCTGAGAGTTCGTTAAAGTCAGAGGAAGCCAGTTCCAAAGATAAACAAGGGAAACACTATGCAGGCAGGGACAATAAGGAGGATTATCATGATAGAACACTCAGAACTGAAAAAGACCGAAGCTTGAAGTCATGCTCCCCAGTTTCATCATCAAAGTTAAGGTTGGGCTCTCCTGATTCGAAGTTAGGGCTGGGGGGCAGATGTGGGGAATTTGAAAAGAGTTCACCAGGGAGGCATAAACGGAAGTCTCCCTCTGGCTCACGGTCAAGATCAAGATCCATTAAGAGACAAAGATCACGTTCTAAGTCAATATCAAGAATACAGAGCTCAAGATCAAGGTCAAAAACACTCAGATCAAGGTCGAGATCAAGATCTCGTCGAAGCTCTTTATCTAGGTCACACCAAAAATGTAGCTCAAGGAGACGATCAGACTCAGGGTCAAGGACAAAATCCCTTTTAATGGGGACTCGGTCAAGATCAAGATCACGAAGATCAAGATCACAAAGGTCAAGATCACAACGATCGAGATCAAGAAGGAGCTCCAGGTCAAGGAGATCGAGGTCAGGAAGAAGATCAAGATCACGAAGGAGGTCAGTTTCACAGCCAAAGGAGAGATTCGACATGTTTGAGGTAATGCGAGAGCGAGCAAATAAACTTGCTGAGCTTAAGAACCAGACAGCACAACAGCAGAAGGTACAGCAACAGCAAGGTTGCAGTAGCTCCCCTTTACCAAACTTTCATCATGGAGAGGAAGGCAGTGGAGTGGCCCTGGATAGCATACCCCTTCCCATTCCTACTCCAGATCCTAGCTCTATACCATTGCCACAGCAGGTTACACAAGGAGAAACAAAGGAGGTTGTCAGTTGTGGTGATGGAACTAGCAGTAATGTGGATATTAGAGCCATTCCTGTTCCGGCTGCTGTAGATGACCAGGAACAGGAATCCAGCAAGGACAAAGACACCAGTAAACATAAACAGGATGATGGTAAGCATATGTGGAGTTTTTATGATTGACTCGAAGTACTTTTTTACTTTGTTAAATTTATTGTACAGTCGTGCTAAAAAGTTGGGATGTGTATATGCATGCATACAGTAGTTATTGCTGCTGCTGCTGTACCCTGGTCTGTCTGGCTGAGCTGACCTATCAGCTACAAGCAAGCAGCCACCTTCCTGTGGCAAACAGCACTTTGCCAAAGTTGGAGCAGGGTCCTTCCAAATGGTGCATTGCAGGGAAAATGAAGGGGCATTGCCTGCACGAGGATGAGCTAACTGTAGGAAGTATATATGAGTATTAGTGTCAGCTCAGACTTTGACTACTTGGTAAGTGTGGTTGAGTTCCCTGCTTGGGAGTGTTGTGCATGGTGATCTGCCAGGCCTTGGCCCCACGTCTATCCTATAGTAGCACCTCCCAGGATGGTAGCTTAGGTATGGGGATGAGATTGTTGTGGAGTGGATATGGAAGTTGTGTAGATTGGCTTGGGAAGAGGGAAGGGTTCCAGAGGACTGGAAATCAGGTATAATTGTTCCTTTATACAAAGGAAAAGGGGAGAGAGAAGTATGTGGTAACCATAGGGGTATTTGCCTTCTTGGTGTGACTGGTAAAATATATGGTAGAATACTCATTGATAGGTTTAGGCATATGACAGAGGAGCTAGTTAGAGAAGAACAAGGGGGATTTAGGAAGGGGAAAGGGTGTGTAGATCAGATATTTGTTCTAAGATGTTTAGTGGAGAAATATCTAGAGAGGGGAAGGAAAGTGTATGCTGCCTTCATGGACTTGGAGAAAGCTTATGACAGAATAGATAGGCAAGGTATGTGGAAGGTATTAAAAATATATGGAGTGGAGGGGAAATTGTTGAATGCTGTGAAAAGTATGTACGAGGGAGCTAGGGCTACGGTGCGAGTGGATGGTGAGCTGAGTGAGTTCTTTGATCTCAGTGTGGGACTGAAACAGGGTTGTATGATGTCTCCATGGCTGTTTAATATATACATGGATGGGGTTGTAAAGGAGGTGCAAGGTAGGACAGTGGATGTGGGGGTGGCTCTAATGAATGAGGGTGAGATGTGGAAGATTCCGGTGTTGCTGTTTGCTGATGATACAGTATTGTTGAGTGAAGATAAATGGGAGTTGCAAGGTTTGGTGAATGAATTTGGGACAGTGTGTAAGAGGAGGAATCTGAAAGTTAATGTAAACAAGAGTAAAGTTATGGTGTTTGAGAGGAATGAAGTCACAGAGTGTGCAGTGAGGTTGGATGGTGAGGATATGGAGAATGCGAATGCATTCAAGTACTTGGGTAGTGTGATGATTAAGGTTGGAACTTTGGGGGATGAAGTGCATGAAAGGGTACAGCAGGGAAGGAAGGTTGTTGGTTCACTGAAAGCAGTGATGAGAAATAGGGAGGTGAGTGTGGAAGTTAAGAAGTCACTGCATGATAGTATTGTGATCCCTACCCTGACGTACGGAAGCGAGGCGTGGACCTTGCAAGTGGGGAACAAGTCAAGAGTGAGAATATTGGAAATGAGTTACTTGAAAGGAGCATGTGGAGTGACGTGGAGGGACAGGTTGACGAATGAATAAGTGAAGGAATGTTGTGGGGTGGATATGTTAGGAGAAATACACTGAGGTGGTTTGGACATGTGAAGAGAATGGAGAATGAAAGACTGACTAAGAGGGTGTATGTACAGTAGGTGAGATGGAGGGAGGGGTAGACCGAGGATGAAGTGGAGGGATGGAGTTGAGAGGTATATGAGGGAGGGGAGCGTGAGTTGGGGGGGAGGGTAGTCAAATGATGGGTGACAGAGCGACTTGGAGGCGTTTTGTCTGCGGCCACCCTTTGTGGGATTAGGACGTTGGGCTATAGATAGATAGATAGATAGAAATTTATTGTACAGTCGTGCTAAAAAGTTGGGATGCATATATGCATGCATACAGTAGTTATTGCTGCTGCTTCTGTACCCTGGTCTGTCTGGCTGAGCAGACCTATCAACTACAATCAAGCAGCCACCTTCCTGTGGCAAACAGCACTTTGCCAAAGTTGGAGCAGGGTCCTTCCACATGGTGCATTGCAGGGAAAATGAAGAGGCATTGCCTGCAAGAGGATGAGCTAACTGTAGGAGGTATGTATGAGTATTAGTGTCAGCTCAGACTTTGACTACTTGGTAAGTGTGGTTGAGTTCCCTGCTTGGGAGTGTTGTGCATGGTGATCTGCCAGGCCTTGGCCCCACGTCTATCCTATAGTAGCACCTCCCAGGATGGTAGTAACCATCCATCTATTACCTTTTGGTGGTCTAACTGGTGCTATACCCTGCCCAAATGTAACCTGGGAAGGGTAGGGGTGTCCGTCTTCCCTGAGCTGTACGCATGTTCTGACTACATACCTTATGCAGTAGCTACCCCTGTTGATTGTACATGGAGCTTTTCCAGTACTGGATGGTTTGTGAATTTTCAGCCTAGTCCTGAACACTCAGCATTGCCAGTCTACTCTCTTTGTGAAGCATGAACAATGAGAGAATTGTATCAGTTAGTGAAACATTGATTCCCTCAGTTCATTGATACATTATTATATTTGTGTTACCACCGGATGTTTTCACTCAACTTAGGACAGACTTCTAGTAGTGAATATGTTAATTAAGGCTATATCCAACTCAGAAAGTGAATAACTATGTGTGGTGGGAAGATTAAAAGTGAAAAAATATATATATACAGCATATCACTGGACTGAAGAGATTACTTCATGAAGGGAGGGGATAGAAGGGGTGGAGAATGGCAGGAGTCAGCAACTGATGGGTTTTAGAAATTTTGTGTCATTCATATTGTTTATAAAGGCTCCAATATGCTTGCATGCATAGGTCTTGGTCACCAAATGGTGACTGTCCACACTGACCAGTCTCTGGTGCCTCCTTATTTAGTCCCTTGTCCGATAGGTCACACTTTATGACCACGTCCCAGATCTTTTTTGGTCTGCCACTCGCAACCCTACCCTTGACATTCACGCCCCTCACCTTCCACACCCAGTTGTCATCCTATATTCTTTCAACAAGCCCAAACCATATCAATTTATTCCTCCTCATCACAACACCAATACACTCAAGTCCCATCCTTCCTTTCAGCTCTTCAACCACAATCATAGTCCCAATAGGCATCACAGCCAAGGACGTACTACACATTCATCTGATTATTGTCATTTCTGTTCATTTGAGTGTATGACCGTCCTCTTCCATTGTTGTCTAGGTTTCAGTACTGTACAACATTACATTCCTAACATTTTTTTTTTTTTTTTTTTTTTTTTATCCAATCCTATGTTGCCCCATGAGGAGCGTAGGAGTCCGGGGCTAGGCAAGTTGGTCCTGACATTTAAGATGAAAGTGACCAGCCTCACTCATCCCTGAGTGGCATTATGTGAGCAATAAACCCCAACTATCCCTTGGATATAAACCTTCGCCAGCTCAATCCGATTGGACCACCGTAAGTACCCACTAAATCAACGGGCGCCAAAATTTGGTTATGTGGTTACCACCCAGCGTAGTAAATGGTTTCTTGGTGTACAGGAAACCATTTGGCTTGTCACTCAGTGTAGTCACCCTCAGGCAGAAGGAAGAGGAAAGAACAAAGGAAAGAAAGACAGAAGAGGGAGTGTAAAGCCATAGGCAGAAGGACGAGGAAAGAATGAAGGACAGAAGACAAAAGAGGATGGAGGAGAGGAAAGAGCAGACACCCTTGAGCAGCACTATATCAAGTGAGTGGATGGTGAGCGCCCCCACCTACCACATTACATTCCTAACACATGCTGCATACAAGGATCCCTTAGCACAAGGTGAACTCTCTGAATGTTAGGAAGGGCATCATTTCCGTGAACTTCGTCCACCATTCCTTACCATAGCCATAGAGCTAGCTCCAGCCCACCCTCCAGTACATAACATGTCCCTCAAATAACACAACTCAGCACACTCAAGAGACCCTCCAGCAAGAGCATTCCTTTCACACCTTTCAGTCTCTACATGCACTCTGCAACACACTGCACATATGAAACCATCATAATTTTGCAGCCTACCACTAATACCACTACGGTACATCTCTTATGTGCCCACTTATCACAAACACTGCTTAAGATGGAGTTACTGCCCACACCTTTGTGGCAAACTGCTCATGTCCACACACTCTGCATTGTCAGTGTCGCTACCAGCCCTAGATATCATCACTTTTGTCATATAAGTGTTTGGGGGATTGAGGGATGTGAGAATGTCAAGGAGTTTCTTATCTTCTTACAAAGCAGTACAGGTACATGTATTAATTAAAAAAGGATATGAAGGTGTAGGATGAAATACTAATTTGACAGAGTGAGCGGCATTGCTACTGATATGAATGAATTTTCTCTATTCCTATCCATTTCCTTTATTTTTTTTAGACAGTTGGCCATTCCACACTGATACCTTTTTTTTTTTTTCCCCCCTAATGCATCTACCTTCCCCCACTGAGATATAAGCAGTTGTTAGTAGATCTAGAGATGATATGGAAATTGCATGGAGTCCTAGATATGTGTCCAATTATGACATGGTATCTTTGATCATTTGGGTGTTAATGAAATCTCATATTTACTGTAACCATCAAAATACTGGAATGAAATATTTCAGTTTTCTGTAAAGCAAGGAATATGCCAACATGTTTAGTCATATAGGATGTGAGAGGTGCAAGTGGTGAACATAAGAGAGTAGAAATAATGAAAGTGTATGAGAATTTTAGGTACATTGTGATCATCATAATGCAGAACACAGGTGAAAGGGAGTGAACTGGATAGCATAGAGGGTGTAAAGTGTGTAAGGTTGGGTGTATGTGTGTGTGGAAGGAGTTGCTTTGTTTATGAATGATGAATGACGGAGAAGAATGAAAGATTATGAATGTATCTGCTCAAGGTATATATGCAGTAGTGCTGCCTGCTTCCTTCACCTTTATCATTCTTTTTTTTTTTTTGGGTGTGTATGTCCTCCTCTTTGCTTATATTTCCCATCCTTCCTGTCACTTTTTATTACTCTTCTTTTCACTTCAGTTGGTTCTGCATTAAGTAACAAGCTTAATGATTTCTTGTAACCCAGAAAGTCATTTACAGTCCTGGCTGGTAACCATATAACCAAGCCATACAATGTTCTCTACGTGTCAGCAAGTGGGTTGGCGGAAGGTTAGTGACCCTCCTCATAAAACAACCAACCCAAAGACAAACGGCCACTTCTTACGGGATTATGGTGTCTGGCTGTCGATGGATAAAAGAAATATGAAGAGACGAATTAAGAGAATAAAGAAGAAATGCTATTAATGATGATCTAGAAAGATGGGAAGTTGTTGAATGCTGTGAAGAGTATGTACGATGGTGCGAAGGCTGCAGTGCGTGTGGATGGTGAACTAAGTGAATTTTTCTCTTTGAAAGTTGGGTTGAAACAGGGATGTGTCATGTCTCCATGGTTGTTCAATCTGTACATGGATGGGGTAATAAAAGAGGTACAAGGTAGGGTAGTGGATGTTGGAGTGGCCCTGGTGAGAGAGGATAGTGTTTGGAAACTCCCTGTACTGTTGTTTGCAGATGATACTGTGTTGTTGAGTGAAGACAAAGGGGAGCTGCAAGGCTTGGTGGATGAGTTTGGGAGAGTGTGTAAGAAACAGAATCTAAAGGTGAATGTAGGGAAGAGTAAAGTGATGGTCTTTGAGAGAGGTGAAGTCAGTGAATGTACAGCAAGGTTGGATGGTGAGGAATTGGAAAATGTGAGTACATTTGAGTACTTGGGTAGTGTGATGAGTAAGGATGGAGGTTTGGAGGGTGAAGTGCATGAAAGGGTACAGCAGGGAAGAAAGGTTGCTTGTTCCTTGAAAGCAGTGATAAGAAACAGGGAAGTGAGCATGGAAGTGAAAAAGTTACTACATGACAGTATTGTGATACCAACTCTAACGTACGGAAGTGAAGCTTGGACATTGTTGAAAGGACACAAGTCAAGAGTGAGAGCAGTGGAAATGAGTTACTTTAAGAGGAGCCTGTGGAGTCACGTGGAGAGACAGGCTGACGAATGGGGATATAAAGGAGCGTTGTGGTGTGGATGTGGATGTGATAGGAAGCGTTATGAGGAACACACTGAGGTGGTTTGGCCATGTAGAGAGGATGGAGGGTGAAAGACTGACGAAGAGAGTGTATGTGAGTGAGGTGGAGGGGGGAAGAGGGAGGGGGAGGCTGAGGATAAGATGGAGGGATGGGGTGGAGAGGTATATGAGAGAGGGGGGTGTGAGTTGGGAGCAGGGCAGTGAAATGGCGGGGGATAGGGCGACTTGGAGGCGATTTGTTTGTGACCACCCCAAACGGGATTGAGGCGTCTGGTAATAGATAGATAGATAGATAGGAAGTCCAAGAGAGGCCTAGAGAGGCGCAAGAATATCCCAGCCGATTTTTTGGCGCCTAATTTGAATTTTCGATTTTGGCAAATATTGTGCATCAAATTTCTGATGTACATGTATGCCAGTGGCATATAGGGGCCGACTTACTTGTACGTCATTGGCACGGGGCAGGTTAAGTTGGGAGGAGGCATAGTTGGTTAAGAAGAAGTTAGATGGATGCAGTAAATGTATGTATAAGAAGTTTATATATGGAGGTTGATGAGACAAGGAAACTGACTGGAATGAGTTTGTTGGATGAATTTCATGTGGAGGAACCCATGACAAGAGTTTGGCACCCCTTTTTAACTTCATAAATACTCATTTGATTGTCTGGCAGGTGAAGTAAAGCACATAACATTCGTTTCATTTACATGGCTCCAACATGCTGGCATGCGTCAGCTTGCATGGTCACCTAATGATGGCTTTCCCTGCTGTTCGATTTCTGTCAGCGTCCCTGTTCAGTCTCTTATCCCTGAAGTCACACTCCATGACTTTGTCCCAGGTCTTTTTTGATCTTCCTCTCACAGTTCAACCCCCAGTATTCATATTTCTCACCCTCCACACCCAGTTGTCATCCTTTATCCTCCCAACATGCAGAACCCATCTAAGTCTACCCCTCCTCATCACAACACCAGTACTGAAGTCATTTTTAGCTAGGTAAATGTCCTGGGAAAAAGCCCGGAAAATTGCCCCAAAAGGTGAAGTTGGGGCTGGCTTGGGTACCATGAAACCCTTTAACATTTAAACATATGGCTGTATAATGTGGAATTTTCATAAAGAGAGACCTGCCAGGAACAGTATTCATGCATTAGTGAGAGGTGACTGTATAAATATATATATATAGGAATACCCTGGTTTAATGATGTAATTGGTTAGGTAAAACCCTATCGTTAGGTGGGGTATTGTATATCGGAGTACTTTTAACATGTTAAGTATAGTAATGTGGAGTGTTTACCAGCCTTGGATTTCCTCCCAAACCAAGCCCAAAACCCTCCCAGATGAGCCCAGAAACATGTTTAAAGCCAATCTAAATGTCCTAACAGCTGTCAAGAAAGCTAACCTAAGCCTATCACCTGTAAATAACTCATTAAAACTAACAAATAATATCTGAAAATCATCAGATATAAATCTAAAAAAATCAAGCTTAGTAAACTGTACCCCAAAATTGACAATGTTCACCCCACCTGTGGCTAAAGCACTTTAATTTAAGTCTAAAAATAGTTTATAAATCAGCCTAAACACAATTTTAGTGTAAAACATCATCAAAATTGGTAAAAAAAATCAAAACCCATTGTTAAACTGGGGTTTGGCCATCATTAGGTGGGGTATGGTGGTATTTCTATCCCCATTGTTAAGCCGGAGTATCGCATCTAGGGGTGTTGTATATCGAGGTATTATTATACACACAGTACCCTCGCGTCCAGGATGGTAATATTGTTGCCTGAGGGTCCCGTCTAGGACAAGAAACGTCTTGGACCAACACAAGACCTTACGGAAAAAATTAATATTATCACAAAATCTTCGAAAAGTGCCCCTAAAAACATCAACCTAGACATATTTTGGCATCAAAACAAAATTCCTCGTCTTGAAAGTGTGTGTTTCTAAGCTTGTTATCTCCAGCTTAGTAGCTCAGTTATCTCCAGCTTAGTAACCTGAGGTAGATGGCGCGCTTCAAGGGGTTAGCAGATGATTTCCTAGACCTGGTTATGTAAGGAGAGGCAATAACCTAGGAGCAAACACTGAGTGCAACATGTGTTAAGTGTGTCCATGACACTGATGAGGGAGACTAAAGCAAGCCCTGCCCGCTTGTCACCTGACCAGATGCCAAGATTTCATTGGACTACATCGGAACCACATCACTCTCCCGGGCGCGGGAACCGTGTTGGATCTGGTGAGACCGTCATAGCTGTATTGTCCTCAGCTTTAGGCCGTTATGAACTGTTGGTTCCATATTGGACGTATGCAACTGTATTACAGCAATATATTGGATCATTATTTATGGCCTCCGTCTTGGACACAAAACATCTTGGACAAACTCGTCTTGGATGCAAGAGCTCTACAGTCAATCCTCGTAAATCGCGGCAATTTGGGTCTGGACCACTGCCGTGATTTACAAATTCCTTATTTATATATACAGTATTTATCCATAAGTTTCCTTCAGTAATAGTAGTTTATTTTCACTCCAGGCATTCACTTTCTCGTTCAGTACGCTAGCGTAGAGAGCGAAGTTTTCATTTTCACTGTCATTACTCCAAGTATTTGTACTCATATTCTTATATAAGTAATTATTTACATTTCTGTTTTATTTACATTATTTACATTTCTATTTTATTTACACTTATGCACTGTCACTTGCAATAACTTATAAAACTATTTTCCACTGTTCAGTTATGTTTACATCCATTGCTTTCACTTGCTATTTATACATTATTTACACATTATTTTCATTCCCACTTGCACTGTTTTAGAAATGTTTCAGGCTGTGGTAATCAAAGAAGCAGGGTACACAGAGGGGGACCTGGCACTCAGTGCACTGCCAAGAGGTGCGTTTGTGCTCAGGTGTGCATCGGGTGATATGTGCACACACTTGGCACCTGCGGATCGCAGCCTTCCTCTTCGTAGTGGCAGGGATTTGCACCAGTCTTTGCCGATCCATGTACGCCCTTTGCTCAAGTCTATCGGGAAGTCCTACAGAAGGGCACCTTGGAGCTGCTGCTGTCACTCTACCATATCTCTCAAGTAGCTGTTGAACACAGGTCCTGGCGAACAACCTCATGGAGAAGGATTTTGGTGGCTTTACCATCATCTTGTACAAGATGAAGACATTCAGCATCGTCATGTCAGTGCGATGCAGAAACACTTTCCTGTACCACCTAGTATTCTTCCTGAGGCAGTCAATCTCTCCAGTCATCATGTTGGACTTTTCCACCAGCTGCATGTTGATATTATAGTCGATGACAGCATCAGGTTTCAACACAGGTTCGCCTGTCCTACGGTCAACCTTCCCACTGTCTTTCAGTTCCCTCTTGTGTACGGTGGTAAGCACGTGCACGACCCTCTTATCATGCCACCGTATTGCCAACATCTTCTCGGACTTGTGTAGGTGCACGTCTCCCCGCTGCGAAGTTCCTGCCTCGGGGAATTTGGGGAAGTGGGCACAATTGCACTTGACAGTGCTGCAGGAGGCGATGCCGTGCTCTGAAAGGTATTCAGCAAGTTTCGGTGCTGTATAATAGTTGTCAGTGTACAGCACATGATTCCCACCAAAATACCTTTCAAGCAGCACTTTCACTACACAGCCTGAGAAGCCAACGGGGTGTGTTTTGTCCAGATCGACAGTGCTGGCTGAATAGATGACGAAGTCAAGGATGTACCCCATCTTACAGTCGCACAGTACAAAGAACTTTATTCCAAACCGATGACGTTTGCTTGGAAGGTACTGTACGAACCTCAGACATCCTCTGAACAGAACCAAGGATTCATCTATGACAGTCTTCTGAAAAGGGTGGGAGAATGACATAAATTTATCCTTCATTCAGTTTAGAATCTCCCGGATCTTCCAGAGTGGGTCAGTCTGGGAAGGTACATTGTTGTTGGTGAAGTGCAGGTTTCCCATGATGTTACGGAACCGATCTCTGGCCATATACTTATTGAAGGTGGGTGATGGTAATAAAGGGTCCATGGACCAGTAATCTTCTAACTCATGCTTCCGTGAATAAGGCATGAGAAGCATGAGGGCGAAGAACACATACACTTCCTGCACTCCAAGCACGGTCCACTGTTGCATTTTCGCTACACCTGCACCACTTGCAGCACGTTGTGACTCGTACCTGTTGGTCTCATCACATATGTGCTGCATGACTTTGTCATCAAGGAAGGCCAAAAGGTAGTCCACACACTCAGCATCCTTGTCAAGAGTGAAGGCAGGCTGTATCCCTGAGGAACTCTCATCAAAGTGGAGTTGTTAAGGGACGAAATCGGAACCTTCGGTCCACACGAAGGCATCCAGGGTTCCCTTTCGTGGCGATGTAGACTGGGTGAGGATGGCTGTGAGGCAGACTGGGCCGTTTCAAGGTCACTCCAACTGACCCTAGGTTGCCATGTACCACTAGCAGCCCTTGCTCTAGTTGCTACTCTACTTTTACGACAAGTCAGGGATTTACCTCGTCCCCTATGGCCTGCCTTCACTGTAGGTGCTGGTGGAGACTCCGACGACGAAGACTCTGGAGAAATTTCGACTGAAGAAGTTGAAGATATTAGTGAAGTGGGGCTGGGAGAGCGGGGAGGTGATTCACCTCGGGACTCATGGTGGGCTGGGTCACACGGGGCCATTGTTCTAGGGCTAACCTGCCTCCTGTTCACTCCTTTCCCAAATTCCTTCCCTTGCTGCACTAAGGGCTCCTTTCCCTTGGAGCCATGACAAACTTGGGACCCTGAAGCACTCGTACTTGAAGTTTCTGTCACCATTTCCTCCACAGGCTCATCACACGATTCACCAGAAAGATCGTAGTCACTGTCCATCATTATCATCGATAAATCAGCCAATTCACATTCAACAGCAGAGTCACTTAGTCCTTTACCCCTTCCCACATGAGGTTTAGTAGGGGTAGAGGTCATAGGGCCCTTTGCAATGGGCTCAGAGGCGGAGGAAATGGAGGGGCACGAATCCAACATTGTTTCACCTCGAAAGACGACAGTAAACTGAATGATATGGCATATATTGGTAGCCAAGGGTTGACAGTATCAGTGTGGTGACAGCTGCTAATTTATATGCTATGAAATGATTGGCAGGAAATCTAGACAATACATAATAAATTAGGTAGTTCCAGGTGAATGTAGATATCACTTAGGCTTCTCCCTTCCTTTCTTATGTATATTTTTATTACAAGAATAGGTTATAGGGCATATTTCAAGGGGAATTAAGCTGGGAAAATTAGCGAACGAGTGCACGTAGGGTGTTGCCAGGTGATAATTAGCCAATTCCAGGTGTATGGCAGTATCAATTACCTTCTTTCTTTTAAATATATATTATTTTGTATAAGAATAGGGCATAGGGCTCATTTCAGTGGATGAAATCAGTGGAAAAATCCAGGCAAGATTTGCATAGCGCAGTGCGGCTGGGCAGGCGGGAGGAGAGGGTAATGGAGGGGAGGTAGGGAGGGGAGTCAAGAACGGGGAAAAATGGCTAAATTGTCAACAATGGATGGGAGTACAGATGACACTAGCAGCGCTGACTATTGTTGGACACTGGCAGTACTGATAGATGATACAAGTCACCACTTGAAAGCCCGTGCGAATTCAAAATAACACAATCACAAAGTGACGCCCCATGGTATGATCCATTGCGCCCGAGCATCACGAAAGTGACGCCTTGCGGTTAAGAGGTTAAGATGACTGAAAAGTCTTTTCCTCAGGATACCTACAGGTTCACTTGCGGTGAGTGAAACGTGGGTTTTCAGCTTTGTAAAAATCAGGCTGTGTGTGTGTGTGTGTGTGTGTGTGTGTGTGTGTGTGTGTGTGTGTGTGTGTGTGTGTGTGCGTGTGTGTGTGTGTGTGTGTGTGTGTGTGTGTGTGTGTGTGTGTGTGTGTGTGTGTGTGTGTGTGTGTGTGTTTAGCTTGTATTGAGAACTAAGTTTTTATGTCTTTCTTAAGTGAATCCATAGTTACTCTACTTTTGTACCTTTGTACTTTCAGGACCAGACAAAGGAAAAACCAAAACAATAATTATAAAGAGTTTGAAAGATAGCTTAGTGTTCCAGCAAGCTCAAGAGGAGGCTCAGAGGAGAGCGCTGGAGAAAGGGGAGGAGGAGGAGGAAAGTCAAGAGTTCGATCATGAAGAAACTGGAGATATGGAAGAAAAGGAAGAGAGAGAGATGAAGGAAATGGTTGGGCTGTTTGACAGTGCTATTGGAGAAGAAAGAGAGAGAGAAGAAGAAAAGAGTAAAGAAGATAGAGAAGAAAATACGGAAGACTGTGAACTGGAGAATGAAATGAAGAACATTCACAAGAAATTGGAAGAGATGCCAGGACAAGAAACTGAGATAGAGGAATGTAGAACAGGCACGGAGAATCCAGAACAGAAGTGTGATGAGAAGGGAATTGTAGACCAGAAGGAGGAAAAGGAAGCTGCCATAAAAGTAGAAGAGAAGCCAGATGTGGATTCAATTAATGGTGAGTATCAGGAATTTACAAGCATCCACCGAAGATTGGTTAAATTTTGAAATGTACTTCAAGCTATTCAGATCATCCAGAAAATTTTTATATTTAAGCTACATTAGTTGAGTGTGCTTTAGCAGTTACCTATTGTTATTTGTTTGCCAGTCTCTCCTTAATATTAAGTACAGAAACTTGATAACATTGTCATTTTACTATTTCTGTCCTTTAATGTTGATCCTGATTACTCACTAAGTCTGCAAGTGCAGTGTCATATCATCTTGTATGTTATCCATGTTCATATGTGTAACAGAAAAATATTTAATGGACTTGCTTATCATCCTAATCTTTTGGCACTGGCAGGAGGAATGGAGGAAGGAGAGATAGCCAGTGGTAGTGAAACTCAGGAGGCTTCAAGATCCAAACATCAGAGCAAAAAGGCCAAGAAAGATAAGAATAAGGAGAAAAAGAAGTCACGCAACAAGGACAAAGAGAGAAGTAAAGATAGCAAGAAAGGACGCAGGAGGAGTAGAAGCAAAAGCAGAAGTAAAAGTAAAAGCAGAGATGGAGGGAGGTCTAAAGAGCGAGGAAAGTCCAGGGAAAGGAAGAAATCCAAGGACAGAGGAAGATCCAGAGACAGAGGGAAGTCGAAGGAACGAGACAAATCAAGAGACAGAGGAAAATCTGATGATAGGGGCAAGAACCAAGGGAAGTCAAGAGAGAGGGGAAGATCCAAATCAAGAGACAAAGGAAGATCCAGGTCAAGAGAGAGTGGAAAATCTAAAGAACGTGCCAGGTCCAAGGAGCGAAGCAGTAGATCCAGGGACAGCCATAAGACAAAGAGACGACGCTCCAGGTAATGATGGCAGAATTTATTTAAGTGGAGGGCAGAAGTAAAAGTTTTAGTTTATTTGTGACTTAGAACATGTTATGATATTCATTAAATCCCCAGTGCCCTTCTCCATGGATACAACAGCTGTGTTTGATTGCATTTTGAGAAGGGTATTGCCAGATTGGGATCATATCAGGGTGTTTTAGAGGATTACTAATGATCTTTTGTTATGTTTCCTAAGTTTGTTGATTTTCTGTGTAGGTGGTGGTGACCATCATGCACTCACTTGATGTAGTGCTGCCTACTTCTTCCTTAGCCTGTATCATTCTTTTTTTCTTTGCCTACCCTCCTGTCTACCTGTTTCTCCCATCTTTCCTGTCACTTCTTATTACTTTTTTTTTTCCATTACAGGTGGCTTTACATTGAGTGACAAGCCAAGTGGTTTCCTGTAAGCCAAGAAACCATTTACAGCGCTGGGTGGTAACCATATAACCAAACCATACATGCTTCCTACGTGTCAGCAAGTGGGTTGGTGGAGGGTTAGTGCCCCTCTCCATAAAACAAATAACTCAAAGTCAAATGGCCACCTCTTATGGGATTATGGCATCTGGCAATAGATAGATAGATAGATCATTAATGCTTTGTTTTGTTGCTTGCAGTTGATGAGTTTTGTGTTTTTTTTTTTTTTTTTTTTTTTTTTTTTTTAAGTATTATTCTGATGACTAATCAGACACCTGGTCTGCTAGGTCCCGTGACAGACGCCGCCACAGCAGTCGACACTCCCGCTCTCGTTCCCCACATTACCACCGACACTCACACAGAAGGTTAGCTTAATGTTATTTATAATTATCAGTCAGTCAGTCATACAAATGAAGCCAAGCATCCTTCTATAGGAGTCCCCATATTGAGGTTGGCTGTGGTAAAGCTGTTTTTTTTCTTTGGGCAGGAAACTAGACCAAATGCCAAAATCATCTGTTTAAATCCCTGAAATTAAAGGAAACTGTTGGCAAAAAGGAATCTGAAATGTGCTGTAAGATGCATAACAATGTAAGAATTTCAGCTTGGACTTTGGCTTTGTGTACTTTTGGCTGAATATTTCCCACCTGAGATTGATGGTTGTGTGGCTACCAATATAAATTTGTTGCCACATTTCACTCTCATGGTAGCACTTCCTAGGGTCAGTGGTAGCCACCCATTTGCTAGCTGATGCCACATATTTTGAAGTATATCTTCTGTATAATGAGCACTTACCATACTGAATTTTTAGTATAGTACCACTCATATTATATCATTTTTATTTATGTCAGGTTTCATGTAGCTCAGTCCAGTGATTTCCTAAGATTAGATATTTTTAGTTCAAAATACTGCACATGAGTTATTCATCCTGATACAGATATTGCTAGAACTGAACAGGTGAGTGTTGGCTGCACTCCCCTTGTGTTTGGATACTATTGCCACCTACTGTCAGTAAACATGATTGCATTTTTTCTTTAATTTTGAACCTCCTCAGCAGCTTGTGGTACAAAATGTAGGTCAAACAATGCTGCAGTTTAGAATTAAGAAGTCTGCCCATCTATGGATGGTGTTATGGTCTGGAGAGGGATCATTCAAGTACTTTGTTAGCCCCCCAAAAATTCCAAATAAATCCATACATGGAAATGTAGGGAGAAAGGAAACTTTACCAAAACTCCTTACTTTACATTACTTTTAATATCTATATATATACAGTACTTCATTCATTCATCTAATCCTGTATCGCCCCATGAGGAGCTTAGGAACCTGGGGTTAGGCAAGTTGGTCTTGACATTTAAGATGAGAGTGACCAGCCGTACTCATCCCTGGGTGGCATTATATGAACAGTAAACCCAACCAGCCCTTGGATATAAACCTGCCCAGGCTTAATCTGATTGGAGTGCCTTAATTACCCACTAAACCATCAGGCACCATAATTTGTTTTTATGGTTACCTCCCAGCGTAGTAAATGGTTTCTTGGTATACAGGAAACCATTTGGCTTGTCACTTAGTGTAGAGTTACCCGTAGACAGAAGGAAGAGGAAAGAATGAAGAAAAGAAAGACAGAAGAGGAAGGAAGGAAGGAAGAGCGGAAAGGGCAGTCACCCAAGAGCTACAAAACCTCGTTAATTTACACATGTATAAGACTGAACAAAAAAAATAACACAGGAGGGAAACAAATCAGAATATGATGGTAATGTGAATATTATATGAATCAAAGTAAATCTTCCAAGAATATCTCAAGAATTGTTCATCTTAGAAGGTTACAAATTCAACATAAAACACAGAATGCAGAACGGGTATGCATGTAGCCTAAAACTGTCAATTGAAGGGATCACACACTGTAGCTAATATTGCTCACATTAGCTAATGCAGAATGCAAGATACAGTTAGAATAAACATGTTACAGTCTTGGAGAATCCTGGAGTCTTACACAAGTATACTAGTACCAAAGATAGAAAGACTGAGTGGAAGAGATCAGGGTAGGAATGGGTAGGCAGTAGAGGTAGGGTGAGTGGTGTCTTCTCAGCTCATACTGGAGAAGGGAGAGTGGTGATTCCAGTCCTACCCTCTTGTTATAAGGAGGCAGGTCACACCCACAAAATACCCTTTAACCTGTCACCAGGCGGGACACCAGCTGGCCTCTAATCAGCCCAGGTCAAGGGTGGAGCTTCGTCCCTCATTGGTCCAGCCCTTGTCGGATGATCTGAGATTGGCTAGGAAGAGATGTGTCACTCCACGTGGGTCTTTGGAATTCCCTCTAGGTGTGGGGTGGGAGCATCTTCCAGGAACTGGTCTGTTCTGGTTCCCTGGGGAGAGTACCAGGACCAAGCTGAGCTGATCCCCCAGGAGAACATCTGACCCATCTTCTCTCTCACTATCATCCTTCTCTCTCTCTCTCTCTCTCTCTCTCTCTCTGTTGTTTAACATTTCTCTCTGAGAACCAGTAGCCTATCTTCACAGCTGTAGCCTACAGGTTTGGACTGATATAAATTATCAATTTGTGACACACTAAATGTGTTGTAAATGTTATAAATTTAAAAGAATGCATAACTTCAGAAGTAGGTTATTTATTTATTCATTGATTTTGTAAAAGGTATGTTGTGGTAGGTGGGGGCATTCACCATCCACTCACTTGATATAGTGCTGCTTTCGGGTGTCTGCCCTTTCGTCTCCTCCAACCTTCTTTCCATCCATCCTCTTCTGTCTTTCCTTCATTCTTTCCTCTTTCTTCTGCCTGCGGGTGACTTTACACTCCCTCTTGTGTCTTTCTTTCCTTCATTCTTTCCTCTTCCTTCTGCCTGTGGGTGACTCTACATTGAGTGACAAGCCAAATGGTTTCCTGTACACCGGGAAACCATTTACTATGCTGGGTGGTAACCATATAACCAAATTTTGGCTCCTGGTGGTTTAGTGGGTAATAAAGGTGCTCCAATCGGACTGAGCCACAGAAGGTTTATATCCAAGGGGTGGTTGGGGTTTGTTGCTCACATAACGCCACTCAGGGATAGTGAAGCTGGTCTCTCTCATCTTAAATGCCAGGACCAAGTTTCCTAGCCCCGGGCTCCTATGCTCCTCATGGGGCAACGTAGGATTAGATGATGGATGGATGGATGGATAAAAGAATGTACCTATATAATATGTCTTTGGTGTATTTAATGAAGTAAGGAGAGTTCATCGTAACACATAAACACCTTAGCGACCATGGCAGTACAGTTACTGAAACAAAAATGCTTTCTCTAATTAAAAAAGAAAAAGAAATGTATAAAGAATTAAGAAAAAAAAAAGCAGTACCTTAGATTTAATGATGATTTCCTGCTCTTTAAAGCATTCAGGATTTCAAGTTAATATCATTTTTAAATTTTAATTGTAATTTAAGAAACACATGAAACATTATACTGTACTAAATAAAGATGAACTTGCAAGTACTATACACAGATTTACTTGATCATATATGTGTGTGTTGGCCCAGATGATTGGCTGAAAAGTGTGATTGTAAATGTGTAGAAGGTGAAGGGTGATGCTTTGGAAAGAGGAAATTATACAGGCATAAAACTTTTGGAGCAGATAATGAAGGTAATGGAGAGAGTCCTGTAAGGTATGAACACTGAAAGATTGAGTATTGATGAGATGTACAGTGGGGCACCAATTTTCGCGCCTAATTGGGTCCAAAAATAATGCGCGAAAGTGGAATTAGCGAAAGTTGGGGCATTGTCTTTATGGCAAAAAGGCTAATTGGTTCCCGGTTATCCTAAAGTAACATCAGATTTTCATTTTCACTTGCAATACAGTACATCAAATCACTATTGTACATTGCATTGTGAGATACACACAATAAAAACTGTACAGTACACATTATATGAGGAGAAACATACCACAGAGACCAGGTTGAGGTGTGTAATGGATGTTGGGGGTAAGTATCCGAGGCGCGTGGCGGGCTTATTTAGCCACGCCAGATGTATTGGCACCACCTCTTGCTGCCTCGCTACCACTCTCTCTCTCTGCCTCCTCAGATGCAACTTGATGCAACACTTCCACTCTGTGCTGAATTTCCCTTTGTGCTAGGTTCTCTTGAACAAATCCATCGAAATCTTCATCCAGGTTAAGCTTATTATACTGCCGTTTCTTCACTCCAACACGATGCTCTCTTTTAGCCTTGGCCTTTCCTCCTGGCTTTGAATGTCCCGGCCACTTTTTATCACCACCACTGCCTCCCGGCCCTCCCCCCACACCACCAGGCTCTCCCCCCACACAACCAGGCCCTTTCCCCACACTACCAGGTATAGTAGAGGCCATTGAACCGTGAGAATCCAACACAATGGAGCTAGCACGCTCGTACACAATGGCGGGAATGGGTGGACAGAGTGTTGACATGACGTCATTCAAGATGGCGGTGGGTTGCGGGCGGGCGGTGCAGGAAATTCAAAGTTCAAAATATTGTCCCAAACCCAAAATTTGTGCGCGAAAATCGATTTTTTTTCAAGCGAAAGTGGAAGTTAAGGAATATTTGGTGCATGCCACGAAAGTGGATTCCGCGAATCCTGCTGTAGCGAAAGTTGGTGCACTACTGTAGTTTGGGTTTATGCCAGGAAAAATATTTGGGATAGTAAAGGGAGCTGTACATTGTTTTTGTTGATGTGAGGAAGGCCTTTGACATAGTTCCAAGGGCAATGAGAAAGAGTGGGATCGAGGCGTAGTTGTTTAGAGTGGTCATGGGTATGTGTGTGGATGCTCGCACCTAGATGAAAGTGAATGAAAATTGGAGTGATGAGTTTTCTGTTAATGTTGGCATGCTTCAGGGGTCAGTCTTGAGCCCCCTGTGGCTTATCATGGTGTTTGAAGTTCTCCCACCTGACTTCAGAAATGGTCTCCCATGTGAGATATTGTATGCTTATGACTCTATATTGACTGCAGAGAAAGAAGGAGGTGGAGGAGAGATTTAGGAAGTGGAGAGACAGAATGAGGCACAAGGATGTGAGAGTATGTTTGGATAAAACAAAAGTGATGATATCTGGGTCTGGTGGTGGTACTACTAAAGCAGAGGGAGAGTAGCCATGTGTGATTTGCCACAAGTGTGTGGGAAGCAGCTTCATCTTGTGCAGTATTTGTGAGAAGTGTATGCATAAGAGATATAGTGGCATTAGAGGTAAACAGGAAGATACATATATATATTTTTTTTTATTTAATGCAAGAAAGAAGGAACCAAAGGCCAGGAGCCTGCAAACTGTTCCTTCCAAGAAAAAAAGCAGTACAAAAGAGAGCCAAATTCAAGATCCGTTCTTTTCGAGATGCCTGGACACACTGTGTTTGAAAGACTGGAGATCATATGAAGTAGGAAATACAGACAGAGGGAGACAGTTCCAGAGTTGACCTGTTGCATAAATGAAGGACTGGGAGTAACGGTTAACTCTTAGCATTAGAGAGTTGGACAGAAAAGGGATGAGAGTTTGTTGCTAGATGGGTGCTACTCACCCATCATAGAGGTGGAAGGATGCAAGCAGACAGTCCAGGGGAGCAGTGACCATTGATTTAGTGATAGAAAAGAGATAAAGATGCAGCAGTGCAGCTAAGAGACAGAGGTTGAAGGGAGCCAGTAAGAGGAGGAGAGTTAATGAGACAAAAAGCTTGACTCCACCCTATTGAGAAGGGCTGTATATGGGGAGTCTCCCCACATATGAGAATTGTACTCTACACAGGGGCGAATAAACCCCCTGTATAATGTCAACAACTGTGCAGGGGTAAAGAAGGTACGGAGTCGGCTTAGCATACCCAGTCTCTTGGAAGCAGATTTTACAAGCGATGCAATATGATCTTCCAGGATAAGTCCCGCGTGAATGAAACCCCAAGCATGCTGACTTCCTGTTTGTGGTGTGATGGGAAGAGCATACAGAGATTGTCATGTGTGAAAGAATTGATTCTGCTAGTGAGTGTCTTGAGTTTGTGGAAGAATTTTTATATTTGAGGGACATGTTATGTGCTGGAAGTGGGGCTGAGGGTAGCTCTGTGGGTAGGATAAGGAGTGGTTGGAGGATGTTCAGGTAGCTGCTTCCTCTCCTGACATTAAGAGGGCCCTCCCTCTGTTCTGAAGGAACTATGCACACAGCATGTGTTTGGGGTATAATGCTATATGGTACTGAGATCTGGACAGTGAAGGAAGAGGATATTCTTAGACTCAGATATACAGAAATGGCATTGATTGGATGGATGTGTTGTGCATCCTTGAATGCAAGGCCTGGAGGGACTAGATTTGCAACTGAAGAGTTGAGAGGAAGGACGGGACTTAGAGTGTATTGGTGCTTTGATGAGGAGGGGGAGATAAAGATGGTTTGGGGATATGGAGAGGATAGAAAATGGAAGCTTGATGCGGAAAGTGAGAAGTGTGAACGCTGGCGTAGGGTTATGAGAGACAGATTGAGAAAGACCTGGGACAAGGTGGGACAAGGTGTGACCTCAAAGATAAGGGACAACAGGGAGGCAACCAGAAATCGAGCAGTGTGGAGAGTTGTCATTAGGTGACCAAGGTCGATGCATGCAAGATTAATGGAGCCTTTATAAATGATACCAACCATACAGTGAACGATATGAAAGACCATTGTTAAGCTAAAGTATTGAAGATAGCATGCTGCAGTATGTTTTTTTTTTTTTTCTGCAAGGAAGAAAGGACCAAAGGCCAGGAGCCAGCAAATTGTTCCCTCCTAGAAAAAAAACAAAAACAAAATACAGTAACAGAGAGCCAAATTCAACATCCATTAATTTTGAGATACCTGGACACACCACATTTGAAATACTGGAGATCATAGGCAGTAGGAAATACAGACGGAGGAAGATAGTTACAGAGTTGACCTATTGAATACATGAAGGACTGGGAGTAATGGTTAACTCCTGCATTAGAAAGTTGGACAGAAAAGGGATGAGAGTTAATTGCTGGATGGGTGCTATACACCTGCCATCGTGGTGGGGGGATGCAAGCAGACAGTTCAGAGCAGCAGTGACCATTGAAGTAGCGATAGAAAATAGATAAAAATGCAACAGTGCAGTGAAGAGACAGAGGTTGAAGGGAGCCAGTAAGAGGAGGAGGGTTAATGAGACGAAAAGCCTCTGACTCCTCCATGTTGAGATGAGCTGTATGTGGAAAGCTGCCCCACATGTGAGACTTGTACTCTACACAGAGATGAATAAAACCTGTATAAATTCAGTGACTGTGCAGGGGTAAAGAAGGCACAGAGTCAGCTTAGCACACTTAATCTCTTGGAAGCAGATTTAAAGAGAGGTAATATGATCTTTCCAAGATAAATTCTGAGAGAAAGAAATCCGATGTATGTTTAACCCCTGCTGCGCTCATCGCCTCATATGAGGTGATATGCAGGCCACCCCTTGCCATGTTGATTACCCCACATGAGGCGATGGGTCTCTGCGCCATAATTTCAAGCACGAAGAAGTGTCAGTGGTTTCCATGGGAATGTTGACACTTCCTCCACACCATCAGAGCTGTTGGAAATCCCTGTCACACTGCTATTTCCAAATGCCGCATATTTAGTAATTCAGTTCTTATTTGTAGCCCAGCAGTGACGGCTTCATGCCACCCTCACACCCACCCAAGAGATGTAAAGTACAAAAAGACGTGGGTGATGAAGTGTTCACGCTTGGAAACACTTGATCGGATGACAAAAAATCAACTTAATGAAAAAAAAATAATAATAATAGAAAAACAGTGGGGGAAGGTGATCAGGTTGATAAGAATTAGCATGGTGAGGATTAAACATGATGCAGGATTGAGTTGGGTATTGTTAAGAATTAGAAGATACTCCTGTGAAGGATTTTGTCAGGTTGATAGATTTAAGAACTGAGTTTTGATGCATTAAAAACAACAAGATTACTTTTACCCCAATCAGAGATATGAGCCATAGCCTCATCCCTTGTTTGTTGAAGTAACTGCAGAGGTGGACGCTGCAGGAAGTAAATGGAACAGTGAAGGGTGAAGGGTGGAGTCATCAGGGTATGAGTGGACAGGGTTAGATATACAGCTTAGAAGGTCATTGATGAATAAAAGAAAGAGAGTTGGTGTTAGGACAGAGACCTGAGGAACACCACTATAAATAGCTCTGGGAGAAGAAAGGTGGCCATCTGCAACTGGTGGTATAGAATGACCAGAAAGGAAGCTAGACATGAATGCACGGATAGAAGGATAGAAACCGTAAGAGGACAGGATGGAAATTCAAGATTTATGCCAGACTCAGTCAAAAGCCTTTGATGTCAAGTGCAATGGCAAGGCTTTCACCAAAGTCTCAAAAGGAGGATGACCAGGTGTGTGAATGGTAGGTGAGAAGATTGCCAGTGGAGCATTCCTGGCTGAACCAGTATTGATGATCAGAAAGAAGGTTGTGATAGGAAAGATGCTTTAAAATTTTTTAGTGAAAAATAGACTCAAAAACTTTTGAAACACAGGATGTTAAAGCAACTGGGCGATAGAGGAATGGGAATGGTCACCCTTCTTTGGGACAGGCTGAATGAGAGCAAACTTCCAGCAAGAAGGAAAAGGAAGGTACAAGTTGACAGACAAAGGTGAAAGAGTTCACATAGGCAGGGTGTAAGCACAGTGCTTGAGGGCAGCAGGAGGAACCTCATCAGACCCATATTCCTATTTAGTATTGAGGCCAGTGATGGCAAAAAATACATCAATTGAATACATTTTAATGTCAGCCATGATGAAGTCAGAGGGAGGAAGTGATGGAGGAACAGCACTGGAATTGTCTAAGGTGGAAGTGAAGGAGAAAGTATGTGCAAAGAGTTCTGCTTTATCAGTAGAAGAAATAGCTACAGAGCCATTGGATTGGAAGAGAGAGGGGAAGGATGATGAGATAAAGTTAATAGAAAGACTTCTGGCAAGGTGCTAGAAGGAGCATGAAGAATTTGAGTTGGAAAGTTCAGAGCACTTACTATGAATGAAATTATTTTTTGCAGAACGAAGAACAAACTTAGCACGATTACGGGCAGAAACCCGTAAGAGATGAGATTCAGGAGTGGGTTGGCTCCGGTACTTTTTGTAGGCTTTCTCCTTTTGATTAGCATTAGAACAAGCATGATTAAACTTTTTTTTTTTTTTTTTTTTTTTTTTTTTTTTTAATCCCTAAAACGCGGGGCGTCGCGTTTGCGACCTTCGCCAAAAAGGACATAACGGCGGAGCGTCGCGTTTGCGATTCGAGTTAATTTTGAATAAACGCAGGCAAGGATGTTCCAGCTGGTATTGTCTATCAGTACCACCACCCTTTAGCTACAATTAGCACACTTTACCTTTGTACTACTGACCTCCGTTGTTGCCAAGTATCACGTTTTTCCCCCCTCCCCCCCCACCACGGCCCAGCCAGCCTGGCTGTGATACATGGCAGCACTCTGACTGCTCAGAACTGTAAATCTGCGCTCTCCTCTCACAAGCAGTTTATGCTAATAGGAAACGCTTGTTTCCCCAGTTGTAACACTAGATTTTTTTCGCACGGTTTGCCCGTTTAGCGTCAGTTTACCGCAGGCTTTCAAAGTGACATTATGGCGAGTTCTAGCTCTTCCAAGTCAGTGCGAGCGGCCGACAGGAACGAGAATAAAGTGACGGGCGTAAGGCAGAATAAAAAGCGCGCTGCGGTGATCTTTTGGGAAGTAATATGATTGAAAATAATGTAGTATATGTGTTTTTAGCTGTGAAAATGGAAATGTTTGTTGAGTGACGGGAAGACCGCCGCCGCGCTGCATGTCGGTCGTATGCTTCGTTGATTTTAGCCTTATTTTCAGTGCATATTGTACAAATACGGATTCCAAACTACCTGTACGTTGTAGTATAAAGTTTACTGTGACAGAATGAGGCTGTGGTAGAGGGGAAACCGGGTTGCTGGAGGTGTGAAAGTGAAGATTTTGTTACCTAACTTTGTAAGTCTCCACAAGTCCTTGGGTAGTCCACGAAGGCTCAACACCTGTCTCTGGAGAAAGCTGAATGTAAGTACTATCTGCCATACCAAGTATAATGTTCTAGGGTTAATCTCTGATTTTTGGCTAATATTTTCCTACAGGTACTCAGACCGCGATCGAACGCCGCCACCCGGGGGGGGGGGGTCGGCTGTCCATGTCCGCGCATTAGGGGTTAATTGGTCATTGGATATGAGAAAGGAATGTATGCTTCCCTGCCTGAGAGAAAATCTCCGAAATGCACAAGGCACACTCAGATGGCTCTCAGCCATGGAAGCAATAATCATTCCAGGGAAAATCAAAGGAGTACTGCCTTAGGACCTCCCAGTCAGCAGCTCCAAAGTGCCACAGCCGTTGCATCTTGGAAGGGTCCACAGACCTTATTAGAGTGATAGGACAGGTTAAGGTGATAAAGTTTTGATTGGAGGATTCCAATGGAGAGAAGAGATTAACAGGTAAGCACAAGAATTAGTTGTAAAGAAGAGGTCAAGTATGTTGGAACTCTATCCAAGATGGTCAGAGATATGAATAGGGTGCTGTACAAGCTACTCTAGGTCATTAACCCCTAAAGACCACATTATTCTTAGGCTGTATTCTACCACGGCCACAATTCAGGGTCGATTTTTCAACTTTTAGCAAGGTAAATTTTTTCTTGTAGATTTGAAGAACTTGAATTTACACACCTGAAAATGTCAATCTCAGTCCCTTAGGCCTAATGGTTACTGCAAAACTGCCTGCTAAAGATTATAAAATTCCTTCCTCACAGTAAGATAGAAAACAGGAAAACATCATCAGAAATCTAATTTTGCTAGAGAATCATACCAGAATTAATGAAATCAATGTAAAATATTTTTCTGTTAAGGAAACTAGGTGTAGGAGTCAGCATGACAGAAAAAAAAAAAAAAAGCAAAATAATTTTTTCCCAGGCTCTAAAGATTCGGTAAAAAACTAATTTCCGCTAATGAACCTTACCAAAATCAATGTAATAAATGTGAAATATGCTTCCATTGATGAAATTAGGTGCAGGAGTCAGCATGAGAGTTAAAAAAAAAAAAATGGTGAGTACGCAGACACGGGCTGATATGGTTGGGACAAAGGATTGGGAGGGAGGAAACGAAGATGGGGTCGGATGTCTCTGGTGGGGATGAAAGGGGATGAGACACCCTTCCCCATTGTGGGGGAGGTGGTGTGGGGGGGTCTTATGGTGGGAGGAAATTCACACAAAGTGATCATAGCAGGGAAATTGCCTCATCATTCAATATAAAGGGGGGGTGGAGAGATGTGGAGGAGGGGTGGGGGTATCTGGTAGGGATGCAAGGTGGAGATGGTGTGGGGGGATATTATGGTGGGAGGAAACACATACACAAAGGGATCATAGCGGAGAAACTGCCACATCATTCAATATAAAAGAAGATGGAAGAGGGATGGGGGGTCTGTGGTGGGCATGAGGGAGGATGCAACACACTCCCAATGGGGGGAGGTGGTGTGGGGGTATTATAGTGGGAGGAGACACAAAGTGATCACAGCAGGGAAATTGCTGAGTCATTCAATATGAAAGGGGGGTGGAGGGAGGTGGAGGAGGGGTGAGGGGTCTCTGGTGGGGATGAGAGGGGATGAGACACCCTCCCATATGATGTAGATGTGGTATTGGTGAGTAGTTTGGGAGGAAGGGGACAGAGCTGGCTGTATCCAATCAGCCAGAGGGAGGTGGAGAAGTGGCTGGGGCGTGTCCCCCCACAGACCTGGTAAGGGGGTGGGATCTTCCTTCCTACCTCCTCATTGCTTAGTTCTGATTGGATAGGGACCATTTTTGTCATAAAAGGGGCTGGCTTAGTGCTCGGCAGCTTTTGACAGATCTTCTACAATCATCAGTCGTAGGACTGTACGTGGCAAACTATCAAACTGACGATCGTCAGTTATAGTACATTAGGGGTTAACCCCCAAACGCAGGGCAATTTTTACTGCCGCCAGCCTCTCTTATAGGGAATTTTCCCCCAAATTGCTTGTTTTCAAACCATAATATCACAGAAAGTATAGCAGTTAGAGAAACAAATAAAAAAACATATTACTCGCCAACTCCTCTTCTTGTGAATGAAAGGATCCTTAGGTCTGTAGGTGGTCCCATTGATAAGTAGGAATGTAAAGAAGACGGGTTACTTGCCACACATGAGTCGGGATGTGTCCAACTCAAAGCGCACGACCCAGACTTCAGGCTCAGCGGCCTTGCTCTGGCTAGTGTTTGTAACACTGACTTCCCAGGAAGAGTGGTACATTTGTAATGCCGCCTGACCTCTTGCGGTGGAATTTTCTATTTAATAACCAGTCTCTCCGACTTTCCCTACTCACAGCTGTGGTTATGAGTCATCACCCGGTACATGTGGCTGTCACTTATGGTTTTCCAGCTGTAACAGCATTGCACTTTTCCCTGTTTGTGTGTGGGAGAAGGTGAAGGACACAATACTTACCCATTTTTGCCTCACTGACTTACAACTTTGCACCTTGGAAACACTTTGAGAGGAAATTTCCTTCTTTCCCTTTCACTTTTTCCTCAGCTAGCATGCACTAGTTCATGAATACCATATTCTAAACCATGAGGTAGATGTTTGTTCACTTGGTTAGGCTTTTTGGCATGTTGTCTTTGCATGGGGCCAGTGCTTTTCTTAGTAATTGTTATATATTACTTTTTCTACTGGCACTTCATATCACATTTACAGATCATATCACATATTTTGCACATGGCAAGAAATATACATAAGTGCTACCACAAAGCGCAATTTTCTTCAGCTGCCCGTAAGATTTTCTTTTGTAAGTGGTAGGGTAGCTCGACATATTTAGAAGTGCTTCACGTCAACTTTGACGTATGTAATTATGACCAAAAACACACACACACACACACACAACACTTTCTTGTCTTTGTCCGCTATTTACGCACATGCTCCCACACACCTGGGCATAGAATTCACCTTCACGGTGGTACACGAAGAGGCACTCTGGACAACATGCACTTATGACACTGATAGGCTGTTTCCTTGCATGCAGTGGGCCAACATTTTGTCGTTAAACACACATGACAACACCTGTATGTCACTCGCCCTGCAGGTGTTCGTCCCAGATTGACGAGATAATGCTTTCCCAGGTACTGCATGCTGGCTGACCTATCAGCCGGTGGCACCTGGTGCTTTTGCCTTCTTCCACTTGCAACCTAAGAAGTTCCATACTTTTCAAGGAGCTGCCTTGCCATTTCTTTCTCATGCTCACGTAAGGAAAGACTCATACCCACAACCTCCTTATAAAGGATGTAACTGTTGAGAATACTGATATCCAAAAGGTGCAGGAATGCCTTTTTATACCATCTGCAAGACTTCTGCTTGCAATTGATCTTTCCAGTCTGCATGTTCACGAGCTGCATGTTGATATTGTAATTATTGATGGCATCTGGCATCAACAATTGTTGCCTGGTCCTGTAGTCTGTTTTGCCAGTGTCCTGCATAACCCCATGGTGAACTGTCATAAGCATATTCATCTTTCGCTTGTCATGCCAGTGAATGGCCAACATATTACCACATTTCCGGGTTAACAGGGCACCTTTCTCAGTCTTTTCTGGGAATGATGGGTAACTCCATCTTCGGGCACGAATAGTACCACAGGAACCAGTCCCATGTTGATGCAAATACAGCGTCAGTGCTGAAGAAGTGTTAAAATTGTCAGTGTAGAGGATGTGATTTTTGTGCAGGTACTTGTCCTTAAGCACTTTTAACACAGCAGCAGAAAACCCATGGGGATCATCACTGGGCATATCCACATCTGTAGCCGAGTACACTGTCATGTCTAGCACATACCAAGTCTTGCAGTTGCATAAGACAAAGAACTTTAGGCCAGAGCGATGTCGTTTGGAAGGCACATACTGAGTACTGGCAAGTTCCGGTTAACAAGCAACCACTTACCGAGAATTTGCAAATACGTGGTCTTGAAATTTGCTCCATCGCCTGTTTAATGAGCGCGTAAAATTCCCCCAAATCCCAACTTACGAGAATCGATACGAGGGTCGTGCCGCAGCTGTCCGCCATGTTTACCTAGTGCTCTAGGTAAACATGGTGGACACCTGCGGTGCCGCTAGCTAAGAAATGAGTCACACACTAGCTCTGCAAGCCTTTTCCTGCCTTACCTTTGTAAACATTCTTCCAGCCAAGCTTCCCCAGTCAAGGTTGGTCTTGAAGCATGCCTTTTTTTCTGTGCCTGGGATTACTGTATCACCATGTCTTCTAAACATTCCATTGTGATCCCTAGTG
This sequence comes from Coenobita brevimanus, assembly GCF_032717465.1. NCBI lineage: Eukaryota > Metazoa > Arthropoda > Malacostraca > Decapoda > Coenobitidae > Coenobita > Coenobita brevimanus. The sequence goes on along the minus strand of NC_136959.1, from coordinate 52,620,879 downwards.
CTCCCAGTGCTAAGCATGTTCGGTTTTATATCTCTGTCACCCAGAAACTGGAGATAAATAGGAATTACGATAATGGTGTGAGCGTAGCAGAGCTTTGCTCTACCTGCAAGTTCTCGTCCTCAACTGTGTACACCATCCTGAAGAACTTGTTCCAGCTTAAAATGATCACTTTTGGTGGTTCTGGGGGAGGTTGCTCGGAGGCCTTCCTTCCTAACCCTGTTTTTTCCGTAAGTTCTTCACATCGTTTAACGAGAAAACAAGCAAAATTCTTGCTTCCAATTAGCTCGTAAGTTCAGGACCCACCTGTAAATGTTAAATGGTCTCGGAATACAACAAGCGACTAGTCAAAAGCCACTTTCTTAAACTGCCGGAAAAGCCTGATATATGACTCCATCAGTATGGTAAGAGGTGGCCTGATCTTCCACAACCTGTCATTTGGGGCTGGGCCATAGTTCCTGTTGCAGTGTAGGAACTTTAGAATGACCAAGTGTCTGTTCCCGGCCATATACTTACCAAAGACAGGTGTGTGTAAGATTTTGTCCACAACTAATACTCATGAATGACTTGCTTCTTTACGTTTGCCATTATCATCATTAGTGCGAGCCACAGATACATTTCCCCCACCTCCACTGCCTTCCATTCTTTCATTTTTGTACCCGGGACAGGGACACCTCAAGCCAGCGAACAGATATAGCCTGGTGTAAGTTTTTCTCCTCCACCAGGTACTGCATAATGGTGATTGTATATATCGCATGGAAAAAGGACAGGATGGCTGGTTCTCCTTCCCCCAGGTGCTGCGTCTGTATACCTGCCTCTGTCACATCAAAGACAGGGAGGGTAGGCAAGAAGCCTTCACCCTCCTCCCACACAAAAGTGTCAAGCCTGTCGATGCCAGGGCTGGTAGGGCATGATCTGGCAGGAAAAAGGCACCTCTTGGCATCATGATCATGCCCATGGCCAGAGGGGAGGGGAAGGGGAAGGAGAAGGGGAGGTGGAGGTGGGAGGAGGATGTGAATGGTGACTCACCTGCAGTGGGGACTCCCTGGAGTAATGCTGGCTGGTTACTTTTCCTCACTGGTGTCGACGACCCCGTTATCCTCGCATACGAAGGGCCAGGTTGTGGGAAAATGGCCCTTGAGGTGCTAGGTTGTGGTGATGAAGGTCGTGGCAGGGAGGGAAGGCAACCTTCTTGCTCAAAATGTGGAGAGATGCGTCAGCGGCGTTTATGTACAACGTGACTGTCATCGTCACCACCATGTCCTTCACTTTCTACACTTCCTGGCGCATCGTCCTCTTCTTCTCTAACAAAAGTGGCACTCTTGTACACCTCTGCAGCCTCCTGAAGCACTTTTAGGTCCTTATCTAACATGTCTGAGGGAGCAGGGATGGGCGTCCTTGACACATCACCCTCAGCGTGATGAGTCCTTCCCTTTTCTGAGGAAGCATATGCAGTGTCATCCAGTACACACCCTGTAGCACTGTCATTAAGCCCTTGCATCACATCCTTCAGCAGGAGTTTGGCTGGAGTGGAAGATTCAAAGGGGCTGTGGACGAGGAGGATCCAGAAGACATTGCACTACACCTGGCTAGGGCGCAGGAGAGACTGACTCCCACTTCAGTGCGGAGGCGAGAGTATATCAACACCCTTTGGTGACGAGGTAGATTGGCAACTGCTTTGAACAATGGCGCGAAAACAAGTGCAGCTATAGCTGTCACCCAGCGTTCCTGATCCACAAACTTTGCATCGGATATAACTGTCACCCGGCGTGTAGGGGTTAAGGATAGAAAAGATGTAGGCTTGTTCACCAGGTGGATCAGTGAAAGGAGAGGAGGGCCAAAGGTGGTAGTGAACATTGAAATCTGCTAGAATGGAGATTTCAGAGAGAGGAGAAATTGATAGGATGTGTTCTGACCTAGAAGTAAGATAGTCAAAGAATTTTTCTTAGTAGAATTAGGGGATAAGTAAACAGCATGGATATATTTAGTAAGAGAATGACCAGACAGCCAAAGCCAGAGAGCAGAGAATTGAGAAGACTCAAGTACAGGAACATGAGAGCAAGGTACGTTGTTGCGTCCATATACACAACAGTCACTTTTGGCTTTGAAAAGAGTACAGTATAGATAAAGTTGGAGGATACAGAAAAATGTTTGCAATCAGTCACCTCAGACAACTGAGTCTCAGTTGGCAAGAGAAGGTGAGGTTTTTGAGGAGGAGAGGTGGTAGTCAACAGAGAAGTGAGAGTAATGGCCTCTAATGTTGCAGAAATGAAGAAGTAAGTCAGACAGTCGTTCCAGGCATCTTGCTTTGTTGTCATCAGGAGAGGGGCAGATGATAGGGGTTTTGATGTCCCCCTCCCCCTTGGAGACTCTGAGGTTTTGTAATAAGTTGCTGTTCATTTTTACCTCACACGGGACGGAGTCTGGCAAGGTATTGTTTTGGGTCGAGTTTCTGTGTTTGTGTGTTAGCAAGCTTACAGAAAAATGGAAGAATGAAATTACAGTAATCCCTCCACTATCTGACGTAATAGAGCCAAAGGCATGTCCGGAAATTGGTCCCGTCCGGATAGTGGGCCCCTGCCTCCTGGACTGGTACTTATGGACCCCAACCCAGCCTAACTTTGAAAGCCACCTAAATAGCTCCCTACTGGATATGCATAGCACCTATTTAAACCTATTTAAGACCCTATTCACTCCAATAATGGACATAAAGCATGATAAAAATGAAAAGGAACCAAAGAATGAGGAATTAGAATTAACTGTACCACAGCCAGGGTACTTACAGCACGTCTGTGACTGCCTTCTGTAAAGGCTTTGTCAGTGGTGAAAATGATCTTGAAGCATGTACAGTAATCTAGTGTTGTGCTGCACTTACAGTAATTCTTTGCACTGTGTTATAATTGTTTAACACTGCACACTTAATTGCACCAGGCCAGTTTCAACCGTCAGTTTGCACTCCACAGTTAATCCTTGCATTCTAAATTCTAATTTCTTAACACTGCACAACACTGTAAATTCCCATGTGGTCTAGTGGCGAGGTATTGCAGTTTATTCACTGTTTATTCACAAAAAATGAGCACGTGTAGCTTCCATTGCAATAAGCATCTGCTCACAATCGAAGTTAGGCAGTAACTGTTTGTGCCTTGGTGGTGACGGGGAAACAGAGTTGCGAGATCGCAACGGCCACATTACCAAACTCCTCAATTTTCATTGCCAAATTTAACTTTTCATTACCTAATTCGTAAAGCTAGCATTTATTCTTCACTAATTATATATACAAGTGTAAATAAATGTAATCACTCTCCTTATAAATAACAGCATGTTGATTATTTTCATGCTATGTAGGCTAGCAGAGAGAGCAAACAACCCACCATCTCCATCCTGTGTATCCTCATACATGTGAAAAATCCATTTGGTAGTGCATTATTCTGATTCATTACCAAACGAATTTTTCATTACCAAACTGGCCCACATTTGGTAATGAAAAATACCAAATGGCAGCCCTGACAGGGGAGGGGGGAGGGGGGAGGAAGGAAGGGGTGAAGGGTCCGTGGTGTAACACCTGTTCGGTGCCGCGCGGCAATTTCAAATTCTATCTATCTATCTATAGCCCGACGCCCTAATCCCGCAAAGGGTGGCCGCAGACAAAATGCCTCCAAGTCGCTCTGTCACCCACCATTTGACTACCCTCCCCCCAACTCACTCCCCCATCCTTCATATACCTCTCAACTCCATCCCTCCACCTCATCCTCGGTCTACCCCTCCCTCTCCCTCCCTCCACCTCACCTACATACACCCTCTTAGTCAGTCGTTCATTCTCCATTCTCTCCACATGCCCAAACCACCTCAGTGTATTTCTCCTAATCTTCTCAACCACATCCACATCCATCCCACAACGATCGTTCACTTCTTCATTCATCAACCTTTCCCTCCATGTCACTCCACAGGCTCCTCTCAAGTAACTCATTTCAAATTTCAAATTACGGGTGGGAAAAAATTCTGATTTTTTGGAGATTTTTCTCTTTTTTTGGCCATTTTTGGATTCTGAAGGTCCAGGCCCATAATGTCTGGTAAGTGGGGTGTCCGGAAAGTGGGCGTCCGGAAAGTACAGGGATTACTGTACATGGAACTCTCAGGATATGTGGGCTTAGATCCCATAAGGAAGTGATTAGATTTTGGAGATAATCAAGTGACTTTGAAAGGTCAGAATCAAGGTTATGGAGTTTCAGAGGGTTATAACTTGAAACCAGTTGAAGATAGAGATATTTACTATTACAAGCATATAGGAACTCCCCTGTGAGTTTTCATGTGGCACCAAGACTTCTGACCTTATGTGACCTTGAAAGGTCAAAGTCAAGGTCATGAATATTCAGGGGGCCATAACTCGAAACTGGTTGCAGATAGATATTTACTATTATCAACATATAGGGAGGCCCATATGGGCTTTTAATTTGTACCATGACCTTTGACCTAAGTTACCATGAAAGTTCAAACTCAAGGTCACAGATGTTCAGGGAGCTATAACTCAAAACTGGTTGAAGATAGATATTTACCATTATCCAGTGGTGGGCAACGCAAACGAAGACGGACCTTGCGCAAGCGGAATGCGCAATCCACAGTTCACTACCTTGCGCAAGCACAAGTGCACAATCGGACAAATATTTAGCGTGCGGCATGTCGCAAAGCGCAAACGCAAACCATTTGCATATAATTGTGGGAATTACTGTAAAATATTTAGATACTTAAATAAATAACATAGTTACTTACTTTTATTTATTATTATTATTTTCTGTTATTTGTAATTTGCGCAAGTGCACAATCTAATATTTAGCTTGCGCAGTGTCGCTAAGTGCTAGCGCAAACCATTTGCATATATTTGTGGGAATTATTGTAAAATATTGAGATATTTAAATAAATTAGCATACTTTCTTTTATTTATTATTATTCTATCTACTTGTCTATTGCCAGACGCCTTAATCCCGAAAGGGCTGGCCACTGGTCACAAACAAGCAACAAATCGCCTTCATGTCACCCTGTTCCCCGCCATTTCACTGCCCTGATCCCAGCTCACACCCACCTCTCTCATATACTTCTCCACTCCATCCCTCCATCTCATCCTTGGCCTCCCCCTCTCTCTCCCCCCCTCCACCTCATTCACATACACTCCTCATTAGTCTGTCACTCTCCATCCTCTCCATGTGACCAAATCACCACAATGTGTTTCTCCTAATGCTTCCTATCACATCCATATCCACACTACAACCATCCTTCACTTCCTCATTTGTCAGTCTGTCTCTCCATGTAACTCCATGTGCTCCTCTCAAATAACTCATTTATTTCCACAGCTCTCACTCTTGACATCTGTCCCTCCAACAAGGTCAAAGCATCACTTCCATACATTAGAGTTGGTGTCACAGTGTCATATAGTAACTTTTTCACTCGTGGAAGTTCAAACAGAGGAGTGAGCGGGCTGCGAAGCGGAGGGATAGGGAAACAAAGGCTGTGGTGTTGCCAGAATTACTTTTATCTGCATTTTCGCAAGACATTTAATTTAATAATTTAATATAGATATGCAATAGCATGTGTAATTCCTTACAAAAATCTTTAAAACGGGACCACGGATTTTCAGAGGGCTGTAACTTGGAAACGGTTGAAAATAAAGATATTTACTATTACCAGCATATGGGAAGTCCTATGTGGCATCTCTTTTGGCACTATGAATGGGCTTTCATTTGGCACCATGACCTTTGACCTTGAATAACATTGAAAGGTCAAATGCATGATCATGGATTTTCAGGGGGCTGTAGCTAGAAAATGGGTATCTTAATTATTAATTTGATCTAACGTACCAGTTCAGGTGATATTCAGATATCACTGGTTGTGAGGGATTTTAACTAACTTAGAAACTTTTGATGATAAAGTAATGATTTTGCAAATTTCATGCTAAGAGTTCTGAAAGCCACATAGAAAATACTGTATGCCTCTGTGAATCTAACGGATCAACTTATGTACAGCACATTTGTCAATGTAACATTTATACACTGACTTTTACACTGAAGTTCAAGGAAAAAACATAGGTACATAGCAACCTTAAGAACACTGGAGTTTAGAAAAAACAACAGCTTGAAGTGTCTGTATACACACATAGGTACATAGCAACCTTAAGTACACTAGAGTTTGAAAACAACAACAACAACAACAACATGAACTATCTGTATACACACAAAAAATAAACTCTTGTGGAATAAATGTAATGTTTCACTATATGACACCTTGAACTACACCCACATTGAAGGGAAAATGTTCAACATATCAGTACTGTACAAGGAGAAACATTTCCATAGCGCAAGTGAAGTACATAGGAGAAATTCCAGAGGCAGCATTGAAGTACAGATGAGTAGTTCAGCAGAACTCGTCGGCATACATACAATAAACATTTACCTTATTTTCCAGTACGTTGTACAGTGAAGTACACTCAGGTTGAAGAAAAAATCTTCAACATACGTAGAACAGATGCTTTGTTATTACCCAGTATGCAGCACACACAAGTACCCTGAAGTTGAAGAAAAAAAGTGTCCATCCATCCATCCATCATCCAATCCTACATTGCCCCATGGGGAGCGTAGGAGCCTGGGGCTAGGCAGATGGTCCTGACATTTAAGATGAGAGTGACCAGCCTCACTCATCCCTGAGTGGCATTACATGAGCAATTAACCCCAACCATCCCTTGGATATAAACCTTCACCGGCTCAATCTGATTGGAGCTCCACAGTTACCCACGAAACCACCAGGTGCCAAAATTTGGTTATATGGTTACCACCCAGCATAGTAAATGGTTTCCTGGTGTACAGGAAACCATTTGGCTTGTCACTCAGTGCAGAGTCACCCACAGGCAGAAGGAAGAGGAAAGAATGAAGGAAAGAAAGACAGAAGAGAGAGTGTAAAGTCACCCGTATGCAGAAGGACAAGGAAAGAATGAAGGAAAGAAAGACAGAAGAGGTTGGAAGGAAAGAAGGATGGTGGAGAGGAAAGGGCAAACACCCGACAGCAGCACTACGTTGAGTGAGTGGAGTGTAAATATACATAAACATTTTTGTTATTTTCCGGTTTGCTGTTTATCTGTCTATCTACATACCTAGGCTGTTTCCCCCGAAAACGGAGGGTAACTGTGACGGATGGCACGTTCACAAAATGACACACACACACACACACACACACACACACACACACACACACACACACACACACACACACACACACATTTATACATATCTTTGCCTCTCGCTTGGCAGACTCAAATGCACTCAGGTTGATGAATAAGTCATCGGCATATATAGAAGAAAGCGTTTTTGTTCTTATCCACTATGCAGCACAATGAATACACTAAAGTTGAAGAAAAAAATGTCACCGTATGCAGAACATCAACGTTTGCTCTACGTATAATTTATTTGAACACCATTATCATATGTAGACACTGACTCGCCAGAATCCACACTATAACATATAAAATACAGGCATACCCTGGTTTAACGAAGTAATTGGTTAGGTGAAACCCCATTGTTAGGCGGGGTATCATATGTTGGGGTACTTTTAACCTGTAAAATAATGGGGAGCGTTTACCAGCCTTGGATTTCTCCCCGAACCAAGTCCAAAACCCACCCAAATGAGGCCAAAAACAAGTTTAAAGCCAATCTATATGGCCTAACTGCTGTAAAAGAAACAAACCTAAGCCTAACACCTGTAAATAACTCAGTAAAATCAACAAATAAAATCTGAAAATCATCAAATATAAGTCTGGAAAAAATCAAGCTTAGTAAACTGTACCCCAAAATGACACTGTTCACCCCACCTGTGGCTAAAACACATTAATCTAAGTCTAAAAACAGTTTATAAATCAACCTAAACACACAATTTTAGTCTAGAATATCATCATAATTGGTAAAAAAAAAATAAAAACCCATCGTTAAACCGGGGTCTGGCCATGGTTAGGCAGGGTATGGTGGTATTTCTATCCCCATCATTAAGCCGGGGTATTGCATCTAGGGGTATCGTATATTGAGATATTACTGTACGTCCATATTGATAGAACTATGTTTACTCTTTGCTCGACGTATTATTTAATTGAACACCATCATCATATCTATGTATCTTTCTATCTATTGCCAGATGCCTCAATCCCGTTCGGGGTGGCCACAAACAAATCGCCTCCACATCGCCTTGTCCCCCGCCATTTCACTGCCCTGCTCCCAACTCACACCCCCCTCTCTCATATACCTCTCCACCCCATCCCTCCATCTCATCCTCAGCCTCCCCCTCCCTCTCCCCCCCTCCACCTCACTCACATACACTCTCTTCATCAGTCTTTCATCATATGTTGATATCAAAACCACAAATTCCACACCATAATCTAGACACTGTCATATTGTAGTATGCCTCTCCTTCACTATTTGACAGGGATGTGTTCCATAAAAAGTGTTTGAATAACAAATTGGTTGAATAACGAACCTATTTTTCTCACAAGATTGTTAAGAAATAGGGGGGTTAGGGTCCTGACCACCTTTGTCATTCCAAAACTATTCAATAGAGATGGAAAAAATACTGGTAAATATGAACAAAAGTGACATGGATTTAAGCTGTTTTCTTATAGACGAATGCTCCCAAGGAAAAGTATTTTAGTACTACATGCATCTGAAATTCATTGACATTTGATTTTTGATGAAAAAATTATTGGAGAACAAACAAAATATACCTCCATAGTGATATTATAGAAAGCCGCCTGAACGCCTTCGATAGCATGTTTACTGCCGATCCTGGCAACTAGACGTGACGTCATCACACCAAACAAACTCAAATGTATACAGTTTAAAACCATAATTAGCATTGGAAGCACTGAAACTTAACTGGAGGGCTTTGCCCCCAAGACCCCCCAATGATTATAATCTACCTAACCTAGTGCAAACTAACATGTGCATTACGTAAAACTGGCACCGAAACAGTATGGTGCGGTAAAAGCGTTCCTTAATCATTGACGCAATTGTCACCTGACCATGCGATGGCTAAACACTCGCTTAGGTTATGACTGCGCTTGACAAGGATAATAGTAGGGGTCTTGGGTGGAGCCATGGTGGTGCTGTAGTATTCCATGTGGTCAGATAGAAATGCAGAGGGATGAAGAGGCAACCAATCAGCAGGGCAGAGCACAGGAGACTGAGGCAGCTCAACCAGTCCGTCTGGTGGCGCATGGTTTGAATTGTCAAAATGGCAGGGATACCAGTGTTGAATAACGAAAAGGGGTATAGCTTTATGAATGTCAAAATAACCAATTTTTGAATAATGATCAGTCGAAAAACAAGAGCTCGGTGTATTTATAAGGAACCTGGCTTTGTGTGACACCATGAGCTCATGTGGTAAGACAAGTAGGCATCAAAGTACACACTGAAGTACCCTCTAATTTAAGAGAAAGTGTCATTCATAGGAGCACGGGGTTAGGTAAGTTGGTTCTGACATTTAAGGTGAGAGTGACCATCCTCACTCATCCCTGAGTGGCATTATATGAGCATTAAACCCCAACCACCCCTTGGATATAAACCTGCAACAGCTCAGTCCGTAGTAAATGGTTTCCTGGTGTACAGAAAACTACGCTGCACCCAGCATAGTAAATGGTTTCTTAGTGTACGGAAAACGATTTGGCTTGTCCCTTACTGTAGAGTCACCTGTAGACAGAAGGAAGAGGAAAGAATGAAAGAAGGAAAAACAGAAGAGGAAGGATGGAAAGAAGGAAGAGAGGAAAGGGCAGGCATCCGAGAGCAGCTCTACATCAAGTGAGTGGATGATGAGCACCCCCCACCAACCCAATTTACTTAAAAGAAACGTTAACAAACCTATGTGTAATTTCAGTGTATTTCATACGTAAAACAGTGTTGCACATACGTAATTTAAATTTTATTATAACATATGTGGTGATAAAAATTAGGCTTTAATTCTTCGCATTATGTAATTGAATGCAAGTATGTCTAAATGTCTTCCAGTTTGAAAGGTGTAATGGAAGGTCAAGGAGTTTTACAAGGCTAGTAGAGGGTGAAGTTAGGGAGATATTTGTTGTAATCAACATTGGAACTCTTTATGGCATATTTTACAAATAATTAGTATTGACATAACAAGTTCCATTTCATTTGCACCATTACCTTAGACTTTCATTGTTTACTGACACTAAATGGCAGTACCGATTCAGTATTTAACAGCAAGAAGATAACTGTTGTCGGGCAAGGGTTGTTCTGCCAGGCACAACTTGTTTTGTTTGAATTTTAAATAGGAAGTGTAGTGTGTATCATGCATGTAGTTTGGAGTTGACACTTAGAGGACTTGTATTGGAGAGTATGCTGGCCTATTCTCTGTGTTGCTGAAATGCTGAAAATGTTCAGCAGAGGGGGGTGGTCAGAAGCTAGTCCTAAGGGCTGATGAAACGGTGGCTCCAGCTCTTCATGTCATCAGCTTTCCATCCACCTTGGGAGCACCTTCCTGCTCAATTGGTGCCGTAGTTTTGCTGTAAAGAGCTTGGATATTTCAGTGTTTTGGTGTGACATGGGCAAAAGTACAGGTTCCAGGAGTCTTCATTATTAATAAATTTTATGAGTACCATATGAAAGAGTTCATGCAGAAATATTATGAAGCACAAAATCTACCTAGTACTGTATCTACCTTATTGCAGCCATATTGATTTTTTTAAGTTTGGTGGGCTGGACCTTGACCTTCGAGCGTAGCAAACTTTGACTAATAAGGAATGTGTGGTGTAGACTGTGAGTGGCTGAAAAGTTTTCAGTGGCCTCCATATGACATACAGTATTTCAGGTCATTTGTCAACAATCCACCCCAAAACAACGCATGAAAATTAAATTTTCAACCTGGCAGTGGAGCCGTATGTTGCAGTGCCCCTTAGAACAGTTGTGGCTGCACATTGCAGTTCACAGATTAAGGATCCCATTTCTTTTTTCTGTAGCTTATTTGCTTCTGTTTTACCTAGTTTATATACACCTGTTGACTCAAAATTGATTTATGTTTTTCCTTTCAGTCGTTCAAGGTCCACCTCAAAGTCTCGATCAAAGGTGAAGAGTGATCCTATGGCGGACCTGAGAGATAAGGTAGGTTTTGTGTGTATGTGTGTTTATATATATATATATATATATATATATATATATATATGTACAGGTAAGCCCTTAATTCACATGAGGGCTACGTTCCCAGACCCTTCGCGTATGTGGTAAATTCGTGTATATGTTCTGCCCTTGTGTGCACATTATTACGCATGTCTACTAAGTATATTACATCTGAATAATACTGTTTATGCACTACATACACCATATAAACTAGCATAAAGTATGAAAAACAACAAAAATGTAAGAAATTTAACATTGAAACCTGACAAGCACAGGCGTAGGGGGAGACACTTCAGCAGTCTGGTGCACAAGCCCTCACTGCCTCCCATATGCTACATTCTGCCTTCTTTATTATCCAAACAGTTGACTCATTAACCCCAAACATACGGTTCCAAGCCAGTTCACAGGTGTAGGTGGAGACACTTCAGCACAGTCTAGTGCACTAGCCCTCACTGACTCCTGTATGCTACGTTCTGCCTTCTTTATTGTAAGAACAGTTGACTCACCCCAAACACACGGTTCAGAGACAATTCACTATGAAGTCAATTCACCATGAAAACATGGATGATTCCCTGTCATTCTATAAATATACTTATTATTGATTAATTAATACTTTAATAACTAATTTTCAGGGGGATTTTATAACTCATATCAGTAAAAAACTAGTGTACTGTACTTGCTAAATAAACTGGTATGTAAATAAATGATGGGGAATCGTCCTGACGGAGAATTGTTGCCGACATTCCTCCCTTAAGTTTGTCCAACACTTTAACTTTCTCTGTCAGCAACATCACTTTACTAGTCCGTTTTGGTGTGTTACCACATGCATCACTTGCATTACGCTAAGGCCCCATGTTGGCAGACAAGGCAAGCAATCACTGGAAGGCAGAAAAATAAGCCACAAATAACGATTCACAAGTCACGCATGGTTCAACCATCGGATTCAAACTGACTGTGTGGTGCGTGGTAGACCGACCTCACACACACACACACACACACACACACACACACACACATATATGTATGCACACAGGCAGCAGATAGGCATTTTTATATTTTATTTATTTCTCTTGTATATTAAAATTATTTATTTGAATACTATAATTTTGTTTTAATTATTGTACGAAAAATTCGTGGATAACCGAAATCGTGTGAAAAAAGTTCACATGAATTAAGGGCTTACCTGTATATATATATATATATATATATATATATATATATATATTCATTATATATATATATATATATATATATATATATATATATATATATATATATATATATATATATATATATATATGGAGCTTCTGTGGTATGGTGGTAAAGTGTGTGTTTTTGTACACTGAAGAACGAGGGTTCGCACCCTGCCAGGGTCATGAACTTGGGGAGCATTCTGCTGGCCACATACTGCTTGGCGGACATAAGGGGTGCTGTGGTTGAACCTGTGTCGCATACTATAAAGTATGCTTGCACCCAATCGGCTTGTGTGGGCCAATTACACTTGGTTCACAGACTACACACACATCCAAAGCCACTCCAACACTACAATTACACTTACAAGCACTTCTCACACTACATACGAGGCGTTGAGAATAGTAGTGACGTAAGTGCCACCTCGGACGATTTTCAGTTATGTACACCATTGTCTTCCCCCGGCCTTCCTCTGTCTCCGGCAACAACAAAACAGTCAGAATTCAACCCGGAAAATGGTCGAAAACCCTTTACCTTAGAGTGGTACCTGCGGCTCTACGCGCGTCACCCAAATCTGCCTAGCGTAAGCGCCACGGGCAGCCAGTGGCATGAGGGAACTTGCTCCTGCAGTTGAGTTGTTATAGCACTTTATTCCTCCTGTGCCTGGACACACAACCGAGTAGTCAGAATACAACTCGAAACACGGTCGAAATCCCTATAGTATTGAAGGTATTACCGACCCTATGGGCTCACCCAGAAAAATTGCACTCGGAGTTTACCTCCGTGAGCGTATCCGCCAGTGACAGAAGACGCGGGGCTGAGCAGCCAATGGGAGGCGGGAACGAGCTCCCGTGACTGATGACGCCCCGTTCTCGCCTCTTCCCTTCCCGCCTACCACCACAGTCGTCCTACCTCCTCCCTCCCCACCACACTGAAATTTATTGATTTTCCTTTTTTTCTGTGTGCGTTCGTAAGAACGTTTGTGCCGGTGGTATGAGTGATTCAACGGAGAGTGAGATGACCCTGGAGTGCCTCTAAGTAGAAAAAGAGGGTCCCAGTGCAGTGAGTGGCGGTCAAACGTGGTGAAAAAGAGACGCAATCTAGGTGAAGCGTATGTGAGCAGGGTCAGTATGTGCAAAATCCGGTGATTTTACGTAAATTTTTTTTTTTATAAGATCTACCTATGGAGAAAAACGCAGTTAATGTGGCAATATTCAGATTGTGGTATATGAATGTATTACTGTATGGAAAGCCCTGTAATAGAGCTTTAATTTAAAAGAAACACGAGCTTCCTGTCATATCCCACTATAAAGTTATCACAGTCTGAAGATTGCAAAACTTTAACTGCGTTTTTCTCCATTGTTTATATATGGCGTTTACGTCAGTACTATTCTTAACGCCTCATACAATCTTTACTAGACAGCCTAAGCCACTTGGTAGAGATACATTGGCTGTATCGTCCCCACTTCGGTTGGGATAGGCTGGTCCTGCAGTGGACATTCAAATGGCTGATGAGATGAGATGAGATATATATATATATATAATGAATGTAGGTATGTATATATATACTTACATAGTACACACACACACACACACACACACACAGGTCTGTTAAAAAGAAACCGAACATTTTAAATAGCACACCAACGAGCTGAGGTAGTCTGATCATGAAGGGAGTGCTGTGTAGTGGCGACTTTGAGCTTTATTCAAACACTAGCCACATTATGCCATGTCACGGGTGGCTTTACATTGAATGACAAGCCAAATGGTTTCCTGTAAGCCAAGAAACCATTTACAACGCTGGATGGTAACCATATAACCAAACCATACATGCTCCCTATGTGTCAACAAGTGGGTTGGTGGAGGGTTAGTGCTCCTCCCTGTAAAACATATAACTCAAAGTCAAATGGCCATCCCTTACGGATTATGGCGTCCGGCAATAGATAGACACTTAATCATCAAGGTATACCCTGTGCTTTAGCGAACGTGTGTTCAGTGCACTTGGTAGAGGTTTGAGTCTGGTGAATGCTGATGGTAGAGAGTTGCTGTACTGGTGGCTGATTCGGAGGAGGGTTTGAGACAGCTGGTAGAGGAGTTTGGAAGGGTGTGTGAAAGGAGGAAATTGAGAGTGAATGAGAATAAAAGTAAAGTGATGAAGTGTACAAGGTTGGTAGATGGTAGGAGGATGAATGTAATTTTGAATGGTGAGTTGCTTGATGAGATACCAGTCGAGTCTTTTAAATATTTAGGGTCACATGTTGCTGTGGATGGAAGAATAAATGTAGAGGTGAAGTTTAGAATGAATGAAGTAGGAAAGGTGTTGGGAGGAATTAACAAAATGTTTAGATGTCATTCGCTTAGAATGGGTTTGAGAAGGCTCTATGAGGGAGTAGTGGTACCGACTGCATTATATGGGACTGAAACATGGAATAAGGGAGTAGAAGAGAGGAAGAGATTGAATGTAATGGAGGTGAAGTGTCTGAGGAGTATGTGTGGAGCGATGCATATGGATCAAGTGAGATGTGATGAAGTGCGAAGGAGAACTGGAGTTATGCGAGAGATGGCTGATTGAGTTGAGCAGAAAGTGTTGTGGTGGTTTGGGCATTTGGAGAGAATGGATGAAGAGCGAATGGTGACAAAGATAACCGGATCTGATGTGAGAGGTGTAAGGCTGAGAGGAAGACCACGAATAGGATGGATGGACAGTGTGAAAAGAGCATTAGATGTGAGAGCAAGGAAGATTGGCTGTGCATGACAGGATGAATGGAGAAAAATTGTGAATGCATAAATAGTGAAGTGGCCCACGTAGGATGTTCTCCCACATCTGGTCTAATCCTATTTATACAGTGCACTCACATAACTCAAGGACTTCTAACTCACGAATTATCTAACTCACGGTGTCCTTATCTAAGTCACCATTATCACCAAACTCACGGAAAATGCTTTAACTCGCGTTTTTCCACTAGAAAATGGTTTATTTCTGAGATGTTTAACTCACGGTATTGTAGCCCCAACTCGTGACTGGAAGCCAATCATATTTAAGCACACAGTCCTTGTGATTGTGCAGCCAATCAGAACAATGCTTTCTCCACCCACGCCACCTACACCTAGTGGCCAGTACTGTAACTAGGCTATTATGCCAAAACCACTACCTGTCTCTTGTCGACGTAAGCATTTTCATCAGTAGGATTTAGGTAAATGCTTTTCTGTATTTTTTTTTATTATCATACAAGGATATGTAATGTCTTTTTATATTGTTTATTATCATTATAAGGTATGCAGTACATACTTCTGAGACAGGATGTTAGTGTTAAGTGGTGTTAAGAGGGGTTCCGTTAATGTTATACTAGGCTAACTGACACCACGGCAGAATCAAATATATTTTTCCCCATTAGGTGTGTTTTCTTTTAACTCACAGCATGAGTTCAGAAGGAAATTACAGTGAGTTAGGCGAGTGCAGTGTATATACAGTATATATATATATATATATATATATATATATATATATACATATACAGGTAAGCCCTTAATTCACGCGAGGGTTATGTTCCCAGACCCTTCGCGTATGTGGTAAATTCGCGTATACGTTCTGCCCTTGTGTGCACATAATTACACGTCTACTAAGTATATTACATCTGAATAATACTGTTTATGCACTACATATGCCTTATAAACTAGCATAATTTATGAAAAACAACAAAAATGTAGAGAATTTTAACACTGAAACCTGTCAAGCACAGGCATAGGTGGAGACACTTCAGCAGTTTGGTGCAAAAGCCCTCACTGCCTCCCATATGCTACATTCTCCCTTCTTTATTGTCCAAACAGTTGACTCATTCACCCCAAATGTACGGTTCCGAGCCAGTTCACAGGCGTAGGTGAGACACTTTAGCACAGTCTTGTGCACTAGTCCTCACTGCCCCCCGTATGCTACGTTCTGCCTTCTTTATTGTAAGAACAGTTGACTCACCCCAAACACACGGTTCAGAGACAATTCACTGTGAAGTCAATTCACCATGAAAACATGGATGATTCCCTGTCATTCTATAAATATACTTATTATTGATTAATTAATACTTTAATAACTAATTTTCAGGGGGATTTTATAACTCATATCAGTAAAAAACTAGTATACTGTACTTGCTAAATAAACTGGTATGTAAATAAATGACGGGGAATCGTCCTGACGGAGAATTGTTGCCGACATTCCTCCTGTAAGTTTGTCCAACACTTTAACTTTCTCTGTCAGCAACATCACTTTACGAGTCCGTTTTGGTGTGTTACCAGTTGCATCACTAGCACTACGCTTAGGCCCCATGTTAGCAGACAAGGCAAGCAATCATTGGAAGGCAGAAAAATAAGCCACAAATAACGATTCGCGAGTCACACCTGGTTCGACCGATGGATTCAAACTGACTGTGTGGTGTGTGGTAGACCGACCTTACACACACACACACACACACACACACACACATACATATATGTATGCACACGGGCAGCAGGTAGGCATTTTTATATTTTATTTATTTCTCCTGTATATTAAAATTATTAATTTGAATACCATAATTTTATGTTTTAATTATTATATGAAAAACTCGTGGATAACCGAAATCGCGTGAAAAAAGTTCACGTGAATTAAGGGCTTACCTGTATATATATATATACAATCACTCCAATATCCGACGTAATAGAGCCATAGGTAGGTCCGGTTATTGGTTTTGTCAGGATATTGGGCCCCAGCTTATGGACTTGTACTTATGGACCCTAAATCAGAGAAACACCTATACAACTCCCTCTGGATATGCATAGCACCTATTTAAGACCCAAATCACACCAATAAGGCACATAAATGACTGAAATAAATGCAAAAGAAACAAAATGAGGGTCTAGAAGTATGTTCATACATTAATACACATTCTGGTACTTATGGACCCTAACCTAGCCTAACTCAGAAAAGCACATTCCTTCTGCACATGCATAGCTACTAACACCCTATTCACACCAATAAAGGACATTAAAGAGTGAAATGAGGTAAGTATAGTAGGGAAAAATGTACAGTATGAAACATTCTGGCTACTTACAGCAAGTCCCTGGCCACCTTGATGAATAATCGCCTCCTCTCGGACTCTGACAGTAAGAATGATTTCCTGAAGCACGTGCAGTACACTGTTCTTGAAGTCTTGCACTGAACTTAGTCAATAACACACAGAAGTCCATTCTCTTCACAGTGTTCACTTTTGTCCAAATAATGCTCCATTGTAACTTAGTGTTGCACTTTAACTTTTCCCAATTTTTTTAAATTTTCCAAAGGCAAAACAAACAAGTCTATTTACATTACATTATTTTTCTACTGAGTCTTTTCTCTCACAACTTTAAATCCTTAACACAACACACCGTTTTTTTCACTGCACAACACTCAAAATGACCGTGTGGTCTAGTGGAAAAGTTCTTGCTGTTTATTAACTGTCAGAGTCCGAGAGTATCACTGGCAGGCGACCTAGGGGTGCATCGCTGGGTCGTGGTGATGGCGTACCCACTGCAGAGGACTCTGAAGAAAGCCGCAAACTCACGTCGAGCGGTGACTCCACCATGGCTGATGTGCTGGGCTGTGGCTCGGAGTATGAGGGCCTGTCTTGGGGAGGCAACGGAGTGGAGCCAGGGCTGGGCACAGCGGGGGTCACGGGCCTGAAAAAACTGTCAATGGTTGATTGACGCAATGACCGACGATTCTGACGATTGATGATGCACTGCCTGAAAGCACGCACTTCCTCCACGAGTCCCAAGGGCCTCATCTCCCTGTCGCAGTCCGGGTGTTCCAGGTAGTCTAGGACGAACTCTAGATGTTCCCGGAGTGCGCTCAGCTTGGGGATGGGTGGAGTAGTTTCCTGCTGAGAGGAGTCCGCATCATCGTCGCCTTCAGCGTCGGAATCTTCAAGTTCGGTACTGACACCAGCAACCGAAGACGCGATCTCGATATCAGACAACGTCTGATACCCAGGATCGCCCTTGTCGTCATCCAACCACTCACGAACATCGTCCACATCTACATCGTCGCCGTGCGTACGTAGCCGTGCATGGAAGTCATCCATGTCAAACCCTAGAAAATCGTACTCCACATCCGTTCCGAGAAGCAGACGAGACCAACCATTTTCAAGAGTTTTCACAGGGACTTCCTTCCATGCACTAGCCCAGTTGTACAGCGCAGACTTGATGTTGTAGCGGCGAAGGTTTTCCAAAGTCCGCTTGCCTCGTGTGTCCCGTCCCTCCCTGCGCTCGTCCTCGTCCTCGAGAACAACCATCACCTCGTCCAGGAACTTCCGACGGTATAGGCGCTTTGTTGCCACAATCACTCCTTGGTCCATTGGTTGAATGAGAGCAGTCGTATTAGGTGGCAGAAACATGCACCTAATACGGCCATTTTCAGCAACCAAGTCCTTGTCGCACGGGTGGGCAGGTGCATTGTCGAGTAGAGGAGAGCCTTTACCTGGTCGCGCAGGATTCCCAGTGTCTTCGTCTGGTAATGGATGACCTCCTTGACGAAGTGACGGTGAAACCAGTCTTTGAAGATCACAGCTGTGAACCATGCCTTCAAAGAATGGTACCAGACGACAGGAAGGACATCCATCACCCCACGAAGGCACCGAGGCTGCTTTGCACGGCCAACAACAACGGGCTTAAGCCGGTGCATGCCGTTAGCACTGGCACAACGCAAAGCAGATATCCGTTCCTTTGAAAGCTTGCGGCCAGGTACACGCTTCTCCGTCTCCTCGGCTAGAGTGTTCGTTGGCAGCGAGCGATAGAATAGGCCAGTTTCGTCAGCGTTGTAGACTTGACCAAGAGTTAGACCCTCCCTGTCGATCAAGCCTTTCACCTTGTGCCGAAACTCGTCAACTCCATCCTCGTTAGTGTCCAATGCTTCGCCATGTGCTTTACGGTTGGTAAGGCCATGTCGCAACTTGAACGCGAAGAGCCAACCCTCGGATGCCTTGAAGTCTAGGGCATCGTGAAGCCTGGCGAACTTCTCAGCAGCAGCCTTCAGCTCCGTTCCACGTACCATCACACCAGCAGCACGTTGCTGTCGATACCAAATCAACGTGGATTGGTCGATTTCTCGACGAGAAGTCAGCCGTGTACTGCATGAGTTTGTCTCAGGACCTCTTGATATCGAACAAAGTAGACCGGGCCAGGTTGTACTCGCGAAGAATGCGGGAAGAAGACCAACTCACATCCACTTTCTCCAATAATATCTCCCTCTTCTTCTCCAGAGTCAACACCACTCTCTTCCTTTTCTCAGGTGGCGGGGCCATCATCACACACACTAAGAGGAGGCCCAAGAGCAGCAGGAGGCCCTGCAGCAGGCAAGGCATCACCACAAAAGCGATCACGTGGGCAGCCATTACGAGGAGCGTACACTCACGGTGAGAGACAGGCGGGAAGTGGGGAGGATGCAGCAGCGCTCTATCGGACGTCGGAGGAATGACGCGCCAAAACAATGCTCTCCCGTGGCGCGCGAGGCAAGTTCAAATTACCGACGGGATTTTTTTTTTTTTTTTTTGATCCCAAGATGATTAGGTCCGGGTAGTGGGGATGTTCGGTTATTGGGCGTCCGGATATTAGAGTGATTACTGTATATCTGTTTATCTATATATATATATATATATATATATATATATATATATGTCAGATCACTTGCTAAAACCGCCTCAAAGAAACTTGGATTATTGTACAGAATCCGTAGCTTCTTCACTGACAAGCAGTTAGCTATAATTTATAAGAGTCATGTGCGCTCTCAGCTTGAATACTGCTCACCCTTGTGGAATGGATGTGGAGAGGTTGCGTTAAAACAACTAGACAAAATTTAGAACAAAGCTGTTAGAATTATTAATAACCCTGCTATTACTAACAAACTACCTCCCCTACAAGTAAGAAGGAATGTTGCCTCCCTTGCATTATTTTACAGATATTTTTATAGCAAAAGTTGCGTCCATTTTGCCACCTCTCCATGCCTTCCCTCGTGCTACACAGGCATCTGGTAGCGCTCATGACTGGAATTGTCACTCAGCCATTTTGCAGAACTTCTGCCTATCAGAATTCTTTCATTCCCCAAACTGCATCTCTCTGGAACTCGCTTCCCCAGAGTTGTTTCCCTCCAAACTTCAACCTACAGCTGTTCAAGTCTAACTGTTACAGATATTTTATGAACAGAGGACACCAGTAATCTGGTGCATGTATTTTTTTTTTTGTTCATTTGTTTTTCCTTCCTCTGTTCTGTTATTAAAAAAAATATATATATATATATATATATATATATATATATATATTTATGTATATATATATATATATATATATATATATATATATATAAGTAATCACTCCAATATCTGACGTAATAGAGCCATAGGTAGGTCCGGATATTGGTTCTGTCCGGATATTGGGCCCCAGCTTATGGACTTGTACTTATGGACCCTAACTCAGAGAAACACCTATACAACTCCCTCTGGACATGCATAGCACCTATTTAAGACCCAAATCACACCAATAAGGCACATAAATGACCGAAATAAATGCAAAAGAAACATAAAATGAGGGTTTAGAAGTAGGTTCATACAATAATAAACATTCTGGTGACTGGCTCCTGGACTGGTACTTATGGACCCTAACCTAGCCTAACTCAGAAAAACACCTTCCTACTGCACATGCATAGCTCCTAACACCCTATTCACACCAATAAAGGACATTAAAGAGTGAAAAGAGGTAAGTATAGTATGGAAAAAAGTACAGTATGAAACATTCTTATGTCCGGATAGTGGGGATGTTCGGATATTGGGCGTCCAGATATTAGAGTGATTACTGTATATATAGTATATATATATATATATATATATATATATATATATATGTGTGTGTATATATATATATATATATATATATATATATATATATATATATATATATATATATATATATATATCTCTATTGCCAGACGCCTCAATCCCGTTTCAGGTGGCCACAAACAAATCGCCTCCAAGTCGCCCTGTCCCCCGCCATTTCACTGCCCTGCTCCCAACTCACACCCCCCTCTCTCATATACCTCTCCACCCCATCCCTCCATCTCATCCTCGGCCTCCCCCTGCCTCTTCCCCCCTCCACCTCACTCACATACACTCTCTTCGTCAGTCTTTCACCTTCCATCCTCTCCACATGGCCAAACCACCTCAGTGTGTTCCTCATAACGCTTCCTATCACATCCACATCAACACCACAACGCTCCTTTATATTCTCATTCATCAGCCTGTCTCTCCATGTGACTCCACAGGCTTCTCTTAAATAACTCATTTCCACTGCTCTCTCTCTTGACTTGTGTCCTTCCAACAACGTCCAAGCTTCACTTCCATACGTTAGAGTTGGTATCACAATACTGTCGTGTGGTAACTTTTTCACTTCCATGCTCACTTCCCTGTTTCTTGTCACTGCTTTCAAAGAACCAGCAACCTTTCTTCCCTGCTGTACCCTTTCAAGCACTTCACCCTCCAAACCTCCATCCTTACTCATCACACTACCCAAGTACTTAAACGTACTCACATTTTCCAGTTCCTCACCATCCAACCTCGCTGTTCATTCACTGACTTCACCTCTCTCAAAGACCATCACTTTACTCTTCCCTACATTCACCTTTAGATTCTGTTTCTTACACACTCTCCCAAACTCATCCACCAAGCCTTGCAGCTCCCCTTCGTCTTCACTCAACAACACAGTGTCATCTGCAAACAACAGTACAGGGATTTCCAAACACTACCCTCTCTCACCAGGGCCACTCCAACATCCACTACCGTACCTTGTACCTCTTTTATTACCCCATCCATGTACAGATTGAACAGCCATGGAGACATGACACATCCCAGTTTGAACCCAACTTTCAAAGAGAAAAATTCACTTAGTTCACCATCCACACGCACTGCAGCCTTTGCACCATCGTACATACTCTTCACAGCATTCAACAATTTCCCATCTACTCCATATATTCTTAACACTTTCCACAATCCTTGTCTATCCACCCTGTCATATGCTTTCTCCAAATCCATGAAAGCCGCATAGAACTTCTTTCCCTTCTCTAGAAACTTTTCCACTAAAGATCTAAGAATGGATATCTGATCTACACAACCGCTTCCCTTTCTAAAGCCTCCCTGTTCTTCTCCAACTAATTTCTCTGTTCTTTCTTTAACTCTGTCAATAAGTATCCTTCCACTTTTCCTATTATACTAAGAAGACAAATGCCCGTATGATTACCACACACTTCTTTTTCCCCTTTTCCTTTGTACAAGGGAATAATTATACCTGACTTCCAATCCTTCGGGACTCTACCTTCCTCCCAGGCCAATCTGCACATCTTCCACATCCATTGTACTACTATCTCTCTCCCATCCTTCAGCATTTCACCACACACTCCATCAATTCCTGGGGCTTTCCCCAATTTAACTTTCTTCATTTCTTCCACAACTTCTATCCTACTGATTTCTTCCTGTTTTCTCACTTCCCTCCTTCTCCCAGCCATTCCCCAGCCACTTATACTCGCATTACTTCCTTCCTCTACGTTCAACAATTCCTTAAAGTGTTCTCTCCATCTATCTATATATATATATATATATATATATATGTATATATATATATATATATATATATATATATATATATATATATATATGTATATATATATGTATATATATATATACAGTACAATCCCAGTTAACCGGGTGGCTTGGGGAATTTACCTTCCCGGTTACAGATTTTTCCCGTATTTCTGATTTTCAAGTCAAATCTATACAAAGGCTATCACAGCAGTAAATACAGTTCAGGTACTCACCAGTCACATTAGGGGTTACACTAAGAAATTCCGCCTGAAAAACTGCCTTGTAAACACACACCATGGTCATAACGCACTTGTGCAATGTCTAGCAACTAGCAGTACTGCAAATTACACCAGTCCATTGTTTACCGAATTACTGTATTCATTATATGTACTGTACTCATAAAAATTGAAAAATAAAATATAGAAATAAAAGCTTGAACATTTATTAGTGAACTGATGATGTGTTAAGACTGCACTGTAGAATTATCACAACACCTGTGCCCCCACGTGAGTTTGTTTACGTTTTCCGACTGTTCTTCTTCTTCCCTACCTGACCTCCATCACTCCACCCCTCACCCGCCACTCAGCTGTTTTGCAGAAAATAAAATAAATGATGTACGTATGAAATGCAGGCATATTATTTATTTATTTTTCTTCCAACAAAGTAAACTTTCATTCCTATTAACATTTATATTCAGCCATTAGTGTTTTATAATGTTCGCCTTTTTCAAGTCTGTTGCATATGTCCAGCTTCTCTTTCAAGGTAAGCACGATATGCTTACGTTTAGTTTGCACTTTAGGCATTTTGGAGTGTACAAATTACCGTCTATCAGAGGAACACAATAGCAAGAGACCTTGTTTACTGTCCGGTGGCAAAACGCAGACTGGTGATTTTTGGAAGGTGTGGAGGATGACTGAATTCAAGTAGGGGAAAGAGGGGGAGAGGAGGGGTGGTTAAGAGGATTTGCTAGGGATTTACATCAGCCGGAAATGCCTTCACCTCGCTTTGTCTGACTTCCCCCAGCCTCGTGTGACACAATCAAACGGCGGTTTGGCGGTCCATTCAAATTGGCGCACAGTTATAACTTACTGACATTTTTACCAGCCCTTGAATTTTCCCGTTGTTCTGAGTATTCCGTTTGTCTGGATACCGGATTGCTGGGATTGTACTGTATATATACACACTCAATCCTCGTAAACCGCGTGTTTATAAACCACGGATTCGTAAACCACAGCAAAGTGGCTGTCAGACTGCTGGCGCCCTTAAACCGCTGTTAAGTCACGGAAATCGCGGATCTAGGAACCGAAGTGGGCCTTTTCCGAGGAGAATCGTAAACCACGGCATTCAATTTGATAACCACGACCCAACAACCAATCACCACCCGTCCCTGGTGGCAAGTGTGCATACTAATGTCGCCATGTTGATGTTGTTCTGCCCGCCAACCCGCACAGTACAGAGCATTGCCGTGCGGTATGAGAGCTACCTGCCTTTTTTTGTGCACTTTCCCCCCACCTTCTACCTTCCATGGACCCTCCCAAACCCCCGAAGAAGCACTCTAAGCACTATGGCATCAAGAAGCAGCCGGCGTTGTCATACAGTCAACTTTTGGAGCTCATTTGTCGTGTTGAGAAGGGAGAGAAGTTTACAAGCCTGGTGAAAGAATTTGGGAGGAATGAATCGATCATAAGGACGATCTACAAAACCAGGGAGACTTTGAGGGCTTCCTGAGGGAGGCTGAGGAGCTGGAGAAGGGAGAACAGCATGAGGGAGCACCCCCACCTCATGCTGAGAGGTTCTAAGTTCTTCCCAACACCACCCCACTTCATTCACTTAAGCACACTCAATCCTCGTAGGATTAAGGTGAGATCCCTTAACATTGCTTATTTCTATTAAATACATGCACTGAATATTCCTAAATTTGTATGTTTGTGTTTGATGGTGCCTAGATAGGTGTAGGTAGGGTACTTTGGGGGGTGATTGGCCAAAGTCCAGACCCTAATTAATTTTTCACATAAGAGTTATTATTTATAAACCGCGGATTTTGTAAACCGCGGGAGTGATCCAGACCCAAATTGCCACGGTTTACGAGGATTGAGTGTATAAACTGTATATATAGTGCTCGTCAGAAGTATCGAGCGCCCTGTGTCCCTCCTACGAAACAAACCTTTCAATATGGAAAAAACATATAAATAATGCATTTTATTTACCGTTAGTGCTTCGTAGGGTATCCTTTACACTTCTTCACGGACCTGAGACGTCTTGGAAGTTAAAGGGCGAGGTTCCTGAGGTGCTGGAGGGGTATTTTGTCCTAGGAGTCACGAATGGCGGCTTCCAGCTTAGGCAGAGAGCTCACGTCCTTCCCTTGGAGATTCTTCTTTACGAGGTACCATAGGTTTTCTATAGGGTTGAGGACTGAGCTATTTCCTGGCCAGTCTTTCATGAATGATACCTCGCAGTCACGAAGCCAATTGGTGACTGATTTGGCCTTATGAGCAGGTGCACCGTCCTGCTGAAACACTCGTGCACCTGTTAGCTCGAAGGACTCTGGTAAATGATCACACAGAAGCTCCAGATAAACATCCTGATTCACTCTCCAGTTCTTGGGAAGCACAACAAGCTTCCCCAAACCTTGACCAGAAAAACAACCGTATACCATGAATGAATCAGGATGTTTAACTGAGCTTTCCACGTAACGTGGGTCAAGTGGGTCACTACCTTTGCTTAGGTACACACGTGCTCCTCTGTTACAGGTAACACTAAACGTTGCCTCATCAGACCACAACACTAACAACCATTGCTCCTCACCCCAGTTAAGGTATTTGTTAGCAAAGGCAAGCCTACGAAGTCGCTGGTACCTAGTGAGAAGAGGCTTTCTCACAGGCCTGTGACTTGTGTAACCAAGTTCATGGACCCTTCGAGACACTGTGCGCACAAAAACCTCACCAAACACTTCCTGGTTGCTCTCATTTATTTTCCTTGCACTCACACGAGCACTAGACTTCATAGCACGTTTTAAAACATTAACAGACCTTGGGGAAGTTTTCTTGGGCCTACCAGACCGCTGTTTCTTTGTGGGAACGTCACCACTGTTTTCCACTAGAAACCTCGTGCACCACCTACGCACTGTCGATCGAGCCACACCAACCAATTCACTAATTTCCTTCGTTTGGTGGCCTGCCTCCTTTAGAGCAATGATCTGGGATATGATTTCACTCGATAGTTCACGGGTAGGTGCCATAACAAAGTGGCGAAAGCCAAAACACTGCGTGACACTCGGTAAAAAATGACGCAAAAAGAGAGGGAGACGCGGCAGAGTTC
This sequence comes from Coenobita brevimanus, assembly GCF_032717465.1. Classification (NCBI taxonomy): domain Eukaryota; kingdom Metazoa; phylum Arthropoda; class Malacostraca; order Decapoda; family Coenobitidae; genus Coenobita; species Coenobita brevimanus. The sequence continues at coordinate 52,594,592 of NC_136959.1, read as the reverse complement.
CTCTCTCTCAGGCAGCCCGTAGGTAACTGAGGTGGGAACCAACCAGTGCGTAGGAAGGCCTCAGGCTACCATGACGTCATGCTAGCGCCGCAAACTTCTGGCTCAATTTTTACTACCATAAACGGGTGATTCTTTTTTGGTCATAAGTATTGCTCGCCCGGCCATAGGCGCTCGATACTTCTGACGAGCACTGTATATATATGTATATATATATATATATATATATATATATATATATACAGTAATCCCGCATATTTCGCGGTAGTTACGTTCTTGTAACCCCCGCGAAAAGTCAATTTCGCGAATACTCTATTAACAATTGAATCTTACACTTCTGTCCACCATGCTGTCCATCACACAGTCCATGTCCATACTGATTGCGAGACAATTCGCTGTCGGACAATTCCCCGTTAAAACATGGACGATTCCCCTTCAGAACAATTCGCACCCTGGACGATTCCCCGCCATTCTATAAATATACTAATCAATACTTTTATCAATATACTTATTATTAATTAATCAATACTTTAATAACTATATTTCAGGGGGATCCAGCAAAGTCTATGTTCAGTAGCGTAGGTTCTGGATATTATTTATTAGTTGCACCTTTAGTCAATAATTAACTTGTTTCTTCCTCGCTGTAGTCGCCTTTGAATTATATTCTAGCGTCACCCATAGCTATCTTCATTAATGAAGGCGAATTGTTTTGTGTTTGTTGTGACTGCGAATTGTCCCGAAACCTCCATACTCATCCCGAAATACCTTCTTAAAAGATTGAAAGCACATAATCCATTATGAAGGAAAAACGTAAACACCGTACTGTAATACACAATTATCTACACATTTATTCACAAAATAGTACAAAATAAAAAGATGCATTAACTGGTGATACCAAACACTCGCATGGTCGTTTCTTAGCTTGTCCAGTAACACAATTTTCTCTGCTAAGGTCATAACTTTTCTTGATCGTTTTGTCACTTTGGAGTTCTTACTAATTGCATTATTAGCCTTTGGTGAGGCTGGCGTACGTCCTGGGGCCATGTGGAAAGCAAGTGGGAGGCAAGAGGCTCATATCATAGTGCGGTTACAAGCACACCAGACACGTAAGGCAGTCAGGCGTGGACTGAGGAATGCGGGGCAGAGAGCAGTGTTGCCATATTCAAACAATGAAATTATGCTAGGGCAATGAAAAAATTATGCTAGATTGAGCAAATTTGTTCCAAGTAAAAAATGAATTATGCTAACTTGAAGCTAAATGATAAAATTCTATACATGTTCATGCAACATATTAATTATGTTTTGTTTACTTTGAAAATATTAAAATGAACCTACATACAGTAAGAGGATAAATATCGGTTTTCTGTCCATACTGCTTTTTCCCACGAAACTTATGTTTTTCTGATGGATTTTGATGTGATTCATTCGATTTTGAGCATCATTTCCGTCGGAAATAACCAGATTTTGATTTATGACCCCCCCATCCCCCTGCAATAATGGGGGATCTTTGGGGAATCGGGAGTTATAGGGAGGGGGGGGAACACAGAAAATGGTTATTTCCGACTGAAATGAAGCTGAAAATCAAATGAATCATACCAAAATCCATCGGAAAAACCTAGGTTTCATGAGTAAAGTACAAAGCTGAAACTTATCCTAACCTAACCTAACCGAACCAAACCAAACCGAACCTAACCTAAAACCTAACCTAACCTAATCCAACCTAACCTGAACCGAACCTAACCTAATCCAACCCAACCAAGCCCAAACTGAAAGTAACCAACTATTCAAACATCTTACCTTATTCATCTCTCTCTCTCTGATTTGTAGCTTTTATAAAATTGTTCCAAAAATATTCCATTCCATTCTAAATTATGCTAGAATGATTCTAAAACCTCTAATATGCTAAAAAATATTCCAGACTCGAAAATTTGATCAAAATTATGCTAAAAGAATAAAATTATGCTAGATATGGTAGCACTGGCAGAGGGGCCGCGGGAAAGGGACAGAGGGTGGCGTGAGTTTACTGCACTACAATTGGAAGCTGCGGGAATTTCAAATTTTTTGTTTTCTGTATATTCAAGGATATTTTTGTTGAACTTACTAATGCTAAGAAAATCCGCGAGAGGGCAAAACCGTAGACAAAAAATCCGCAAAAAATACGGGATTACTGTATATGTGTATATATATATATATATATATATATATATATATATATATATATATATTTTTCATTCATTCATTGCCAGACGCCATGTATCCCAGACAGGGTGGCCAAGGGCTTAGAGTTAATTGTTTTACAGGGAGGGGCACTAATCCTCCACCAACCCCACTTGACGTAGGGATGCCAACAGCATCTGGTGTTCCCAGGCGGTCACCCATCCAAGTACTAACCAGACCCAACGTTGCTTAACTTCGCTGATCGAACGGGAAGCGGTGTACTCAACGTGGTATGGCCGTTATATATATTTATATATATATCTATTGCCAGATGCCTCAATCCCGTTTGGGGTGGCCACAAACAAATCGCCTCCACGCCGTCCTGTCCCCCGCCATTTCACTGCCCTGCTCCCAACTCACCCCCCCCCCTCTCATATACCTCTCCACCGCATCCCTCCATCTCATCCTCGGCCTCCTCCTCCCTCTTCCCCCCTCCACCTCACTCACATACACTCTCTTCGTCAGTCTTTCACCCTCCATCCTCTCCACATGGCCAAACCATCTCAGTGTGTTCCTCATAACACTTCCTATCACATCCACACCACAACGCTCCTTTATATCCTCATTCGTCAGCCTGTCTCTCCATGTGACTCCACAGGCTCCTCTAAAATAACACATTTCCACTGCTCTCACTCTTGACTTGTGTCCTTCCAACAATATCCAAGCTTCACTTCCATACGTTAGAGTTGGTATCACAGGACTGTCATGTAGTAACTTTTTCACTTCCATGCTCACTTCCCTGTTTCTTATCACTGCTTTCAAAGAACCAGCAACCTTTCTTCCCCGCTGTACCCTTTCAAGAACCTCACCCTCCAAACCTCCATCCTTACTCATCACACTACCTAAGTACTTAAACGTACTCACATTTTCCAATTCCTCACCATCCAACCTCGCTGTACATTCACTGACTTCACCTTTCTCAAAGACCATCACTTTACTCTTCCCTACATTCACCTTTAGATTCCGTTTCTTGCACACTCTCCCAAACTCATCCACCAAGCCTTACAGCTTCCCTTTGTCTTGACTCAACAACACAGTATCATCTGCAAACAACAGTACAGGGTGTTTCCAAACACTATCCTCTCTCACCAGGGCCACTCCAACATCCACTACCCTACCTTGTACCTCTTTTATTACCCCATCCATGTACAGATTGAACAACCATGGAGACATGACACATCCCTGTTTCAACCCAACCTCCAAAGAGAAAAATTCACTCAGTTCATCATCCACACGCACTGCAGCCTTAGCACCATCATACATACTCCTCACAGCATTCAGCAACTTTCCATCTACTCCATATATTCTTAATACTTTCCACAATCCTTGTCTATCCATCCTGTCATATGCTTTCTCCAAATCCATGAAAGCCGCATAGAACTTCTTTCCCTTCTCTGGAAACTTTTCCACTAAAGATCTAAGAATGGATATCTGATCTACACAACCTCTTTCCTTCCTAAAGCCTCCCTGTTCTTCTCCAACTAATTCCTCTGTTCTTTCTCTAACTCTGTCAATAAGTATCCTACCATACACTTTTCCTATTATACTAAGAAGACAAATGCCCGTATGATTACCACACACTTCTTTTTCCCCTTTTCCTTTGTACAAGGGAATAATTATACCTGACTTCCAATCCTCCGGGACTCTGCCTTCTTCCCAGGCCAATCTGCACATCTTCCACATCCATTCTACTACTATCTCTCCCCCATGCCTCAGCATTTCACCACACACTCCATCAATTCCTGGGGCTTTCCCCAATTTAACTTTTTTCATTGCTTCCACAACTTCTATCCTACTAATTTCATCCTGTCTTCTCACATCTCTCCTTCTCCCAGCCATTCTCCAGCCACTTATTCTCTCATTACTTCCATCCTGTATGTTCAACAATTCCTTAAAGTGTTCTCTCCATCTGCTCACTTTTTCTCCCTTCTCCACTAGTAATCTACCATTTTTATCTTTCACTCCTCTGCTGACCTCACTTCCACCCTGTCTTACTCTCTTCACCTCTTTCCAGATCATCTTCTTACAGTCCTTCCACTTTACACTCAAATTCCTTCCAAATTCCTCATCCACTCTCTTCTTACTCTCTCTGACTAATCTTTTCACCTCTCTTTTTCTTTCTACATACAACTCTCTCTTCCGCCTCTCAACCTCTTCCACGCCCCTACTTCTCATCCATTCATAGTATGCTTTCTTCTTTTGTGCCACAGCCTGTCTCACCTCTTCAGTCCACCACACTGTTCCTTGCACCCCCCTCCGTCTTCTCTTCCTCCCACACACTACATCACATGCTGCACATATTTCTTCTGTAAATATCCTGCACACACCTTCCACGTCCCCCATCTGCTCCAATTCGTATTTGCCCAATCGTTCCTCCACTTCTCTCTTATACTCTGCCTTTTTCTCATCCTCTTGTAACCTTTCCACTCTCCTTGCAACTACTCCTTCCTCTCGTCTTTCCCTTCTTCTCTTCCTCCATCTTCCTTGTATCCTAATTCTGGCCACCACCAAGTAGTGGTCAGAATGTCCACTCCCCCAGCCTCTATAAGCTCTTGCATCCATTACAGATCTTCGCATCCTTTCATCCACACACACATAATCAATCATTGCCTTCCTTTCATTCAGTTCACCACCCACCCTTCTCATCACTCGTCATGTATACCTGTGGATCATTTTATGCCTGAAGAGGGTATTGGCTATCACCAACCCCCTCCCAGCACAAATGTCCACTAACGCACTGCCATTCTCATCTATCTCAGAGGGAACACCCCACTCACCAACTATTCCATCCACCTTCACATTCCCTACTTTACCATTCATATCACCGATCAGAAACACTCTGTCATTCCTTCCAAACATTTCCATGCATACTTCCACATTTGTCCAGAACTCTTCTCTCACTCTGCTAGCACGATCTTGCGTTGGCACATACACACACACAATCGCCCACATTTGTATTCCAACTTTCAACTTTACCCACACAATCCTTGACCCAACTGATCCATACATTCTTATGCTCTTCTTCCATCTTTTACTCACAACTATACATACTCCTTCCTTTGCCCTCTCATTCTCACCTACTCCTGCACATATACCCCATCCATACTCCCATTCACTCACACTTTCTCCTCCCCATTTTGTTTCAGTCATTCCACATACATCCACTTTTGCACCCTCAAGCACCTGGACAATCTCTCTCTCTTTCACCTCATCATTCGCTCCTCTTACATTCCACGTAGCTTATATATATATATATATATATATATATATATATATATATATACAGTAAAACCTCGATATAACGGACGTCAGTAGACTGGAATTCGCTTTTATCAGACTCGAGTAGCTACCGGACTAAATTCCTAAACTGTATATCAGAAAAAGTCCTTTAAAGCCAGAAGCAGTCCGGACTGCCTGACCACTTCAGCTATGTTCACCACAATAAGGTAAATAAAAGACATGTGTATTAGTTTACAGTTATATATATTATACCATTTAAATAATGTAGTGAAGTTATAACACAGTACAGTACCGCAGTGATAGTCAAAACAGTTTAAAAACCGTTTGTGTGATCCAGACTAATGTCTGATAGATCGGAAAAAGTCTGGGTTAGCAGGGGGAAGTCTGGTTGTCGCTTTTATCGGAATTTCGCATTTTTCGGACTGGCTTGGGTCCCAATTAGTCCATTATAGTGAGGTCTTATTGTATATATATATATATATATATATATATGCAGTGAACTCTCACAGTTGGCGAGTTATTTGGCGAATTCACTTTTGGCGATGGGATGGGTTTGTACACAACACTCTAATTTGGTGACAGAAATCTCACATTTGGTGAGTTGTTTATAATAAAAATATACTGTATCTGTATTTTATAATTTTATGCCAATTAATTTCAACAATTTTTTTATTAATCTGAATTAATTTCAACAAAATTTAGTTTGTATTGTGAAATTCAAGTCTCGTCTTATTTACAACAAACAAGAAGATAAACCCACGCAGACTCCCAAGCAACTGACAACGACGAAACTCTCACATATTGAGTGACTGTTCCAGTCTCCAAGGAGAAATAGAGACTGTTGTAGCCAGTGAGAGTGATTGTGCTTAGCTGGTACGGAAAATGAATGAAATATCATCTTTCTTCTTGAAGGAATGCAATATGAAGATAAATGAACAACAACAATCGCTCATCGCTTATTACCTGGGCCGACAACAGAGTGAAGATCTGGCCCAGTTGATGGCAAAATAAACATTGCAAGCATTCCAGATGCCTTTGGTTTTGAAAGATTTGGCTAAGTTGAAGATCCACAAGAGGAAGGGACAACAGAAGCTACAGGGAGTGAGGCTTCAGGGTTCCTATTTACAGTGATTCTCAGAAGGTTTTTAAATTTAATACTTAACTTGTTCTCTTCACTTAGCTGAGAAAAGAGCTTAAGAATATTTCACAAAGGACTTAAGTCATATTCCCAACTAAGGTGAAGTGAAATCTTGTGACAAATTACCGAAGTATGAAACACCTCATGTAGCAAAATTTACAATATTAATATATATAGTTTAAAAGCAATAACAACCATAATACATAAGGAAAATATTACTAAAATTTAAGTTTATTATTCTACCGACTGTCCTGTGATGAAATGTAATAAAATTTTATTTTCATCAGTTATCTAATTTCCATTATCGAAAAAGGTGCAGACGAATCCTCAATGCCCTGTATGTAAACAGTCACGTCAACAAAGGCATCCATGCACCATGCACCACGTGTACATCAAGCCCATTATTTTCTTTTTTTGTGTGAGTTTTTCTGTCTTGTATCGTTTCTTTTGCTAAAATGAATTAAATTGAATCATGTGTGTTTATCACATGCTTTACACCCAGTAATATTATAATATAGGTGGAAAATCAGTCCAGTCATGCATTTCCAGAACCAATTTATTTTTTCCCATTAGTTATGCAGTTCAGGTTTGGCGAAGTTTTTTTTCGCACCTATTACTTGCCAAATGTGAGAGTTCACTGTAGGACCAAACTTGGAACATTATTTTATGAAGTACATTATTCAGTATTAGATACAGTACAGGTAAGATACAGTAAAGATACACTGCAATACACAAAAAAGGGCGAGAGAAATTTTACAGGACTGAACACAAACCAGCAATCATTACCAAAAATTATTTAAAGAAAAATTTAACATATGTTACAGTCCAAAATAATTTTGAAAACTTAGCTGCATACACTACTTCATCCTGTACTGTACAGAACTAATCAAGAATTATAGGGGGATAATCAGGATCATGAGATGAGGTTTCAGACTGGAGAAGGAGAAATGGAAGGAACAAGGTCAGGAGCTGAAGAAGTGGAAGGAACTGGGTCAGGAGCTGAAGAAGTGGAAGGATCTGGGTCAGGAACTGAAGAAATGGAAGGAAGTGGATCAGGAGATGAAGAAGTAGAAGGAACAGGGTCAGGCACCCCACTCGTATGGAAAATGGCGTTGGTAAATGACTGGGGAACTGGCGTCGTGGCACTGGCTTACGTAGTGGCAGGAAGTGAAAACAAGATGTCGGAGCGCGTGTGATTTGAATCGGCGTCGACTGGTATCCTGAATATTTTTTACCCCATGCTGGATCGAATTTGCGTTCCGGTTATACAGATGTGCCGATGCATTGGATGCCGGTTAACCGAGATTTTACTGTATACAGTGACAAGCCAAATGGTTTCCTGTACATCAGGAAACCATTTACTATGCTGGGTGGTAACCATATAACCAAATTTTGGCGCCTGGTGATTTAGTGGGTAATTACGGTTGAGCTGGTGAAGGTTTATATCCAAGGGATGGTTGGGGTTTATTGCTCACGTAATGCCACTCAGGGATGAGTGGGGCTGGTCATTCTTATCATAAATGTCAGGACCAACTTGCCTAGCCACGGGCTCCTATGCTTCTCGTGGGGCAGTGTAGGATTGGGGGGGGGGGAATGTATATATACAGGTAAGCCCTTAATTCACGCGAACTTTTTTCATGCGATTTCGGGTATCCATGAATTTTTCGTACAATAATTAAAACATAAAATTATAGTATTCAAATAAATACAGTACCCTCACGTCCAGCACGATTCGGGTCCAGCACGGAGAGCAATTAATTAGTATTATTTAATATGATTTAATTACTGCAACACGAGTGTGTTAGCATAACACGCACGGAGCTCCGAGAAGTGGGCGAAATCCGCAGAGTTCACTCTAGCACAATCACCCCTGGTCCAACACGGTCATACTGGACATTCTCATGATGATGATAGCCAGTGAAAACTTCTGATCAAGTAGCCTTCCCCGCCCGCTATTGTGATGTGATCGTGATGCCGCCCAATTAAAAACGCTTCTGGTGTCACGTGATGTTTTATTTAAATTTCTCCCGCCACAGCGCCACTCAGTCGCATAATTGCATTGGAAGGTGCTTTTTTCTTGCAGCATTTTCTGCCCTTGTTACTGCATTTTACCCTGCTCACAATGCCTAGGAAGCCTTCTGAGAACCCCAAGAAGCGTCGGCACCTCCCTCAGGCCACCATGCTAGAAAGCATCGAGAGGAAGAAGAAAGGGGAGAGGAAAGTTGACATTGCCAAGGCCTACGACATGAATGAAGCCAACGTGAGGATCATAATAAAAAACTAAGACAAGATCCTGGCAGCCGAAGACTATCACACGGCACTTCATACCATTGTTGCCGAGGATATGATGGTAAATCGGAATGGTAACGTGGTAAAATTGCTGACGATACCACGGGCGTTTGGAATTCATCTGGACGGATTCCTGCCGAGGATACGACGGGGAAAACAGTGTGACCAAAACCCAGGCGACTCGACAGAGAATGTATAGTACTACAGCATTGAACATTTAGCCTGACACTGAATACATATTAATATTTTAGAATAAATATCAATCGTTTTTAAACCCTTCTCATTGGCGTTTGTACCAGTTTATAAACAAAGTTGCTTCTCCTTATTCTCTATCGAGTCAGCGACAGCGATCACTTTCCACATTCACGAGATGGGGCTCTGGCAACAGTGTGAGAAGCATGCACTTTGACGAGGATTACAGAGTGCTAGGACAGGCAGAAGCAGGACCTTCCATGGCTGTGGACGAAGATAGTGATTCTGAGTGTGATTTTGAAGGATTTATGAGGGAGGTTGAGGAGGAGCAACAGCCATTACCCGCTAGTGACGCCAGCAGCCATCCTCCGGGGACCAAGTAGGACTACCTACAGCCTTGGATACCACCTTCCATTCCCAGCAAGCCCACCAACACTATCCTAAAAGGTTAGTTATCATTCATAGCACAGTACCATTTATTATAATTACAATAGTACCAATATATGTATAGGTATATGGTAGGTATTTAGGGTGACTTTTCCTAGGGTTGCTGACATAATTCATTTTTCCCCATAAGCTCTATTGTTAGTCCATCACGTTTTTGGTCCAACACGTGACCCATGCATGACAGTATTGCCGTGCTGGACGCAAGGGTACTGTAATTTTAATATACAAGAGAAATAAATAAAATATAAAAATGCCTACCTGCTGCCCGTGTGCGTACATATATGTATGTGTGTGTGTGTGTGTGTGTGTGTGTGAGGTCAGTCTACCACGCACCTCACAGTCAGTTTGAATCCAACGGTCGAACCATGTGTGACTCGCGAATCGTTATTTGTGGCTTATTTTTCTGCCTTCCAGTGATTGCTTGCCTTGTCTGCCAACATGGGGCCTAAGCGTAGTGCTAGTGATGCATGTGGTAACACACCAAAACGGACTTGTAAAGTGATGTTGCTGACAGAGAAAGTTAAAGTGTTGGACAAACTTAAGGGAGGAATGTCGGCAACAATTCTCCGTCAGGACGATTCCCCGTCATTTATTTACATACCAGTTTATTTAGCAAGTACAGTACACTAGTTTTTTACTGATATGAGTTATAAAATCCCCCTGAAAATTAGTTATTAAAGTATTAATTAATCAATAATAAGTATATTTATAGAATGACAGGGAATCATCCATGTTTTGATGGTGAATTGACTTCATGGTGAATTGTCTCTGAACCGTGTGTTTAGGGTGAGTCAACTGTTCTTACAATAAAGAAGGCAGAACATAGCATACGGGAGGCAGTGAGGGCTAGTGCACCAGACTGTGCTAAAGTGTCTCCACCTACGCCTGTGAACTGGCTCAGAACCGTATGTTTGGGGTGAATGAGTCAACTGTTTGGACAATAAAGAAGGCAGAATGTAGCATATGGGAGGCAGTGAGGGCTTGTGCACCAGACTGCTGAAGTGTCTCCACCTACGCCTGTGCTTGTCAGGTTTCAGTGTTAAATTTCTTACATTTTTGTTGTTTTTCATACTTTATGCTAAGTAGACATGCGTAATTACGTGCACACAAGGGCAGAACATATACGCGAATTTACCACATACGCGAAGGGTCTGGGAACGTAACCCTTGCGTGAATTAAGGGCTTACCTATATATATATATATATATAGGCATATATATATGTATATATACTGTATATATGTATATATACTATATATATATATATATATATATATATATATATATATATATATATATATACTGTACACATACTATACTCCCAATTATTCATCTCGGCATTACCTGGCACGTGACATTATTCGGCGTAGCTAATGGCTGAATTAAAATGGTATCCAGCAGAAAGCATAAGATCTTTGACACTGTTTGGCATGAAGGACCCTTTCTTCTGGGTAGTATTACATTATTGTCCTGCATGAAACACTTGTTGTCATCAAACCTTCAGCCACAATCACATAAAAAGAAAATAAAGAAATAAAATACACAAAAAGAATGGGGTTATACTGCACATGTACCGTAATATGAAAGGGTTGGAGTGTTGAAGGAGGGAGTGAAGGAGGATTGACAGTTGGTGGGCCTAGCAGCTCACAGGGTGTTTGGTGGTAGGTAGAGAGGGGAGATGCAGTGGTTGGGAGTAGAGGAGTTTTGATTGGCTAAGGCAGGGGAGGGAGAACTCTGATGTAGAGATTTCGTTGGCTGGTAGGTGAAAGATGAATGTATTCCTTCTCTATTATGATGCCGATATTCAAATGAACCTACACTGCACTCTATGTCTCTTCCAAAATATTATTATTATTTAATGGCAATGTTACAATGGGTTTCCCTCTAAAAGCTTCCTGGCCCTCTAGTGCTGCTGTGTCTTTTTGATACGATGCACTGCTGCCTCCCCCTCCCTTTCCTCTCCTCTGTGTTAAGTGCAACTTAAAGTGTTCTGAAGTATACATTACTGCACTGTACAAGTGACTGTTGGATTCTGCTAAGGCACCGATGAAAGTGAATAGGAAAGAAAAGTCAAAATTGTGTTACTAAACAAGATGAGTTGATAAAAAAGTGTGTGTTTTACATAGTAAAATAATCATGCTACAATGGAATCATTACCACATTGTATAAAATCATTTAGACAACTGTTTCTTCCCAGGTGAAGTTTGTCCTTGCTACTACGAGGTGAAAATTTTGTTGTGTTCTGTGTAGCAGTCATCTGCTAGAATTTTGATTGAAGCAAATACAGTATGGTGTATACACTACAATACAGTAGTAAAGCATGCTTTATTTTATTCATGTTTTTTTCTGTGTTTTGATGTTCTGATTGCTTATTTTGGGTGTTATTTTACAATATTCTCTAATAATGTCTTCATCACATCATCACCACTGTCAGCATGAAATGTGTTTCTGTACGTAAGATTACGGTGTACATTACAGTACATACAGTATTTCAGTATTAGGAAAGTCTTTTTGGCTGATTTTCGACGATTTATAGTGTTTACAATGTGCGTTATACAGCACATGTACTGCCGGGTGAAAGAAATCAGGTCTCCCGGCTGGGGGGACTCTGATATCATCCACATCGCAATGTGAAATTGCATGTGCAGATAAGTTTACAGAGCACTTAAAGAGTATTTTATTTTCAGGAACGTCTTAGTTGCAAAGCGTTTTGTAGGGGTTAGAGAGTGGATTAGTGTTATAGGGTTGGGGTAGTAGTAGTAGTAATTGTTCCCTAGGCAGTCTGGCCGAACAGCCCCGAGTCCCTTAGGAAGGCCATGGCCGAGACCGGGCTTTCCCACAAAGCACTCAAAGAGTGTATGTTGTGTTGTTGGCATAGGTGATTGTGTGTAATGCAGTCTTCCATAATGTGCTTAGTATGGGGTGCTGTGTTGCATCCTGGACAGGCATCAGTGATGGAGTCATCCAGCCTCTTCTGGTAGCTTAAGAGGGCTGGATGGTGTCCACATCTCAGCCTGGCCAGGTGGACCCTGTCCTCATGAGGGAGATAGGATTCAGAAGGATGGATGTCAGGAGGCCGTGCATGCAGCTGTGTATTGTCTTTAAGTGACTGAATGGAGCGTCGAGTGATCTGAGTGTGGATATGCTTCTGGAAGCTGGTCTGAGGTGGGCAAAGGGGGAGAGATGACAGTATTTGTGTATGGTATCATGTGCTGGGTGTTGTTTTGATGTTCCCTGGTGTGGGTGGATGTGCTGCCATGTAATATAGTGGATGTTGTGGGTTTGTGGAGGCTGCAGCAAGAAACTGGGTGCCTCTCATGTCTAGGTGATCCTTGACTTTGAGGACTTTGGTTTCTTGATGAATGTGGTCTGTGGGTGTACTAGCTGTCCAGCCTGTGATTATTTTTTGGGCCTTGTTCTGTATGGTTTGTAGAGTTTTATAGTGGGTTTTGTTGAGGTTAGGAGCCCAGGTAGGGCTTGCATAATTCATCACTGAACTTATGTATTGTTTGTATACTGTGGTGGTGGTTTCTCTGTTGTGTCCGAATGTTATATGGGCAAGTGACCTCAAGGGATTGAGTCTTGGTGTTATTTTATTTTTAATGTTTTTGATGTGTTGTTTAAATGACATTGATGTATTGTATGTTACACCAAGGAATTTGGGTGTGCTGTGGAATGCCTGAAGGGTGGTGGAGTGACTATTGTTGACTGGTTAGTAAGATTGTTGAATGTGTGCTTTGAGAAAGGTATGGTGCCAATTGACTGGGCAAGTGCTTGTGTGGTCCCGTTGTATAAAGGCAAGGGTGATAAGTATGAATGTACTAGCTTTAGGGGTATAAGTCTGTTGAGTGTTGTAGGTAAGGTGTATGGTAGAGTGTTAATTATGAGAGTTAGAGAGGGTACAGAGGGAGTGATTGGTGATGAGCAGTGTGGCTTTAGGAGAGGGAGGGGATGCGTTGATCAGGTGTTTGCTGTGAGACAAGTGTGTGAAAAGTATTTAGCGAAAGGCAAGGATGTGTTTTGGGCATTCATGGATTTAGAGAAAGCGTATGATAGAATTGATAGGGAGGCTTTGTGGACTGTTTTACGATTGTATGGACTTGATGGTAGGTTACTAAAAGGGGTGAAAAGTTTTTATGTAATAGTAGAGCGTGTGTAAGAGTGGGAAATGCTGTGAGTGATTGGTTTCCCGTGAGAGTGGGGCTGCGACAGGGATGTGTGATGTCGCCTTGGTTGTTTAATATTTACATGGATGGTGTTATAAGGGAGGTGAATGCAAGAGATTTAGGTGGAGGTCTGAGTCTGGTGAATGTTGATGGTGGAGAGTGGAATCTGAAGCAGCTGCTGTTTGCAGATGATACTGCACTGGTGACTGATTCAGAGGAGAGATTGAGACAGTTGGTAGAGGAGTTTGGAAGGGTGTGTGAAAGGAGGAAATTGAAAATAAATGAGAATAAGAGTAAAGTGATGAAGTGTACGAGGTTGATAGATGGTAGGGGGATGAATATAGTTTTGAATGGTGAGTTGCTTGAGGAGGTAGAGTGTTTTAAATATCTAGGGTCACATGTTGCTGTGGATGGAAGAATAGATGCAGAAGTGAAGTTTAAAATAAATGAAGTAGGAAAGGTGCTGGGGAGAATGATAAAAGTGTTTAAATGTTGTTCGCTTAGAATGGATGTAAAGAGAAGGCTGTATGAGGGTGTTGTGGTACCAACTGCGTTATATGGGGCTGAAACATGGCATATGGGTGTAGCAGAGAGGAAAAGTTTGAATGTAATGGAGATGAGGTGTCTGAGGAGTATGTGTCGAGTGACGTGTATGGATCGGATGCGAAATGATGAAGTTCGAAGGAGAACTGGAGTTGTTCGGGAGATGGCTGGTAGAGTTGAGCAGAGTGTGTTGCGATGGTTTGGGCATATGGAGAGAATGGATAATGAGCGATTGGTGAAAAAGATAACTAGATCTGATGTGAGAGGTGTAAGGCTGAGAGGAAGACCACGAATAGGATGGATGGACAGTGTGAAGAGAGCGCTGGGTGCGAGGGGATGTCTGTTGAGCAAGGAAGAGTGGCTGTGCGTGACAGAAATAAATGGAGAGAAATTGTGAATGAATAAGTGATGACGCAGCCCTGAGGGGATATTCTCCCGCATTTGGTCTGATCAGCTAGTCAGGTCAGGTGCGGGTAAGGGGATGGGTCTGTTATGATGTGGCAGGGGTAAACCAGTTCTGCTGTCGGGCCCTGCTGTGGATGTCACTGATTGCATTGTGCAGTTGACCCTTGTGCGGTGTGGTGTGGTGAGGATCTGTCCGTTCTTCCCTTTGGGGCTAAGATGCGAATGAATGTGTTTGAATGGATGAGTAAATGGGGAGTGTGTCGTCCTGTCTCGGCTACCTCCCTTTCCTTGGGGGAAGCAGCCTAGGTATATAGATAGATAGATAGATAGTGTGTGTGGTAGGGGGGTGTTGTTTATGGTGAGGTGTGGGATATTCTGATTCATTACCAAACTAATTTTTCATGACCAAATTGGCCCACATTTGGTAATGAAAAGTAACAAATGGCAACCCTGATAGGGAATGGGGGAAGGGGGGAAGGGGTGAAGGGGCCATGGTGTAAGCAGCTGTTTGGTGCCGCGTGGCAATTTCAAATTATGGGTAGGAAAAAATTCGGATTTTGGGGGGATTTTTTTCTTTTTTTTGACCATTTTTCGGTTCCGTTGGTCCAGGCCCACAATGTCCAGTAAATAGGGATGTCCGGAAAGTGGATGTCCGAAAAGTACAGGGATTACTATATTTCAGATTCAGGTATAGTACTGTATTGATTGCTGTATTGTACAGTATACAGTACTCTCCCCAAACACAGATGTAATACCATAAGTGGTGATAACAGTGTTCACCAATATATTTAAGGTACTGAGTGGGTAGGTTTTTTGATTATTCGGCAAATCCAATTTCTCGGCATCATCCCGGTCCCATAGATGCCTAATATTAGGACTTTTACTGTATATAAGAGGACTGAAGGGGAAACTCCTGGAATGGATGAGAGACTTTTTGAGAGACAGACAAATGAGGACAGTATTAAAGGACAGGATGTCTGGATGGAGGGAAGTAACAAGTGGAGTCCCTCAAGGCTCGGTGTTGGCTCCAGTAATGTTCCTGATTTACGTAAATGGTATGGTAGATGGAGTGAACAGTTATGCAAGTCTGTTTGCTGATGATGTAAAGATTTGAGGAAGGTAGAGGTTGAGGAGGATTTAAAAATGCTGCAGGAGGATCTGGATAGGATACATGATTGGAGCCGGATGTGGGAAATGAAATTTAACATAAAGAAATGTAAAATATTGGAAATGGATAAAAGTACCAGGAGGCCATCACTGAATTATTTGTTGGGTAATGAATTAATCACAAAAATGAGAGAAGGGAAAGATTTGGGAGTGCTGGTCCAAGATAGTTTGTCGCCCGAAAAACATTTTAACAAGATAGTTGGAGAGACGTATAAACTCTTGACTAACATAAGAGTAGCATTTCATTATATGGATGAGGAGATGATGAAGAAATTGATAGTGGCCATGATCCACCCCAGGTTAGAATATGCAGCGATAGTGTGGTCCACACACAAAAAGAAAGATATAAACAAGATTGAGAGATTACAAAGAACAGCAACCAAGATGGTCCCCAGTCTGGCAGATCTGTCATACAGAGAGAGGCTGGAAAAGCTGGATTTGCCTTCGTTAGAGGAAAGGAGAAAGAGGGGAGACGACTGCAGTGTTCAGGACCATGATAGGAGTAGATAAAATTGACCGAGTAGATCTGTTTGTATGGGATAAGAGAGCAACAAGAGGACACGGAATGAAATTGAAAAAGTCAAGCTGCTTGAAGGATATCAAGAAATATAGCTTTCCTTATAGAAGTATAGACCTGTGGAATAGCCAGGACAAAGCGATCATCCACTCTAGAAACTTAAACGAGTTTAAAGCTAAATTTGACTTCCTGAGAAACAGCGACAGGAACCCACAAGCATAGCACATTTCGTGTATATCACAATTAGGTATATTAGGTAAATACATAAATATTTGGAACGACTTAGACGAATAGGTGGTGCAGGCGAAAAACATTCATGTGTGTAAAAGTAGACTAGATAAATGTGGATATGGAGACAGAACAACACGAGCATTGCTCAGTTCCTGCGTACTACAAATAGATAAATACAAATGGGTAAATACACACACACACACACTCTGCATAATACAAGTGTAATATTGTCAAAATCGCAATTGTAATCCAACCATCCATTCAGTTTTTGAGGTTATGCACCCATCCACAGCTCAGTCCATATTTTCTGTTAATCATCAGTACCTATCCAACCCTGCAGGTGACCAGGAAACGCTTACTGGAGATTGCCCGCAGAAATGCTGTTTACCTCATGAACAATGGTTGCCTTCCCCCTAGTGTGGAGCAGGAGCAACTGGTCAAGATCAAAGCAGGCGGGAAGAGCGTTGATGAGCTTACAGGTGAGTCTGAGTAGTGCGGAATTAAAATGGTGTTACATAATTTTTTCTACAGCATTTCTTAGGGAACATAATCTTGGCATGGCTTTTCCAGGGGTTCATGATAATTCTTTGTGACAGCTGCTACTGTTAATGCCTATGTGATAGTATTGCCCAGCTCATGCTACCCTTATTGTTAATCATGTTTTCTTGCTTCGTTTCTTTCTTGTTTAATTTTGGCAGGCACTTCTACCCTTCAGAATTAACTGATTCTGACCAAACTTGAAGACAGTGACCAGCCTGTGATGTAGTTGTGTTTGCAAGGTTTTGGTTGCTAGGCAACTACTCATTGCTTGACAACAGCTGAAAAACCACTTTTTTCATGCTTTTCACATTTTGAGCTGTAGAAGCATTTCTAATGGGCGTTGATAGCTCTGATTTATTTAGGCATAACCTTGAGGTCATTCCCTACTGGAAGTGTGCCATCCATTTTTCCCCTCTCTCCTCTAATTTTCAAGTGGCAGCCCTGCAGAGACTGGCCTCAGTGTCCTTAGCAACCAGTACCAGTTTTCACAAATGCCTCCTTAGTTTCCCAGCGGCTTGATGGAATTGAATGAAAGTGTGCATGCTTATAGACATTGACTAATACTATAACTTTCAGTTGTACACCTGTGTGCTGCATTGGCCAGGTCAGGGGTCAGAGAAGTGCTGTAAACCAGCAAACAAAAGCTGATTAATATCGGTATTTGAAAGAAAAAGTTATCCGATAATCAGAATCGAATTGGAATCGGCTGAGTAACGATGAAAAATATAAAAATGTTGATTTTACTCAATGACTCTAGACTCAAGCACTTATTTTTTAACCATTCTAGGTGTGAACTAATGCAGTAATGATGATTATTTTTCAAAGAAATGGTTGTGTCCCACAATCTGTTGAGTATCTTAAATGGTAAAATGGATCAACTAAAACATACGGAATATTTAGACCATAATATTATAACGCTGTGGCTAGAATGAAGCTTGACACAAATAGCTAGAAAACAGTCCTCTGTCAGTCATGGGAGACTGGTAGGAACTTGTGAGTCAGGGGGTACACATACATACACCAACAGCATTCCATCAGTGGCATGACTTAGGCTTAATATTTTATTTCAGTGGTAAAAGAACTGTGAGCAGATTTTTTTTTTTTTTCCCTAGTAATCTCCAGTAAAATGTCTATCTACCTATCTATCTATAGCCCAGCACCCTAATCCCGCGAAGGGTGGCTGCAGACAAAACGCCTCCAAGTCGCTCTGTCACCCACCATTTGACTGCCCTTTCCCCAGCTCACTCCCCCCTCCCTCATATACCACTCAACTCTATCCCGCCACCTCATCCTTGGTCTCCCCCTCTCTCTCCCTCCCTCCACTTCACCTACAAACACCTTCTTAGTCAGTCTTTCGTTCTCCATTCTCTCCACACGTCCAAACCATCTCATTGTATTTCTCCTAATTTTCTCAGTCACATCCAAATCCATCCCACAACATTCCTTCATTTCTTCATTTGTCAACCTGTCCCTCCATGTCACTCCACATGCTCCTCTCAAGTAACTTATTTCCACTGCTCTCACTCTTGACTTGTTCCCTTCTAGCAATGTCTGTGACTCACTTCCATATGTCAGGGTAGGGATCACAATACTATCATGAAATGACTTCTTAACTTCCATACTCACCTCCCTATTTCTCATCACTGCTTCCAGTGAACCAACAACCTTCCTTCCCTGCTGTACCCTTTCAAGCACTTCATCCCCAAATGTTCCATCCTTACTCATCACACTACCCAAGTACTTGAATGCATTCACATTCTCCATATCCTCACCATCCAACCTCACTGTGCATTCTGTGACTTCATTCCTCTCAAACACCATAACTTTACTCTTGTTTACATTAACTTTCAGATTCCTCTTCCTACACACTGTTCCAGATTCATTCACCAAACCTTGCAGCTCCCATTCATCTTCACTCAACAATACTGTATCATCAGCAAACAGCAACACTGGAATCTTCCACATCTCACCCTCATTCATTAGAGCCACACCCCACATCCACTGTCTGACCTTGCACCTCCTTTACAACCCCATCCATGTATATATTAAACAGCCATGGAGACATCACACATCCCTGTTTCAGTCCCACATTGAGATCAGAGAACTCACTCAATTCACCATCCACTTGCACCATAGCCCTAGCTCCTTCTTACATACTCTTCACAGCACTCAACAATTTCTCCTCCACTCCATATATTCTTAATACCTTCCACATGCCTTGCCTATCTGTTCTGTCATAAGCTTTCTCCAAGTCCATGAAGGCAGCGTACACTTTCTTTCCCTTCTCTAGATACTTCTCCAAAAAACATCTTAGAACAAATGTCTGATCTACACACCCTTTTCCCTTCCTAAATCACCCTTGTTGTTCTCCAACAAGCTCCTCTGTCATATGCCTAACCCTATCAATGAGTATTCTACCACATATTTTTCCAGTCACACTAAGAAGGCAAATACCCCTATGGTTACCACATACGTCTCTTTCCCCTTTTCCTTTGTATAAAGGAACACTTTTATCTGATTTCCAGTCCTCTGGAACCCTTCCCTCTTCCCAAGCCAATCTACACAACTTCCATATCCCTCGACAACAATCTCATTCCCATACTTCAGCATTTCACCACACACTCCATCAATTCTTGGGGCCTTTTCCATCTTGATCTTCATCATTGCTTCCACTACTTCTGCCCTACTGATCTCTTCCTCCCTCCTCTCATCTCTTCTTCTCCCAGCCATTCCCCAACCACTTATACTTGCACTGCTGTCACTCTCTACATTCAACAAATCCTCAAAGTGCTCCTTCCATCTCCTCAATTTCTCTCTCTTCTTCACCAGCAATCTATTATTCCCATCTGTCACTCCAACTATTTCCCCTTTCACACTGTCTTACTTTCTTTACCTCCTTCCAAAACAGTTTCTTACTTTCCCTCCATTTTACATTCAGATTCCACCCAAACTCTTCATCCACTTTCTTCTTACTCTCCTTCACCAGTCTCTTCACCTCCCTTCTCCTACTCACATATACCTCTCTTTCCTCTCTGTCATCTTCTCCCCTGCCTTTACTTGCTAACCATTCACTATATGCCTTCTTTTGTTCCACAGCTCATTTCACCTCATCATTCCACCATGCTGTCCCTTGCACACCCCTGCATCTCCTCCTGACTCCACAAACCACCTCACACTCTGGGCCTATCTCTTTCGTGAATATCTTACATACATCTTCCACCCCATCCATGTACTCTAACTCATACCGTCCCAGTCTTTCTTCCACAGTGCTCCTATACTCTGCCATTTTCTCAGTATCTTGCAACTTCTCCTCTCTTCTCACAGGAGCTGTTTCCTCCTGTCTTCCCCTTCATCTCTTCACCCATTTTCTTTGCAGCCTTACCCTGGCCATCACTAATTGATGGTATGAGATTCCATTCGCCCACCCTGTCCACACTCTTGCATCCAATACTTGTCTTCTCATTCGCGCATCCACATGCACATAACCTATCATTGCCTTTCGTTCAACATGTTCACCGTCCATCCTCCTCATGACTCTCCATGTATACCTATGGATCATCTTATGCTGAAAGATGGTGTTGGCTTTTGCCAACCCCTTACCAGCACAGATGTCTACCAAAGCACTACCCTTCCCATCTGCTTCAGCCGGCATACCCCACAACCAACCACTCCATCCACTCGTACTTTCCCAACTTTGCCATTCAAGTCTTTAATCAAAAACGCTCTATCGCTCCTCTCACACTGTCCATACATGCATCTACACTTGCCCAAAACTCATCTTTCATTCTTGCCACTCAGTCCTCTGTCGGCACGTATGCACATACAATCGCGGAAGCTTGTATACCTACTTTCATCCTCACCCATACAATCCATGCACCCACTGTTCCATACTCTCTTATATTCTTCTTCCACATCTTGCTTATCATCAGGCATACTCCCTCTCTTGCCCTCTCATTCTTATTAACTCCTGCACATATTCCTAAACCGTATTCCCATTCTCTCACCCTTTCGCCATCCCATTTAGTTTCAGTCAGTCCACATACATCCACTCTTGCTTCCTCAAGCACCTGAACAATCTCTCTATCTTTCACTTCATCATTCACTCCTCTCACATTCCATGTTCCCACCCTTAGAATGTCCTTTGTCCGTTCCTTAGTCGTCAACGTATGGTCTGTCCTGGTCCGAGGCACTATTCGCTTGTTTAGTTAGTTCTTTTTACGGGGTGGGGCACTAACCCACCACCAACCCTTTTAGTCACCTCATACGACAATCAGGGATACTGGGGGAGTATTCCTGAAACCCCCTACTCTCAGGGGGTAGGTTTTTTTTTTTTCAAGAATACAGTACTCCCTCAGTATCCCTGCTTGTCGTAAAAGGCGACTAAAAGGGTTGGAGGAGGGTTAGTGCCCCTCTCCGGAAAACAACTAGCTAAAAAGACAAACAATAAGCCTCGGACAAGGACTGAACAAAAGATGACGACCAAGGACCGGACGAAGGACATGGTAATCGGAACATGGAATGTAAGGGGAGCGAATGATGAGGTGAAAGAGAGAGAGATTGTCCAGGTGCTTGAGGGTGCGAAAGTTGATGTATGCGGAATAACTGAAACGAAATGGGGAGGAGAAAGTGTGAGTGAATGGGAGTATGGATGGGGTATATGTGCAGGAGTAGGTGAGAATGAGAGGGCAAAAGAAGGAGTATGTATAGTTGTGAGTAAAAGATGGAAGAAGAGCATAAGAGAGTTTGGATCACTTGGGTCAAGGATTGTGTGGGTGAGATTGAAAGTTGGTATACAAATGTGGGTGATTGTGTGTGTGTATGCATCAACCCAAGATCATGCAAGCAGAGTGAGAGAAGCGTTCTGGACAAATGTGGAAGTGTGCATGGAAAAGTTTGGAAGGAATGACAGAGTGTTTTTGATCGGTGATATGAATGGTAAAGTAGGGAATGTGAAGGTGGATAGAATAGTTGGTGAGTGGGGTGTTCCCTCTGAGATAGATGAGAATTGCAGTGCGTTAGTGGACATTTGTGCTGGGAGGGGGTTGGTGATAGCCAATACCCTCTTCAGGCACAAAATGATCCACAGGTATACATGGCAAGTGATGAGAAGGGTGGGTGGTGAACTGAATGCAAGGAAGGCAATGATTGATTATATGTGTGTGGATGAAAGGATGCGAAAATGTGTAATGGATGCAAGAGCTTATAGAGGTTGGGGGAGTGGACTTTCTGACCACTACTTGGTGGTGGCCATAATCAAGATCCATTTACGATGGAGAAATAGAAGAAGGGAAAGACGGGAAGAAGGAGTATTTGTAAGGAGAGTGGAAAGGTTACAAGAGGATGAGAAAAAGGCAAAGTATAAGAGAGAAGTGGAGGAACAATTGGGCACATATGAATTGGAGCAGATGGGGGACGTGGAAGGTGTGTGCAGGATATTCACAGAAGAAATATGTGCAGCATGTGATGTGCTGTGTGTGATGAAGAGAATATGGAGGGGTGTGCAAGGAACAGCATGGTGGAATGAAGAGGTGAGACAGGCTGTGGCACAAAAGAAGAAAACATACAATGAATGGATGAGAAATAGGGGCGTGGAAGAAATTGAGAGGCAGAAGAGAGAGTTATATGTAGAAAGAAAAGAGTAAGACAGGGTGGAAGTGAAGTTAGCAGGGGAGTGAAAGATAAAAATAGTATATTACTAGTGAAGAAGGGAGAAAAAGTGGGCGGATGGAGAGAACACTTTAAGGAATTGTTGAACATACAGGATGGAAGTAATGTGAGTATAAGTGGCTGGGAGAAGGAGGGAGGCGAGAAGACAGGAAGAAATCAGTAGGATAGAAGTTGTGGAAGCAGTAAAGAAAGTTAAATTGGGGAAAGCCCTAGGGATTGATGGAGTGTGTGGTGAATTGCTGAAGTATGGGGGAGAGATAGTAGTAGAATGGATGTGGAAAATGTGCACATTGGCCTGGGAGGAAGGTAGAGCCCTGGAGGATTGGAAGTCAGGTATAATTATTCCCTTGTACAAAGGAAAAGGGGAAAAAGAAGTGTGTGGTAATCATAGGGGCATTTGTCTTCTTAGTATAATAGGAAAAGTGTATGGTAGGATACTTATTGACAGAGTTAGAGAAAGAACAGAGGAATTAGTTGGAGAAGAACAGTGAGGCTTTAGGAAGGGAGGAGGTTGTGTAGATCAGATATTCATTCTTAAATCTTTAGTGGAAAATTTCTAGAGAAGGGAGAGAAGTTGTATGCGGCTTTCATGGATTTGGAGAAAGCACATGACAGGGTGGATAGACAAGGATTGTGGAAAGTATTAAGAATGTATGGAGTAGATGGGAAATTGTTGAATGCTGTGAGGAGTATGTATGATGGTGCTAAGGCTGCAGTGCGTGTGGATGGTGAACTGAGTGAATTTTTCTCTTTGAAGTTTGGGTTGAAACAGGGATGTGTCATGTCTTCATGGTTATTCAATCTGTACATGGATGGGGTAATAAAAGAGGTACAAGGTAGGGTAGTGGATGTTGGAGTGGCCCTGGTGAGAGAGGGTAGTGTTTGGAAACTCCCTGTACTGTTGTTTGCAGATTATACTGTGTTGTTGAGTGAAGACGAAGGAGAGCTGTAGGGCTTGGTGGATGAGTTTGGGAGAGTGTGTGAGATACAGAATCTAAAGGTGATTGTAGGGAAGAGTAAAGTGATGGTCTTTGAGAGAGGTGAAGTCAGTGAATGTACAGCGAGGTTGGATGGTGAGGAATTGGAAAACGTGAATACGTTTAACTACTTGGGTAGTGTGATGAGTAAGGATGGAGGTTTGGAGGGTGAAGTGCTTGAAAGGGTACAGCAGGGAAGAATGGTTGCTGGTTGCTTGAAAGTAGTGATAAGAAACAGGGAAGTGAGCATGGAAGTGAAAAAGTTACTACATGACAGTATTGTGATACCAACTCTAACGTATGGAAGTGAAGCTTGGACGTTGCTGGAAGGACACAAGTCAAGAGTGAGAGCAGTGGAAATGAGTTATTTAAGAGGAGCCTGTGGAGTCACATGGAGAGACAGGCTGACAGATGAGGATATAAAGAAGCATTGTGGTGTGGATGTGGATGTGATAGGAAGCGTTAGGAGGAATACACTGAGGTGGTTTGGCCATGTGGAGAGGATGGAGGGTGAAAGACTGACGAAGAGAGTTTATGTGAGTGAGGTGTGGGGGGGAAGAGGGAGGGGGAGGCCAAGGATGAGATGGAGGGATGGGGTGGAGAGGTATATGAGAGAGGGGGGGGTGAGTTGGGAGTGGGGCAGTGAAATGGCCTGGGACAGGACGACGAGGAGGCGATTTGTTTGTCGCCACCCCAAACGGGATTGAGGCGTCTGGCAATAGGTATATAGATACAACTTAGTTTTCACTGTCTTTCTCGGACTTTAAGGAGTTAAGTGCTAAATCTGAATGTAGCTTGCAAAACTAATTTTGTTTAGCGTGTGAAAAAATACTGGTACTTAGAAAAAAAATCATGCTGCATCTAAATATGACAATTTCTTTAGCTTTTCTACTTGAATTTCTTTTTTAAAGAAGCTTCCGGTGTTGCTGTTTGCTGATGATACAGTATTGTTGAGTGAAGATGAATAGGAGTTGCAAGGTTTGGTGAATGAATTTGGGACAGTGTGTAGGAGGAGGAAGCTGAAAGTTAATGTAAACAAAAGTAAAGTTATGGTGTTTGAGAGGAATGAAGTCACAGAGTGTGCAGTGAGGTTGGATGGTGAGGATATGGAGAATGTGAGTGCATTCAAGTACTTGGGTAGTGTGATGAGTAAGGATGGAACTTTGGGGGATGAAGTACGTGAAAGGGTACAGCAGGGAAGGAAGGTTGTTGGTACACTGAAAGCAGTGATGAGAAATAGGGAGGTGAGTATGGAAGTTAAGAAGTCACTGCATGATAGTATTGTGATCCCTACCCTGACGTATGGAAGCGAGGCGTGGACCTTGCAAGAGGGGAACAAGTCAAGAGTGAGAGAGCAGTGGAAATGAGTTACTTGAGAGGAGCATGTGGAGTGACATGGAGGGACAGGTTGACGAATGAAGAAGTGAAGGAACGTTGTGGGGTAGATGTGGATGTGGTTGAGAAGATTAGGAGAAATACACTGAGGTGGTTTGGACATGTGGAGAGAATGGAGAATGAAAGACTGACTAAGAAGGTGTATGTAGGTGAGGTGGAGGGAGGGAGAGGGAGGGGTAGACCGAGGATGAGGTGGAGGGATGGAGTTGAGAGGTATATGAGGGAGGGGGGGGTGAGTTGGGGGGAGGGTAGTCAAGTGGTGGGTGAGAGAGTGACTTGGAGGCGTTTTGTCTGCGGCCACCCTTTGCGGGATTAGGGCGTCGGGCTATAGCTAGATAGATAGATAACATGACAACTGTAATATTCTGTTATATAATAAAATGTTATTAAGACACATTAATACTGACAAGTAAGTAACGTCTTTGCCACTGGGCAAACGAAGCACGTATTGTAACTTTTGTGCTTCCCTAAAAGTACACAACACTGAATCATTAGACAAATAGTAAACACAAAACTTTTTAGCTTCTAAATCTAAGTCAGTTCTTTTTAATTAATAATATATGAAATTTATAATTTACATAAGCTTGTGGTCATTACCCAAATAATAAAACACAGCATTTATACTATACTTGAAAGTACTGTACATAAAATCTTGGTCGACCAGCCATGAGCCATAAAATGAAACATTTATACCTAAAAGGTATGTAACATTTTGATTATTTGCCGACTCAGGCCAGACCTGCCTAGAGTTAATGCACAGTGGAAAAAATGCACCTGCTTTAATCCCAGAGATTGGATTTAACACAAAAGTAGTTAGAGACTTCGTTATGTGTATCATGATCAAAACAGCTTTCTGTTAAAAAAGTGTGAATGACCTTAGTCCAGTGTATGCCAACCATGTACATACCCGGTATGTATTATTGTGTACTGAACTGGCCCACATTACACACACAAAAATGCCATGCTTTTCTTGATTTTGATATTGTCTTCCATCAAGTATATCTTATTTACTTTGAAAGCTTAGCACTGTAGGTTCTCTGGTTGAACTGAGAAACACTTTATGGTCACAGTGTATTCTACCAAGCTAAATTTTCATCTTGAAGTGACAATCAAATCTGTGCATCATTTATACACACGAACACTAACTTAGTAGCTTTTTTTTTTAATTTTTTGTTTACAGGCATATCGTGATTTAACAATGCAATTTGTTAAGTAAAAACCCATCGCTAGTTGGGGCATCGTATCTCGGGATAGATTTAATGCGTAAAGTATAGGGATGCTTTTTTGTGCCTCAGTTTCCTCCCCAACCAAGTCCTAAACCAACCCAAATGAGTCCAAAAAAAGTTTAAAGTCAATCTAAATGGCCTGACAGCTGTAAAAGAAACTAACCTAAGCCTAAAACTGGGGCCCATCTTGCTTGTACCCAGTCAAGGTCACTGGAGAATGCAATCTCCGACTCGTATTCAAACTCGGTAGAGAAGAAGCAGCAGCATTGTATACAATTCCACTATCAGATGGTCCTGGGACAATTAAATAAAATCTTATAATAATAATGTATGAATGATGCACAGTCGCCCAAGGTGTGAAATGTTGTGATGGAGTATTGTTGCTATTTTGTTGGGGAATGCAATTGATGATGCAATCAGGATAGCCTTTTCAGCTGCCCTCTTTATGTCATTTTAGGTGCTGTTTTGGTTGCTGAGCTCCTTTATTTTCTTCTCTTATTTTCCAACATTTATTTAGATATGTCTTTGTATTTTCAAAGCGTTTTTCCTTGAACAGCCCGAATGTAAACAGATGATCTATCGATGTCACAGATTTCATCAGTGCATGAAATATGTACTTTCTAAGGATTTCATAATTACAGTATTAATATTTATTTAAAATTATTATTATGTATTCCATGAAAGGTTAGATGACTGTTCAGTGGTCAAACACGAGATATTCTTTGTTGAGCTTCCTAGTTGTCAACACAGTTTTGTATCTCATCTGATGGGCAAGAATCCTTACCCCTAATGACAGTTTTCACTCCTCCTGTAACTAGAACACATGAATCTAAGTCTAAAAACAGTTTATAAATCAGCCTAAACACAAATTTTAAGTCTAAAATATAATCATTCAGTAAAAAAATATAATCTCTCTATCTTTCTATCTATTGCCAGATGCCTTAATCCCTTATACGGGATGGCCACACACAAATCGCCTCCACGTCACCCTGTCCCCTGCCATTTCACTGCCCTGCTCCCAATTCACACCCCTCTCTCTCATATACCTCTCCACTCCATCCCTTCATCTCATCCTTGGCCTTCCCCTCCCTCTCTCCCCCTCCATCTCATCCTTGGCCTTCCCCTCCCTCTCTCCCCCTCCATCTCATCCTTGGCCTTCCCCTCCCTCTCTCCCCCTTCATCTCATCCTTGGCCTTCCCCTCCCTCTCTCCCCCTCCATCTCACTCACATACACTCTCCTCATCAGTCTCTCACTCTCCATCCTCTCCACATGGCCAAACCATCTCAGTCTGTTTCTCCTAATGCTTCCTATCATCCACATCCACACCACAACGCTCCTTCACATCATCATTTGTCAGTCTGTCTCTCCATGTGACTCCACATGCTCCTCTCAAATAACTGTTTTCCACTGTTCTCACTCTTGACTTGTGGCCCTCCAACAGCGTCCAAGTTTCACTTCCATACGTTAGAGTCGATATCACAATGCTTTCATGTAATAACGTTTTCACTTCCATGCTCACTTCCCTGTTTCTTATCACTGCCTTCAAGGAACCAATAACCTTTCTTCCTTGTTGTACCCTTTCAAGCACTTCACCTTCCAAACTTCCATCCTTACTCATCACACTACCCAAGTACTTAAACGTACTCACATTTTCCATTTCCTCATCATCCAGCCTCACTGTACATTCACTGGCTTCACCTCTCTCGAAGACCATAACTTTACTCTTCCCTACATTCACCTTTAGATTCCTTTTCTTACACACTGCCCGAAACTCATCCACCAAGCCTTGCAGCTCTCATTTGTCTTCACGTAACAACACAGTATCATCTGCAAACAACAGTACAGGGAGTCTCCAAACACTGTCCTCTCTCATTAGGGCCACTCCAACATCCACTGCCCTTCCTTGTATCTATTTTATAACCCCATCGATATACAGATTAACAACCATGGAGACATGACACATAACTGTTTCAACCCAGCCTTCAAATAGAAAAACTCACTCAGTTCACTATACACACACACTGCAGCCTTGGCACCCTCGTACATACTCTTCATGGCATTCAACAACTTCCCATCTACTCCATATATTTTTAATACTTTCCACAATCCTTGTCTATCTACCCTGTCATATGCTTTCTTCAAATCCATGAAGGCCGCATACAACTTCTTTCCCTTCTCTAGACTCTTTTCCACTAAAGATCTAAGAATGACTTTCTGATCTACACAACCTCTTCCCTTCCAAAAGCCTCCCTGTTCTTCTCCAACTAATTCTTCTCTTCTTTCCCTAACTCTGTCAATAAGTATCCTACCATACACTTTTCCTATTACACTAAGAAGACACATGCCCTTATGATTACCACACACTTCTTTTTCCCCTTTCTCTTTGTACAAGGGAATAATAATACCTGACTTCCAATCCTCCGGGACTCTACCTTCCTCCCAGGCCAGTCCGCACATCTTCCACATCCATTCTACTCCTAATTATAATCAGTAAAAAAAATAATTGTGGAGAATGGAGAATGAAAGACTGACTAAGAGGGTGTATGTAGATGAGGGAGAGGGAGGGGAAGACCAAGGATGAAGTGGAGTGATGGAGTTGAGAGGTATATGATGGAGGGGGGAGTGAGTTTGGGGAAGGGTAGTCAAATGGTGGGTGACAGAGTGACTTGGAGGCATTTTGTCTGCGGCCACCCTTTGCGGGATTAGGGGGTCGGGCTATAGGTAGATAGATAGAATAGAAACCCATCGCAAAACCGGGGGTAGGCCTACAATAGGCTGGGTAGGATGGTATTTCTACCCCCATCACTATTCTGGGGTATCACATCTAGGGGTATCATAATTCGGGGTTTGCCTGTATTTATTAATTTTTAAACTATTTTTTTACTCCTGTGTCCCCTTTCTTCAATGAGGGTTAAGGCGTTGCCCCTGGGTAGAGGACTTTGGTTTTGGAGCATGTAGCGCTTTATGACAGGATGCCCTTCCTGATGTATACCAATGACCCTCGGGTGAACTTGAACCTCCAACCCTTCGGTCAGAGCGCTCTAACCCCTGAACCATGGCTGCTACAACCAACTAGGTGACAGGAGAGCGCTACTCCTCCCACAAAGGAAGCTTACCCGGGCGTGGTGCGAACTCACAACTTTTGTTTCAAGTCAGGTTCTCTGTCACTGAGCTGCCATGCCCCCAAAGGAATTTGTTTCTTCGTCTAGAGTGAGTCGATTGTAGGACCATGTCACGGGGGGTTTTAGAAATTAAGTACCGTATTTCGCGGCATATAAGACGCACTTTTTTGTTTCAAAGTTACCTTAAAATATCCCCATGCGTCCTGCACGTTAGACTAAGGCAGGTTAGTTAGGCTTCACTGAGAAGAAACTCTTATAAAGATGATCATCTCAATGCTTAGCAACCACAGGTGTTTTCTACAGTATGCAGACTTGATTTTATTTTTAAAAATAATATACACTAGTGTGTATATGCAGCAGATTTAAGAAACACCTGAGATCAGAAACACATAAAACTTTCGCGGGTTTGTTTACAGCTCAACTGGCTAACATCGTGAAGATATTTAGCGGTTTAGCAATTTAACAGTTTAGCATCCACACTATTCCAGCAAGCTAACGTACATGATCACTGGTGAACTGTCTGCTAACCTTCTGAAAGGCAATCATGACCACTTTGCTTGCCATCCATTCACTAACGAGCAAAGCAATCATACTGGAGAGATGCTGGCTAGTGAAACTGCAAAGTCATCAAAACAGACTTTCGTCACGTATGGAAATACAGTAACCCTAATTAGGTCAGTTACTTTTGTGACATTTTGTGAGTGTATATATGCAGCAGATATTAAAACACGCAAGTTCAAAAACACAAAGCATTCACGGTTTGTTTTCAGCTCAACTGGCCAATACCGTCAAGGAGTTTAGCGGTTTAGCAACTTAGCAGTTTAGAGTCTAGCGTACACCCTACTCTAGCAAGCTAACGTGCTCACTGGTGAACTGTCTGCTAACCTTCTGAAAGGCAATCATGACCACTTTGCTTGCCATCCATTCACTAACTAGCAAAGCAATCATGCTGGAGAGATGCTGGCTAGTGAAACTGCAAAGTCATCAAAACAGACTTTCGTCACGTATGGAAATTCAGTAACCCTAATTAGGTCAGTTACTTTTGTGATATTTTGTGAGTGTATATATGCAGCAGATATTAAAACATGCAAGTTCAAGAACACAAAGCATTCACGGGCTTGTTTTCAGCTCAACTGGCCAATACCGTCAAGGGGTTTAGCGGTTTAGCAACTTAGCAGTTTAGTGTCTAGCGTACACCCTACTCTAGCAAGCTAACGAAGTTACAGCTTCACTTTTTCAACTAAGTGAAGTACTTTAGCAGTGTCTATGCAACTCAGGGCACACCCAATTACAGTATTTTGTTATGAAAATAGGATAAAATTCACTGAGTAGCATAACTGATGCAATATCTGAAATAGCAGTGCCTGACGGGCATTCATATCAGCTTCCGCCATTTCTGCTGTATTCTTAGCAGACGAAGCGATCAGTATGATTGACAACGTTCACTCTCTGCATCTCTGCTGCCTAAGCAAAGCTCTCATGATCGGCAATGGGTATCATTTAGGCCGTAACGTCCAAATTTGTTAGGTTAGGTTAGGTTGTAAAATCGTTTGCCATTTTGGACGTTACGGCCGAAACGACCAGGATAATCCGCTTATTATAATCCCTTCAGCCCAGCAATGTATTTTATAGGGTAGTTTATTCATGCTCGCCATATGATTTTATTCAGTTCAGGAAACATGTACTGAGGAGGTTAATGTGGGCTGTATCAAATGCCCCAAGTCTGAATATCGCCTGTGCTCAGTTAAAACGATTGCCAAGTTAAAATCGTATGAAGTGTGGTATAAGCAATTCAATGGATGGTACTGAGGACCATTTACTGTATGAAAGTGACAGTGAAACAGTGATGATGACTAAGGTGATGACTTCCATTGATGCTTCAGGACTCGGGGGAAGTAGTGATGAATTCTCAGGATTTGAAGACGAGTGAAATTTTCACCATGTCAGTAATATGAAGTGTATATAGGTTTTAGGTGATCATGACAGATGCAACCATGGAAAATTTAGGATCAATGGTGCTGTACACCTTTAGTCTTGCACTGACGATGTTTGGATGAATAAATTGTTTGAGATGTTTCGTGTCCTTAAGTGATGATATTTATATTGAACAACCAAATACATTTTGATGTTTTTGGCATATAATAAAGCCACTGGGTACACCAAAACGGACTGATGTAAATGTTTCAGAGGTGAGCGAATGTTGCATGTGGTGTGTACATGTGTACGTGTGTGTGTGTGTGTGTGTGTGTACCATAGCGACTAGGAGGCAGCAGTGTTAAGACCAAAAATGGATGTTTTCAATGTTTTGAGATGGATGTCTGTTTTTAGCAAATTCTGGTAAGAGAAATATGCATTTTTAATTGTTGATGCTGCAAGGAAAACAGCTGACAGTAAGGGAGTGATACTGGGAGAAGAGGGTTGAGCCAGTTGTCTAGCGCTTGGGATGCAGCAGTGTCGCTAAGAGATAGTTTCACCATTCTCGACATGTTTTGAGATGAATGTCTGTTTTTAGTAAATTGTGATCAGTGAAGAACGTATTTTTAACTGTTGATGCTGCAAGGGAAACATCGCTGACAGTGAGGAAGTGATACTGAGAGGAAGGGGTAGAGACTGCTGTCTAGCGACTGGGAGGCAGCAGTGTTACTAAGGTGTAACAATGGATGTTTTCACCATAGTATGTTTTGAAATGAATGTTTATAGTAAATTATGATCAGTGAAGCATACATTTTTAATTGTTGATGCTGCAAGGCAAACATAGCTGACAGTGAAGGAGTGATACTGAGAGAAGAGAGTAAAAACAGCTGTCTATCCTGTTCCCAAGCAGCCTTGCTATATTGAACTTTGGTTGTAAAACATTGTAATTTGTGTATTTACAAGTGCTACCTTTTTTATATTATTTGTGGAGGTAATTACAGGTTAGTTAGAGTGCATGATTAATGATGGTAGTCGTCTGATATTGTGCTTGAGTCAAGGCAATGTGAGGAAATTCCGTAACAGGTGTGGAATATGACGGGGTTCTTTTAGGATAAATGAACTGATGTGAACATTCATTGTATTTTATGTTTTCGTCAGTGAATGAAAGAATAGAGTTTATTGACTTCATTTGTGGTTTTAAATTCATAAAATATTAAAAACAGTGTTTAGATCAGTTTACTGATACATTTTTATCAACAAAGTTGAGATGACCTCGTGGTTTGGTCACGTTTTGTTAAGATGGGGTTTTGTTTTCTCTTTTCCTGTATCATTCTTTGTACTTAAAAGAAGAAACTAAAGGATGATGAGCAGTACTGAATAGATTCTGAAAGGTGAGTGTGTATCTAAGTGATAGTGGCTCATATCAGTCACGTTTTGTCAAGAAGGGGCATTGTTTTCTTTTCCTGTACCATTCTTTGTATATAAAAAAAGAAACCAAAGGCTGATGATCAGTAATGAATAGATTCTGAAAGGTGAATGTGTATCTGTGTGGTAATGGCTCTTATCAAGAAACCTTACTGCAGTCTTGGTTGGGGCAAACTTTTTTTTCACAGAACTGCCCTGCCAGAATTAGGGTGCGTCTTTCACAATGCTGCGTCTTACATGCCGCGAAATACGGTAAATAACCAAGTTAATGGTTATGACTATATATATATATGGCCAATAGATCGCCACTGACGAGGACTATACTTATGAGTAAAGTAGTAAATTTTACTTTATGCTGACTTACTTCACCGATTTTCTAAAGACAAGAATTTCATGAACTTTCTCAACAGTACACAGCAGAGACTATCCACTCACGAATGCTGTATCATTAGTACTGTTGGGCTCGTGAGAAAGTGACTCTACCCCTGACAATAATGGACAGGTTTTTGCCGCTGTTAACTCCTAGTTGGCGCAAGCAGATTTATGATGAACAAATACGAAAGAACTGGCTCAACTACCAGTCGTGATTAATATAAGGAGTTTGTGCTAAGTGGGAGTAGCAAACTAAAGTAATCTCAATGTGGAGAAATCAAACAAGGATGTTACATGTAATTGAGCTTAAAGAGAACTGTAAATTTATTAATTACAAGAAAGAAAAAATTACATTACAGAAATCTCAAAGCAAAGTAAATTCACTCAGTCAGTCAATGACGCTAGCTAATATCTTAAGCTTAGAGAACAGAAAAAAGATACTGTTAATAGGAGATGTGGCGTTACGGGGCTGTAGACTGGAGTCGTCTTTAAGACACTGCGAGACGATCTTCCTGTCTGCTCCTCCGCAGCTATGACCACGCTTCCTGGGCTGCCGACGGAGAGATGGGTGATCTCTGGGAATCCTCAGAAAGGCCCATAGCTCGAGACGCACACTGTCCATCTCACCCTTGTCCGTTCGTACTAACTACTAACTATAGTGAGTGGAGGGGAATGGCGTCGCCGAGCTAAGGCCCTTAGTTCGGGAGTTGTCGAATCCCCGGGAATCCTTGCCGCAGCACACGTCTATCCTTAACAAAGGTCCCTCTCCAACTGAAACAATGTTCTCACCCCTGGGCACAGAGGCGTGAGAAATGGACATGTTCACTGTACGTGGGCGTGGCCTAACTTCAATGGTTAGCAGAGGCAGGGCGAACGATACACACATGTAATAAAATTACTCGGTGAAGCACTAATGTCGTGCATAAGAACAGTCACTTTTGGAGCAGTGACGAATATTCTGAAAAATCATCCCGATCAAAGTGCCTACTAGGATGGTTAAACTGAGTGATACATAGTGGGTCTTCCACTAGAGTTCATGGCTTGCCACCAAAGTACAGTGTCACGAATTTGCATAAATACACAATCTGGTGAATTCATGACAGACCATTAAGGCAAGTTGGGACTATGCCTGTATGACTGTAGCTGCTGCTTACACATGAAATTGCCAAATGTCGTTCATCTCCTCATGTCAGAGGTACTGTCCCCTCATTACCCCCATCTTCTGCTTTCTTTCATATTATGTGTGGTATTTTTTTTTTTTTTTTTTTTTAATAGACTGCAGTGACAAGAGTGACTTAAATATTACAGTTGAATTTCATCTTGTGCAGTGTTTGTGATAAGTGGGTTCATAAGAGATGTAGTGGTATTAGACTGTGAGATAATGCTGATTTCATGTGTGCGGTGTGTCGGGGAGAGCATGTGGATATTGCCAGGCGTGAAAGGATTGAACATGCTAGTGAGTCTCTTAAGTGTGTGGGAGAGTTTCTTTGATATGGGAGACATGTTATGTGCTGGAGGTGGGGCAGGAGCTAACTTTGTGACTAGAGTGAGGAGTGGTTGAAAGAAGTTCAGGGAGCTGTTGCCTCTGTTGACATTGAGAGGGCTCTCCCTCCGTGCTATAGGATCTTTGTATGCAGCATGTGTTAGGAGTGTAATCCTGTATGGTAGTGAGACCTGGGCAGTAAAGGAAGAGGATATTTGCAAGCTTAAATGTGCGGAAATGGCAGTGATTAGGTGGATGTACAGTGTGGCCTTGATTGCAAGGCCTAGGGAGGCTAGATTTATGATGGAAGAGTTGAGAGGTAGGATGGGACTGGAGTGTATTGGTGTTGTGATGAGGAGATGTACATTGAGATGGTTTGGGCATGTGGAGAGGATGGGGGATGATAATTGGGTGCAGAAAGTGGGAAGTGTTAATGTTGGGGGTAGGGTAGTGAGAGGTAGACTGAAAAAGACCTGGGACGAGGTCATTAAGTGTGACCTCAGGGTTAAGGGATTAAAAAAATTAAGCTACCAGAGATTGAGCAGCATGAAGAGACACCATTAGGTGACCAAGGCTGATGCATACAAGCATGTTGGAGTCTTCAGAAATGAAAATAAAAATGAAACAATGAATATGACAACTAATGGATGCAGATGTGTGTACAGTTTTTACGTACATCAACCCACATGGCTACCACACTTACACACCACACAGTATACCTCACACAACTTGCAGCTTTCGGACTTCAGTTCTTTTCTTTCTTTTCCCTTTCTCCTTTCCCATTCACCCATTTATTATCCTGAACCTTTAATTGTTTTCAGTAAGACTTTATTAAGCTGTAAACAGTGCCAAGGTAACAGCATTCATTCACACAGAATCAGGCAAAACAATGAACAAAGTCTTCAGTAAAAGTAGTTTTAATGTTTCATCCATCTGTATCTGATATCCTGATATCAGCAGTACACATCGGTATCGGTTCGGTATAGACAAAATGCAGCTGTCGGCGATATATCGGTTTGGTGAATCGTATCAATCTCAGCACAAGGTCAGAGGTCATCATGTACGAAAACAGTGAAAATAGCTAAAATCATGACAATGCTCGCATGAAAAGCTAAGGCTCCGAAGTTTATTAATCCAGGGCCATGATTCTTGGATGGAATATTGCACTGGAGTACCTGCATACAAAAGTGACATTTAATGTCGAAACTCACTTCCAGTCGCTGGCATCGCCACCTAGAAGTTGTACCTCTGGTAGGCCATTACACTAATTTCAAGTTCCCTAGCACCACAGTGGGTGGATGGAATTGAATGAAACTTTTCATGCTTGTAGACATTAATGAGTACTACAAGTGTGCTTCATACATGCATGACCTATATCTGCCAGGTCAGGGGTCAAAGATCATCAAGTGCAGAAAATATGACAAGTGCTAAGATTACGACCTTGCTCACGGAAAATGCTAAGGTTCCAAAGATTATTAGACCAGGGCCACGATTCTTGGGTCGATTGTTGCACTTGAGTACCTCCATATAGAAATGATTTAGTGCTGAAACTCACTTCCGGTTGCTGGCAGTGCAACCCATAATTTGTACCTCGGGTGGGCCAAAGCTTGGTCTGCATAGAGCTGGCCATTGTCGCCTACCGTTTTGTATCTTTAAAAGTTGCCCAGAAAATGTCACCAAGATAGTGACAGCATTTCTGTAAAAGTTCTGATGAGAGTGTTACCATAAAGTTGCAAGGTAAAAGTGCTAGACATTTTAATCATGTGACAGCTTTTAGTAAAAAGAGGATGGTATGAGGTGGTGTAAGGAAACCTGGAGGGATAATAGTGATTGGGCCTGAATTATACGGTATGCAGTACTCTTCTGTGTGGTGAAAATTCAAAGCAAAATAGGTAGCTGGGTAAAGGAAGAGGTAGAGTGAATAGTTGCAGATCAGTATTGATTTAATCCCTTCTGTCCAGTGATGTACTGATGTTGTTCAGACTACCTTAGATCTATCTATCTATCTCTCTATAGCCCGACGCTCTAATCCCGCAAAGGGTGGTGTCATGGCCAAGTTACGGAAACAGTCTCATATGTGAAAGAAGACTACCATGATTCCAGAGTTGCACTATTACTACTACTCACATAGTTGGAAATGACCCATCATTCATTTGTACACTGGGGCTAGGAAAATGTAAATTGGAGAATATAATTTATTCACAAAATTATAACTTAATCCTAACTTAATCCTAAGCATAAGAAAGTAAACTACAAGAGAAGTAACCTTAGGAACATTGCTTCACATTACTGGTGACATAACAACCTTACTGAGAACAGACCATCAAGAGGGTGGTGACTGAGAAGCAGGTAGCATGTCCGCAGGTGTTTCTATGCTAACACCTGCTGTAGATCAAGAGGGCAGTGTGGGCAGAGTTTAGAGCTTCCTCAGTATGGAGGAGTTTCCATCCTCATCCTTCATAGGCTCACAAGTGTCACAGCGGGGAGGAAAGTCATGAGTCGAGGGCACACCACGTGAAGAACTGCTATATCTTTTCCATACCAGTGCTGCTGATCAACTGCCCACACCCCAGCTCACATTCACTACCTCACTTCCCTTGATTCGTACCATGGAGAAATTGAAGCAGTATCATACAATTCATAATAATTAATCACACTCCGAAAATTACAAAATAAGTATACATAAACATACTACATTTGAAAGATCCACAATAAAGTATAATTTACTTCCGTGCTCCGAACAGCCTCATTACCAGAGAACTAAAACTAACCCAAGTTTTAATGAAACAAACCAGAGAAACTAAATTATACCCTTTTAGAACAAAGATCCAATATTGAACCCTTATAGTCATGAATCATTCTGACATTACCCCCTGAACAAAAGAACTTGTACCCAAGTTCTAACAACTAATATTACGTTCTAGAAAATTATATCACACATCATGGCCAGCTAAATTCCAGTTAATTTTAACATTATACTTCTCCAGAATTACATCTTCATCAATACCAAGTGCATGCAAACCCAAACAACCTGAGCCAACATCTGTCACAGAATCTGAACGTATTCCCAAACTTGAACAGCATGTGTTATATCCTTCATCCAAACGACTAAGATAATCTGCCCCTACATTCTCAGCTCCTTTAATGTATTCTGCACTGTACTCAAATTGCTGCATGTATAATGCCCACCGCATAATCCTTGCATTGGAATTCTTAGCAGTCTTGAGGTAATGCAGAGGCAGATGATCTGTCTGAACAACAAACCTTCGTCCATACAAAAACTGGCGAAACTTTCTTACACCCTCAGTGATTGCTAATAACTCTCTTTCAACAACACTGTAGTTCCTCTCCGCTTGTCCCAGCTTCCTGCTATGGTAGGATATAGGCCACAGTTCATTTCCATGGGACTGCATCAGCACAGCACCAATACCCACACCTGACGCGTCTGTTCTTACAACAAAGTCTTTAGATAAATCTGGCAAATGGAGAATAGGCTTATTAGTCATTTTGTTCTTTAGAGTATCAAATGCTCTTTGCTCCAAATCTGTCCACACTACCTTATTTGGACTGCTCTTCTTTGTTAGATTGGTTAATGGTTCTGCAATTGTAGAGTAGTTTGGTATGAATGCTCTGTAATAGCCTGTTAGTCCCAAGAACGAATGAACTTGTTTTTAGTGCTGGGGGCAGAAGCTTCAACTATTTTCTCAACCTTATCTTTCTGGGGCTGGCATATCCCATTTCCTATTCTATGACCAAGGAAATCCACTTCAGCTTGACCCACTACACATTTGGATGGATTTACTACTAAGCCTGCTTCCTTAAGTCTGAAAAATACCTGATCCAACAATTTCAAATGCTCATGAAAAGTCGAGGAATGTACCAAAATGTCATCAACAAATATTTCTATGCCAGACATACCTCCCAACACACTCCTCATTGTCCTGTTAAACACTGCAGGTGAATTGCACAAGCCAAAAGGAAGGACTTTGAACTGATATAAACCCTTGGGAGTACTAAATGCAGTGTACTTCCTACTATCCACTTGTAATGGAATCTGCCAGAATCCTTTAGAAAGATCTAGTTTTGAAAAATATCGGGACCCTGATAATTTTGAAAAGATATTCCCCTGGTCAAACATAGGCTCTGCATCAAACAGAGTTACACCATTTAATTTCCTAAAGTCTCCACAGAGTCTCACTCCTTTATCCTTTTTACGTACAACCACTACAGGACTATTATATGGAGCATTAGATTTTTCAATTATCCCTGCTTCTTCCATTGCATTAAGTTCTTTCTCTACCTCAGCTTGCAAACTATATGGTATAGCATAAGGCTTACTTCGAACAGGGGTTTTGTCAGTCAAAACAATTTCATGGGGAGGAACATTTGCTAGCTTTGGTGTACTAGAGAACACCTCTGAGTACATACTCAACAAATCACATATCTTACCTCTCTCTAATGGAGACAAAGTTACTGACAACTCTACATCTTTCCAAGACTTCTCAGTGGTTGGTATAGGTAGCAAAAGATTTTCAACCTCATCAGAGTACTCAATAACTGTAGCAGCAATTACATCTGATTCGGCTACATCACAATCATCTGGATCGTAGTCTACTTCATATTTCTTCAGCATATTCACATGAAATCTTTTCTTCTTCCCCTTTATATCTATTACATAATTCAAAGTAGAAGGACACTCTACAATCTTATATGGACCTCTCCAGTTCATGAGTAATTTATTATGGTCAGTTGGTAAAAGCAGCAAAACTTGATCACCCACCTTGAAAGTTCTGTCACTAGCCCTACGATTATAGTAGCTCTTATCCAACTCCTGTGCCTTATCTAATTCTTCCCTTGCTAGCTTACATGTGTTTTCCAATCTCTCACCGAGATCTAGAACATAGCTGTAGGTACTAACAGTCTCGGGTGTGCTGACCGATCCATCCCAAATCTCTCTTAGTACATCCAAAGGACCCTTCACTGTTCTTCCATAAACTAACTCAAAAGGGGAGAATCTAGTACTCGACTGGGGTGCTTCTCTATATGCAAAGAGCAATGGTGCTATGTATCTTGGCCAATCCTTAGGTGCCTCATCACACATTCGTTTCAGCATTTTCTTAAGTGTACCGTTAAATCTTTCTACTAAGCCATTACACATGGGATGAAATGGAGTGGTTTTAAGAGATTTTATTGACAATAGCCGTTCAACTTCCCTCATCATTGCTGAAGTAAATTGGCTCCCTCTGTCAGTCAAAACCTCCTTTGGAATACCAATTCTAGAATAGATCTCCATCAACGCATCCGCCACTGTAGTAGTCTCTATATTAGGCAAGGCAACTGCTTCTGGATACCGAGTAGCAAAGTCTACGAGAGTGAGTATATACCTATCTCCACTATCTGCCCTAGGTGTAATAGGCCCAACTATGTCTATACCCACCCTGGCAAATGGCTCGTCTATTACTGGCATAGACCTAAGCTTTCCTGGTTTTATGCTACCTTTATCCACGGTTCTCTGACACACATCACATGACCTACACCAGCGGCTGACATCAGCCACCATACCTGGCCAAAAGAAAGTTCCTTGAATCCTGTCCAGAGTCTTTTTGTACCCCATATGGCCACTCATGTTTCCCTCATGACCTAATTTGAACACTTTCTTACGATAGTTCTTTGGCACAATCAACTGTTGTTTTGTCACTCCTCTGACTGTCATCTCTCTGTATAATCTACCTCCTTTAAGAATAAAGGTTGACACTCTTCCTCTTGCCTGAAACACTTTCTTACTTTGAACATGACTTCTTATAGAGTTCAAAGTTCCATCATCCTCTTGATTTTTCACAAATTCTGATGTAGACACGAAAGTATCAACATTGCTCACCTTCAGGGGTTGTTTAACTTTACCGTCCTTGCGACTTTGTGCTCTAGTAACTGCAGCAACGAGTCCAGCGTCTGATGATCCACCAGCAGTACTCCTCGAAGTTCGTTCCAACTCTGTGGTTACTTCGTCCGTTGCTTCAGTGTCAGATCTTCCACTCGGGACTCTGTTCCTGGTTAGGTTCAGGTCCTCTGCGTTGTCTTGTTCAGCCAAGCTTTGATCACTGGTAGACTGTATACTTGTGAGGGAATATGGATTGTCAGTTACACCACCAACAACTAAATCGTAAACTGGGGTCTTACACACAGCAGCATAAACTTTCCCTATTAACCAAGGTGTAGAAATTTCAACTTCTACCTCTGGCAACACTATCACTGCCCCATTCACCAATTTCAGTG
The DNA here is from genome assembly GCF_032717465.1 of Coenobita brevimanus. NCBI lineage: Eukaryota > Metazoa > Arthropoda > Malacostraca > Decapoda > Coenobitidae > Coenobita > Coenobita brevimanus. The sequence continues at coordinate 52,553,650 of NC_136959.1, read as the reverse complement.
AAACTGTTCTCCCAGTATAGTGTCTCAATGAAACTAGCTTCTCTGCTACAACACAAGTAGTTGACCCACTATCTAGCATTGCTGTAACAGCTTGCCCTTCTACCAAGCCATTGTTCAATATTAAGTTCTTATAACTTTGCCCATTCCCATTAAATTTGGTAGCTGAACCACTAACTCTCCTACTTTTAGCTTTCACAGATGCTTTTCCTGATGCAGCGGCACTGGTCTGTTTTGATTTATTAAAAGTACACTGAGCTTTTCTATGGTCTAGTTTACCACACTCCCAACATCCTTTACTACCAAACTTACTGTCACTCCCTGAGGTCTTTGTCTTGATCTGTGTTGTAGAGCGTTCTGAAGGTTTCTCTTGCCCTTCAGCCACGGGTTTGTTGACCTTCTTGTTAATCTGGGAAGGGTGACCATGGGCATCAATCCAACGATCTGCCTCCTCCCCACAAACCTGCAAACTCTTAACTTCTTTCTCCTTTAAAAACATCATTAGAGCTGGAGGACACTGCCTTAAAAATTGCTCCCTTGCAAAGAGATCTGCTAAATCCTCAAAGGTCTGACTGGATCCATCCGCTTCCAACCACTTAGCAAGATTCCTTTTGATTCGACAAGCTAGTTGCACTGCAGACTCGCCATCACGAAACTTTGTGTCGCGAAACCGTTTCCTACAACTCTCTGCTGTCACATCGTAGCCTCTCAAAAGTGCTGACTTCAGCTCATCAAAATCTGCAATGATGTCGTCAGTGAACTGGTGATACATCTCGAGAGCTCGACCCGTTAGTAGAGATGCTAAGGCAGCTGGCCACACCGACCTCTCCCATCCTGCAGCTTGAGCTACCCTCTCAAAGCGAGCCACATAAGAATCTATATCATCTTTGGCCTCATCGAAAATTGGCAGCTTAGGGGGATTAATTACGGTTGCAACTTGAACGTTCTGACCAGCAGCAGCAGCACTAGCAGCAGCAGCAGCCCTCGAAGCTTCAATCTGTGCCTCTAATTCTAAAATCTTTAGCTTCCTCTCTTGAGCCCGCTCCTCTCTCTGCCGATTTTGCTCTATCACTCTCTCTTCTCTTACCCAGGTCATAAGCTTGTCGCCCTCTAAGCCCATTTGTTTTCCCTCTTCAGTTAACCTCTTTATAGTGTCTGAACTCATGGTGAAAATCTAAAGATTATAAACTTCCCTGTATACTGCCAACCCACGTGCACAACGAATTAATGGGTCCCTGTTCGGGCGCCAAATGTCATGGCCAAGTTACGGAAACAGTCTCATATGTGAAAGAAGACTACCATGATTCCAGAGTTGCACTATTACTACTACTCACATAGTTGGAAATGACCCATCATTCATTTGTACACTGGGGCTAGGAAAATGTAAATTGGAGAATATAATTTATTCACAAAATTATAACTTAATCCTAACTTAATCCTAAGCATAAGAAAGTAAACTACAAGAGAAGTAACCTTAGGAACATTGCTTCACATTACTGGTGACATAACAACCTTACTGAGAACAGACCATCAAGAGGGTGGTGACTGAGAAGCAGGTAGCATGTCCGCAGGTGTTTCTATGCTAACACCTGCTGTAGATCAAGAGGGCAGTGTGGGCAGAGTTTAGAGCTTCCTCAGTATGGAGGAGTTTCCATCCTCATCCTTCATAGGCTCACAAGTGTCACAGCGGGGAGGAAAGTCGCGAGTCGAGGGCACACCACGTGAAGAACTGCTATATCTTTTCCATACCAGTGCTGCTGATCAACTGCCCACACCCCAGCTCACATTCACTACCTCACTTCCCTTGATTCGTACCATGGAGAAATTGAAGCAGTATCATACAATTCATAATAATTAATCACACTCCGAAAATTACAAAATAAGTATACATAAACATACTACATTTGAAAGATCCACAATAAAGTATAATTTACTTCCGTGCTCCGAACAGCCTCATTACCAGAGAACTAAAACTAACCCAAGTTTTAATGAAACAAACCAGAGAAACTAAATTATACCCTTTTAGAACAAAGATCCAATATTGAACCCTTATAGTCATGAATCATTCTGACAGGTGGCCACAGACAAAACGCCTCCAAGTCACTCTGTCACCCACCATTTGACTCCCCTCCCCCCAACTCACCCCCCCCCTCCCTCATATACCTCTCAACTCCATCCCTCCACCTCATCCTCGGTCTACCCCTCCCTCTCCCTCCCTCCACCTCACCTACATACACCCTCTTAGTCAGTCTTTCATTCTCCATCCTCTCCACATGTCCAAACCACCTCAGTGTATTTCTCCTAATCTTTTCAACCACATCCACATCTACCCCACAACGTTCCTTCACTTCTTCATTCGTCAACCTGTCCCTCCATGTCACTCCACATGCTCCTCTCAAGTAACTCATTTCCACTGCTCTCACTCTTGACTTGTTCCCCTCTTGCAAGGTCCATGCCTCGCTTCCATACGTCAGGGTAGGGATCACAATACCATCATGCAGTGACTTCTTAACTTCCATACTCACCTCCCTATTTCTCATCACTGCTTTCAGTGTGCCAACAACCTTCCTTCCCTGCTTCAGTGTGCCAACAACCTTCCTTCCCTGCTGTACCCTTTCACGTACTTCATCCTCCAAAGTTCCATCCTTACTCATCACACTACCCAAGTACTTGAATGCACTCACATTCTCCATATCCTCACCATCCAACCTCACTGCACACTCTGTGACTTCATTCCTCTCAGACACCATAATTTACTTTTGTTTACATTAACTTTCAGCTTCCTCCTCCTACACACTGTCCCAAATTCATTCACCAAACCTTGCAACTCCCATTCATCTTCACTCAACAATACTGTATCATCAGCAAACAGCAACACCGGAGTTTATTTTATGTTGAAAAGATCAAGTGGGTTCAGAAAGCTAGAAGCCATCTCCATTAACTCTTTCGTTATTAAAGATTTTCCCTGAGGTGGGTAAAATTGCCTGGCTGTAGTGAAGCCATCTCCATTTACTCTTTCATTATTAAAGGTTTTCTCTGAGGTGGATAAAATTGCCTGGCTGTAGTGGGAAAAAAAAAAAAAAAAAAAAAAAAAAAAGTGTCATTGAAGTGGTCAAGATGGCCAGAGTAAAATGAATAAATTATAGCTACTGTAGTTAGCATGCTAATTTTACCACTGGAGAGGCAAGAAGAATGGAAAAGAAATAAATTTAAATTAGGAACTTTATGGAAAATTGTGCCGTGATTGTAGAAAAATGTGGAATGAGCGTGAAAGAATGCTAAGAAATGAAGCAGATATAGGGGCATACTGAAAAATTATTTTGAAACTGAGGAATGGAGTGATGAGAACAGCATGATGGCTAAGAGGATAGAGTTTGATGGGTTTACAAAGGTGGAATATAATTTCGGAGGATGTGTCATTGGCAGAAATGAAGATGGCTGTGAAAAGATTGAAAATAAATGGCAGCTGGTGCTAGTTGCTTTAATACAGTGCTGACTTCATTCTTCTTGATGCTGTATCATAATTTTATTAAATGTAGGAGACATCTTTATGGCAGAGGGGTTGCAAACAGATCCCTTAATGCCTTCAGCATGGTGATTACTATTGTATTTATATTCTGCCCTTAATGCCTTCAGCATGGTGATTACTATTGTATTTATATTCTTGCTACTATCAGAGATTTTATTTACCATGGTGGGTCAAATGGCCACCCCTTATGGGATTATGGCGTCTGGCAATAGATAGATAGATAGGGAACTCCTTGTAGCAATGAGGCAGATAATGGACATTAGCTGTATGTAAATTTCATAGAAAGTATGGAGAAAGAGAATTGATCTGTTTTAAGGAATAATGCTGGAAAGTGTGAATGAGTGGATTGGAAGATTAAAAATGTTTTTACTGTATTATCATCATCATTCTTGTCATCTTTATCATTGTTATCATTTCTCACTATAAATGAGGTGGGTAGGACTTCTCAGAAGATAGGAAATTGTTTTGAACAGAGATGTAGAAATATAAGAATGAATATGTAAACATGTAAGGGATGAAAACTGAAGGATGCTAACATAGTCGAGGCAAAATAAGGAATGTGTGAAAAGACTCCTATACAGTACTTTTAAAAATTTATGAGTGGTGACAGCTAGAGCTGAGTATTTGTGAGCACGATTAGATTGGGAAGGTTTATGGAATCTCTTAAGCATATATGATGGAAGGTGTTGATTGAGGGCAACAGAATCCTTTTATAAGAGTAGTGGTGCTTGTTTGATTTTTTTTTTTTTTTTTTTTTTTTAATGCAAGGAAAAAGGAACTAAAGGCCAGAGACCTGCAAGATAACAGAGAGCCAAATTCAGGATCCATTTATTTTGAGATGTCCAGACATACTGTGTTTGAAAGACTAGAGGTCATAGGCAGTAGGAAATACAGACTGAGGAAGAGAGTTCCAGAGTTGACCTGCTGCATACATGAAGGATTTGGAGTAATGGATAACTCTTGCATTAGAGACTTGAACAGAAAAGGGATGAGAATTTTTTGATAGACGGGTGCTACACACCTGCCATAATGGTGGAGGGATGCAATTAGACAGTTCAGAGGAGCAGTGACCATTGAAGTAGTGATAGAAAAGAGATAAAGAGGCAACAGGGGTTAAGGGAGCTGGTAAGAGGAGGAGGGTTAATGAGACAAAGTGCCTTTGACTCCACCTTTGATCTGTATGTGGGGAACCTCCCCACACATGAGAGTTGCACACTGTACAGGGGCGAGTAAAACCTGTGCATTATCAACAACTATGCAGGGGCAAAGAAGGCATGGAGTCGGCTTAACACACCTAATCTCCTGGAAGCAGATTTTAAAAGAGAGGTAATATGATCTTTCCAAGATAAATCCCGCGAGAATGAAATTTAGTATGTTTAAAGATGATGCAGGATTTAGTTGGATATTATTAAAAATTAGAGGATACTCCAGCAGAAGATTTTGATGGGTTGAACTGAATATATGGTGCATTAAAAACAAGATTACTTTTACCCCACTCAGAGATGTGAGCCAAGTCAGACATTAAGTGCGCCATAGCCTTATCCACTGTTTGTTGAAGTAATTACTGAGATAGACACAAGTCAGACATTAAGTGTGCCATAGCCTCATCCACTGTTTGTTGAAGTAATTACTGAGATGAACACTGCAGGAAGTGAAAGGAAGGGTGAAGGGTGGAGTCATCAGTGTATGAATGAACAAGGTTAGATGTACAGCCTCAAGGGTCAATGATGAATAGAAGGAAGAGAGTAGGTGATAGAGCAGAGTCCTGAGGAGCACCACTATTGATAGCCCTAGGAGAAGAATGTTGGCTGTTTACAACAATAGCTACAGAGTGACTAGAAAGGATGCTTGAGATGAAGGCACAGATGGAAGGATAGGAACCATGAGAGGGAAGTTTCAGAATTAAAGATTTTTGCCAGACTCGATTGAAAGCCATTGAGATGTCATGTGCAGCAGCAAAGCTTTTGCCAATATCCCAAAAGGAGGATGACCAGGAGTGTGAAAGGTAGGTGAGAAGATTGTCAATGGAACGTCCCTTGCGGAACCCATATTGATGATCAGAAAGAAAGTTGTGATAGGAAAGGTGTTTTAAAATTTTTTTGGTTAAGAATAGATTCAGAAACTTTAGAAATACACAGTGCTAAAGCAATTGGGCAATAGGTAGAGGGCTGGGAATGGTCACCTTAATTTGGGATAGGCTGAGTGAGAGCAAACTTTCCACAAGAAGGAAAGGTAGAAGTTGCCAGACAAAGGCAAAAGAGTTTACCTAGGCAGGGTGTTAGCACATTTCTTGAGAACAACAGGAGGGGCACCCCATCAGGCCTATGTGCCTCATTAGTATTGAGGCCAGTGATGGCAGAAAATACATCAGGTGAAGAAATTTTATTGTCAGCCATGAGGAAGTCAGGTAGGGAAAGTGATGGAAGAACAGCACTGGAATCGTCTAAGGTGTAAATGGAAAAGGAAGTCTGAGTGAAGAGTTCTGCTTATCAGTAGAAGAAACTGTTACAGAGCCACTAGAGTGGAGAAGAGGGAAGGATGATGGGGTAAAGTTGTTAGAAAGGAGGAGCAGGAAGAATTTGAGTTGGAGAGTTCAGAGCATTTAGCATGAGTGAAATTATTTTTAGCAAGAGTGAACAGACTTAGCACAATACCAGGCAGAAACATGAGAGAGATGAGGTTCAGGGGTGGGTTGGCTCCAGTATCTTTTGTAGGCCCTCTCCTTTTTATGGACAGCTACAGAACAAACGTAATTAAGCCAAGTTTTTTTTTTTTTTTTTTTTTTAGTCACAGGAGAAGAGAAAGGAATGAGTACTGCCTGAGGGCCTCCCAGTCAGTAGCTCCAAAGTGCCACAGCTGCCACATCTTGGAAGAGTCCACAGGCCTTACTGGAGTGATAGGAGTTGAGAAGCAGCTTAATGTTCCTTTTAATCTTAATGTTTTTTGTAGGACAGGTATGTGTTATGTTCCTGTGGTTGTTCAGTGTAATATTACAGTAAAACCTCTACAACTCGGCATAATACATGTGCAAGCCTTGCTGAGTTAGCCTATTTGCCGAGTTGTAGGGATGAACGTTAAGTTCCCCCACAGCACACACACACACACACACACACAAAAGGAAAAAAATGGAAAAAATGGAAAAAATTGGAAAAAAATTAAAAGTTTTTACAACAGAGTAAAAGCTGCCTTACCATGATTCCATGCAGTTATAGGGTATATTCCAGGCATGGAGGAGGAGTTTTGGTAGTTTATGGAGGTGTTAGGGGGGCTCAAGATAATTTTTGGGCACAACTTTACTGTACTGTACTTGACACTGTACACTATGTAAAGCACAATTAACACTATAAAGGCCATTACTGTAATGTATTTATCACTTATACTATACACTACTGGGGAACTAAACACTAATCACTGAAACATTACTGTACAACTTGGCATCTTACCGAGTTGGGGGAATTTTTGCCTACTCTCTTCCTCTCACGTGCGCATTTTTGGGAATGTTTGAATTTTGATTTTTTAAATGAATATTTTGGAGCCTTCTCGAGTTGTAGAGGTTTCCGACTTGAAGGATGATGAATTGTAGTATATCTGCTGTATATAAATGGAGTATTCAAGGAGTTAAAGGTAAGTTGGGAGGTATGGTATAGGAACCACACTAAAGTTACATGGCATTTAATGGAAGTTGTAAATTTGCTTCTCTGCTGCTGATGCTCTTTTGATGGCAGAAAGTTAAGAATCATTTGCAAAAAGTAGTGTATGTGTTTGATAGTTTTTGCACAAGGCAAATACTGAAAATGAAATTGCAGAAAAATATATGAATGGTATTTGAAAGGAAAGAATATGACAAAATGGTACGTAGGAGATTAATGATCCCCTTCCTGGCCATATACATTACATTTTTGTGCTGACTTTTCTTACCTCTTATGATACTTTCATTTTTGCCACCAGATTTTTGCAAGCAGCTAGTAGCAAGTGGAAACTACAGTGATGTTGATTTGAGTGAACCATCTGTTAGTTCTGGTGGGGAGGGGGAGGAGGGAGAAGACAGTCCAGACAAACCCTTCACCTCTACCTCAAGCTCCTCTGCTCGTCATCCGTTCAGTGTACGAGACAGCAAGCCCATCTTGATGAATATCAGGGTGAGTGGATAGAGTGCATGTTCACTTCTTGTTGCTTTATATTGTAATACTGTATTCTTATTATCATCCGTATATTGACAGTGCAGTAGGAGAGATAACCGAGACTTTCTTTGGCTATTTGCGTGTCATGTTTTTTTTTTACCAGTGGTTCCCTGTTGTATTATTATATTCACTGATATTCTCAGAAGTCATATTATTGTATTTAAAGTAAAACCTTAATGTGACACAAATTCGTCAAGAAAGTTAAGCATCAGATTTAGGCTTACAAGTTGTCTGCAATTTTACCATAGTTGGAGCTCAACATTTGTGCAAATTTCAGTCTGCAGCTTATGCACAAATGAGGAATTCACAAAAGTGCCTAGTCTCTCATGCCTTGGACCTTCTTGGAAACCCCTTGACAGGATGGTCATGACAGTTGCCTCTTAGCTACTTTGCCCTCACATCCTCCTCCTCCTCCTCCTCCTCCTCCTCAATGAAGCAAAATACTTCTTCTTTAACAGAGTTGTAAATATCTGGAACAGATTACCCTCAGATGCCGTGAACAGTATCTCAATTGAGACATTCAAAAACAAATAGACAAGTATTTGCGCGAGACTCCTCAGCTGACTCTTTTTCTGTCGGAATAACTTTCTTTTATAGCTATGTGTAAGTTCATTCCCCTTTTGTCTACAAGACACCCTTGAAACAACATACACGTACATAGTGTCGCGTCATGTCATTATACATTTTTCAATTTGTTCGATGCAAATAATGTAATATAAGCACAGATTAGGATCTGCACAGATAACCCTGAGTTAACGGTCACTACTGTTACTTTCGACCTGTGATGGGCTGTGGATCACTGAGGGTCCCTGTTAGTCAAGTGACCACCATCGGGATTTTTTGAATGTACCAGGGGTCACTGCATCAGGAGGAAACTTGTGTACTTGTCCCACATGGGAGAGTTCCTGGTCTCAGTGGAGTGAACAGAGCTAGGGCCTGATTGACTGCTGCCTACCTAAAAAGCACCAGGCAAGGCTGCCGCACCACCCCTAAAAATCCTCTCTGTGCATTGCACATCCACACTGTGCAGCCCCCCTTTTATCTAAGACACCCGTCGTATATATTTCAATCTCCCCAGTGCAAAGAAAGCAATATAAGCACAGATTAGGATCTGCACAGATAACCCTGAGTTAATGGTCACTACTCTGACTTTTGATCTGTGATGGGCTGTGGATCACTGAGAGTCCCTGTTAGTCAAGTGACCACCATCGGTATTTTTTTAATGTACCAGGGGTCACTGCTTCAGGAGGAAACTTGTGTACTTGTCCCACATGGGAGAGTTCCTGGTCTTAGTGGAGTGAACGGAGCTAGGGCCTGATTGACTGCTGCCTACCTAAAAAGTGCCAGGCAAGGCTGCCGCACCGCCCCTAAACATCCACTCTGTGCATTGCACATCCACACTGTGCAGCCCCCCTTTTATCTAAGACACCCGTTGTATATATTTCAATCTCCCCAATGCAAAGAAAGCAATATAAGCACAGATTAGGATCTGCACAGATAACCCTGAGTTAATGGTCACTACTCTCACTTTTGATCTGTGATGGGCTGTGGATCACTGAGAGTCCCTGTTAGTCAAGTGACCACCATCGGTATTTTTTTAATGTACCAGGGGTCACTGCTTCAGGAGGAAACTTGTGTACTTGTCCCACATAGGAGAGTTCCTTGTCTCAGTGGAGTGAACGGAGCTAGGGCCTGATTGACTGCTGCCTACCTCAAAAGCTCCAGGCAAGGCTGCCGCACCACCCGTAAACATCCACACTGTGCAGTGTGTAGTTTCCACGTTATGTCCACAGACTTCCCATAAACTCAATGTACCGATTTATAATGTCATGCCGTAACTATTAGTTGATTTGATTACTTTCCCTTTCAGGTTACTCAGTCAGGTAGCTTATAGACAAAGTATTATAGAATGTGACTTTTCCTTTCCAGTTTTTCATATGAAATTTCCATGTCAGTTTTTCCATGCTGCATGGTGTTTTTTTCTCACTTTTTTCTGGAGGGTTTGGTTGTGGGGGGAGCCTTCTTGCTTTACTATCCTTATCCTTCAGCATGTAGAGTTAGATCTTGTAGTCATAGTTTTCTCTGTAACAAGCAGCCTCGAAAGGACCGTAAGGTCTGTTGCTGTTTGCTTTCCTATGTAATCCTCCTCCTCCTCCTTTCTTTCTTTCTGTATTGCATATGGCCTGTGTTTGTATGAAATGTAATCTAAAAGTGAATATAGCAAGAATAAGGTTATGGTCTCTGAGGAGAAATAAGTCATGGAGGTTATAGTGAGACAGAAATGTCAGTGAATGAATTGAAGAATGTGAATGCCTTAATATATTAGTAGTGTGCCGAGAAAGAATGAAAATTTAGAGGATAAAGTGCATGAAAGAATACTGCGGAGAAGAGAGGTTGGTGGTTCGCTGACAGCAGTGATAGGAATAAGTGAGCATGAAGTAAAAAAGGTTTTTGCTTGACAATATGGTGATCCCCACTCAAACATATGAAAGTGGAGATTGGATCTTGTTTAACCCTTACACCGCGGGCATGTTTCCCAATGTTTTGCGTCTCCAGCGGGGTTATTCGGGCTCCAACAGACTCTCAAAAAATATTTGCCAAAAATCAGTTATTAGTCCTAGAATATTAAAATTACATATGCCTATGGCACATACCTTCAGCTTTCTCCTGGGATGTTTGTTGAGCCTTCGTCGATTACCGTAGGACTTGTGGAGACCACTGAAGTTGGGTAACGAAGTCTCCACTTTATACTTCCCGACAACCCATAATATGAGTACCACAGCCAGATATTAACACTATAAACTCTACTCTATGATTATCAAGTAGTTTGGGATCCATACTCCAAATAAAAACCACTGTGAAAGCAATGAAAATTACGAGCGTGTATGACCTTCCCACTTGCGCTAGTTCGCTGTTGGTATTCTGTCATTTATTATTCATAAAACCCCTCACACTTTATATTTCTATTACTATATAACACTTATATATCTCTACAGTCTTTATCCATAAGTTTCCTTCAGTAGTATTAGTTTATTGTCACTGTAGGGATTCAGTTTCTTTCAGTAAAATACGTAGCATTCACTTTCTCATCCTGTATACTAGCATTGAGAGTGAATGTCACTTTCACCTTCACTCTCATAACTCATAGTATTCACACATGCTAGAGTGAAACTTTCACTTTCATTACTCCTAGGGTATATACTCGTATTCTTATGATACTACTCATTTACATTCCTGTTTACGTTCTCTATTTTATTTACGTTATTTACATTTCTATTTTATTTACACTGTGTTATGCACTGTCACTTGAAGTATCTTATAAAACTATTTTCCACTCTTCACGTATATTTACATTCATTACATTCACTTGCTGTTTACACATTATTTACAATTCCACTTGCACTGTTTTACTCAATAGAAAGATCGTAGTCACTCTTTTATCAATTGTCAGCCCTTTACCTCTTTCCACATGAGGTTTAGTGGGGGGTAAAGGTCACAGGGCCCTTTGCATGGGGGTGAAAAGTCCCTGAAGTCAGCAAGAGCAAACAGACGTACTTCCACATTGGAAGATGAGAGTGAACTGATAAGGGTGGGCCGGGGTGGTGGCTTACCTAGGGAAATGCATTACTGCCAATGTTAGGCTCTTGACAGAGCTAATATATTGCAGTGAAATGATTGGCAGGAAATCTAGACAATACATTATAAATTAGGTAGTTCCAGGTGAATGTAAATATCACTTAGGCTTCTCCCTTCCCTCCTTATATGTGTATTTATTACAAAAATAGATTATACGGCATATTTCAAGGGGAAATAAACAGCGAAAATTAGCTAACGAGTGCACGTGAGGTGTTGTCAGGTGATAATTAGCCAATTTCAGGTGTATGGCACTCTCACTTACCTTATTTCTTTCTTGTATATATTATTTGGTATAAGAATAGGGCATAGGGCTTATTTCAATGGATGAAATCAGTGAAAAATTCCAGGGAAGATTTACTTAGCGTAGCACGGCCGGGCAGGCAAGAGGATAGTGTAATGGAGGGGGGTTAGGGAGGGGAGTCAAGAACGGGGAGAAATGGCTAAATTGTCAACAATGGATGGGAGTACAGATGAGATTAGGAGTGCTGACTAGTGTTGGACATTGGGAGTACTGATAGATGATACAAGCCACCACTTGGAAGCCCGGGTGAATTCAAAATAACACAGAATCACAAAAGCAACGCCCTGCGGTATGATCCCTTGCTCCCAAGTGTCACGAAAGTGACGCCCTGCGGTTAAGGGGTTAAAGGACACATATCAAGAGTGAGAGTAGTGGAAATGAGTTATTTGACAGGTGTATGTTAAGTTACACCTAGAAACAGACAGTGAAGAAGTGCAGGAGTGTTGTGGTGTTACTGTGGATGTGCTGGAAAATATTATAAGTACCTTGAGATTATTGGGCCATATGGAGAGAAGGGAGAATGAGAGGCTGGCTATGAGAGTGTGTGAGTGAGAGGGGGAAGGGGAGACTGAGGATCGCATCATTTGCATTGTTTATAAAGGCTGCAACCTGCTTGCATGTGTCAGCCTTGGTCACCTAATGGCGACTCCCCATATTGCTTGACCCCTTGCAACCTCCCTATTCAGTGCCTCATCCATGAGATCACACTCTGTGACCTCGTCCCAGGTCTTTTCTGGTCTGCCTTTCACAACCTTACTCCCAGCATTCTCACTTCACATCTTCCATACACAATTGTCATCCTCCATCCTCTCAACATGTCCAGACCATCTCAGTCTATCCCTCCACATCGGAGTTCCAATACATTCCAGTCCCATCCTTCCTCTCAACTCTTCAATCATATTCCTAGGGCCCCCCCTTCCCCCAGGCCTTACAGTCAAGGATGCATTACACATCCATCTAATCTTTGTCATTTCTGTACATTTCAACCTGTGAATATCCTCTTCCTTTACTGTCCAGGTCTCACTACCATACAGCATTACACTATAGCACATGTCACAAACAATTTTTTTTTTTTTTTTTTTTTTTTTTTTTTTTTTTTTAATGCGAGGAAGAACCAAAGGCCATGAGCCCGCAATAACAGTTCCCTCCAAGAGAAAAACAAAATACAATAGAGAGCCAAATTCAAGATCCGATCATTTCGAGAATGAGGTGGGGAGCAGGTGTTTCATCAGCATACAGTATAGTAGAGATATGAAAATTGTGGTAGCAATTCATATTGATCAGTTCCGTATCCCATATATGTAGAAAAAGAATCCTTCCAATTTTTTTTTATAATTTCATTTTTAAAGGTCACCTCTGTTGGCATATTTTTACAGGAACAGAGAAACAGTGACAAAAAGTGGAACTTTACTAGTGAAGTTTAAGCAAAAACGACTATCTCAACATTGACTCTAGTGGAGTCAGGTAAATTCTCGAGCCATTCCTGCCTTTGTTGGTCGAACCATTTTTCTGTCATTGTGCATGATTTTTAGAAAGAACTGTTTCTGCTCTTCGTCCTGGCATCATACGTTGAACCTCTGGATTATTGTAATTCCTCATTCTGGAGCATCATTTATAACTTTCAGATTTTTGACCAGGTCATTGAGGTCCTGGGCATAGATGGCTTCAGGGACCTTCTGCTGAACTCCAGCTCCAGCAGCCAGCCATTCTAGCATTTCTTTCTTTTGGCTGGTCACAAATCTGTCCTGGGTGTCAGTGGTAGAAATGCTGAGATTTTTTTCTCTCCAGCCTCTTCAGACTTCCTGGCTGGCTGGTGAAAGTTTTCCAGCATCCTTTGCCTGGTCTCCGGTTCAAGTCTTTTGTCGAAGAAGCCCAGGGAGATGGCCTTCTCGCTGAGATACCAGAAGTGACGTCAAAAGGCTTTTTAGGCCAGTGATGCCACTCCTGGTCCTGGTAGTTGAGGAGGTCCCTGAAAAAGTCCAGATTGTTCTTTTGGGCCCTGCTTGGTATGATAGAAGCTGATGTGTTGTTCATCACATTCATCACATCCTTCCTCAGTGCCATGTACCTGTATTGTTCTTGGAGTTGCTTAATCTGCCTCTTCAGGTTGGCCTCCATTTTCACAAAGAGGTTGTCCTGCCTCCCTTCTTCCTTCAGTTTCTCCGAAACCACCTTTGCTGCATTTGAACTTGATGCCTTCTGGTCTTTGTGATGCCTTATAAAAACAAGCAAAATGTCTTGTTTGGAAGGAAGGTGGCCTGAAGTAAAATCTGGAAACTGGGCCATTTTGACAAGCCACACACCAAGAGAAATTACCTCAACTGACCTGTAGTAAGGTCAAAATTGTCATTATCAGGCAACTGAAAAATGCAATTAGTCAGTAGTAAATATCAGATAACCAAATTAGCTAGATATCCAGATTAACCAAATTAGCTAGATATCCAGATTATCTATATTTATGTGCAATAAGACTGGCAAAATTTCAAACAACTGTAATTAGACTGCTCACGTCAAGCAAGAACCCACACGCTACGCACTTTCCGTGACACCACCTCACCAGTAACTCACACCCAGACACTGAACGTCACCTGAGGCATTGAAATGGCACTTGAACACTGCTCAACTTCAGGACGGGGGTCGGGGTGGGGGGTTGGCAAATTCCCAAGTCACAGTCGGGAGAGATAACCAAGAACCATATCACATATCACCAGCCCAGATGTGGCAAATGAGTGTGGTGTCAAAATACATTTCAATATACGAGAGATTTTGCAGGAATCATTTTGGGGGACAATGGATCACAGCCACAAGCGATATGAACGAATTGTAGAAAATTTCCAAATATGAAACACCCTAGTGGAGAGGCATGTGTGTTGGAAAATAAGTGGCCTGATGGTAGAGGACACGATGATATGGAGGCAATTTATTTGTGACCATCTCTTCCATAATTAAGGTATGCTATGGATACAGTACTGTATATTTGCAAACACACTCTTCAGGTAGTTCTAACACTGCATCTTCCCTTACAGATGCATTTATCAGCTTAGTTTCCAGTTTCTTACCTAAATTACTAGCAGCTTGGAGCATCACTGCTACAATTTTAGAGATACACCCACCACAAATTGACTTAGGACCTACACAAAGAATTGCTATGGGAGAGTTGTCTGTCTTTGCTTTGTGTTTCCACCTCTACCAAGTGAATTTTTTGGGCAAGAAGTAACTGGCAACTCCTCTGGTGTTGGTGGGAGGTGGTGAAACACTCAACATGTCAGTGCATGCCCAGAAGCGAGAGTGGAAGTATATGTTCCCATCGCTCCGAACTTTGCACCTCCCTCTTTTTTTTGTATGCATTACTGTTTGCCCTTTTATTTTCCTATAGTCGAGTTGTCATGCCTGGAAAGTACTGCTCAAGGGATGAGAGGGTCCATATCATTGCATAGAGGCAGGATAATGTCCCTGTCAACACAATTTGTGAATGTACTGGATGCGCAGAGTTGACCGTCATGAAGATTCTTGCTGCAGCGCGTGGCTTACCACCTGATGTCATACCAGAGCACTAGCATGGCGGTGGAAAGAAGAAGACGACTTCCAGAGGTACAGATATGCTTCTGACGAGGGAAGTCATCAAGAATCCTTGACTGACAGCAGCAGAATTGAAGAGAATGCATCCCCAGCTGTTACAAGACGTCTCAATTCGAGCAATCCAACACCACTTGCAGAAGGAGCTGGGTTTGCCAAGCCGCACTGCAGCTAAGAAACCGCTTCTCACTGACCACATGAAGAAACAGTGCATTCAGTTTGCCAAGAAGTATGCACACTGGACATCGGATGTGTGGAGAAAAGTTATGTTTTCCGAAGAAAGTACATTTCAAGTGTTCCAGGTGCGTTCTGCCAAGGTTTGTCGCCCTGCCTCCCGTAGTCGACATGACCCTACTTACACGGTGCCGACTGTTAAGCACCCACAGGCAGTAATGGTATGGGGGTGTTTCTCAGGTGAAATGGGAAGGGGAGGCCTCTGCTTTCTTCCTAGGAACCTGATGATGAATGGTGGCTGGTACATTCAAGTTGTGAAAGATCGTTTGTTAAACATTTTTGCTGTTCATGGGTGTGACATTTTCATGCACAATTCAGCTTCATGTCACAAGTCAAGAAAGGTGACAAAATGCCTTCAGGATAATTGGATTGAGGTCCTTGACTGGCCTGGCTACAGTCCGGATCTAAATCTGATAGAAAACTGCTGGGCAAAGATGAAGAAAATCATGGCAGAGAAGAAGACACCCAATCTGGACAACCTAAAGACTGAACTGACAAGTGTTTGGTGCAAAGAAATGTCCTTAGATTACTGAAGAGATCTAAGTGATTCCATGCCAAAATGCATCCAACTGGTCCTGAAAAACAAGGGAATCATGATTTCATATTAATGAATGGCATTTCATGAACAAACATTGTGATATTCTGTGATTTCTGTGTTTTTTAATACCTTGTGGGGGGAGGTCCTAAGTCAATTTGCAGTAGCTGTAGCATTAGCTTTACTCAACTTCATCATGGTTGTTGCATTTCTGACTCCCTCATCTATATTTATTGGAGAAGGACATTGCCCTGTCTCAGCATTGAATTCATAGTAGTGTTCACACCATGCCCTCATTAAATCTTATGCATCAGCGAGCCAGCATTCCTACGTTGAGCATGTTCTTTACCATTTTGAATATATATACTGTTCATTTGGGGTCATTAACTTGTTAACTGCTCTATACAGCCTGGGTAGTTCTGAGTGCGACTGCTCATTACAGCCCTGGCTGCGCGGATGAATTTTGAATATACAGTAATCCCCTCAATATCCGATGTAATAGAGCCAAAGGCACGTCCGGATAGTGATCCTGTCCGGATATTGGGCCCCAGCCTCCTGGACTTGTACTTATGGACCCTAACTGAGAAAAACACTATACAACTCCCTCTGGACATGTATTGCACCTATTTAAGACCCAAATCACACCAATAAGGGACATAAAAGACTGAAATAAATGCAAAAGAACCATAAAATGAGGTTTTAGAGGTGAGTTTATACAATATTAAACATTCTAGGTACTTACAACAAGTCCCTGGCTCCTGGACTGGTTTGAACCGCCAGTTTGCAGTCCATAGTTAATCCTTTGCACTCTAAATTCTAATTTTTTAACACTGTACAACACTGTAAATTCCCGTGTGTTCTAGTGGTGAGGTATTGCAGTTTATTCACTGTTTATTCACAAAGAACGAGCACCTGTGGCTTGCATTGCTATAAGCATCTGCTCTCGGTTGGAGTTAGGCTGTGACTGTTGATGATGGCAGGGTAACAGAGTTGCCAGATCGCAACGGCCACATTACCAAACTCCTCAATTTTCACTACTATTTTTAACTTTCATTACCAAATTCGTAAAGCTAGCATCTATTGTTCACTAATTATATACTATCTATCTATCTATCTATCTATAGGCCGACGCCCTAATCCTGCAAAGGGTGGCCGCAGACAAAACGCCTCCAAGTCACTCTGTCACCCACCATTTGACTACCCTCCCCCCAACTCACCCCCCCCCTTCCTCATATACCTCTCAACCCCATCCCTCCACCTCATCCTCAGCCTACCCCTCCCTCTCCCTCCCTCCACCTCACCTACATACACCCTCTTAGTCAGTCTTTCATTTTCCATTCTCTCCACATGTCCAAACCACCTCAGTGTATTTCTCCTAATCTTTTCAACCACATCCACATCTACCCCACAACGTTCCTTCACTTCTTCATTCGTCAACCTGTCCCTCCACGTCACTCCACATGCTCCTCTCAAGTAACTCATTTCCACTGCTCTCACTCTTGATTTGTTCCCCTCTTGCAAGGTCCACGCCTCGCTTCCATACGTCAGGGTAGGGATCACAATACCATCATTCAGTGACTTCTTAACTTCCATATTCACCTCCCTATTTCTCATCACTGCTTTCAGTGTACCAACAACCTTTCTTCCCTGCTGTACCCTTTCACGTACTTCATCCCCCAAAGTTCCATCCTTATTCATCACACTACCCAAGTACTTGAATGCACTCACATTCTCCATATCCTCACCATCCAACCTCACTGCACACTCTGTGACTTCATTCCTCTCAAACACCATAACTTTACTTTTGTTTACATTAACTTTCAGCTTCCTCCTCGTACACACTGTCCCAAATTCATTCACCAAACCTTGCAAACAAGTGGAAATACATGTAATCACTCTTCTTATAATTAACAGCATGTTGATTATTATCACGCTATATAGGCTACCAAATTAATCAGAGAGAGCAAACAATCCATCATCTCCATCCTGCGTATCCTCATACATGTGAAAACTCCTTTTGGTATTGTATTATTCTGATTCATTACCAAATGAATTTTTCATTACTAAATTGGTCCACATTTGGTAATGAAAAATACCAAATGGCAACCCTGACAGGGGAGGAGGGAGGAAGGAAGGGGTGAAGGGATCATGGTGTAACAGCTGTTCGGCGCCACTTGGCAATTTCAAATTATGGTTGGGAAAAAAGTCAGATTTTTATCGAATTTTTTGCGGTTTTGGACCATTTGGGGAATATTGGATCCCGGGACGAAAATGTCCGGTTATTGGGGATGTCCGGAAATTGGGCGTCCAGATATTACGGGGATTACTGTAGTGCCATGGTGACCAAGGCCAACCCATGCAAGCATGTTTGAGCCTTCAAAACCGAACCGAAACCGAAAAAGAAAACGAAAACCATACATTCCAATAGGGAATCAGACACTTCAGTGTTCATCCATGGCTTTACCAAGGTAAATATTGAGCTAATATTTCGTTACTATATACTTTGGCATGTGTTCTCTCAATTCCTAAGACAAAATTTGGCCTTTGGGAAATTTCATTTTTTCTCCTATGTCTGCACACCACAGACACCTCCAAAAAACCACCATGAGCATTTAACGGCTGCCAGATTTAACTCCAGTCTCCACCTTTTTTCCATTCGTTGAACTGTTTCCCTTTTTCCCTTAATTGCTTCCTGCGCTTCCTGATTCCACCACCAAGTCATTTTATGTCTGAGGGCTCACATTTTCCCATCACAGGCAACATGTGTGGATTTTACCAGATTGATTTAGAAAGCCAAAGCATTTACTAACATTGCCATGTGCTCCACATTCGGTAATCATTTACAAAGTCCCAATTTGGAAGGCTTATTTTGTCTCTGTATTTTTAAATTTCCTCACATTCCTCTTTTATACATAGAATCTATTCTTGGCACCAAGTTTCCAGAGCCGGAAGTCACAGACCAGTAGTTTATGCTGTGACATACTGTCTCAAACTCTTCTCCAGTTATAATTTTGATGTCCCTGATTAACATATTATGCCTTCTGACAGGGATAAAAGCCATCTGAATTTTATTCCAACCTGACAGAAAGTTATTAGTCTGCTGTCCCTCAGACATGGTAGATCTAAACACAACCATGTCAGAGGCAGTCCCATTTATAAAATCATTCTGATTAATTATTTCTGGTGCTGTATTCACAACCACCATGGATTCCGCAAAAAGACCAACCTTGGGCTCTCCTCACTCAGCCCATGCTTAGGAGCATAAGCTGGAATGATGATACTATATACAGTACAATCCCAGCAATCCGGTATCCAGACAAACGGAATACTCAGAACAACGGGAAAATTCAAGGGCTGGTAAAAATGTCAGTAAGTTATAACTGTGCGCCAATTTGAATGGACCGCCAAACCGCCGTTTGATTGTGTCACACGAGGCTGGGGGAAGTCAGACAAAGCGAGGTGAAGGCATTTCCGGCTGATGTAAATCCCTAGCAAATCTTCTTAACCACCCCTCCTCTCCCCCTCTTTCCCCTACTTGAATTCAATCATCCTCCACACCCTCCAAAAATCACCAGTCTGCCTTTTGCCACCAGACAGTAAACAAGCTCTCTTGCTATTGTGTTCCTCTGATATACGGTAATTTGTACACTCCAAAATACCTAAAGTGCAAACTAAACGTAAGCGTATCGTGCTTACCTTGAAACAGAAGCTGGACATATGCAACAGACTTGAAAAAGGCGAACATTATAAAACACTAATGGCTGAATATAAATGTTAATAGGAATAAAAGTTTACTTTGTTGGAAGAAAAATAAATAAATAATATGCCTGCATTTCATACGTACATCATTTATTTTATTTTCTGCAAAACAGCTGAGTGGCGGGTGAGGGGTGGAGTGATGGAGGTCAGGTAGGGAAGAAGAAGAACAGTCGGAAACGTAAACAAACTCACGTGGGGGCACAGGTGTTGTGATAATTCTACAGTGCAGTCTTAACACATCATCAGTTCACTAATAAATGTTCAAGCTTTTATTTCTATATTTTATTTTTCAATTTTTATGAGTACAGTACATATAATGAATACAGTAATTCGGTAAACAATGGACTGGTGTAATTTGCAGTACTGCTAGTTGCAAGACATTGCACGCACGTGTCTTATGACCATGGTGTGTGTTTACAAGGCAGTTTTTCAGGCGGAATCTCTTAGTGTAACCCCTAATGTGACTGGTGAGTACCTGAACTGTATTTACTGCTGTGATAGCCTTTGTATAGATTTGACTTGAAAATCAGAAATACGGGAAAAATCTGTAACCGGGAAGGTAAATTCCCCAAGCCACCCGGTTAACTGGGATTGTACTGTACTGTGCTCCTGCAAGCTATTTTCTCAGCCTCATTTAATTTTTATGATTAATAATGAAGTTCACTACTTTTGCATTATATAATGAAGGATTGTGGAGATTTTGTGTGTGTGAGGGGGGAGGGATTATTATATTCTTAAGTTCTTTATTTGCCACCAGAATGCTCCAATGCTACCAACCAAAACTAATGCAGAGAGACTGGCAGGTCAGGCAAAACTACGAGAGCAGTTCCCCGTTTCAAGTGGATCACAGCACCGAACAAAAGGTTAGCAACACAACAAAAGGTTAGCAACATTGTGTTGTATCATATAGGTACATAGGTAATCTAATATGGAGGATATCCTTTATTCTGATATCAAGTCACTAATCTCCAGTATGAATTTTGAAACTTAAGGCCTTATGCTCAAACTTTACACTGAAAAGTGGAGTGGAAACCCCTAATTAGTTAAGGTCATTTTCGAAATGCCTTTGGTTGCTAGGTATGATTAGCTTGCATACCATATTTCGGAATGCATTTAGCAACTAAACCAAGGAGTTCAGCATGTGTTGGAGTCATTAGGTGCACCAAACCCACAGGTTATATGAAAGTGGGACACAGCAGGAATTTTTTCCCACCTTACCCCCTCTTGTCAGAGGGGATGGTGGTTGTATTGTTTGGTTGGGGGCTCCCAGGGCTTATGCCTGTTCCTGCAGCCTCCTTGATACTTTTGGAAGTGGTGAATGGGCGAGTCCCTTTCCCCTCCTTGCTTCCGACCATGTTTGTTTTTTTGTGAGTTGCAGTAGTTGGTGGGGATGCCCACCATCCACTCACTCGATGTAGTGCTGCTCTCGGGTGCCTGCCCTTTCCTCTCTTCCTTCTTTCCAGCCTTCCTCTTCTGCCTTTCTTTCCTTCATTCATTCCTCTTCCTTCTGTCTATGGGTAACTCGACACTGAGTGACAAGCTAAATGGTTTCTTGTACACCAGGAAACCATTTTCTACATTGGGTGGTAACCATATAATCAGATTATGGCGCATGGTGGTTTAGTGGGTGATTAAGGTGTTCCAATCAGATTGGGCCAGTGAAAGTTTGCCCTGGGCTCCTACGCTCCTCATGGAGCAACACTGGATTAGATGATGGTGATGATGATGCAGTGGCCTGTGTCCAAGTGTTCCGGATGTGTGTGGCAGTTGTTGTTGCTGACGGCTGGCTTCTTTTTGGGTCAGTCATCATTGGTCACTGCGCCAGCATGCAAGATATCCAGTTTTGGGGGCACAGCCACAGGACTTGCTCTATCAGCCCTCTGTGGAGGGGTGGGGAGGTGTTATGCCCTTCCCTTTCTGCCATGGCAGATGCCAGTGAGTGCCTTGAGCACATATTTTTAGACTTGAATGATGGTGAACTATGCCTGACCAGGATGAAGCCAGAGGAAACTCTGGTGGAGGTCCAGAGTGATTCTGACATGCAGATTAATCCTCAGAGCTGTGTATATGGGCAAAAGACTAATTCATCTAGTAGCTGGTTCTCCCCGAAGTTTCTCTTAGAATAGCTGGCACTCATACATCATTTCATCCAGTGATGTGAGCAATTAGAGGTCGTGGGATTGAAACGTCCTCAGTCTATTCACAGACTTAGATGGGTGTGTCTGTGCTTTCTTGAAAGATGCTGGTGGCAGTTGGTGCAAGCTGCCTTCCCCCCCCCCCCCTCTCTCTCTCTCATACACACACACACACACACACACACGAACAACCGGAGAGAGAGGACGTCCCAGGCATCGCTCCTAACCTTGAGTAGTTTCAGGAATTTTGTCTGTCCTGTCTCCTAGGGTCTTTCTTTAAATTTAAAATAATGAAAGTTGGTAGACTACCTAAAATGTAAAGATTTGTTGGCAATAGTATACATGAATGTTTGTGGCTTATTCGGTAACAGCTGTTTGGGTACTTTACCGGTACGTTAAACATGGCCGAAAATGTAAACAATGAGGGAATGGAATTTCAAGGATTTGATTCTAATACTAATGTCATGGACCTGGTGAAAACATTAATTATGAGGATTAGTGAACTCGAAAAAAAAGTAGAGAATCTAGTGATAAAGGATGTGTCAGGAAATACGGAAACCACCATACAGAGTCTAATCCAGTCCAACGAAACAGCCAATGAAGAGATTAAGAATTTGAAGAGGGAAAATGTTGAACTGAGGAGGAAACTTGAAGAGAGTACTAATAAAACGGAGAAGGTGAGTAATGTACTAGAAGAACACAAGGCAAAGTGGGCACACATAGAAGAAGAACAGAAAGAAGTGGTCAGCTTAAGAGAGATCATCCAGGAAGAAAGGGAAATGAACAAGAAAGAAATGGAAGAAAATGTAGTGAAAATACTGAAGAAAAAAGAGAAAATAGTGAGAGAAACTGTAGAAAGGAACAGATGTGTGGTAGTATTTGGAAACAGGGAAGAGGAAGAAAAGGTTAGGTTCGTAAGACTCGAGAGAGACACGAACATGGTGAGAGGAATATTAGGCAAGATTGACTCCGAAGGAGACAAGTGGGTAAAAGAAATTGAGGAAGTAAGGAGGATAGGGCCTTATAAGAAAGGGGAAACAAGACCAATGAGAGTCAAGTTTACATCAGAAAGTGTAATAAATGAGATACTTAAAGTGACCTGGAAATTAAGCAAAGAGGCGGGGATGGAAAATATTATAATAAGAAAAGATCTGAATGAAGAAGAAAGAGGAGTTTTAAAATCATTAAAGGAAGAAGTAAAGGAAAAAAATGATAAGAGGACAGAGGAAGAACGTAATACTTTTTTTTGGAGAGTATTGGATATGAAAGTAAGGAAATGGTATTTAAGGAAATAGAAGTGAAGGAAACTAGAGGGGATGGTTGTGAAAGATCAGAAGTTGAGGAAGTGGTACGGACAGAGAGTAGGAGAGAAGAGGGTATTAATAATGTCAAAAATAATTTGAAGGTGATATATACTAATGTTGATGGTTTCATATCGACAAGGATCGAAATTAATGATTTCTTGAGAGAACATGAACCTGATGTCATGTGCTTTGTAGAGATCAAATTAAGAGAAGATATTGATGTTCATTTGGGAGATGGTAAATACAAACTGTGGAGAAAAGACAGAAAAGAAAAAAAGGGAGGAGGAGTGATGATAGCAGTGAAGAACAACATAAATGTAGATACTGTGGAAATGGGAGAAGGCAGGGCTGAAGTGATATATATGAAATTAGAAACTGGAGAGAATGTTAAGAGAGATATGGCGGTAGTGTATGTTCCCCCAAAGACGAGAGCATGGAAGGATGACGAATACCATGAGATGTTGTCAGGTATGGCTAGCTACTTGCAAAAAATAATTGAGAAAAGCAATAATATAATTTTGGTGGGTGACTTTAATTGTAAAGAGGTGAACTGGGAGGAATGGTACTCGGGAGGCGGCGAGGATTCGTGGGGTACTATGTTATTAAATATAATAATGAATAATGTGATGACGCAGTGGGTCAAAGAAGAGACACGGTTTCGAGGTGAGGACACACCAGCAAGGTTAGATTTACTGTTCACCAAAGAACCCGATGTAATAGAATCATTAGAATATCTCTGTCTTTTGGGAAAACGTGATCACGTGGTCATTGAGTTCCAGATGTTAATAGGAAACGTCGAGCCAAGAGACGAGCTTCATAGACAGGGAAGATACAACTTTGGGAAAGCAAATTTTACAGGATTGTGAAACTTTTTTGAAAATGCGGATTGGAGAAAATTCAGAGAAACAAGAGAGATACAGAGGAAGTGGGATATCTTTCTAGACCTCTATGATTTGGGAGTGGAAAAATTTGTACCAAGAGTAAGAGGGAAAGAAAACAGGAAAAAGGAGTGGTTTAATAGAAGGTGTATGATAGCCAAAAAAGAGAGAGATAAGGCATGGAACAATTGGAGAAAGAGAGGTAACGACAGAACAAAGGAAGAATATAAAAGAACAAGAAACGAATACACAAGAATACGTAGGGAAGAAAAAAGGAATTTTGAAAAAGGTATAATTGACAAATGCAAGGATGAACCCAAACTGTTTTATAGATTTGTTAATGGCAAACTGAAACAAAAGGAAGGAATCACCAAGCTGAAAGTAGATGGAGAGGTCTTTAAGGATGCGGCAATGCAAGCAGAAATAATGAACAAACGTTTCCAGTCAGTTTTCACTAAAGAAAAGGAGCTTGTGGAAGGGGAGGGAGTGATTAGAAATGTTCCGGTGATGAAAGATATAAAAGTGGAGGTGTAGGAAGTGTATAAATTACTGGAAACTCAAGATGTAAGGAAAGCCCCAAGACCTGATGGAATTTCTAATTGGGTACTGAAGGAATGCAGAGAACAACTGGTGGATAAAATTCACAGCTTAATTGTATGCTCACTGGAAGAGGGGAAAGTGCCAAAAGAATGGAAGAGGGCAAATGTGGTACCAATTTACAAGGGAGGAAACAGGGAAGAGCCCCTGAATTATAGACCAGTGTCTTTAACCAGCATGGTCGCAAAATTGTGTGAGAGAATCCTGAAAGACAGATGGATAAAATATCTGGAAGAGATGAATATTTTGGCTGAATGTCAGTTTGGATTCAGAAGTGGAAGGTCATGTGTTTCTAACTTGTTGAGCATTTACTCAAGAGCGATTGACGTGGTACAGGAGAGAGATGGTTGGGTGGATTGTGTGTACTTAGAGAAGGCCTTTGACAAGGTACCTCATAAGAGACTAATGTGGAAACTAGAATATATAGGAGGACTGAAGGGGAAACTTCTGGAATGGATGAGAGACTTTTTGAGAGACAGACAAATGAGGACAGTAATAAAGGATAGGATGTCTGGATGGAGGGAAGTAACAAGTGGAGTCCCTCAAGGCTCAGTGTTGGCGCCAGTAATGTTCCTGATTTATGTAAATGATATGGTAGATGGAGTGAACAGTTATGCAAGTCTGTTTGCTGATGATGTAAAGATCTTGAGGAAGATAGAGGTTGAGGAGGATTGTAAAATACTGCAGGAGGATTTGGATAGGATACACAATTGGAGCCGGATGTGGGAAATGAAATTTAATGTAAAGAAATGTAAAATATTGGAAATGGGTAAAAGTACCAGGAGGCCATCACTGAATTATTTGTTGGGTAATGAATTAATCACAAAAAGGAGAGAAGAGAAAGATTTGGAGTGCTGGTCCAAGATAGTTTGTCACCAGAAAAGCACTTTAACAAGATAGTTGGAGAGACTTATAAACTCTTGACTAACATAAGAGTAGCATTTCATTATATGGATGAGGAGATGATGAAAAAATTGATAGTGGCCATGATCCACCCCAGGTTAGAATATGCAGCAGTAGTGTGGTCCCCACACAAAAAGAAAGATATAAACAAGATTGAGAGACTACAAAGAACAGCAACCAAGATGGTGCCCAGTCTGACAACCTGTCATACAGAGAGAGGCTGGAAAAACTGGATTTGCCTTCGTTAGAGGAAAGGAGAAAAAGGGGAGACATGATTGCAGTGTTCAGGACCATGGTGGGAGTAGATAAAATTGACAAAGAAGATCTGTTTGTATGGGATAAGAGAGCAACAAGAGGACATGGAATGAAATTGAAAAATTCAAGCTGCTTGAAGGATATCAAGAAATATAGCTTTCCTTACAGAAGTATAGACTTATGGAATAGCCTGGACAAAGAGATCATCCAGTCTAAAAACTTAAACGAGTTTAAAGCTAAATTTGACTTATTGAGAAACAGCGACGGAAACCCACGAGCATAGTACATTCCGTGTATATCACAATTAGGTATATTAGGTAAATACTTAAATATTAGGAACGACTTAGACAAAGAGGTGGTGCATGAGAAAAACATTCATGTGTGTAAAGGTAGACTTGATAAATGTGGATATGGAGACAGGACAACACGAGCATTGCTCAATTCCTGTATACTACAAATAGGTAAATACAAATAGGTAAATACACACACACACACACACACACACACACACACACACACACACACACACACACACACACACACACACACACACACCGAGAGAGAGCAGACGCATGTCGATATCGCTCTGTACCTGACCAACTTGGCCAGCGGCATTACCTAAATAAGTATCTTTATATGAGTCAAGCTCTGTACAAGGTTAGACTAAATGGTGTCCTAATATAAAAAAGAAGAAGTTTTAAGTAAGACTTGGTCAAACAGAAAAGTAAGCAAGCAGCGCAAGAATGCACACAAGCAGCTGATTGTTATTTAGTCTACAATCTGCCCCAAGGAATGTAAGTACTGTACTATATGCACTTTTAGTACTGCAAAATGACCACATACTTTAGTAAAGCAAATTTGGAAAAGAAAAGGGATAAAAGTAGAAAGCAGGATGATGATTTCTACCAAGAACTGGTTGAAATGGAGACTCACAACAAACTGGTTGAACGTGTACACTGGTTAGAGACGGCTCTTCAAAATGAGATTGATGAAATTAAGAAACAGATGCACTTGCAAAAGGAAGAAATAGAAAAATTCGGAAAGGAAGTCAACAAGAAAGACACAACCATAAATGAGCTAACAGTTGAAGTGGGTACACTTAGAAGGAAAATTAGTGAAATGGCAAGTACAGTAGTCAACCATGAGAGTATTATGGAGGAGTTCAAAAATGATACAGAGACAATTAGGCGAGTAAGCAGTCTGATAGATCAGAGCAGTGATATTGAGGAGAAGATAACACAGGTGAATGAAGCTGTGCAAAGCTACAAAAATGATGTGGAAACCACTTATGCTGAAATGGTGAAAGTAAAGAAAGACTTGGAAACAAGGGTGGAAGAAAAAAGCATTAAAAAGGAATTGAAAAGAATAATCCAAAATAATCCTAAGTTAGTCAGAGATTCAGTAGATATTAACAAATCTATAGTAATCACTGGTATAGAAAAGGAAGAAGTAAAAAAACAAGATCTCAAGAGACAAAAAGGAGATGGCAAATGTAATGGGTATATTGAAAGAAGTATCAGAGGAAATCTGTCGTAAAGACATAGAGGAATACAAAAGGTTAGGGAAATATGAGGAAAGCAAGTTAAGACCCCTAAAGGTAACCTTCCAGAGTGTAAACACCGTGGAGGAGATACTAAAAAATGCCAAGAATCTTATGGAAAAAGAGGAGTTCAAAAATGTATGGGTAAAAAGATGCCTAACACAAGAGGATCTGGAATTACTGAAAGAGAAGAGGGAGGAAGCAAAAAAATGAGGGAAGATCAGAGGAGGAGGAGAATACATTTTTTTACAAAGTAATTGGATTGCAGGTACGAAAGTGGTACATAAACAGGAGGGAATAAAAAGGAGGAAGGTAGTAGAACCAAATCATGACAAGTATATAAACAAGATGATTAAGTTGATGTACTCAAATGTGGATGGAATGGTATCTAAATTATTAGAGATGAATGATTATGTTAGAGAAAATGAACCACATATAATATACCTAACTGAAACAAAATTAACACCAAGGATATCGAATGACATCCTAAACTTAGAGGAATATAATATATGGAGAAGAGATAGGAACTTAAAAAAGGAGGAGGAATTATAATATTAACTAAGAAAAATATAAAAGTCAAAGAAACAGAATTAGAAATACCCTCACAAGTAGAACTAATTGCAGTAGTAGATAAATACATCTGAAGGGAAAGTAATTGTAGCCAATTTGTACATGCCACCCAGATCAAACACATGGGAAAGAGACGAATATGAGGACCTGGCGAAGAGTACAATTCAGAGTTTAAGAGCATTACTACATAAAATGGAAGAGAAATAGAAAAGAATTATACTAACTGGAGATTTTAATACAAATATAAATTGGAATACTCTAGATATAATAAGCCAAGAACGCTGTTGGGACCAAAAACTCCTGGATCTTGTGCAAGAGTTTTTCCTAACGCAACATGTAAGGGAAAGCACCAGAAAAAGAGGACTCGATGTGCCGTCAATGCTAGATCTCATATTTACTAGGCAGGAAAACGATATTGACAATTTAATATATCACCCTTCATTTGGCAAAAGCGACCATGCAGTACTAAATTGCAATTTCAGGATTGCATGTGACAGATAACAGCAATGAAAGTTACAAAAAGAGCCTAAACTATAAAAAGGGAAAGTATCATGACCTAAAGAAGTACTTCTTAGAAATTCTTTGGGAAAA
Organism: Coenobita brevimanus; assembly: GCF_032717465.1. NCBI lineage: Eukaryota > Metazoa > Arthropoda > Malacostraca > Decapoda > Coenobitidae > Coenobita > Coenobita brevimanus. The sequence goes on along the minus strand of NC_136959.1, from coordinate 52,525,129 downwards.
GGAGCTTAGAGGACAAGATTTAAATGCTATATATGAAAAATTCTGTGAACTTTATGAAATAGGAGTAAAGAAGTACATCCCACAGCACAAAGAAGCAGAAAAGAAAATAAAGAAATGGTTCAATACAGAATGTAAAAAATCAAAAGAAAAAAGAGATTTGTTGTGGAATAGATACAGAAGACACAATAGTGAAAGGGCATATAATAATTACAAACTGGCAAGAAATGATTATACAAGAATAAGGAGGGAAGCCCAAAAACAGTTTGAGGAGAATATCATAAATAAAAGTAGTGATCAACCAAAGCTATTTTACAGCTACATCAGAAGCAAAACCAAAGTAAAAGATAAAATACAATCCATTACGGACGATGGAATCACCTATACACAAGAGAAGGATATTTGTGAAGCATTAAACAAGAATTTCCTCCGTTTTTACAGAAGAAAAAAATTTTGAGAGGGATTATGCGGAACTTGCGTGCCCACACATACTGCCAGATATACAAACATCAGAAAAAGAAATACAAGAGGAGCTAAGTAAATTAGACAAATTAAAAGCAAATGGTCCTGATGAAATTTCATGTTGGGTGCTTCGTGAATGTGCAAAGGAGTTAAGTAAACCATTATTTTTAATTTTCAAGAAATCCTTGAGTCAAGGTAAACTACCTGATATTTGGAAGAAAGCAAACATTGTTCCCTTATTCAAGAAAGGGAATAGACAAAATCCACTTAACTACCGACCAGTATCACTAACCAGTGTTGTAAGCAAGGTATTAGAAAAGCTTATAAGAAAAGCTTGGGTAAATCACCTTGAAGAACACAGTATGATAACAGAAAGACAGTTTGGTTTCAGAAAAGGAAAATCATGTGTTACTAATCTGTTGAGCTACTATGACAGAGTAACAGACACATTACAGGAAAGAGAAGGATGGGTGGACAGTATCTATCCAGATGTAAAATCTCTGAGGACTACGGCCGGCTAGTTGACATGTTCAAACATTTGTTATCGTGGCCACTGGGCTCAAGCCACAAGCAGGAAGTAGGCTGTAACCTACAACCAGAGCTAAAATATCCGTCCGCTCCTGTACTGAATGGTCAGAATCGCGTGCTCATCTGATCTCTCCCAGTGAACCTCCAACACTTGAGTAATACAACTGTAACCCACAAGCAACGTCCATACGCATCCTCACCCAATGTCCAAAGTCGCACGGCCACTTGGTTAAGTTTTTCCTAACTTCCCCTGAGACTGTAACACAGACTGCACACCACGAGTACATGTTCGTTGACAGCGGCTGTCCGCCTTTCTACGGAGTGTTGAAAGTCCTCCGGTCACCGTGAGTTGTGTTTACATATGGTCACTCGGCGTCTAACAGACCGCAAGCCACAAGTAAATGTATAGTAAAAGCGCCCGTCTGCCTAGTGACAGAAGGGGGAAAATCCCGCCCACAGCCTCGCTTCTCCCCCCTTCCCGTCCCTCCTCAATACCCTCCTGGCTTCCCTCTCACTGCTTCAGTCCCTACCCTCCTCCATGGCAGTAACACTGACTCATGAGTTTTTAAATTTTTTAACAATTTTTTCGACTACTATTGGCTGTATCGAAATTCCACAAAATCCACGAGACAGCTCATGAAATTCTGCATCTAGACATATGCTTAACACATGGAAGGTGCTGGCAGAATTTTTCACAAGGCTAGTGGGAAGTAATATGAAGGTAAGTTTTACTCCTGAACACTTTATTCTCACTGCAGTTTTGTACTTTTACTTATCAGTTTTATGTGTTTTTATTCACTAGTTTTATAATATAAACACCAGCGAAGATGATGGTATACCATTTATACCAACATAACCAACTTCCTGTGGCATGTTTGGCTGTGGGATTTTTTTTTGAGACCCAGGAGCAATCACTCGTCACAGATAACTGATTTTCAGATTGTCTTCAGGTTTTTTGTGGATGTTTTTTGTTTATGCATTGTTTTCTTGATGTTCATCATTAATATGGATACACCTATGTGTGTCTTGATGTCGTAGTTTGGCAGAATGACCGGAAAACAGTGCCAAAATTAGGAGGGGTACTGTACGTAGAGTAGTGTATAGGTAGGGTGTTTTTTGGTTTTCATTTTTTTTCATTTTTCATTTTTTTTTTTTTAGCATTACTTTGGATATTCCCATGCGTGTTTTGTCTTAATATGGCAGATTGACCTGAAAACAGTGCCAAAATTAGGAGTAGTACTGTATATACTGTGAGTCCTCGATATACAAAAGGGATAGGCACCAAAAAAAACTTTCGTAACGTGAAATTTCATATATCGGAACGATTTTCCCCATTGAAATATACATAGAAAGGGGGTGGATGCATTCCAGGACCCCATTGGACCCCCCACATAAACTTTACCCCTCCTATTTTGAAGTATCCAATACACATATACGGTACTATACTATTGTACAGATATTAAAAAATAAAACATACAACTAATTACTGTAGTATTAGACGGTGCAAGGCCTAAAGCTCGCCTAATCTCTGAGACTTCCTGCCCCTCCTTGTGGCGTCTTATTATTTCCAATTTCCTCTCGAGTGAGAGTACGATGCTGTTTCTTCCTTGCAACTGGTTCCCCGGATGCTGGAGATGATGCAGGGTGCTTGGGAGGCATGGTGAAAATACAAAAAGGTGAAGAACAACGAAAAACAGTGTAACTTACAGCGAAGCTGAGAGGAGAGGACGGACGGGACCCGACTGAAAAGCATGCGAAAATGTTTTTACTCGTTTGCTCGCCGCAAGTGAGCGCAGCGCTGTGCAGCGCACCCATTTTGAATTTTTCGTATTTCCTTTCGTATCGCTTTTTGTACCATTGAGACAGAGGCTAAATATTGTGGAATTTGTCCTGCATTCATCGTTTTCATACCATCGATGATTCTTACAACGAGTTTTCGTATACCGTGGGCTCACTGTAGTGTATAGGTATGGTGTTTTTTTGGTTTTCAGTTTGTGTGTGTGTTTTTTTTCATGGTTTTCTTGGTGTTTAGCATTTTTTCTGGATATTCCTATGTGTGTTTTGATGACTGAATATGAAAGATTGACTAAACAGTGCAAAAATTAGGGGGGATACTGTACATGCACAAGTTTATAGGTCAGGTGTTTTTTGGTTTTCAGTGGTTTATTTCATGGTTTTCTTGGCATTGAAAATTGTTTAGAATAATTCTGTTTATGTTTTGGTGTCAAATTATGGTAGAATGACCGGAAAACACTGCCAAAATTAGGAGGGATACTGTACACCTAGTAGTGTATAGGTAGGGTGCTTTTTGGTTTTCAGTGGTTTTTCTGCATGGTTTTCTTGGTGTTTAGCATTACTTTGGATATTCCTGTGTGTGTTTTCTTGGTGTTTAGCATTAGTTTGGGTTGTCCTATGTGTGTTTTCTTGGTGTTTAGCATTACTTTAGATATTCCTATGTGTGTTTTGATGTCTAAATATTCCTGAATGACCAGAAAACACTGCCAAATTAAGCATAGGTACTGTACAAATAGGTTAGGTATGGGTTGGAGGTTGGGTATAGGAGTGGTCTGGGTATGGTAGGGGAATAGTGTTCATTATCCAGATGTTGCCACTGCCTGGACCTGCCTTTGTCTCTGTTATGTCTGGATAAATGAGGGATTACACATATTACATGACAAGCAATTTATTTTTTGTTATTTATTTATATTATCATTATGTTTTTTCTTCATTTATACATTTCAATATATATATAAAAATTTGTCTTATTGAATGATTTACTTTTGCGTCTAATCGATATACAGTATATTTACCTGTATCGTGCATGTAATGGATGCAAGATTATATAGAGCTTGGGGGAGTGGACTCTCTCACCACCAAGTAGTGTCCAAACAAAATGGAGAAATAGAAGAAGAGAAGGACAGGAGGAAGTAGCTTATACAAGGATGGTGGAAAGGTTACTAGAGGATGAAAAAGAGCAGAATATAGGAGGGACATGGAGGAGTGATTGGGTAAATATGGATTGGAGCAGATGGGAGACGTGGAAGGTGTGTGCAAGATATTCACAGAAGAAATCTGTGCAGCATGTGAGGTGGTGTGTGGGATGAAAAGAAGACAGAAAGAGGTGTAGGGAACAGCATGGTGGAATGAAGAGGTGAGACAGGCTGTGGCACAAAAGAAGAAAGCATATGATGAGTGGATGAGAAACGGTTGTGGAAGAAGTTGAGAGACGGAAGAGAGAGTCGTATGTAGAGAGGAAGAGAGAGGTGAGAAGATTAGTAAGAGAGTAAGAAGAGAGCGGATGAGGAATTTGGAAGGAATTTGAGTGTAAAGTGGAGGGAATGTAAGAAAATGTTCTGAAAAGAGGTAGAGTTAGACAGGGTGCCAATGAAGTTAGTTGGGGAGTGAAAGATAAAAATGGTAGATTACTAGTGGAGAAGGGAGAAAAGGTGAGCAGATGGAGAGAACACTTTAATGAATTGTTCAACATAGAGAATGAAAGTAATGCAAGTATAAGTGGCTGGGGAATGGCTGGGAGATGGAGGGAGGTGAGAAGAGAGGAAGAAATCAGTAGGATGGAAGCTGTGAAAGTGATGAAGAAAGTTAAAATGGGGAAAGCCCTAGGAATTGATGGAGTGTGTGGTGAAATGCTGGAGCATGGGGGAGAGATAGTAGTAGAATGGATGTGGAAGATGTGCAGATTGGCCTGGGAGGAAGGTATAGTCCCAGAGGATTGGAAGTCAGGTATAATTATTCCCTTGTACAAAGGAAAAAGGGAAAAAGAAGTGTGTGGTAATCATAGGGGCATTTGTCTTCTCAGTATAATAGGAAAAGTATATTGTTGGTTACTTATTGACGGAGTTAGGGAAATAACAGAGGAATTAGTTGGAGAAGACAGGGAGGTTTTAGGAAGGGAAGAGGTTGTGTTGATCAGGTATTCATTCTTAGATCTTTAGTGGAAAAGTTTCAAGAGAAGGGAAAGAAGTTGTATGCTACCTTCATGGATTTGGAGAAGGCATATGACAGGGTGGATAGACAAGGATTGTGGAAAGTATTAAGAATACAGGTTATCCCTTAATTCACGTGAACTTTTTTCACGCGATTTCGGTTATCCATGAATTTTTCGTACAATAATTAAAACAAAATTATAGTATTCAAATAAGTAATTTCAGTATACAAGAGAAATAAATAAAATATAAAAAATGCCTACCTGCTGCCCGTGTGCACACATATATGTATGTGTGTGTGTGTGTATGTGTGTGTGTGTGTATGTGTGTGTGGGAGCCTGGGAGATCGGTCTACCACCACACAGTCAGTTTGAATCCGACGGTCAAACCATGCATGACTTGCGTATCGTTATTTGTGGCTTATTTTTCTGCCTTCCAGTAATTGCTTGCCTTGTCTGTGAACATGGGGCATAAGTGTAGTGCTAGTGATGCATGTGGTAACACACCAAAACTGACTTGTAAAGTGATGTTGCTGACAGAGAAAGTTAAAGTGTTGGACAAACTTAAGGGAGGAATGTCGGCGACAGTTCTCCGTCAGGACGATTCCGTGTCATTTATTTACATACCAGTTTATTTAGCAAGTACAGTACACTAGTTTTTTACTTATATGAGCTATAAAATCCCCCTGAAAATTAGTTATTAAAGTATTAATTAATCATTAACCCCTACACCGCGGGCATGTTTACCGTTGTTTTGCGTGTGCCGCAGGGTTATTCGGGCTCCGACAGACTCTCAAAATATATTTGCCAAAAATCAGTTATTAGCCCTAGAATATTAAAATTACATATGCATATGGCACATACCTTCAGCTTTCTCCTGGAATGTTTGTTGAGCCTTCGTCAGTTACTGTAGGGCTTGTGGAGACTTCTGAAGTTGGGTAATGAAGTCTCCACTTTACACTTCCCGACAACCCGTAATATGATTACCACAGCCAGATATTAACACTATAAACACTACTCTATGATTTTCAAGTAGTTTGGGATCCATACTCCAAAAAAAAACCCACTGTGAAAGCAATGAAAATTACGAGCGCATCTGACCGTTGCACTGGCACTAGTTCGCTCTTGGTACTCGGTCATTTATTATTCATAAAACCCCTCACAATTTATATTTCTATTACTATATAACACTTATATATATCTACAGTCTTTATCCATAAGTTTCCTTCAGTAGTATTAGTTTATTGTCACTGTAGGGATTCAATTTCTTTCAGTAAAATACGTAGCATTCACTTTCTCGTCCTGTATACTAGCATTGAGAGTGAATGTCACTTTCATCTTCACTCTCATAACTCATAGTATTCAGACATGCTAGAGTGAAACTTTCACTTTCATTACTCCTAGGGTATATACTCGTATTCTTATAATACTACTCATTTACATTTCTATTTACGTTTTCTATTTTATTTACGTTATTTACATTTCCATTTTATTTACACTGTGTTATGCACTGTCACTTGAAGTAACTTATAAAACTATTTTCCATTGTTCACATATATTTACATTCATTACTTTCACTTGCTGTTTACACATTATTTACACATAATTTACAATTCCACTTGCACTGTTTTACTCAATAGAAAGATCGTAGTCACTCTTTTATCAATTGTCAGCCCTTTACCTCTTTCCACATGAGGTTTAGTAGGGGGTAAAGGTCACAGGGCCCTTTGCATGGGGGTGAAAAAGTCCCTGAAGTCAGCAAGAAGAAACAGACGTACCTCTACTTCGGAAGATGAGAGCAAACTGATAACGGAGGGCCGGGTAGAGGCCTACTTAGGGGATATTCAGTGCTACCAATGTCAGCTCTTGAAACAGCTATGAATAGCACTGAAATGATTGGCAGGAAATCTAGACAATACATTATAAATTAGGTAGTTCTAGGTGAATGTAAATATCACTTAGACTTCTCCCTTCCCTCCTTACATGTATATTTATTACGAAAATAGATTATACGGCATATTTCAAGGGGAAAAAAACAGCGAAAATTAGCGAACGAGTGCACGTGAGGTGTTGTCAGGTGATAATTAGCCAATTCCAGGTGTATGGCACTCTCACTTACCTTATTTCTTTCTTGTATATATTATTTGGTATAAGAATAGGACATAGGGCTTATTTCAATGGATGAAATCAGTGAAAAATTCCAGGGAAGATTTACTTGGCGTAGCACGGCCGGGCAGGTGAGAGGATAGGGTAATGGAGGGGGGGTAGGGAGGGGAGTCAAGAATGGGGAGAAATGGCTAAATTGTCAACAATGGATGGGAGTACAGATGAGATTAGGAGTGCTGACTAGTGTTGGACATTGGCAGTACTGATAGATGATACAAGCCCCCACTTGGAAGCCCGGGTGAATTCAAAATAACACAGAATCACAAAAGCGACGCCCCGCGGTATGATCCCTTGCTCCCAAGCGTCACGAAAGTGACGCCCCGCGGTTAAGGGGTTAATAAGTATATTAATAGAATGATGGGGAATTGTCCATGTTTTGATGGTGAATTGACTTGATGGTGAATTGTCTTAGAACCGTATGATTGGGGTGAGTCAACTGTTCATACAATAAAGGAGAACATAGCATACGGGAGACAGTGAGGGCTAGTGCACCAGACTGTGCTAGTGTCTCCACCTACACCTGTGAATTGTCTTGTAACTGCATGTTTGGGGTGAATGAGTCAACTGTTCATACAATAAAGAAGGCAGAATGTAGCATATGGGAGGCAGTGAGGGCTTGTGCACCAGACTGCTGAAGTGTCTCCACCTACGCCTGTGCTTGTCAGGTTTCAGTTTTAAATTTGTTACATTTTTGTTGTTTTTAATACTTTATGCTAGTTTATAAGGTGTATGTAGTGCATAAACAGTATTATTCAGATGTAATATACGTATAGACATGTGTAATTATGTGCACACAAGGGCAGAACATTTTTTCGCGAATTTACCACATACATGAAGGGTCTGGGAACCTAACCCTCGCGTGAATTAAGGGCTTACCTGTATACAGAGTAGATGGGGAGTTGTTGAATGCCGTGAAGAATATGTATGATGGTGCTAAGGCTGCAGTGCGTGTGGATATTGAACTGAGTGAATTTTTTTCTTTGAAGGTTGGGTTGAAACAGGGATGTGTCATGTCTCCATGGTTGTTCAGTCTGCATATGGATGGGGTTATAAGAGATACAAAGTAGGACAGTGGATGTTGTAGCAGCCCTTGTGAGAGAGGGCAGTGTTTGGAAACTCCCTGTACTGTTGTTTGCAGATGATACTGTGTTGTTAAGTAAAGATGAAGGGGAGCTGCAAGGCTTGGGGATGAGTTTTTGTGTGTGTGTGTGTGTGTGTGTGTGTGTGTGTGTGTGTGTGTGTGTGTGTGTGTGTCCGACACTGAGCATAGGCTTCACAGCCTGCTATCAAGGCCCAGCAGTCCTCCTACATACCATACACCTCTACATGTCACCACTTCGGCACTAACACCTACCGTCCATACTGAATACATGTTAGGGCTGTCTCATACAGGACTGGAGTATTGCTATTAGTGGGGGTATTTTTACGACATGTCGGCGGGTCTTCTGGTAGATCAGCAAAGCCTGATTTAATGAAATTCAAATCCTTAAACAGTTCCCTGCCCCAGTGGGGATTTGAACCTGGGTCCGTTAGGACTACAGGCCACCTCTCTACCGACTGAGACACCGCCTTCTCCATGGGAGAGTATGTAAGAAACGGAGTCTAAAGGTGAATGTAGGGAAGATTAAAGTTATGGTCTTTGAGAGAGGTGAAGTCAGTGAATGTACAGTGAGGTTGGATGAGGAGGAAATGGAAACTGTGAGTTTGTTTAAGTACTTGGGTAGTGTGATGAGTAAGGATGGAAGTTTAGAAATGGAATCTAAAGGTGAGTGTAGGGAAGGGTAAAGTTATGGTCTTCGAGAGAGATGAAGTCAGTGAATGTACAGTGAGGTTGGATGATGAGGAAATGGAAAATGTTGAGTGTGTTTAAGTACTGTACTTGGGTAGTGTAATGAGTAACGATGGAAGTTTAGAGGGTAAAGTGCTCAAAAAGGTACAGCAAGGAAGAAAGGTTTCTGTTTCCTTGAAAGCAGTGATAAGAAACAGGGAAGTGAGCATGGAAGTGAAAAAGTTACTACATGAAAGCAGTGTTAAGAAACAGGGAAGTAAGCATGGAAGTGAAAACGTTCCTACATGACTATTGTGATATGAGCTCTAACGTATGGAGGTGATCTTGACCTTGTTGGAGGGACAGACGTCAAGAGTGAGAGCTGTAGTAATAAGTTATTTGAGAGGAGCATGTGGAGTCTCATGGAGAGACAGATTGACAAATGAGGAAGTGAAGGATTGTTGTGGTGTGGATGTGGGTGTGATAGGAAGCGTTAGGAGAAACACACTGAGGTGGTTTGGCCCTGTGGAAAGGATGGAGAGTGAGAGACTAACAAGGAGAGTGTATGTGAATGAGGTGGAGGGGGGGGAGAGGGAGGGGGAGGCCAAGGATGAGATGGAGGGATGAAGTTGAGAGGTATACGAGAGAGAGGGGTGTAGGCTGGGAGCAGGGTAGTGAAATGGCAGGGAACAGGGCGACATGGAGGTGATTTGTTTGTGGCCACCTCTTACATGATTAAGGCATTTGGGAATAGATAGACAGATAGATGTTGCATGCAATGGTAATTTTTTTCCCCCTTTTTTGTGGACACTCGTATGGCTTGTTTCATCCTGGACACATGTTTCATATTGATTTGGGTGAGTTTTGTATGGTGATGTGGTGGAAAATAAGTATATGCCAAAATTTTCTTATTTTCATTCAGATGCGATGGGTAACTATTATAATATTTGACAGTCTATTGTGTGGCAACCATTAGGCCTTTGGGATTGAGAGTGGCTCTTCAGATTGGTGAGAGATGATTTTACCTTAACCTGTTAACTGCGCATGGCTGTTTTTTGGAGGTGTCCGTGGTGTGCAGACATAGGGATAAAAATGTAATTTCCCAAAGTCCAAATTTTGTCTTAGGAATTGAGAGAACACATGCCTGTGTATATAGTAACGAACTATTAGCTCAATATTTACCTTGGTAAAGCCATGGATGAACATCAAAGTGTCTGATTCCCTATTGGAATGTATGGTTTTCGTTTTGTTTTTCAGTTTCGGTTTTGGTTTTGAAGGCTCAAACATGCTTGCAAGGGTCAGCCTTGGTCATCATGGCACTATATTCGAAAGTCACCTGCGCAGCCAGGGCTGTATTGAGCAGTCGCACTCGGAGCAGCCAAGGCTGTATAGAGCAGTTAACGGGTTAATGAAAGTTGAAAAATTGATGCCCTTTTGCGGTTGGGGTGACAGTCAGGCCTGGAGATTTGTGGACTCTTGGGGTTAACTTGCATAGATGTAGATTTTTGTGAGCTTCCTAGTGGCATTTTTGGATTTTTTATATGACAAATAGCTCTAAAGAAAAGATGGAAAATTATACAAATTTGGCAAAGCATAAAAACAGAGCCTGCAGCTTTTGGTGCCTCTCCTATGACCCTGGGAAGTTTAAGTAGTAAACTGCAAGAGTTGCTGATTTTTTTTTTTTTGACATTTATTTGGTATGTGGGACCACCCACCATCCACTCACTCAGTGTAGAGCTATATTCAGTTGATTCTGCACCAGGTGACAAACCAGGAGGTTAACTGTAACCCAGGAAATTAACTATGCTGGGTGGTAACCATAGAACCAAATGATATCTGGTGGTTTAGTGGGTTAAAGTACTCCAACCTGATGGAGTCTATATGGGTTAAATCCAAAGTTTGGTTGGGGATTATTGCCCACATACAGTAATGCAACTCGGGCAGTTGAGGCTGGTTTCCTTTGCATTAAATATGGGGACTGAGTAATCTTGCCTCAGACCCTTACACTCCTGATGGTGGAGAAAAGGAGTGGTTAATGCATGGACAGATGGATGGTCACTTATGTCCTACTATGACACGTTAGAATCTAGACATGAGAATCTGCCCTCTAGAACAATTGATAGTAAACCCTCAGTACAGTATATCAGAGTAATTGGGGGAAATGTGTACTGTGTAATTATGTTCACTGGAGGGACTGTAACAGCCACAGGTTTGATTTATACAAAATTGTGTTAGGTAAATACCTGATGGAATATTGCATGTTCACATTTGTATTCCAAGTTTGATTGCGTATATAGTGCGTACAGTCATGGTCATAAATAATCACCTATCCTCTGGTACCCCATGCCTCAGGTTAGCTCCTTTATGCGCAGCAAGTCACAGTGGAGTAAAAGGAGCTGAGAGGGAGTGGTCAGAGAGAGAAGGGAAGGTGGGTGGGGGGACGAGCGATGGTGTGGGGATGGAATGAGGGAGGTTAGGTAGGAGAGGGAGAATGAAATGTGAAATGATGGTCACATTATTTGTGTATTTTCTTTCATTCAGGGCATGATATAAAGGTGTTAATATTCGGTAGATAATGTTGCAGTACGCCTTGTGTAGTGACGTCAGATAACAAGCTTTAGATAGGTGGTGATATCAAGGGCTGGCTCGTGAGAGAAATATACTAATGTGACAGATCAGTCATTAGTGCAGAGCCAGATGTTTCCAGCACAACACACTATTGCCTTGTCAATCAATCTGTAAGTAGCTGTTCTTTGTCTGAGGAAAATATCATTCCGAGATCATGAGAGATTGGGGTTGTTGGATGGCCATTCAAATCCATACCAACATGGAGTCCAAGCAACAGATTATGAGATATAGTTATTGTATTCACCCATGTGCACAGACATGAGATTTATAAACCTTTTGTGCACAGTTATTTTAAGTAGCCATTTCATATAGAGATGCCATAAAATAGATGACATGATGGTGACCGTATAGAGAGTGTGTATACCAAGAAGATGATCATATTTACTATGGACACAGCCATGTCAAAGGTTGCACATGATATTTAGTTCCAAAAATTAATTACATGTAAGGGTAGAGGATGTTTCTTACACAAACATAACGGAAGTCAAAGTCATCCAGATTTCATTCTGTGTATGATGTCAATATATGTGGATAAACACAAATATCTGGCTTCGCACTAATGTTTTATCTGTCACGTCAGTATATTTCTCTCACGAGGCAGCCCTTGATGTTGCCACTCTAAAGCTTGTTATTGGACGCCATTATACAGGGTGTAATGCAGCATTATCTACCGAATATTAACTCCTTTATATCATGCCCTGAATGAAAGAAAATAGACAAATAATGTGACCACCACTTTGCATTTCATTCTCCCTCTCCTACCTACCCTCCCTCTCCTTCCGCATTCCACCCCAGCACCATTACTCATCCCCCCACCCACCTTTCCCTCTTTCTCTGGCCCCTCCCTCTCAGCCCCTCTTACTCTACTGAGACTTGCCACACATAAAGGAGCCAGCCTGAGGTACAGGGTACCAGAGGATAGGTGATTATTTATGACCATGACTGTACATAGATTCTGTATAGGTAAGTACAGTATTAACTGTTTTCAGTCAGTAGTAAGCAGCAGAACAGATGAAAAAAGAATACTTTTTATTTGCATTTTGTTTGGTCTGGCACATGCATCACCTCAATAATGTGGCCTTTTCTTCTATATATTTGAAGGTTATGCAGAAGGCTCACGGAGGTTGATATAGCCGAAGTTCAGGTCAATGTAGTGATGGTTTAATATGTGTGAATTTGACATGACACTCATATCGTTGAATAATGGATCTTGAAACTACTGTAAAAGTCCTGTAATCCAAATGGCAGGGGACCGAGGGTCTTTCGGACTATTTTTTTTTTCAGACTATTGGGAAGGACCTCTGAAAACATTAGATATATGAACACTCATGAACTCTAATTTCTGCCAAGGGGTGCCCTCTTCCTTCGCCTGTATACCCAGGGAAGAGGGGAGGGGGGGGATGAAATGAGCTTCACCCACCTCTACCCCAGCTCCCAACCCTCCCCCAGACTCCAACCCTCCCACCCACCTGTCATTCTTAACCGGCACTTACATCTCAAGCTGATTTCACGCCTAACACTCATGGTCCCACTACTGATGCAAATATAGAACACTAGGATATGTTAAAAATATGTAACATAACTATCAACATGCTGCAGGAAGAAATTAATGCATTATGACATTGACAGTAAGGCAAAAACGTTAACAACAGCTACCTCAGGCCTCATGTGTTGGGTGCACTGCTTTGCAAACACACACACACACACACACACACACACACACACACACACACACACACACACACACACACACACACACACACACGAGCAGCCGGAGAGAGCAGACGTCCTAGCCATCGCTCCTAACCTTGAGTATTTTCAGGAATTTTGTCTGTCCTGTCTCCTAGGGTCTTTCTTTAAATTTAAAATAATGAAAGTTAGTAGACTACCAAAAATGTAAAGATTTGTTGGCTATTGTATACATGAATGTTTGTGGTTATTCGGTAACAGCTGTTTTGGTACTTTACCGGTACATTAAACATGACCGAAAATGTAAACATTGAGGGAATGGAATTTCAAGGATTTGATTCTAATACCAATGTCATGGACCTGGTGAAAACATTAATTATGAGGATTAGTGAACTCGAAAAGAAAGTAGAGAATCTAGTGATAAAGGATGTGTCAGGAAATACGGAAACCACCATACAGAGTCTGATCCAGTCCAATGAAACAGCCAATGAAGAGATTAGGAATTTGAAGCGGGAAAATGTTGAACTGAGGAGGAAACTAGAAGAGAGTACTAATAAAATGGAGAAGGTGAGTAATGTATTAGAAGAACATAAGGCAAAGTGGGCACACGTAGAAGAAGAACAGAAAGAAGTGGTCAGCTTAAGAGAGATCATCAAGGAAGAAAGGGAAATGAATAAGAAAGAAATGGAAGAACCTGTAGTGAAAATACTGAAGAAAAAAGAGAAAATAGTGAGAGAAACTGTAGAAAGGAACAGATGTGTGGTAGTATTTGGAAACAGGGAAGAGGAAGAAAAGGTTAGATTCGTAAGACTCGAGAGAGACACGAACATGGTGAGAGGAATATTAGGCAAGATTGACCCCGAAGGAGACAAGTGGGTCAAAGAAATTGAGGAAGTAAGGAGGATAGGGCCTTATAAGAAAGGGGGAAACAAGACCAATGAGAGTCAAGTTTACATCAGAAAGTGTAATAAATGAGATACTTAGAGTGACCTGGAAATTAAGCAAAGAGGCGGGGATGGAAAATATTATAATAAGAAAAGATCTGAATGAAGAAGAAAGAGAAGTTTTAAAATCATTAAAGGAAGAAGTAAAGGAAAAAAATGATAAGAGGACAGAGGAAGAACGTAATACTTTTTTTTGGAGAGTATTGGATATGAAAGTAAGGAAATGGTATTTAAGGAAATAGAAGTGAAGGAAACTAGGGGGGATGGTTGTGAAAGATCAGAAGTTGAGGAAGTGGTACGGACAGAGAGTAGGAGAGAAGAGGGTATTAAAAACGTCAAAAATAATTTGAAGGCGATATATACCAATGTTGATGGTTTCATATCGACAAGGATCGAAATTAATGATTTCTTGAGAGAACATGAACCTGATGTCATGTGCTTTGTAGAGACCAAATTAAGAGAAGATATTGATGTTCATTTGGGAGATGGTAAATACAAACTATGGAGAAAAGACAGAAAAGAAAAAAAGGGAGGAGGAGTGATGATAGCAGTGAAGAACAACATAAATGTAGATACTGTGGAAATGGGAGAAGGCAGGGCTGAAGTGATATATATGAAATTAGAAACTGGGGAGAATGTTAAGAGAGATATGGCGGTAGTGTATGTTCCCCCAAAGACGAGAGCATGGAAGGATGACGAATACCATGAGATGTTGTCAGATATGGCCAGCTACTTGCAAAAAATAATTGAGAAAAGCAATAATATAATTTTGGTGGGTGACTTTAATCGTAAAGAGGTGAACTGGGAGGAATGGTACTCGGGAGGCGGCGAGGATTCGTGGGGCACTATGTTATTAAATATAATAATGAATAATGTGATGACGCAATGGGTCAAAGAAGAGACACGGTTTCGAGGTGAGGACACACCAGCAAGGTTGGATTTACTGTTCACCAAAGAACCCGATGTAATAGAATCATTAGAATATCTCTGTCCTTTGGGAAAAAGTGATCACGTGGTCATTGAGTTCCAGATGTTAATAGGAAACGTCGAGCCAAGAGACGAGCTTCATAGACTGGGAAAATACAACTTTGGGAAAGCAAATTTTACAGGATTGAGAAACTTTTTTGAAAATGCGGATTGGAGAAAATTCAGAGAAACAAGAGAGATACAGAGGAAGTGGGATATCTTTCTAGACCTCTATAATTTGGGAGTGGAAAAATTTGTACCAAGAGTAAGAGGGAAAGAAAACAGGAAAAAGGAGTGGTTTAATAGAAGGTGTATGATAGCCAAAAAAGAGAGAGATAAGGCGTGGAACAATTGGAGAAAGAGAAGTAACAACAGAACAAAGGAAGAATATAAAAGAACAAGAAATGAATACACAAGAATACGTAGAGAAGAAGAAAGGAATTTTGAAAAAGGTATAATTGACAAATGCAAGGATGAACCCAAACTGTTTTATAGATTTGTTAATGGCAAACTGAAACAAAAGGAAGGAATCACCAAGCTGAAAGTAGAAGGAGAGGTCTTTAAGGATGCGGCAATGCAAGCAGAAATAATGAACAAACGTTTCCAGTCAGTTTTCACTAAAGAAAAGGAGCTTGTGGAAGGGGAGGGAGTGATTAGAAATGTTCCGGTGATGAAAGATATAAAAGTGGAGGTACAGGAAGTGTATAAATTACTGGAAACTCAAGATGTAAGGAAAGCCCCAGGACCTGATGGAATTTCTAATTGGGTACTGAAGGAATGCAGAGAACAACTGGCGGATAAAATTCACAGCTTAATTGTATGCTCACTGGAAGAGGGGAAAGTGCCAAAAGAATGGAAGAGGGCAAATGTGGTACCAATTTACAAGGGAGGAAACAGGGAAGAACCCCTGAATTATAGACCAGTGTCTCTAACCAGCATGGTCGCAAAATTGTGTGAGAGAATCCTGAAAGACAGATGGATAAAATATCTGGAAGAGATGAATATTTTGGCTGAATGTCAGTTTGGATTCAGAAGTGGAAGGTCATGTGTTTCAAACTTGTTGAGCTTTTACTCAAGAGCGATTGATGTGGTACAGGAGAGAGATGGTTGGGTGGATTGTGTGTACTTAGACTTAGAGAAGGCCTTTGACAAGGTACCTCATAAGAGACTAATGTGGAAACTAGAATATATTGGAGGACTAAAGGGGAAACTTCTGGAATGGATGAGAGACTTTTTGAGAGACAGACAAATGAGGACAGTAATAAAGGAAAAGATGTCTGGATGGAGGGAAGTAACAAGTGGAGTCCCTCAAGGCTCAGTGTTGGTGCCAGTAATGTTCCTGATTTACGTAAATGATATGGTAGATGGAGTGAACAGTTATGCAAGTCTGTTTGCTGATGATGTAAAGATCTTGAGGAAGATAGAGGCTGAGGAGGATTGTAAAATACTGCAGGAGGATTTGGATAGGATACACAATTGGAGCCGGACATGGGAAATGAAATTTAATGTAAAGAAATGTAAAATATTGGAAATGGTTAAAAGTACCAGGAGACCATCACTGAATTATTTTTTGGGTAATGAATTAATCACAAAAAGGAGAGAAGAGAAAGATTTGGGAGTGCTGGTCCAAGATAGTTTGTCACCAGAAAAGCACATTAACAAGATAGTTGGAGAGACTTATAAGCTCTTGACTAACATAAGAGTAGCATTTCATTATATGGATGAGGAAATGATGAAAAAATTGATAGTGGCCATGATCCGCCCCAGGTTAGAATATGCAGCGGTAGTGTGGTCCCCACACAAAAAGAAAGATATAAACAAGATTGAGAGAATACAAAGAACAGCAACCAAGATGGTCCCCAGTCTGACAGACCTGTCATACAGAGAGAGGCTGGAAAAACTGGATTTGCCTTCGTTAGAGGAAAGGAGAAAGCGGGAAGACATGATTGCGGTGTTCAGGACCATGGTGGGAGTAGATAAAATTGACAAAGAGGATCTGTTTGTATGGGATAAGAGAGCAACAAGAGGACATGGAATGAAATTGAAAAAGTCAAGCTGCTTGAAGGATATCAAGAAATATATCTTTCCTTACAGAAGTATAGACTTATGGAATAGCCTGGACAAAGAGATCGTCCAGTCTAAAAACTTAAACGAGTTTAAAGTTAAATTCGACTTATTGAGAAACAGCGACGGAAACCCACGAGCATAGTACATTCCGTGTATATCACAATTGTTTATATTAGGTAAATATTTAAATATTTGGAACGACTTAGACAGAGGGGTGGTGCATGAGAAAAACATTCATGTGTGTAATGGTAGACTTGATAAATGTGGATATGGAGACAGGACAACATGAGCATTGCTCAATTCCTGTATACTACAAATAGGTAAATACAAATAGGTAAATACACACACACACACACACACACACACACACACACACACACACACACACAAGACTAATGTGGAAACCTGAATATATAGGAGGACTGAAGGGGAAACTTCTGGAATGGATGAGAGACTTTTTGAGAGACAGACAAATGAGGACAGTAATAAAGGATAGGATGTCTGGATGGAGGGAAGTAACAAGTGGAGTCCCTCAAGGCACGGTGTTGGCGCCAGTAATGTTCCTGATTTACGTAAATGATATGGTAGATGGAGTGAACAGTTATGCAAGTCTGTTTGCTGATGATGTAAAGATCTTGAGGAAGATAGAGGTTGAGGAGGATTGTAAAATACTGCAGGAGGATTAGGATAGGATACACAATTGGAGCCGGACATGGGAAATGAAATTTAATGTAAAGAAATGTAAAATATTGGAAATGGGTAAAAGTACCAGGAGGCCATCACTGAATTATTTGTTGGGTAATGAATTAATCACAAAAAGGAGAGAAGAGAAAGATTTGGGAGTGCTGGTCCAGGATAGTTTGTCACCAGAAAAGCACATTAACAAGATAGTTGGAGAGACTTATAAACTCTTGACTAACATAAGAGTAGCATTTCATTATATGGATGAGGAGATGATGAAAAAATTGATAGTGGCCATGATCCGCCCCAGGTTAGAATATGCAGCAGTAGTGTGGTCTCCACACAAAAAGAAAGATATAAACAAGATTGAGAGAATACAAAGAACAGCAACCAAGATGGTCCCCAGTCTGACAGACCTGTCATACAAAGAGAGGCTGGAAAAACTGGATTTGCCTTCGTTAGAGGAAAGGAGAAAGAGGGGAGACATGATTGCAGTGTTCAGGACCATGGTGGGAGTAGAAAAAATTGACAAAGAAGATCAGTTTGTATGGGATAAGAGAGCAACAAGAGGACACGGAATGAAATTGAAAAAGTCAAGCTGCTTGAAGGATATCAAGAAATATATCTTTCCTTACAGAAGTATAGACTTATGGAATAGCCTGGACAAAGAGATCATCCAGTCTAAAAACTTAAACGAGTTTAAAGCTAAATTTGACTTATTGAGAAACAGCGACGGAAACCCACGAGCATAGTACATTCCGTGTATATCACAATTAGGTATACTGTATTAGGTAAATACTTAAATATTTGGAACGACTTAGACAAAGAGGTGGTGCATGAGAAAAACATTCATGTGTGTAAAGGTAGACTTGATAAATGTGGATATGGAGACAGGACAACACAAAGCATTGCTCAATTCCTGTATACTACAAATAGGTAAATACATGCATGCATGCACGCAAGTGCACGCAAGCACCCATCGCATGAGGCCTGGGATGGCTGTTGTTAATGTTTTTGTTTTATTGTCAGCATTATAATGCATTAATTTCTTGCTGCAGCGTGTTCATAGTTACAGGTATACCTCGAAATATGATACCCCTAGGTGTGATACCACAGCTTAACGATTGGGGTAGGTATACTGTGCCACCATACCCCACCCAACAATGGCCAAACACCAGTTTAACGATGGGATTTGATTTTTTTTTTTTTAAACCAATTTTGATGATATTTTAGACTAACATTGTGTGTTTAGGTTGATTTATAAACTGTTTTTAGACTTTGATGAATGTGTTTTAACCATAGGTGGGGTGAACATTGTCATTCTTTGGTAAAATTTACTAAGTTTGATTTTTCCCAGACTTATGTTTGACGATTTTCAGATTTTTTTTTATTGTATTTAGTGAGTTATTTACTGGTGTTAGGCTTTGGTTAGCTTCTTTTACAGCTGTTAGGCCATTTAGATTGGCTTTAAACTTGTTTTTTGGTTGGTTTTGGACTTGGTTGGGGGGGGGGGAACCCAAGGCTGAAAAACGCTCCCCATTACTTTACATGTTAAAAGTACCCCAATATGCGATACCCCGCCTGACGATGGGTTTTTACCTAACCAATTGCATCGTTAAACTGGGGTATACCTGTATATTATATAAAGATGCTTTTGACATGTCCTGGTCTTTATGTTTGTGTATTAGTAATGTAACCATAAGTGTAAAGTATGAGGGTAGCTTGATACGTAACTGCCAATTAAGAATGACGAGTGGGGGGGTTGGGTTGGGGAGGTGTATGGGGGAAGGTTGGGAGCTGGGGTAGAGGTGGGTGGAGCTCGTTTCGTCCCCTCCTCCCGTCTTCCATGGATTTATAGGGGTATGAAGGGGGTACCCTTTGAGCAGAAATTATTGATTGTAAGTGTACATGGTCATTAGGTAAACACTTAAAATGATACAAGTTTTTGTTTTACTCACCAGAAATGCATACAAGTGTAGATGAATAGTTGCAGGCAGAGCAAGTGAAAGCCAGATAAATCCTTGGATAAAGCCCAGAAAAAAAAAAAAAAAAAAAGACCAGAAATATTAGAAAAATTTCACCTTCGGAGTATTGGGATTTTTGGATTATTGGTGGCTGGATTAGAGGACTTTTACTGTATTTGCTGTGACACCCATGTCATATTTGTAAAAAGATTAAGGGATGAAAATTGTAAGGAAGTGTTTTTTTTTTTTTTTGTGCCAGCAGAGAGCGAATGGGTCCCAGTGCCACCAAAGGAAAAGAAGGAGAAGGAAAAGGAAGAGGACAAAGTGTTCCAGAAGCCTTCAGGCCCGGTAAGATAATAAGATTGATATAAAGTAGCGTAATGCATGTATTGAAGTAGCTTATGTATGTACAGTTATAGCTTGGCATATGTGAATATAGTTTATTGTTAACTGAATTAAGAAGCAAAACACAAGTGGTTTTGAAAGTACGCTGTATCATAATGATTCTGTTTGAAGGATGTGGTCAGCCTCTCACAATTCATGATTAAATATCCAGGGGAGGGATTAACCCCTTATGGGCGGGCAACTTATCAATTATACCACCGTGTGGGGCGGCATATTTTTGGAAAAATAAAGTATCAAGGAATAAGCCTAAACATGAATAAATCAATGAAAATGGATGAAAAACGAAGGCAAGAGGTGTTACATGCCTGGTAATACGTCTCCGCTGGCAGTGGGAGAAGGAGGGGAGGAGTGAGGGAGGAGAGCGGGCAGGCAGCTTATCACCTGGCGCACCTTGGGCAAGGCTAGCAAATTATTCACTCATTTGCTTTTTCTTCACCACTGAACACTATATTTATCATTTATGCATTCTTTACACTATTTGTTGTCTTCAAAATATATGTGTTTTCTATTTTACTTGAACACTTCTATCTATCTATCTATTGCCAGACGCCTCAATCCCGTTTGGGGTGGCCACAAACAAATCGCCTCCAAGTCGCCCTGTCCCCCGCCATTTCACTCCCCTGCTCCCAGCTCACATCCCCCTCTCTCATATACCTCTCCACCCCATCCCTCCATCTCATCCTCGGCCTCCCCCTCCCTCTTTCCCCCTCCACCTCACTCACATACACTCTCTTCGTCAGTCTTTCACCCTCCATCCTCTCCACATGGCCAAACCACCTCAGTGTGTTCCTCATAACGCTTCCTATCACATCCACATCAACACCACAACGCTCCTTTATATCCTCATTCGTCAGCCTGTCTCTCCATGTGACTCCACAGGCTCCTCTTAAATAACTCATTTCCACTGCTCTCACTCTTGACTTGTGTCCTTCCAACAACGTCCAAGCTTCACTTCCGTACGTTAGAGTTGGTATCACAATACTGTCATGTAGTAACTTTTTCACTTCCATGCTCACTTCCCTGTTTCTTATCACTGCTTTCAAGGAACCAGCAACCCTTCTTCCCTGCTGTACCCTTTCAAGCACTTCACCCTCCAAACCTCCATCCTTACTCATCACACTACCCAAGTACTTAAACGTACTCACGTTTTCCAATTCCTCACCATCCAACCTCGCTGTACATTCACTGACTTCACCTCTCTCAAAGACCATCACTTTACTCTTCCCTACATTCACCTTTAGATTCCGTTTCTTACACACTCTCCCAAACTCATCCACCAAGCCTTGCAGCTCTCCTTCGTCTTCACTCAACAACACAGTATCATCTGCAAACAACAGTACAGGGAGTTTCCAAACACTATCCTCTCTCACCATGGCCACTCCAACATCCACTACCCTACCTTGTACCTCTTTTATTACCCCATCCATTTACAGATTGAACAACCATGGAGACATGACACATCCCTGTTTCAACCCAACCTTCAAAGAGAAAAATTCACTTAGTTCACCATCCACACGCACTGCAGCCTTCACACCATCGTACATACTCTTCACAGCATTCAATAACTTTCCATCTACTCCATATATTCTTAACACTTTCCACAATCCTTGTCTATCCACCCTGTCATATGCTTTCTCCAAATCCATGAATGCCGCATACAACTTCTTTCCCTTCTCTAGAAACTTTTCCACTAAAGATCTGAGAATGAATATCTGATCTACACAACCTCTTCCCTTCCTAAAGCCTCCCTGTTCTTCTCCAACTAATTTCTCTGTTCTTTCTCTAACTCTGTCAATAAGTATCCTACCATACACTTTTCCTATTATACTAAGAAGACAAATGCCCCTATGATTACCACACACTTCTTTTTCCCCTTTTCCTTTGTACGAGGGAATAATTATACCTGACTTCCAATCCTCCGGGACTCTACCTTCCTCCCAGGCCAATCTGCACATCTTCCACATCCATTCTACTACTATCTCTCCCCCATGCTTCAGCATTTCACCACACACTCCATCAATTCCTGGGTCTTTCCCCGATTTAACTTTCTTCATTGCTTCCACAACTTCAATCCTACTGATTTCTTCCTGTCTTCTCACCTCCCTCCTTCTCCCAGCCATTCCCCAGCCACTTACACTCGCATTACTTCCATGCTCTACGTTCAACAATTCCTTAAAGCGTTGTCTCCATCTGCTCACTTTTTCTCCCTTCTCCACTAGTTTATCTATCTATCTATTGCCAGACGCCTCAATCCCGTTTGGGGTGGCCACAAACAAATCGCCTCCAAGTCGCCCTGTCCCCCGCCATTTCACTCCCCTGCTCCCAACTCACACCCCCCTCTCTCATATACCTCTCCACCCCATCTCTCCATCTCATCCTCAGCCTCCCCCTCCCTCTTTCCCCCTCCACCTCACTCACATACACTCTCTTCGTCAGTCTTTCACCCTCTATCCTCTCCACGTGGCCAAACCACCTCAGTGTGTTCCTCATAACGCTTCCTATCACATCCACATCAACACCACAACGCTCCTTTATATCCTCATTCGTCAGCCTGTCTCTCCATGTGACTCCACAGGCTCCTCTTAAATAACTCATTTCCACGGCTCTCACTCTTGACTTGTGTCCTTCCAACAACGTCCAAGCTTCACTTCCGTACGTTAGAGTTAGTATCACAATACT
This sequence comes from Coenobita brevimanus, assembly GCF_032717465.1. Taxonomy (NCBI): domain Eukaryota; kingdom Metazoa; phylum Arthropoda; class Malacostraca; order Decapoda; family Coenobitidae; genus Coenobita; species Coenobita brevimanus. The sequence goes on along the minus strand of NC_136959.1, from coordinate 52,502,242 downwards.
GTCATGTAGTAACTTTTTCACTTCCATGCTCACTTCCCTGTTTCTTGTCACTGCTTTCAAAGAACCAGCAACCTTTCTTCCCTGCTGTACCCTTTCAAGCACTTCACCCTCCAAACCTCCATCCTTACTCATCACACTACCCAAGTACTTAAACGTACTCACATTTTCCAATTCCTCACCATCCATCCTCGCCGTACATTCACTGACTTCACCTCTCTCAAAGACCATCACTTTACTCTTCCCTACATTCACCTTTAGATTCCGTTTCTTACACACTCTCTCAGACTCATCCACCAAGCCTTTCAGCTCCCCTTCGTCTTGACTCAACAACACAGTATCATCTGCAAACAACAGTACAGGAAGTTTCCAAACACTATCCTCTCTCACCAGGGCCACTCCAACATCCACTACCCTACCTTGTACCTCTTTTATTACCCTATCCATGTACAGATTGAACAGCCATGGAGACATGACACATCCCTGTTTCAACCCAACTTTCAAAGAGAAAAATTCACTTAGTTCACCATCCACACGCACTGCAGCCTTCGCACCATCGTACATACTCTTCACAGCATTCAACAACTTCCCATCTACTCCATATATTCTTAATACTTTCCACAATCCTAGTCTATCCACCCTGTCATATGCTTTCTCCAAATCCATGGTAGCCGCATACAACTTCTTTCCCTTCTCTAGAAACTTTTCCACTAAAGATCTGAGAATGAATATCTGATCTACACAACCTCTTCCCTTCCTAAAGCCTCCCTGTTCTTCTCCAACTAATTTCTCTGTTCTTTCTCTAACTCTGTCAATAAGTATCCTACCATACACTTTTCCTATTATACTAAGAAGACAAATGCCCCTATGATTACCACACACTTCTTTTTCCCCTTTTCCTTTGTACACGGGAATAATTATACATGACTTCCAATCCTCCGGGACTCTACCTTCCTCCCAGGCCAATCTGCACATCTTCCACATCCATTCTACTACTATCTCTCCCCCATGCTTCAGCATTTCACCACACACTCCATCAATTCCTGGGGCTTTCCCTGATTTAACTTTCTTCATTGCTTCCACAACTTCTATCCTACTGATTTCTTCCTGTCTTCTCACCTCCCTCCTTCTCCCAGCCATTCCCCAGCCACTTATACTTGCATTACTTCCATCCTCCACGTTCAACAATTCCTTAAAGTGTTGTCTCCATCTGCTCACTTTTTCACCCTTCTCCACTAGTAATCTACCATTTTTATCTTTCACTCCCCTGCTAACTTCACTTCCACTCCCCTGCTAACTTCACTTCCACCCTGTCTTACTCTTTTCACCTCTTTCCAGAACATTTTCTTACAGTCCCTCCACTTTACACTCAAATTCCTTCCAAATTCCTCATCCACTCTCTTCTTACTCTCTCTTACTAATCTTTTCACCTCTCTCTTTCTTTCTACATATAACTCTCTCTTCCACCTCTCAACTTCTTCCACGCCCCTATTTCTCATCCATTCATTGTATGCTTTCTTCTTTTGTGCCACAGCCCGTTTCCCCTCTTCAGTCCACCACGCTGTTCCTTGCACCCCCCTCCGTCTTCTCTTCCTTCCACACACCACATCACATGCTGCACATATTTCTTCTGTAAATATTCTATACACACCTTCCACGTCCCCCATCTGCTCCAATTCATATTTGCCCAATCGTTCCTCCACTTCTCTCTTATACTCTGCCTTTTTCTCATCCTCTTGTAACCTTTCCACTCTCCTTGCAACTACTCCTTCCTCTCGTCTTTCCCTTCTTCTATTCCTCCATCTTACTTGAACTTTAATTCTGGCCACCACCAAGTAGTGGTCAGAAAGTCCACTCCCCCAACCTCTATACACTCTTGCATCCTTTACACATCTTCGCATCCTTTCATCCACACACACATAATCAATCATTGCCTTCCTTTCATTCAGTTCACCACCCACCCTTCTCATCACTCGCCATGTATACCTGTGGATCATTTTATGCCTGAAGAGGGTATTAGCTATCACCAACCCCCTCCCAACACAAATGTCCACTAACGCACTCCCATTCTCATCTACCTCAGCAGGCACACCCCACTCACCAACTATTCCATCCACCTTCACATTCCCAACTTTACCATTCATATCACCAATCAAAAACACTCTCTCATTCCTTCCAAACTTTTCCATGCACACTTCTACATTTGTCCAGAACTCTTCTCTCACTCTTCTAGCATGATCTTGCGTTGGCGCATACACACACACACAATCGCCCACATATGTATTCCAACTTTCAACTTTACCCACACAATCCTTGATCCAACTGATCCATACTGTCTTATGCTCCTCTTCCATCTTTTACTCACAACTATACATACTCCTTCCTTTGCCCTCTCATTCTCACCTACTCCTGCACATATACGCCATCCATACTCCCATTCTCTCACACTTTCTCCTCTCCATTTTGTTTCAGTTATTCCACATACATCCACTTTCGCATCCTCAAGCACCTGGACAATCTCTCTCTCTTTCACCTCATCATTTGCTCCCCTTACATTCCACGTTCCAGTTGCAATGTCCTTTGTCCGGTCCTTGGTCATCATCGTTTGGTCAGTCCTTGTCCGAGGCTTCTCGTTTGTTTGTTTTTAGTTAGTTGTTTTCCGGGGAGGGGCACTAACCCTCCGGCAACCCTTTTAGTCGCCTTTTACGACAAGCAGGGATACTGGGGGAGTATTCTTGAAAAGCCCCCCTACCCCCAGGGGGTAATATACCATTTTTATCTTTCACTATTTAACTTGAACAAATATAACACTTCAGCTTATATATATATATCCTATTTTACTTGTTTCAAGGCTTAGGAGAGTAGAAGGAAGGACAATAGGTGACAAGGATGCCTCATCACCCAATTTCACCAATAAATTAGGACTGAAAATGGCTGGATGTTACATAACATCACCCGCCTCCTCACGCACTGACATTGCGTAACATTGCCCGCCTGTTAGGGGTTAATAGCCAAGTAGCAAAACTGCTTTTATGTTTGTAATATGTCAAATGTATGGGACCTGTATGTTTGTAATATGTCAAATACATGGGATCTGCCTAAGAATGTCTTGCTGTATAATTATTATGCAAGGGATTAGGTAGAGCATATGGAATGTGTTCACAGAGACCAGTGGTAACTAATAAGAAAATGAGCATGGAAGTAAAAAGTCTGCATGATAGTACTGAGGTGCTGATGAGAGGCCTACACATAGTGACACTGTATATCCTTGTGGAGTGAAGCATCTGTGGTGTCCACCCAGAAACCATACCTCCTTATACAGTATTTTCCTATACCTTGGTGTGGGGAAGATCCCTGGTCTCCCTCTGGTAAGGTGCTGTCTACCATAAGGGAACACTGGTTTCTTGCAAGGTGAATTTACTTGTGGGACAACCCCACAGATGCAGTTGCTTACTTGTGGTCAGTGGATCTGCTTGGCCAGACAGACCAGGGGTAAGCAACAGCAACTACACCTGTGTTGTCATCTCCAGTCTATGATATGGAAATGAAGCTTGGACCACATTGTCAAGACATATCAAGAGTGAGAACAGCAGAAATGAGTTACATGTATCTGAGTGGAGCATGTGGATATGCATGGAAAGACACGGGAGTACAGTTTTGAGGATGTGAAGGAGTGCTTTGGTGTTGGTGTGAATGAACTAGAAAACATTAGTAGAAATACTTTGAGATGGTCTAACCATGTGGAGAGGATGGAGAATAAGGGACTGTCTAAGAGATTATTATGTGATTGAAGTTGAGATGGAGGGATGGCGTGAATACATTTATGGGAGAGGGGTATGTGAGTTGGGGAGGGAAGCCAGATGGCAGAGGAAGAGTGACATTAAGGTCCTTCATTTGTGGCCACCCCTTATAGGATTAAAGTGTCTGGAAATATGTAGACAAATAGACAGTTTAAGTTATGTGTAATGGGAATGGATGTGGAATATAGTAATTATGCTGTATGAGATAAGTGCTAACAGTTCGTATCTTAAAGCTTGAATGGTGCTGTGGTGAGTGTGTTATGAAGTTGAGCACCATGAATCACACAGTGTACAGTAAGAGTCCTAAAGGGAGGGGAGTAATTCTGCTGGATACCCAAGAAAGCCATTCCATCTCCTCTTTCTGTTCTTGAGGTTTACCAATGTGATAATATCAACAAGAAGACAGTATTCAATCTACTGCTTATCATATTCTTATTATGCAGCTGCATTTGGGTTGGTAATTTTGTAAAAACCTTGAACTGCTGTTTGTTAAAAACGGAATAGTCAAAGCTCCTTGATTGTATGAATTGATCCGCCAAAATACCACAGTAATGAAAGTCTGAAATAACCAAGTAAAACATTAACCCGCCCTGTGCCAGTGCTATTTTAAAATGGCGTTACGCAACTGCGCGCTCAGTGTCAGTGCTGTTTTAAAACGTCTTTTTTTCCAAAAATCATGGACAGTGCAATTTTCAAACTAGGCGCGCAAAAATTGGTGAGGATGTATGTCAACTCTTCCACCACCTTGCCTCAGGCTCTCAGGCCTATACACTCATGCGCTGAATCATCGCCCTTGTTGTGCCTCACTCTGCTTGTACCACTCATACTATACAACCATGTCTCGCCGTGGTCTCTGACGAGGAGATTCAGGAGCTCCTGAAGGTGCCCTACATGGCGAAAGCGACGTTGACGACAACGTGCAAGATGAGGATTATGTGCAACCGGAAGATGAAAGTACTATTGAGGAGGAAATACCCACACCAAGGAAATACATGTATGTGGGGTATGCTAGTACCCGAGGGATGAGGCCATCAGCACCTCGTCGCCTAGCCCTATGTGACGAAGAGGAGAATTCAGAGGAGGAAAGTGAGGCTTCTAGTATTCCTGGGTGGTTGGGGAAGCCGAGGATTTCCTCATGTGGGGTTGGAAGTGTTAGGAGGAAGAAAGGGAGATTTGGGAATATTCCACTGCTGGGGACACAGGTGAGTCATCTCGCCCATGCTATCCCTCGCACCCACATGACCCAGGCCACCCTAGCACTTCAGGACAAAGTGTTCCCCCATTCCCCACACCCAGCACATCCACAGAAAGTGTTCCCCAATTCCCTACACCAGCACATCTTGTGAAAGTGTTCCTCCTTTTGCTACATTTCCCAGCACATCGAGGGAAAGTGTTCCCCCGTCCCCCACACTTCCCAGCACCTCTAGTGAGACTTTTCCCTCCTTCCCCACACTTCCCCACGCTTCCCCATGGCCCTTGGATGAGGGAGGTGATGAAGTAATGTTGTTATCGTAAGTGTAAGATGATGTATTCACAGTAAGACACTCAGAAATACTCTTACAGTGTCTGTGTATACTGAAGGCATGTTGTAAATAATTTACCATAAGTGTAAGTGCAGTACATAGTGAAGTAAAGTTGTATGTAAGTTACCATAAATGTAAGATGAAGGATGCACTGTGAGAGAGATACATGACAGGTGACAGGTGTTGCAGTACTAAGTGATTTATATGGGAAAAAAAGATGTTTCCTGTATGAAATCCGGTGGAAAAAAAAGATTTTTATGTGTATGAAGTAAACTGAAAAGTGTAAAAAACGTTCCTAGACCTTCCCAGACTAACACTGGCCAGAATACCTGAGTTTACCTTTATAGAAAACGTGGTTTTCTCTCACCTTCGCTGCAGTTCTTCTGGGAAACCACACCTGAGGGGCGGACCGGGGACTTCCAGAAAATGCACGTCTAGCCTCCGATGAGTCTTTTAATGGTCATATTGTTTTTTTTTTTCACATCAAAATCTATCATTTTAGCCTTAAAAAAAAAAAAAAAAGAAAAAAGAAAATAATAAAAAAAAAAATCGAAAATTGGCCGGCACTGTGTGCCATTTTATGTCTGGGGTGTCCGACACGCAGCGGGTTAAATGGAAATAAATGTAATTGGTTCAGGGCCCACAAGGTTACACTCATGTTTTTTGCCAAGTACCTGAATAATAATAACAGAACAGAGTGGAGGGACTGGATCAGTGATGTTTATACTAATTATTCTACTCAATCATGAGTACCTTTGTGAGCCAGCACTCTTAACTGTGTATTTTGTGTGTGAATATCAAATTCTCATAATTCAGCATTCCTATTTACCAGTTTCTGTTCTTGTGAATACAACACTTAGCATTTCTTGTTCTTTTAGTTAAGCTTCATCTCATCTCATCAGCTGTTTGAGTGTCCACTGCAGGACCGGCCTATCCCTACCAAAGTGGGAACGATACAGCCAATGTATCTCTGCCAAGTGGCTTAGGCTGTCTGGTAGAGATTGTAGGGTGAGAAGTGCTTGTAAGTGTAATTGTTGTGTTGGAGTGGCTTTGGATGTGTGTAGTCTGTGAACGAAGTGTAATTGGCCCAGGCAAGCTGACTGGGTGCAAGCATACTTTATTGTATGCGACACTGGTTCAACCACAGCACCCCTTGTGTCTGCCAATGCAGTACCTGGCCAGAAGAATGCTCCCAAAGTTTTTTACTCTGGCGGGGCGCGAACCCTCGTTCTTCAGAGTACGAAAATGCACACTTTACCACTGTACCACTGAGGCTCCTTACCTTTAAATAATTCTGGTAACACTTCAAAGTATTCTTAATTACTATCACAGCCAATTCAGAGGCTTACTTTCATTACTGGTATCAACTGAGGCATTTTATATGTGAGTGGGTGTACATAAAACATAATTACGTTTTGCATGTTGAAACCAGGTTCCTGCGAGGCATGCTATTTCCCTAGTAACAGATATTTAGCTACCTAGTGACCTTCTACACTGGTTGCCTGTATCTTTACATATATTTTCACCCACCCATCTGGTTAAAATGGAGTATTAACCCCTACACCGCGGGCATGTTTACCAATGTTTTGCGTGTGCCGCGGGGTTATTCGGGCTCCAACAGACTCTCAAAAAATATTTGCCAAAAATCAGTTATTACTCCTAGAATAATAAAATTACATATGCTTATGGCACATACCTTCAGCTTTCTCCTGGAATGTTTGTTGAGCCTTCGTCGGTTACCGTAGGACTTGTGGAGACCTCTGAAGTTGGGTAACGAAGTCTCCACTTTACACTTCCCGACAACCCGTAATATGATTACCACAGCCAGATATTAACACTATAAACACTACTCTATGATTTTCAAGTAGTTTGGGATCCATACTCCAAAAAAAAAACCACTGTGAAAGCAATGAAAATTACGAGCGCGTCTGACCGTCGCACTTGCGCTAGTTCGCTCTTGGTATTCTGTCATTTATTATTCATAAAACCCCTCACACTTTATATTTCTATTACTGTATAACACTTATATATATCTACAGTCTTTATCCATAAGTTTCCTTCAGTAGTATTAGTTTATTGTCACTGTAGGGATTCAATTTCTTTCAGTAAAATACGTAGCATTCACTTTCTCGTCCTGTATACTAGCATTGAGAGTGAATGTCACTTTCATCTTTACTCTCATAACTCATAGTATTCAGACATGCTAGAGTGAAACTTTCACTTTCATTACTCCTAGGGTATATACTCGTATTCTTATAATACTACTCATTTACATTTCTATTTACGTTCTCTATTTTATTTACGTTATTTACATTTCTATTTTATTTACACTGTGTTATGCGCTGTCACTTGAAGTAACTTATAAAACTATTTTCCACTGTTCACGTATATTTACATTCATTACTTTCACTTGCTGTTTACACATTATTTACAATTCCACTTGCACTGTTTTACTCAATAGAAAGATCGTAGTCACTCCTTTATCAATTGTCAGCCCTTTACCTCTTTCCACACGAGGTTTAGTAGGGGGTAAAGGTCACAGGGCCCTTTTCATGGGGGTGAAAAGTCCCTGAAGTCAGCAAGAGCAAACAGACGTACCTCCACTTCGGAAGATGAGAGTGAACTGATAAGGGAGGGCCAGGGTGGTGACCTACCTAGGGAAATTCAGTACTACCAACGTTAGCTCTTGACACAGCTAATTTATAGCAGTGAAATGATTGGCAGGAAATCTAGACAATACATAATAAATTAGGTAGTTCCAGGTGAATGTAAATATCACTTAGGCTTCTCCCTTCCCTCCTTATATGTATATTTATTACGAAAATAGATTATACGGCATATTTCAAGGGGAAATAAACAGCGAAAATTAGCGAACGAGTGCACGTGAGGTGTTGTCAGGTGATAATTAGCCAATTCCAGGTGTATGGCACTCTCACTTACCTTATTTCTTTCTTGTATATATTATTTGGTATAAGAATAGGGCATAGGGCTTATTTCAATGGATGAAATCAGTGAAAAATTCCAGGGAAGATTTACTTAGCGTAGCACGGCCGGGCAGGTGAGAGGATAGGGTAATGGAGGGGGGGTAGGGAGGGGAGCCAAGAATGGGGAGAAATGGCTAGATTGTCAACAATGGATGGGAGTACAGATGAGATTAGGAGTGCTGATTAGTGTTGGACATTGGCAGTACTGATAGATGATACAAGCCCCCACTTGGAAGCCCAGGTGAATTCAAAATAACACAGAATCACAAAAGCGACACCCCGCGGTATGATCCCTTGCTCCCAAGCGTCATGAAAGTGACGCCTTCGGTTAAGGGGTTAATGGCTGTTTGGAGGATTTAATGCAGTAAGACATTTGTATTATTTGTCTGTTCTATATACCTAGGCTGCTTCCCCCAAAGAAAGAGAGGTAACCGATACAGGACAACACACTCCTAATTTACACATTGCCACACACACATTTATTTGTATCTTAGCCCCAGGGGGAGAAGGGACAGATCCTCACTGCACCACACCGTATGAGGGTCGACTGCGCAGTGCAATCAGCTACATCCACAGCAGGGCCAGCCAGCAGAGTTGATGTACGTCTACTGCATCATAATGGACCCCTCCTCTTTACCCGCACCTTACCTGATAAGCCCATCAGACCTATTGCGGGAGAATATCCCCTCAGGGCTGCGTCACCATTTATTAATTCACAATTTCTCTCCAGACATTCCTATCATGCACAGCCACTCATCCTTGCTCAACAGACATCCCTTGTGCATCTAATGCTATCATCACACTTTCCATCCATCCTATTCGTGGTCTTCTTCTCAATCTTACACCTCTCACATCAAATCCAGGTATCTTTTTCTTCAATCGCTTTTCATCCATTCTCTCTGTATGCCCAAACCATTGCCAGACTCTCTGCTCAGGTCGATTAGCCATCTCCCGCATGACTCCAGTTCTTCTTCGCACTTCATCATTTCTCACCCGATCCATACGCGTCACTCGACACATACTCCTCAGACACCTCATCTCCATTACATTCAAACTTTTCCTCTCTGCTACACCCATATGCCATGTTTCAGCCCCATATAACGCAGTTGGTACCACAACACCCTCATACAGCCTTCTCTTTACATCCATTCTAAGCGAACAACATCTAAACACTTTTTTCATTCCTCCCAGCACCTTTCCTACTTCATTCACTCTAAACTTCCCTTCTACATCTATTCTTCCATCCACAGCAACATGTGACCCTAAATACTTAAAACGCTCTACCTCCTCAAGCAACTCACCATCCAAAACTCTGTTCATCCTCCTACCATCTACCAAACTCGTACACTTCATCACTCTACTCTTATTCTCATTTACTCTCAATTTCCTCCATTCACACATCCTTCCAAACTCCTCTGCCAACTGTCTCAATCTCTCCTCTGAATCAGCCACCAGTGCAGTATCATCTGCAAACAGCAGCTGATTCAGATTCCACTCTCTACCATCATCATTCACCAGACTCAGTACTCCTCCTAACACTCTCGCATTCACCTCCAGTACAACACCATGCATATAAATGTTAAACAACCAAGGCAACATCACACATCCCTGCCGCAGCTCCACACTCATGGGAAGCCAGTCACTCACAGTATTGCCCACTCTTACATATGCTCTACTATTTACACAAAAACTTTTCACTCCCTTTAACAACCTACCATCAAGTCCATACAATCTCAAAACAGTCCACAAAACCTCCCTATCAATTCTATCATACTCTTTCTTTAAATCCATGAACACCCAAAAGACATCCTTATCTTTCGCTAAATACTTTTCACACACCTGTCTCATAGCAAACACCTGATCCACACATCCTCCCTTTCTGAAGCCACACTGCTCATCAGTAATCACTCCCTCTGTACCCTTTCTGACTCTCTTAATTAACACTCTGCCATACACCTTACCTACAACACTCAACAAACTTACACCCCTGAAGCTAGTACATTCATACTTATCACTCTCATCTTAATACAGTGGAACCACACAAGCACTTGCTCATTCAGTCAGCAACTTACCACTCACAAAACACACATTCAGCAATCTTACTAACGACTCAACAAGTGTTGTTAAATTCATCGATGTATGTTGTTCACAGTTACTGAGTTTTTTTTTCTCTCTCTCTTCTCTCTCACTGCAAGAAAGAGCACAGTATTGCTGTGGATTTCTTTGATTTTCCACAATTTTTCTTTTATCTCTACTGCCATCAACATGATTTTACCCTCTTTATTGAAGGTTATGCAGGGGGAGAGATGGTAGTAAATTGGAAATAGAAGGTGTACAAATTGACCTAGGAGGAGGATTGGAGGTCATGTATGATTATTCCCCTGTTCCTCTGTTTTTTAGTTCGTACAATGAGACAGGGAATAGGAAGGGATGGTGGATTCAGTTATCTCCGTACCCTGAAGATTGGGTCCATGAATGTGCGTGGATGTAGTATGATTGCGGCTAAAAAGGGGGAGATTGGGAGAATGTTTGTGAGAAGAAAATTGGATGTGTTAGCTTTGAGTGAAACAATGGTGAAAGGGAAAGGTGAGTCTAAGTTTGGAAGTGTGAATGGAAGGATGTCAGGTGTTGATAGAGGAAGGGCGAGAGAAGGTGTGGCCATGTTAGTGAGCCCAGAAGTGCAGCAATGTGTGATTGAATGGAAAGAGGTGTCATCGAGACTGATGTGAGTGAAAACGAAATTTGGACATGAGTTGTGGATATCTGTGAGTGCATGTGGGCATGGTAGTGAAAGGGGTGCAGAAGAGATGGAGTCTTTCTGGAATGTTGTTGATGAGTGTCTGCAGAGTTTTGGAGTGAATGTGAATGTGGTAATGATGGGAGATCTGAATGCTAGAGTGGGAAATGTAGCAGTTGAAGGTGTAGTTGGTATGCATGGTGTGCCTGGAAGAAATGAAAATGGAGAACGAATGATAGAGATGTGTGTTAAGCGAGAGATGGCGATTGGAAATACCTTGTTTGAGAGGAAAGATATTTATTAGTATGCACGGGTGAGACAGGAGGGTGGAAGGGTTGTTGAAAGAGCATTGATGGACTGTGTAGTTGTGTCCAGGAATGTAATAGGAAGATTGTTGGATGTGAGAGTTTTGAGAGGGGAGGATGGAGGTATGTTTGACCACTACCTGGTGGAGGAAAAGATAAGAGTAGGTAAGAGATGAGTGAGAGCTATGAGAGTCAGGTGTGACAAGGAGGATTTGAAAGTGAGTGGGTTGGATATAAGAGAGAAAATAATAGAGTATCAGGAGAAGTTGAAAGATGAGTGGAATGCAGTGAAAGATCAGGAAAATGACAGTGTGGAGGAGGAATGGCAGTTGTTCAAGAGTGCTGTGGTGGGGCATGCGGAAGAGGTGTGTGGTGTGAGACGAGTGGGTGGTGTTATAAGAAAGGGAAGTGAATGGTGGTGTCAAGAAGTAAGTATGGCTGCGGCTGAGGAAAGACATGCATATGAAGTGTGGCTGCAGAGGAAGGATGAGGTGTCATATGAGAGGTATAAGGAAAAGAGGAATAGAGCGAGAAGAACTGTGCGTGATGCTAAAATGGCAGCAAATGAGAGGTGAGGTAGGCGGTTGACTGAAAATTTTCAACAGAATAAGACAATGTTTTGGAAGGAGGTGAAAAGGGTGCGAAAAGGAGAGTCTGAGAAGGAGGAGTGAGCAAAAGTAGAGGATGGAAGGATGTTAATTGAGATGGATGCGTAAGGAAGAGATGGGCAGAGTATTTTGAAAAGTTGTTAAATATAGAGGAGGAACGGGAGGCTGAGATTGTGGCAGATGGAAGAGTACAAGGAATAAGTGTGTTGGGAGAGTTGAATGATTCTTTGATCACAGTGGAGGAACTGGAGGAGGCGGTAAAGGAGATGAGAGCAGGGAATGCTGCAGGTATGGATGGGTGTGCTGTGGAATGCCTGAAAGGTAGTGGAGCGACTATTGTTGAGTGGTTAGTGAGATTGTTGAATGTGTGTTTTGTGAGAGGTAGGGTGCCAGTTGACTGAGCAAGTGCTTGTATGGTTCTGTTGTATAAAGATAAGGGTGATAAGTATGAGTGTACTAGCTCTAGAGGTACAAGTCTGTTGAGTGTTGTAGGTAAGGTGTATGGTAGAGTTAATTAACCCCTTAAACCGGCTGTGTACGGCCGATCCCCCCGCTGTGGCGGGGTTGTAGCGGGGTCTGAGTACCTGTGGGAAAATATTTGCCAAAAATCAGAGATTAACCCTAGAACATTAAAATTTTTATGGCATATAGTACTTACATTCAGCTTTCTCCTGAGACAGATGTTGAGCCTTCGTGGACTACCAAAGGACTTGTGAAGACTTGCAAAGTTGGGTAACAAAGTCTTCACTTTCACACCTCCAGAAACCCGGTTTTCTTTCTGCCACAGCCTCAATCTGTCACAGTTCACTTTATACAACAACGTACAGGTTGTTTGGAATCCGTATTTGTACAATAAACACTGAAAATAAGGCTATAATGAACGGAGCGCACGGCCGACATGCAGCGCGGCAGCGATCTTCCCGTCACTGAACACACATTTCCCTTTTCACGGCTAAAAACACGTATACTACATTATTTTCCTTCATAGTACTTCGCAAAGGCTCGCTTGGCACTATTACGGCCCTAAAAATCACTGTCACTGCCAGTATTGTGAAGCGGGAATGAGGAAGACCACCGCGGCGTGAGTTTATTCAGCCTTACGGCAGGCACTTTATTCTCGCTCCGGTCGGCCACTCGCACTTCATTTCTGTCGCTCACTTTCACTCTAGCTGTCAGTTTTTTGCCTTATTCATCAGTGTCACTGTCCATTGTTATAAAAATAATATTTTCTACACAACAAACTGTCACTGTCAGAACATAGAATAGGAACATATGCTTTCAACTTCTTACACTGGAGTGACTGTCACTCGCAATACTTATATTATTACTATGTACAATTATTTACACAAAAAAACACTGCCACTGTCAGTGCTTTTACAAGTACATACACTAATTTACACTCATCAGACTGTCACTGTCAATACGTAAAAGAAAACTAAACACTAGTATCACTGTCACTCTCAGTATTATTTTCAAGAATCTTACCCTTATTTTCAATATCTAGTCAGGCTGTGGTAGTCAAAGAAACACGGGTAAGCACAGAGGGGAATTTTGCACTCTTTGCACTGCAAGGAGGTGCGCGTAAATGTTCTGTCCTGCCTGGTAGTGTGGCTGCACACATGACACCTCCTGAGTGCTTTTCCCCTCTTGGCAGTGGCAGGCAGTGGCTCCAGGCAGTGTCACTGAAGGTAGGCCTGACACTGTAGGCGGTCTGGAGGTGTGTGTGGGTGGCGCCTGGGACCTGATGGCAGTACCTGCCCATAACGCTGAAGCAGCTGGTAGACACAAGTCTTGGAAAATCGTCGGAGAGAGTAGTTTGCTGGCTTCCTGTTCTTGATCTTATACAGGATGAAGGCGTTCAGCATGCACATATCAATCAAGTGCAAGAACACCTTCCTGTACCAGCGACGGTTCCTCCTCAGGCAGTCTATCTCTCCGATCATCATGTCAGACTTGTCCACCAGCCGCATATTGACGTTGTAGTCAATGACAGCATCAGGCTTCATCACAGGCTCGCCAGTCCTTCTGTCGACCTTCCCTGTGGCCAGCATTTCCCCCTTGTGTACTGTGGTGAGCACATTCACGACTCTCTTATCGTGCCACCTGATCGCCAGCATCTTGTCAGTTTTCTTCAGGTGCACGTCTCCCCGCTTTGATTTTTCAGCCTCGGGGAAGGCAGGATAGTGTGCCCTATTGCTCCTGACAGTGCCACAGGATCCGACGCCGTGTTCAGAAAGGTACTTGGCGAGTTTAGGAGCTGTATAGTAATTGTCCGTATACAGGACATGATTCTCGCCAGAGTACTTTTCCAACAGCACTTTCACCACAGAACCAGAGAATCCAAGGGGGTCAGTCTTGTCCAAATCGACATTGCTGGCGGTGTAAATAACGAAGTCTAAGATGAACCCCGTCTTTCAGTCGCACAGCACGAAAAACTTGATTCCAAAGCGGTGCCGTTTGCTTGGAATATACTGCACAAACCGAAGACGGCCCCTGAACAAAACCAAGGACTCGTCAATCACCACTTTCTTGAAAGGGCGCAGGAACCTCGTAAACTTATCCTTGATCAAGTTCAGGATTCCCCTCACTTTCCATATTGGGTCAGTTCGGGAAGGCTCATCATTGTTCACGAAGTGAAGGTAAGTCATGAGCTGCCTAAAACGATCGCGGCTCATGTATTTATTGAAGATTGGTGTGGGGCAAAGATCGTCTGAACTCCAGTATTCCTCGAGCTTATGCTTCCAATTGTGGGGCATCAATAACATCAAACCAATAAATACAAAGAGTTCCCTGATCGTTAGAGGCACCCATGCTGCCATCCGCGACGTGGATGGCGTTGCAGCTTCACCTTCTCCTTCACGAACTGCAGCAGATTGCCCCTCGTACCTGTTCGTCTCGGTACAAATCTGCTCCATTGCCTCGTTATCCAGGAAGGGCAACAGGTAGTCCAAGCATTCACCATCCTCTGGGACAGGGAAGTCAGCCTGAATTCCACACCCATTGTCATCAAAGGGCAGATCTTCCGGCACAAAATCTGAGCCCTCTGACCACACGAAGGCATCAAGAGTGCCCTGCCTAGGCTGGGAGGTGCTGGGGGCGGCGGGGGGTGAGGCAGGTCGTGTGGGAGTGGGTGAGGCAGGCGGTGAGACAGTGCGTGAGGCAGAGGCTGTCCTAGGTCGTGTTGGTGTAGTGGTGGTGGTGGTTGGGAGATAAGCACAGGGTTCAAGGTCACTCGCGGTGGCGTGACTGGCGAGTTGCCTAGTGCGAGTAACCTTAGGAGCTAGCCTTACACTAGGGGACAAAGTTCTAGCCCTACTAGCACGAACACTGGGCCTACGGAAACCTCTACTACGTAAACTCGACTGTCTACTTCCCTTCCGAGGTGGTGAAAGCGACTCCGAAGACTCCGGAGAAAGGGCAGCTGAAGAGGAGGACGAGAGAATGGGGCTGGGAGTGCGTGGCGGGCTGGCGGTGGCGTGACGTGGTGTAGGGGACAATGGCTGTGAAGCGGGGTCACCACTTCTTTTCCTCTTGGCCCCCTTTCCATATTCTAGGCCCCTTTTCACAGGAGCCTTGCCTGTTGAGGTGCTTGGCACAGAAATAGTCACTTCTGGCACCTCAGACTCAGCACTCAATTGCGTGTCCGACTCTGCCAGGCTAGACCAAACACCGACGTCACTTCCATAATCCATGGACGCTTTCAATAATTCACTAGCTATTGCTGAGTCACTCAGTCCCTTAGCAGTTCCTTGTAAGGTTTTGTACGGGGTGGAGGTCACAAATCCCTTTTTCAGAGGGCTGGAAAGCACAGACTCGGAAGAGCTTGAATTGGACATGGTGTCACCTTGAAAGATTCGCGTGGACTGACACTAAACAGGGGCAAACCGCGCGAAAAAATGCTAGTGTGACAACTGGGGAAACAAGCGTTTCCAAATAGCATAAAGTGCTTGCGAGAGGAAGGCGCAGATTGACACGTATGAGCCGTCTGCGCGCTGCCATATCGCACGACGAGGGAGGGCCGGCCAGCGGTGCGTGGGTGGGTAAAAAAAATGAAATTTGGCAACAACTGAGGTCAGTAGTACAAAGGTCAAGTGTGCTAAAAGTAGCTCAAGGGTGGCGGTACTGATAGACAATACCAGCTGGAGCCTGCTGGCCCGCGGTTATTCAAAATTTACTAGAATCGCAAACGCGACGATCCGCCGTTGTGTCCTTTGGGCCGAGCGTCGCAAATGAGACGATCCGCATTTAAGGGGTTAAAGAGTGTTAGAGAGGGTACAGAGGGAGTGATTGCTGATGAGCAGTGTGGCTTTAGGAGAGGGAGGGGATGTTTGGATCAGGTGTTTCTATGAGACAGGTGTGTGAAAAGTATTTAGCGAAAGGTAAGGATGTGTTTTGAGCATTCATGGCTTTAGAGAAAGCATATGATAGAATTGATTGGGAGGCTTTGTGGACTGTTTTGAGATTGTATGGACTTGATGGTAGGTTGTTAGAGGGAGTGAAAAGATTTTATGTAAATAGGGCATGTGTAAGAATGGGAAATTCAGTGAGTGATTGTTTTCCTGTGGGAGTGGGGCTGCGGCAGGGATGTGTGATGTCGCCTTGGTTGTTTAATATTTATATGGATGGTGTTGTAAGGGAGGTGAATGTGAGAGTGTTAGGTGGAGTATTGAGTCTAGTGGATGCTGATGGTAGAGATTGGAATCTGAATCAGCAGCTGTTTGCAGATGATACTGCACTGGTGGCTGATTGAGAGGAGAGATTGAGACAGTTGGTAGGGGAGTTTGGAAGGGTATGTGAAAGGAGGAAATTGAGAGTAAATGAGAATAGGAGTAGAGTGATGAAGTGTACGAAATTGGTAGATGGTAGGAGGATGGATATACTGTAGTTTTGAATGGTGAGTTGCATGAGGTGGTAGAATATTTGAGGTGTTTAGGGTCACATATTGCTGTGGATGGAAGAATAGATGTAGAAGTGAAGTTTAGAGTGAATGAAGTAGGAAAGGTGCTGGGAGGAATGAAGAAATTGTTTAGATATCGTTCATTTAGAATGGATGTAATGAGAAGGCTGTATGAGATCTAGTGGTACTGATACGTCATATAGGGCTGAAACATACAAAATGGGTGTAGCAGAGAGGACTGGTTTGAGTGTAATGGAGATGAGGTGTTTGAGGAGTATGTGTGGAGTGACATGTATGAATCAAGTGAGAAATGAAGTGTGAAGGAGAGTTGGAGTTATGCGGGAGATGGCTGATGGAGTTGAGCAGAGAGTGTTGCGATGGTTTGGGCATATGGAGAGAATGGATGATGAGCAATTGGTGAAAAAAGATAACAGGATCGGATATAACAGGTGTAAGGCTGAGAGGAAGGCCATGTATAGGCTGGATGGACAGTGTGAAGAGAGCGTTGGTTGCAAGAGGGATGTCTGTTAAGCAAGGAAGAGTGGCTGTGTGTGATAGGAATGATTGGAGAGAAATTGTGAATGAATAATTGATGACAACGGCCTCGAGGGGATATTCTCCCGCATTTGGTCTGATCATGTAATCAAATCAGATGTGGGTAAGCGGACGGGTCTGTGATGATGTGGTAGGGATAAACTAGCTCTGCTGTCGGGTCCTGCTGCGGATGTCGCAAGTTGCATTGCGCAGTTGACTCTTGTGTGTTGTGGTGCAATAAGGATCTGCCCCTTCTCCCCTTGGGGCTAAGATATGAATAAATGTGTGTGTTTCGATGAGTAAATTGGGAGTGTGTTGTCCTGTCTTGGCTACCTCCCTTTCTTTGGGGGAAGCAGCCTAAGTATATAGATAGATAGACAAAGGAAAAAGGGAAAAAGAAGTGTGTGGTAATTATAGGGGCATTTGTCTTCTTAGTGTAGTAGAAGAAGTATATGGTAAGATACTTATTAATAAAGTGAGGGAAATGACAGAAGAATTAGTTGGAGAGGAACAGGGAGGTTTTAGGAAGGGAAGAGGTTATGTAGATCAGATGTTCATCCTAGAGTCTTTAGTGGAAAAGTTTCTAGAGAAGGGAAAGAAGTTGTATGTGGCCTTCATGGATTTGGAGAAGGCATATGACATAGTGGATAGACAAGGAATGTGGAAAATAATTAAGAATATGTGGCATAAATGGGAGCCTGTTGAATGCCAGAAAGAGTATGTATGAGGATGCTAAGGCTGCAGTGCATGCAGATGGTGAACTGAGTGAATATTTCTATCTGAATGTCGCATTGAAGCAGGGACGTGTCATGTCTCCATGGTTTTCCAGTCTGTATATAGATAGAGTTATAAAAGAGAGACAAAAAAGAGCAGTGGATGTTGGCACAGCCCTAATGAGAGAGGGTAGTGAGTGGAATCTCCCTGTACTGTTTTTTGCAGATGATAATGTTAAGTGAAGATGAAGGGGAACCGCAAGGCTTGGTGAAAGAGTTTGGAAGAGTGTGTAAGAGACAGAATTTAAAGGTGAATGTAGGGAAGAGTTTAGTTGTAGTCTTCAAGAGAAATGAAGTCACAAAGTGCACAGTGCAGTTGGATGAGGAAATGGAAAATGTGAATGCATTTAAGTACTTGGTCAGTGTGATGAATAAGGATAGAAGTTTAGAGGATAAAGTGCTTCAAAGAGTACAACAGGGTTGCTGGTTCTTTGAACGCAGTGATGAGAAATAGGGAAGTGAGCACGGAAGTGAAAAAGTCACTGCATGATAGTGTTGTGATACCAGCTGTTAACATATGGAAGCATAGCTTGGACCATGTTGGAAGGACACTTGTCAAGAGTGAGTGCATTGTAAATGAGTTATTTGAGAGGAGCATGTGTAATTACATGGAGAGACAGATTGACAAATGAGGAAGTGAAAGAGCATTGTGATGTGGATGTGGATATGATAGAAAGCTTTAGAGAAATACATTGAGGTGCTTTGGCCATGTGGAGAGGATGGAGAGCAAGAGACTAACAAGGAGAGTGTATGTGAGTCAGGTAGAGGGGGAAGAGGGAAGGGGAGACCGAGGATGAGATGGAGGGATGGAGAGAGGGGGTTATGAACTGGGGGAAGTGGAGGGGAGGGCAGTGATATGACAGGGGACAGGGTAACATGGAAGCGATTTGTTTGTGGCCACCCCTTATGGGATTAATGTGTCTGGCTCTAGATAGATAGGTCTTGCCTAAGTGATGTATTTGCTGCAGCTATAAAGCAGCAGCAAAATACCATCTCAGCAGTTTTG
Source organism: Coenobita brevimanus (assembly GCF_032717465.1). Taxonomy (NCBI): domain Eukaryota; kingdom Metazoa; phylum Arthropoda; class Malacostraca; order Decapoda; family Coenobitidae; genus Coenobita; species Coenobita brevimanus. Next base: position 52,483,078 of record NC_136959.1, on the reverse strand, counting down.
TGGCACCTTGGTTTGGGCTACCTTTCCTAGAAAAGTAGTCAAGTTGTACTCCACCTGCTCGTGGTGACCTTGAAGACACCCTGTTTTTTTATCCCCCCCCAGTTAGGGTGACACAAATGGGGATGGTGCAACCGGGGTTTATCCCGGGCAGTATTGTGTATACATTTTGCTGTTGTAGTTGCTGTTTGTTTTCTCTTGTTCTTTTCCTTTTTTGCCATAATCATGAGCAGATAACACCAGTGCCCTCGTAGTAAGTATGTGGCAAAAAATGCACAAGCACTGAAGTTTGCCTACTGCAGCATGTGGGTTCATTTAGCATGTGAAAGTATGGATGCAAATGACTATCCGTTTATGAAGAAGAGCCACCAGCTGGGCTCTTGCTGGCTGAGTAGCCAGTGTGTTTTACCTGCAGGTGAGGTCTTGGCAGGTGGACGAAGCAGAGTCACAAAGAAGGACCTGGAAGATTAGGTTGTTGGGCCTATTTTTCAGGCTATCAAGGATCATTCAAGCAGACTTGAGGCACTGGAGACCAAGGTCTCATCACTTATGGCTGTCATCCAAGACCAGGTCAAATCATTTGTGGATGTTGTTGGGGGGTCTCATGGGGGATTGGAAGGATCTGCTTAGGAGAGTGGTTGAGATCAGTGCTCATGGCCAGAAAAAGCCATCCATATTGAACAAGTACTGATCGTAAAACCAAAAAGCGGTGCTGATGATCCGATGAGGCAAATGGGACCAGAAGACATCATAGATGTACTTGACTCAGTACCAATTGATAGTTGCCTTAAGACCAAGGCTGGTGGGCTAGTAATGACGTTTCCATCAGCCAAGGCCAAAGGTGAAGTGGTTGGGGTACTGAATGATCACTTTGGCTCTGATGGCACATTTTGCAAATCAGAGCCAAAGAAAATGCTGCCAGAAATGACCGTGACAGGCCTTTCCTCTTCCTTGGGTGATTCTGACATCATCCCAAACATTCTGAATGAAAACAGTAAAATTAAGATGCATGTGGATGGAGGCTGTACCCTCAACCTTCCCTTCACAGGAACTAAGAATGACACTAAAACCGCTTTCTTGAAGATGTCACCAGAGGTGAGATCCTCTGTCGTAGAACAGGGATCTTACAGGATGCTGTGGTTTTGACAGATTCTGGATTACACAGTGGCGTCACTGTCAGGGTTTTAGTCATACATCTTAGAGGTGTTCTGGAAAAATGATAAACCTAAATGTGTTTTTTGTGCTGGAATCCCTGAATTTAAGGATTGTAGCAACAGAAATTCTTCCAAATGCATGAACTACCCTTCCTTAAGACATCAAGAAGCTGACAGTAATCCACAGTCAGTTGCCCATTTTGCATCTAATAGAGACTGTACAGTTATCATTTCTCATAGGAATAGATTGATTGAAAACACCAACTTTGACTATTGACAAAACTGACTACATTCCCCTTGAACCAATTAAGGATGGGTCTTTTAAATATTCGTTCCATCTGTAACAAGATGGCTTATATTAATGAAGCTCAAAATCAGCACGAGCTTGACATTTTGTAATTGACTGAAACCTGGTTGTATGAGTCTGATATTAATATTATTCGTAGTGCTTTGCCTAAGGCACATTCTGTTATAAGTATTCCCAGGTCTGCCACTGACTCTCAGGGAGGTGGTGTAGCACTCATCTACTCGGCAGTACTCAAAAATGTTTGTTTCAAAGACTCTGACCTAACCCCATCGTCATTTGCATTTATGGAAGTCATCATCATCAATATAATCATCATCATCATCTAATACTGTGTTGCCTCATAAGAAGTGTAGGAGTCCAGGGCCAGGCAAGTTGATCCTGACATTTAAGATGAGAGTGACCAACTTCACTCTTCCATGAGTGGCATTACTTGAATAATAAACACCAACCACTCCTTGGATATAAACCTGCGCTAGCTCAATCCAATTGGAGTGCCATAATTACCCACTAAACCATCAGGTGCCATAATTGGTTAAATGGTTACCTCCCAGCATAGTAAATAGTTTCCTGATGTACAAGAAACCATCTGGCTTATCACTCAATGCAGAGTCACCCATAGACAGAAGGAAGAGGAAAGGATGAAGGAAAGAAAGACGGAAGAGGGGAAAGGGCAGGTTTCTGAGAGCAGCACTACAGTGATTGAGTGGATAGTGAGCTCCCCCACCTACCACAAAGATACTGCTCAGTTTCCATCAGAAAACCATTAGAATTGCAGTTGAATATTGATCAGGTCATCCAGACACAGATTGAGTCTTTATGGAGGAGTTTAGGGAGTTTCTCAAAGTGTTTTCTCTTAAATCTGGAGGACTTCTTGTTTGCTGTGATTTCAGTTATTGGATTGACAGTCCGCAGTCAAAACCATTTTCTGCAGAATTCCTTGAGTAGATCAGCCAAAATAATTTTTTCATTCCTATGACTGATTCAACTCATGTCTCGGGACATGTCCATGACTTGATCTTGTCTCCTGATGGTTGCAGGCACATATCTGATGTGGAGGTTGACTCAGTTGTCCCCCTCATCTCTGGCAATGCTCTGACCACTCTTAGTTTTGATATCCCGAAACCGCCATCCTATAACAAGGTCATCAAGTTCAGAAATGACAGGAGCATGGACCTCCATTCGATGTGTCTTGAAATTGATCAATGTGTAAACTATATTGATTCTTCAAATCTTTCTTCTGATGATTTGGGTGATATATATGAGTTTAGGTCAGTTTTTGACCATTAATGTCCTAAGGTAGTAAAAACAATCATTGTACTTGATCATTCTCAGCGGTATGGTCCGTCCATTAATTCTTTGCATAGACAGCGTAGAAGGGCAGAATGTGAGTGGCGCTTGCAACGGACCGAATGAACTCTTTGGCGTTATGTTTCTGGGAGAAGAGCATTTGTTCACTCTGTGAAAGCCCAGAAGGCAAGGCTTTGTCAAAACAAAGTTGATTCATGTGGTGATGATCCAAAAAAAATGAAAAATTGTCTGGAGTTGTGAACAATTTGGTTGGTTGGATTAATGTAATTGTTAAACTAGCTTCAGCATCTGATGCTGAATTGTCTTCTGATTTTGCATCATTTTTACAACTAAGATATCTTGCATAAGAAATTATTTAAACAACAGTTCATCTAGTGAAGTGTACTCGGTTGACTTCCAATCATGGCACACAGGGGATCATTTGCTTTCAATATATCTTCCTCTGGATGTTAATAAAGTCAAATGTTGCATCCGAGAAAATAAAACATTTTGCCCGCTCGATCCGTGTAACATGTGACAGCTGCCTGATGTGTACAATCACACAGCAGACTTTATCTGCAACACAATAAAGATGCCTCTTAGAAAGTAATTCTAAGCAGTCTGAGAAATGAGCCTTGCTTAAGCCTCTACCCAAGAAACCTGGCCTTGATGTTGGGAGCATGACAAATTATCGTCCTATCTCAAACTTGCCTTTCTTACCCACGATTATTGAGCGGGCCATACATGATCAAGTTTTACCACTACTGGAACATAACAGAGTTGTTCCTGTTGTTCAGTCAGCATGCAGAAAGCACCATTCGACTGAAACTGCATTAACTAGGCTTCATAGTGAATTGATGGCAAACACATGTAGTGGGATGTCCTCTCATCTAGTTCTGAATCTGTCTGCAGCTTTTGACACAGTAGATCATAAACTGTTGTTGGATTATCTGTATTTTTATGGCATTCGTGACAGTGCTTTTTTGATCCTTAAGTCTTATCTGTCAGGCAGATCTCAGAGAGTATTTATTGATTATGCTAGCTCAGATTCTGCTACCCTTCTGTTTGGAGTTCCTCAAGGATCAGTTTGGGTCCAATTCTGTTTACAGTCTACACAAGTAGTTTATCATCTTTGCTTGATGCTCATGACATGTCCTATCATTTTTATGCTGATGACACTCAGCTCTATGTTAATCTGTCAATCTATCTATGCCAGACGCCTCAATCTCGTACGGGGTGGCCACAAACAAATCGCCTCCACGTCGCCCTGTCCTACGCTAATTCACTACCTTGCTCCCAACTCACACCCCTCTTTCTCTATGTTAAGATGTTAGATATTAACAATACCAAGACTAAGCTTGAATCTCTAATATCTGATATTAAGATTTGGATGGCAAGGAGGAAACTTAAGCTGAATGTAGGTGAAACTGAGATCATCATATCAGAGGAAACAGAAGTGACAACACTGATAATGCCCTGGCTTTGAACATTGGTGTGTCACAGTTTCATCCATTCAGTTCTGTTCGAAATCTGGTTGTTTATTTTAATTCAAAGTTAAATTGCAAAAGAACCTATTAATCATGTTGTTGGAGGGTGTAACTTGCATATCAGAAATCTGTACTCTGTGAGAAAATTCCTTAATAGACGTTCCCTCTTAACATCGGTCCATGCAGTGGTCTTGTTTCATGTCCATCCATCCATCCATCCATTGCCAGACGCCATGTATCCCAAACGGGGTGGTCAAGGGCTTAGAGTTAATTGTTTTACAGGGAGGGGCACTAATCCTCCACCAACCCCACTTGACACGTAGGGAGTTATGCCAACAGCATCTGGTGTTCCCAGGCGGTCACCCATCCAAGTACTAACCAGACCCAACGTTACTTAACTTCGCTTATCGGACGGGAAGCGGTGTACTCAACGTTGTAATTCACTATGGATTGGTTTTCCAAATAATGTACTAACAAAAGTTCAGTCTGTGTTCCACAGGGCAGCAAGGCTGATGTTTGGTCTCCCCCCGTGAACCTTGACTACCCCATTCCTAATTGAGATGCATTGGTTACCAGTAAAGGCTAGAATTGAATTTAAACTGTGTCATAGTACATTTAAGGTTCTTAAGTTTGGTGAACCGAAGGATCTTGCTGAATTGTTAAATTCCCATCGGCACACACAGGTGTGATGCTGTGTAGTGGAGATGATTCCTTGTGTCTTGATGAGCCTGGAGCCATTCACCAGTCATCTTTCTCTAATCGTTCTTTTGTGTATAGAGCCCCTAGGTTATGCAATAGATTGCCATTGTCCATGAGAACTCTCTTTTGTTGAATCTTTTAAGAGACAGCTGAAAGCCTTTCTGTTTTCATAATGCTTCTACCTGGAGAGAATTACTGTGATGGATATGTATAGAATTTAATTATTGCCACTTTCAGTTTTTTTTTTTTTTTTTTTTTTTTTTTTTTTTTTTTAGTGAAGTATTGTGTATGAGAGACGTCACAATTCTCGTAATTGTAAAAATAATATATATGTGTGTTGAGCACTAGTGAATTCCTGTTGGAAGAACTGGCACTTTCGAGAAACAAAAGACCAGATTATTATTATTACATGTATGTGGTAGTTTTTTTTTTTTTAAATGAAGTTGTATTGTGTACGAGAGATGTCACAATTCTTGTAATTGTAACAATAATATATATGTGTGTCGAGCGCTAGTGAATTCCTATTGGAAGAACTGGTGCTTTTGAGAAACAAAAGACCAGATTATTATTATTATATGGTAGGTGGGGACGCTCACCATCCACTTCCTCGATGTAGTGCTGCTCTTGGGTGTCTGCCCTTTCCTCTCCTCCATCCTTCTTTCCTTCTGTCCTCTTCTGTCTTTCTTTCCTTCCTTTGCTCACCATTCACTCACTCAATGTAGTGCTGCTCTTGGGTGTCTGTCCCTACCTCTCCTCCATCCTTCTTTCCTTCCATCCTCTTCTGTCTTTCTTTCCTTTATTCTTTCCTTGTCCTTCAACCTGTGGGTGACTTTACACTCTTTCTTCTGTCTTTCTTTCTTTCATTCTTTCCCCTTCCTTATGCCTGTGGGTGACTCAACACTGGGTGAAAAGCCAAATGGTTTCCTGTACACCAGGAAACCACTTACTACACTGGGTGGTAACCACATAACCAGATTTTGGCGCCTGGTGGGTTAGTGGATAATTACAGCGCTCTAATCAGATTGAGCTGGTGCAAGTTTATATCCAAGGGGTGGTTAGGACTTATTGCTCACGTAATTCCACACAGGGATGAGTGAGGCTGGTCACTCTCATCTTAAATGTCAGGACCAACTTGCCTGGCCCCGGGCTCCTACGCTCCTCATGTGACAGTGTAGGATTGGATGGTGGATAGATGGATGGATTATTATTATTCCATCCATCCATCCCTCATCCAATCCAATGTTACCATGAGGAGTGCAGGAGCCTGGGGCTAGACAAGTTGGTCATGACATTTATGATGAGACTGACCAGCCTCACTCATCCCTGAGCAGTATTACGTGAGCAATAACCCCAACCACCCCTTGGATATAAGCCTTCACCGGTTCAATTCGATTGGAGTGCCATAATCACCCATTAAACCACCAGGCGCCATAATTTGGTTATATGGTTACCACCCAGCATAGTAAATGGCTTCCTGGTGTACAGGAAACCATTTGGCTTGTCACTCAGTGTTGAGTCACCCACAGGCAGAAGGAGGAGGAAATAATGAAGGACAGAAAGACAAAAGAGGGAGTGCAGAGTCACCTGTAGGCAGAAGGACGTGGAAAGAATGAAGTAAAGAAAGACAGAAGAGGAAGGAAGGATTGGAGGGAGGAGAGGAAAGGGCAGACACCCAAGAGCAAAACTACATCGAGTGAGTGGATGGTGAGCACCCCCACCTACCACAAATTATTATTATTAATTGTGTTATATTATTCAAAGTGCCATATTTCCCGGTGTATAGTGTGCTCCAGCGCATAACACGTACCCTAGTTATCAAGATAAAATTTGGAAAAGAACTAGGTTTAGGCCTAGCCTAACAACATGAGGTTGTAGGACTTCCACCTACCTAAGCACGATGTTTTGTTGGATACTTACTCTGCTGCTCTTAACGAGTTTATTTCTTTTCAAACAAAAGCACACTAATTTCAGATGTACTGGTACCTGTATCGTTTCATGTTATATCTCTGGAGAATCTGAAATCTCAGAGATAAAATGTTGAATCACTTGAAACAACCAACATATGTCATTCATTTTGGCCCGACACACCAGCTACCAAACAGCAGTATTACCAAGGCTGGCAAAAATTCCGTTGTAACTCTGACATCATGTTCCACCGTTAATTACTTAAAAGCAAAGGAAATTCCTACTTCTTTATGGATACTTGTGTAACTTCAGTATTTACGATATTAAGTCAAGCAGACAAATTCGTTTAGAAGACGATTTTCCTGACTGATATGAGTGTAGTGGTGTAGTGCTATAGTTTAGAATGTTTTAAAGTTGAGCTTAGCACTTTTGAAGTTTTCTGTGTGGCAACACTGTCCATAGAGTTGGTAGTAAACAAACCATTCAGAGTGTCGTTGGCCACGTAAATAGCTAAAGTATTGATGCCTTTACGGTACTTTGATAAAGATTGAAGAATTGTTCACTGTATGATAAAATAATTTTACAGGCCGTGTGTAAACACAGCCATGAGACTATGAAGGATAAAAAAATAATGTAGAGGTAAGCTTTAATCAGTTTCAGTAGCCACTTCTGGGTTCGACTGTGGCCCATTCCTTCCCGCACTAAAATATTGTAGGTAGCTTCGTTGTATAATGTGCAGGACATACTTTGAGAGCAATTTTTTGGTTTAAAAAATGCGTGTTATACACCAAGAATTACTGTTTGTTTCCTGTTGGCACGGTATCTACTAGCACTTATAGCCTGAAGTGTAATGGTTCAATTACAGTAATAATTTTTAGAAATGGAGAGTGTGTGTATATATATATACAGTATATATATATATATATATATATATATATATATATATACTCACTCAAACCTCGATTTAAGGGACTAAATCGGGAATCAACTTGTCCCTTACTTAAAAATGTCCCGTACTTGAAAATGTCCATTGTTTTACCACATATAAAGACAATCTTATTATGAAATGCAGTGATTGTTTCAGTTATCTTATTTATATGATTATGAATATTTTTTTACAGGTACTGTATAAAGAAACATATTAATGTTTATAACCTAGACATTATGTATCATTTTTGAATGGTCTTGTCTGTTTGTCAGGTAGAATATTAAGTCCCTTAAATCCGAAATAACTTAAATGGAGGTCCCTTAAATTGAGGTTTGAGTGTATATATATATATATATATATATATATATGTGTGTGTGTGTGTTCATGTGTTTATTTTATGTGGCTTTCAATGCCAGGAACGAAAGTTGTTAACTGACTCCAAATTAACATAATGGTAGGTAAAAAAAATTTTAAGTCAGCACTTTTTCACAAAGCACTGGCTCCTCGGAATATGCTGCTATGTCCCTTCCTGATGGTGGTAGTAAAATGGGCCATGAGAAAGCTGTATGATTGATGATAATGTACAGAGGGGCAACTCTGTCTGAGAGTGAGCAGAGAATTGAGATATTTTTGGTCAGTGTTGGGGTGCATCAGGGTTCAGTAATGAGTCATTGCTGTTCAGTGTGGCGCCTGAAACGTTGTTGAGAGAGTTACGATGGGGGCTACCCTGGGAGTTGTTATATGCTGATGATGTAGTCTTTGAGTGCTGAAAGCATGCTGTTGTCCAAAGAGAAATTTGAAGTGGAGCGATGTGATGGAAGCAGAGGGACTGAAAGTTGATATTGTTTACACAAAGATCATGATCAGTAGATGTGAGAGTGGGATAATGATGTGGAACAAGGTGTGTGGCCCTGCTCTGTGTGTAAGAAGGGATTTAGGAGGAATTATCTTCTATGTACAACTTTTAATAATTGTGTCCCTGATTGATGCAGTTGTATTATGAGGTAGATTGTAGGATGTGAGAAATTTTTTAGTGTATTATGTGTGGGTATCCAGGCTGTGAACATTATAGTGGAATATGTCATATGGGGAGACATCCACTAAAAATGTGTGAATTTTTGTTATTTTGGGGATATGCTAAGTGGAGGAAGAGGTGCAGAGGCTAGTTACACTGCTAGAATGAGAAGTGGATGAAAAAGTTTAGGAACATTCCTCCCCCCAGTATAAAAAGGTTGTCCCTTCATACCAGGGTTACCGGTACTCAACAAAATGTGAGATGTGTTGTGCTATGTGGAAGTGAGGCTGGGTCTGTGAGGGAGGAGGTGGAGGTGGTGGCTCAATTGGTTGAGAGATGGCTTGCAGTCCTACAGGACCCAGGGTCAAATCCCCGCTGGGGCAGGGAACAGTTTAAGGATTTGAATTTTGTAAAGTTAGACTTTACTGATCTACCAGAAGACCCGCTGACATGTCATAAAAATACCCCTGCTAATAACAATACACCAGCCGAATATGAGAAATCCCAACATGTATTCAATATGGACTGTGGGTGTTAGCGCCAAAGTGGCGATATGTAGAGGTGTATGGTATGTAGGATGACTACTGGGCCATGGGAGCAGGCTGTGAAGCCTATGCCTAGAGTCGGACACATTGGGGGTTGGGGGAAGTGGATTGGATTGCAATGAATTGAAAATGTCAGGATGGGTGATTAGGGTCTCATTGAGTGACAGATTTGAGAATAGTGTGCTGCATGAGAGTTTGACACAAGACAACTGAGAAAAATTATGCATATTAGTAAATTTAAATGGTATGGACATGTTCTGAGGATGGGGAAAGGGAACTGGTTGAAAAAGGTCACACAATTAAATGTGGAAGGAAAAATTCCCAGAGGCAAACCTAGGAAGATTTTGATTGAGGTCTTTCATAGAGACCTTCAGATTAGGGAAATGAGAAGAGAAAGGACATGAGATCATGACACTTGAAAGGCTGTTATCCAGTGAAAAAACCTAAGCATGCTAGGATAGTCAGTGGTGTGTAAACATAAGTGCATAATGTAAACTGGATTGGTTTGAGATGGGCTCTTAACTCTTAATGGACCCGTCATGTTACCTTCCACTCTACTTGTAGTCAACTCAGCATGTGCCAGAAGGAACAGTTTTCTGCGTGATTTCCTGTTGTGATTAGTCACTCTCATCTTAAATGTCAGGAACAACTTGCCTAGCCCCGGCCTCCTACGCTTCTCATGGGACAACGTATGATTGGATGGTGGATGGATGGATGGTATTATGATTAGTGGTAATTATGTATGTTTCTGACTTTTGAAGTTAAGAAATTATTCAAACCATGGGAAACTCTTGAGTGAACATTTAGATAAACTTAGCTTTGACTTAGTACTGAAATTCTCCCAACTACCACTTATGGACTTCATCCACCTGGAGTGACTTAATGAGTGGTGCGTAAACAAGTGTATAATGTAAACTGGATGGGTTTGAGATGTGCTCTTGGCTGCGAGTGGACCCGTCAAGTTACCTTTGTCTTCACTTCAAGTCAACTCAACATGTGCTAGAAGGAACAGCTTTTTGCATAATTTCCTGTTGTATATTATGATTAGTGGTAATTGTATTTGTGTACGACTTTGGAAGTGAAGAAATTATTCAGACCGTGGGAAACTTATGGCTGAACATTTAAACAAACTTACCTGTGACTTAGTACTGAAACTCTCCCAACTTCCCCCAGGTTGTAAACTCTTATGGTCTTCATCCACCTGGAGTGACCCCATATGAGGCACCGTGAAGGTCTGCACATGTCATGCTACAAGCCTCATAATATGAGGAACAGTTTTCATAGGGTATAAAACAATGACACAGGGGAAGTAAACTTCTGTACAAAGAATCAGCACTACAGGGGTTAATCCAATAAACCACCAGGCGTGCAGTTACTCTAGTTACATGGTTACTACCCAGCCATATAAGCAGATTGATGCCTGGTGGTTTACTGGGTTACAGAACTCCAACTGGATGTGGTTCATTAGTGTTTACAAGTGCTTGTGGGCTCTTCGGGCCCCTCGCACTTGCTCCTGCAGAGGGCTCTCGCGCTGCTATAATATATTTCAGTTATAGCTATGGGCAAAAAATTCTACGGAGATCCTATGCCGGGCGCCGGGAGCGGAGTTTTTTGGTCAAAATGTGATCGCTTATTAAATATAGTAAAAGTTTTTCAATCATGATGGGACCAAGTTTTTTCACATCAGCTAATTTTTTCGATTTTTGTGCCAATTTTGGTGCAATTTGAATGTGTAGTTTCAGCTGCCCAAAATACACACACACACACACACACACACACACACACACACACACACACACACACACACACACACACACGGCTTGTGCTGTAGTATGTTAGATAAGTGATGATTTTTTGTGGTTTGTTGCTCACATAATGCTAGTTGGGGGTGAGTGACTGGTCACTTTTGGATGAAATGTCTGTGTAAATAATCTAGCTCCAGGTTACAGTGCTCCAGAGAGGGCAGTAAATGATTGGATTATAGATTGGTAGAATGGTAGACATATACTGGTAGGTAGATAATACAGATAGATAGCTCTGAATCAGTACTTATTTAGCATTATGGTACATCTGAAGCTGATAAAATTATTAATTCTTATGGCACACAGACAGTGGACATCTCGCAGATTGTGTCAACGCGTTTAAGTGCCATGAGGAAACTGCAAGACAACCCAAATGACAGTGAAGCCATGAAGACACTCAACAATGTTCAGAAGGAGGTGAGGCCATAGCCTTAATGTTTTTTTGCACAAGACATGTCTCAGGCCCGTAGCCAAACTTTTCAAGGGGGGAGGGTCTTTTCTGCTGACTCTGGACGTGCATAGCAACCAGCTGATCAAAGGTCTGCAGCATGCTTACACTGGGGGTATGGGTGTATGCATAAGCAATGTTGAGAAGCAACACAAAACTTGTGAACAACGGAGTTAACTTTTTGTACTGATATTAAAAAACAGACCATGAGAAAGTGATTTAGGCAGGTGGGGGGGGGGAGGTCATTGGCCCTCTCAACCCCTGTCTCCCCCAGCCCCCACCCCGACTATGGGCCTGTTTCTTACCTGGCTATGCTAGCTGTTTCGGTGTTTGTGAAAAGCAGTGAATCTAAAACCTTCTGTCCAATCCATGGCATGACTCGGCTCATCTCTCCAGCTCTGTCTTTCACCCCTTATACGAGTGGAGATTCTAGGAATTTTTTCGAGGCAAAGGCCCACAAATTTCCTTAGTATTTGTGGTTCGGTGAACATGCAAGAACCAGTATGTTGATTGGCGTGTTGCTGCCATACTTAGATCTTTTGGTTGTCCATTGTGCTTTATCAGCTTGAGTGCTGGCTCTATATTCATGCGTACTTAGTAAGTGATCTTGAGTGCTAGCTCCTTGATCCTGAGTAGCTACTAGAGTCTTTCCTTTGATTTTATGATTCTTTGAGCATAAATGATATCTATATTTTGAATCTCCTTTCCATGTTTTCTTTTAACTCATTTGTTAAACATTTCCTGACTGTATGGGAATCTAGCAATCTCATCTAAACACCTTGTTGTAGTTGGAGGGGGGGGGGGAATTTCCTGCACCACAACATAAATTTCAGTTAAGGAGAATCATATGATTGAGGTAATTCTCTTCAACTCCCTGAGAACTGCTAATAAAATCATACTTAAGGAAAGGACAAAAGTCAAAATGTAAGAAAAATGTTTACCTCTTGACATAGTGATGTTGTACTGACCCCCAATCACATTATGAAAAATGTAAACAAACATATGAAGCAGAATTGTGCTACATATATGACTCTCTCTCTCTCTCTCTCTCTCTCTCTGTGTTTGTGTGTAATTCACTGGGTTGGTGTGTGTGTGTGTGTGTGTGTGTGTGTGTGTGTGTGTGTGTGTGTGTGGGGTTGAAGAAAAGAAAAATACTGTATACATAAATACATTCATGTGCATGGCCATGTGTGGTTTGCCATAAGGGTGTGAGAAGCGATTCCATCTTATGCAGCATTTGTGATAAGTGGGAGGATAAGAGATGTAGTGGTATTAGAGGTAGGCTACCAGGTAATGCTGATTTCATGCGTGCAGTGTGTCGGAGAGAGCATGTGGAGATTGTCAGGCATGATAGGATTGATCTCGCTGATGAGTCTGAGTGTGTTAGAGAGTTTTGTTAATAATAAACATGTTATGTGCTGGAGGTGGGGCTGGAGCTAGCCATGTGACTAGAGTGAGGAGTAGTTGGAAGAAGTTCAGGAAGCTGTTGCCTCCTCTCCTGACATAGAGAGAGCTCTCCCCTCATGCTAAAGCATCTTCATTTGTGGCATATATTACGAGTGTAATGCTGTATGGTAGTGAGACCTGGGCAGTAAAGGAAAAGAATATTCACAGACTCAAATGTACGAAAATGACAGTGATTAGGTGGATGTGCTGTGTGTCCTTGAATGCGAGGCCTGGGGGGGGCTAGGTTTACAATGGAAGAGTTAACAGGAAGGATGAGACTGGAGTGTATTGGTGTTGTGATGAAGAGGGGTAGATTGAGGTGATTTGGGCATGTGGTGAGGATGTGGAATTACAGTTGGGTACAGAAAGTGAGAAGTATGAACGCTGGAAGTAGAGTTCTGAGAGGCAGACCGAAAAAGACCTGGATCCTCCCATGAGAGAAGCTCTAGTGGATTGGTTTGTGGCTCTGCAAGCTGCAACTGTGCATTGGAAAATAACTAAAAGTAAGGCAGATGGAATTTGTTAGTGAGAGAATCTGCAACAGACTGTCTTGTGCATCTGCAGACTGGTGCTGTGCTTTCAACTCCTACACGCCAGGGGTTTTCCAGTGTTGCACGCTTCTCCCTACGGGGGATATCCATGACGGGAAAAAAATACTCCTACTTAAAACCCTAATATCTGCCAAACTATAAGAGGTAGAGAAAAAATTAAAGATACCTAAGAATCACCAACTCTTCCTCTTTCAAATGAAAGTATCCCCAGGTGGTCCTGTCAGTGATTAAGGATAAGATAAATTTCCAAGGGTGGGGGGAAGACGCTTGCGGCAATACACATCAACCGGCGTTGCTCCGCGCCCACAATCGTGACTGCTATATATGTCAGCCGGCAGTTAGGGTTTAATGTCTGAATAATGAATTTAGTACATTAAGATGATGACAGGTGATGAGAAGAGTGAGACAGAGAAAGACAGGTTTGGGGATGAGCTGGATGAAGTAGTAGGAGAAATGCCCAGGAGTTATAAAGTGTTTGTGATGGGCGACATGAATGGGAGAGTAGGCACTGGCCTTGTGAATGATGTAATGGGTAATAATGGAGTACCAGAAGAGAATGATAATGGGAAGCAATTGAAGGACATGTGTCAGGAAAGGAGGCTGTGCATTTGTAATTCTTATTTCAAACAGAAATGAACATAAATAAATTTACAAGGCATAGAGGGAATGGCAGTTGTGTTGAAAGGAACCTGATTGATTACATGCTCGTAGAGAAATTGATGCTGAGAGGTGTTGCTGCCATGAGGTTAGTGAGAGAATGATGTGGAGGTTTGTCAGATCATATGATTGTGGTATGCAAGATCAAGCTGAAAGGAGTGAGGTGGACCATAGAGAGAGGAGCAGTCAGGGAGAGAGACTGAAAGTCAAGAAGCTGAGGCTTAAAGAAATGGCAGATGAATACTGGGCCAAGGTAAGGGAGGAGTTAGAATCAGTGAACTGGAATAAATGGATCAGAACAGCCTGTGGAATATATATTGGGATTGCTAAGTTAGGAATGCTAAAGCGGTATGTGGTGTGGCACGACTAACAACAAAGAAGAAAGGTACGGCATGGTGGAATGAAGAAGTTAAGAGAGCAGTGGAGGAAAAGAAGAAGTGGCTGGAGTGGATACAGGACAAGGGTTCAGTTTAAATAAGAACTGAATATACTGAGAGCAGCCATAGGTGAGCGAAGTGAGTGCAAGAATTATCGTGGCATAAGTTTATGGAGGATTGTAAGAAAGGTATATGGAAGAATTATTATAGAAAAAGTAGGAGAGATATCAGAAGTCGTAGTGAGTGATGAAGAGGGTGGCTTTAGGAGTGGCAGAGAATGTACGGATCAAATATTTGCAATGAGACAGATAGTGGAGAAGGCCTGTAAGGAGGACAGTAAGGCATGTATGGTATTTATGGCTCTGGAAAAAGCATATGACAAAGTAGACAGAGAAGGATTGTGGAATGTTTTGCGCATGTACAGTGTAGATGGTAAGCTGCAAGGTGGTGTCAAGAGTTTTTATGATGGTAGTGAGGCATGTGTAGGGGTAAATTGGCATCTAAGTGAATGTTTCACGTTCAGTGTAGGCGTGTGACAAGGCTGCGTGACGTCTCCATGGTTGTTCAGTATATATACAGTATATGGATGAGGTGATGAGAGGAGTAAAAACATGAGTAATGAAGGGAGGGATGCCAGTGGTAGTGAATGGTGATGAATGGAATATCTCGAGTTTGCTATATTCTGATAATGCAATGCTGCTTGCAAACACCAGACAAGAGCTTGGTAGACTAGTGCAGAGTTTCGCAGATGTCTGCAAACATGCTGACTTGAGAGTAAATGTAGAAAAGAGTAAAGTGATGGTTATTGAGAGGGAAGGTGACTCCCAGTGTGATGTTACAGTGAATGGAGAGAGACTGGAATTGGTGAGAGAGTTCAAATACCTAGGTACAGTGATAGAAAAGAGAGGAAAATATGCAAAAGAAGTGGAAAGTATAGTGATACAAGGAAGGAAAGTAGCTGGTGCTATGAAGGCCTAGATAAGAAGCAGAAGCTTAAGTGTTGCAGCTGCACACGGCTTACTTGAAGGAGTGTTAGTGCCAACTTTAACATATGGATGTGAGACTGTGGTGTGGCATGAATATGGAAAGTTAAGAGTAAGAGCAGTAGAGATGGGACTGCTGAGAAGCGTATGTGGAGTACAGAGAGTGGATAGGATAAGGAATAATGTGATACGTGAAAAATGCGGAGTCAGGAAGTCTGTGGACACCAGAATCAAAGAGAGTGTACTGAGATGGTTTGGTCGTGTGGAGAGAATAGATAACAATTGAGTGGTGAGAAAGGTATATCTGAGCAATTTTGAAGGAGGGAGGAGGCAAGGTAGGCCAAGAGGAAAGTGGAGGGATATGGTGGATGAGTGTGTGAGGAAGAGAGGTATGGAAGTTGGTGAGGATAAAGGATTGACAAGAGACTGAGCTGGATGGATGAAGTTTGTGCGGAGAAGCGCATAACCAGGAATTTGGCACCCCTTTTGCACATGACAGCATTTGGATTGGCTTTATCAAATTGGTATATATAAGCTACAGAACGTGTTTCTTTCTTTATTTTTTTTTTTTCCCCTATCTGCTGGAGCCAGGATTTCGAGGGATTGAATGATGAGTGAATGGAAGTGTGGCCCATTGAATGGGGCAAACTTTGATTGTCTGGACATTGCTACTCCTCACCCTGCCCTAGGGTGGGAAAGGAGGTCCAGATGATGATGATGATGATGATGGTGATGCAAAAGGTGGTACAGAAGCTTTAGTGAAGTTTGTTTACAAATGTCAGTGTCTAGTTATGAGAGAATTTGAGTAATAATTTTCTGATACCAGAAAAAATTTGAAATCACTAAGAAGCACAAGATTCAAACTTTATTTCAACAATATGGTGAAACCTCACTATAATGGACTAATTGGGGCCCAAGTCATTCTAAAAGAAGTGTTACTCAGGTAAAAGCGATGTCTGGACTCCCCTCTGCTAACCCGGACTTTTTCGGATATATCAGGCATTAGTCCGGATTGCACCGTCTTTTTTTCATTAGCACTGTTTCTTCATTACTTGTTATCCAACTCATATGCTGCAGTCTGCATCATCAAGATCCTGCCCTACTCCAATGCCCATCCAGCCCCCATCATCAAGGTCATGACAACCACCCAATGTCCATCCAACACCCATCCTGAAAGTCACAACAACCACCCAGTGCCCATCATCAGGGTCATGACAGTCACCCAATGCCTATCCAGTACCCATCGTCAAGGTCATGACAACCTCCCAATGCCCATCCAGCACCCATCATCAAAGTCATGACAACCACCCAATGCCCAATAAGTGCCCATCATCAAGGTCATGACAACCACCCAATGCCCATCCAGTGCCCATCATCAAGGTCATGACAACCACCCAATGCCCATCCTGTGCCCATCATCAAGGTCATAACAACCACCCAATGCCCATCCTGTGCCCATCATCAAGGTCATGACAACCACCCAATGCCCATCCTGTGCCCATCATCAAGGTCATGACAACCACCCAATGCCCATCCTGTGCCCATCATCAAGGTCATGACAACCACCCAATGCCCATCCAGTGCCCATCATCAAGGTCATGACAACCACCCAGTGCCCATCCTGTGCCCATCATCAAGGTCATGACAACCACCCAATGCCCATCCAATGCCCATCATCAAGGTCATGACAACCACCCAATGCCCATCCAAGGCCCATCATCAAGGTCATGACAACCTCCCAATGCCCATCCAACGCCCATCATCAGGGTCTTGACAACCTCCCAATGCCCATCCTGTGCCCATCATCAGGGTCTTGACAACCACCCAATGCCCATCCAAGGCCCATCATCAAGGTCATGACAACCACCCAATGCCCATCCAGCATCCAGCATCAGGGTCACAACAACCACCCAATGGCCATCCAACGCCCAACATCAAGGTCACAAAAGCCTACCCAAACATCCTCATCCTCCACCATTCCCCTGCCCAAGCTGAACTGAGGTCAGGCAGTCCAGACCACTTCTGGCTTTACCAGGCTTTTCCCATTATATGAGAATTTAGTCCGGTAGGCTCCTCGAGTCCAATAAAAGTGAGTTCCGGTATATTGACGTCCGTTACATCGAGGTTTTACTGTACTTTTAATTGTTGTTCCCTCATGCTGTAATAGAATATTTCATTCACAGTTACAAAATTGATATTAAGCTCATTTGAATATTAATTGCTAAAGCAACCTGCAAGCCAAGCTTGTTGTCTATTTTGTGCAGCAAACAGAATCTTTCTGACTGTTGGTCACTTTGGCTAACATCTCACAAAAACCACCAACATGTTAGCCATTTTTTGTCCTGTGTGAGTCCACTAGGTCAGAAATCCTCAGAAGCTTTCACAGTGTTTTGAGTGTTTTTTTTTTTTTTTTTAACATGGCATTAAAGAAAAAAAAGCGTGATTCAGACTTGCTTAAATTAAGAGGTCACTGTATTATGTTCTGGTACAGGTATTCATGTATGTCTCACATATTCCATTGTGTATTTTCAGATGCAGAACTGGGCATTGAGCAAGCAAGAGCCAGGTCAGTTTACTGGAACCACTGGTGCCAAGATTCTGTCACAGGAGGAACTGTCAGCAGGTCAACAGGCATGGGTCAGAAAGGTATGACCAAACCTGTCTCTTTCCTTTAAATTTTCTTTCTTGCTGGGTTCTCGGGCATTGAGGGTGGCTTACAGAGGAGTAGCAAATGATGGTTGGTGGGGAACAGACTGGGGGACTGGATGTTGCTCTGAGGTCTGGTAATACATGGCAATAAGTGGGATTAGTTGTATTTCCACATTTTGTGGCTCACCATTTTCTTTACTCTAAAATGAATGCCCTGATATGTGGAAAATGTGAGTGTTGGCAGGATTTCCCCGTACTAAATTTTCATTGTTAGTTTGTATAGCTTGTTTTTAATTCTCTTCACTTACTCCTTATTGTTTGTAGTTTTATAAAGATTTAAGTCAGTCAGTAAGTTTCTTAGAAAACAAGGCTAATAGGTAAATGTGTATCTTAACATTTGATGTTTGTTGAATTCTGTTACTTGAAGTTTATGTGAGGGTGGTGGGAGGGGGGGTTCTCAAAGCCTCAGGGCCACACCAGCCCCCCTAGACGTATATTTCAGGATCCCAAGCCTCATCGGATGTGTGGCTGCAGGAGTGAGCTGTACGCTTGGCCGACGTGACTTCACGACCCAACATCAAGGAGGAGACCTATCAACTCCAGTGTGTGACTGGGGACCAGGCCAAACAAATGCAACATATGCACCAAGTATTTTGTGTTTAAATTTAATTATATCTTTGCTTTTCCAGGGGAAATCTAGAAAAGCAATAAAGATTAAATGGCTAGTCAGGACATGTTATGACATAGAAATTTAGGTATTTCTGCTTGGTGATATGTTTTGGTTGGTTGTCCTGGTTTCACAGTGGCAGTCTTCACAGGAATAATATTTTAGGCAATCATGAGGTTGTCTGGTCTGTGTTTGCGCAGGATAGGGGCCAGTGGAACCTGAAGGTATACTGACCCCTAGCCTGTCGCGGGAGGCTCTCTAACAAGCTCTCATAGTGTTCACTAATAAAATAATTTTGCCTTGAAAATTGTTATCCCAAATAGATTCATTTTAACAGTCAGTTGTCACTCATCTTAAGTAATAATTAAACTCCTGAGAGAGGGAGAAGGAGAGGGAGGGACTCTGAACAGAGATAGATCAGTGAATCTCTTCAGGGTGAAGCCTAGAGCCACTTGCCTTCTCCTCCTTCTCCTCCTCTCCTTCCACGAGGCCTGTGAAGAGAGAGCTTGTTACAGATCCTCTAGTTGCCAGTGCGCAGGGCCCTGGTGATAGTTGGCAGCTGATCGCGCGGCCCTAGGGTGTTTGGCATCGAGCGAGGGACTGGTGAGTGAATATCAACGTTGGTGAGTCTCGGTAGGAAATATAAGACTCAGGTAGAAAAGATATGCAAACTCCTAACTCTTAACCTGTGTCTTGGAAAGAACTTGTAGCCTACTGAAGCTGTATAAACTTTGAATTATGTATCATAAGAGTTTTTAGGTAGAGAAACAGTAACTTGAGTAAAGCAGTAAATTATTGTTGTGCTTTTCAGGTGTAGTAGTTTTTTGTTAATTTATCTCAGCCTAAGCTATTTGTAATTTTGATAATGTGTATAATGTCTTGTTTATTAATGATTTGTGTTTCAGTGTTTCCTTAATTTCAAGTAAAATATCACTTGATAATTTTGGAGCTGCTGGAATTGTTCCTAATGTAAGCTATGCCGATTTCTTGTTGCTCATAGTTTTGATTTAAGAAGTTTTAAAACTAAGTTTTAAAAAATTAATGGGAAGTTATGCATGCATTTGTTAACTGTAAGAAGCATCTCTTAATGCCAGAACTGTTGAAGAATTTTAGCTGTTGGCCCTGTTAGTCTGAGGGAGAGGTGCTCCAACTTGTTGTTAATAGAGTAATCCCTCAATTATCCAGACGCTCCGCATATGGATGTTAGGCCCTGGCTCAATTAGGTCCGTATCCAGATTTATTTTTCTGTAACTGGAGATAAAAGTTCCGGTTTTGGTGGCTGGCCAGCCTATAAATTCAAAAGATTCCATTGGGTGGCTCACTGGCCTCTCTGTCCACGCGTGGGTAATATGCCGTAACCCTCAAGCAGAGCAAACAAGGCTTTCTGGCTGCCTGCCAAATGGTTGAAATCCTCCAGCAGCCATCCCGATCACTGGAACCATACCAGCAGCACATGAGGAAAACAGATGTAACCCACAAGCTAAGTGAGAATGGCTGTCCGGCTCCCTACCGAATGGTTGAAATCCCCTGGCCACCCCAATCACCAGTAACACTCCGGCAGCACGTGAGGAAGGCTGAGTGTAAGCCACAAGCTGAGCAAGAATGGCTGTCTGGCTCCCTACCGAATGGTCAAAATCCCCCGGCTGCCCAGATTAGTGGGAAACTTCTTGCCACGCACGGCCATCCTCCCCCTTACCGAATGGTCAAAGTCAGATCGCCATCCGGATTATTCGGCCACTCCTTAGGCCCATGATGTATGGTGACCAAATGTTTCTGCCATGTTGCAACACATACCTGAGCAAGTGAAAAGGACCCATGCGCTCGTAGGTCAGTGTGCAGCTTATTGCTTGCATGCTCATAGTCAAGTGTGGGTAGAGACATGGCCACACCGTACACTTCTCAGCATTACCGCACCTCAGTTCCTGTCTTTGTCTCCACGTGTGGACGTGCTTGGCCAGGGTTAAACAATGGCCTCTCCCATTGTTGCATTTGTTGTGGTGCCCTACTGTCTGCAGGCCGTAGTTCTTCTCTGTGGTGTTCTTGTGCATGTGATGGTGGCCCCACCACCACCTGAGAAATGCAAGAGGAGGATTTTGACTCTGGAAAAGAAGCATGAGATATTGGGCAAGGTTGATGTGGGTGTGGTCGTCGTCACACATTCTGCGTGAATATGACTTGGCCTGTTCAACCGTGTTTGATATCAGGAAATCATGGGACAAACTGATTCAGTACGGACAGGACTACGGTGATACCACTCACAAAGGTGACCAGAAGGTGATGTCCCAGCTCCGCCACACCAGCATTGGCCAATCGACTTTGGTTTAGTTCTGCCAGCATGCTTGTAAGTGGGACCGAGTTGAAGGCATCCAGATGACAGCTCTCCTGATCCTTGATAGTGCCCCTGTGCATCTGTTGGAGAAGGATTCGGTTGCTGATGATGGCCGTATTAGGTGGGGGCGCCCATCGTCCACTCTTTCAGTGTAGGGATGCCTTATGGTCTCTACACTGAGGGACAGCCAAATGGTTTCCTGTACCCAGGAAACCATATACACTACTGGGTGATAATCATGTAACTGTTTTTTTTGGCTGGGTTAAATGTCCTGCAGATTCCCTTCTCTAAAATCACTTAATCATGGCAAACGTTTCGGAGAGCCTTGGAGGGCCCAATACCTGCCCAGAGCCTCAACCAAATGGGCAGATTCTCATGGCTGTGTGGAATGTGAGAGGTGTGAATGAAGAGAGCAAGAGGGAGAAAGTGGTGAATGTGTTCAAGAGTGTGAAATGTGCCGTGATGGCATTTTGTGAAACAAAGATGAAAGGGTGTGAAGTGGAGGAGTGGAAGGGTGTGAAATGTGTAAGATTGGGCATGAATGGCCGAAGAAGATGCAAGGAAGGAATTGCTTTGTTGATGAATGAGGTGTGGCAGAGTGGAATAAGAGAATACAAATGTGTCAGCTCGAGATGCATGTATGTCAGGTTCAAGCTTCAGAAGGTGAAAGTGGCAGTGATTGTAGCATATGCACTGTGTGATGACAGGAGTGAGAGAGAAAGACAGGGTTTGGGAGGAGCTGGATGAAGAAGTGGGAGAAATACCCGGGATCTGTAAAATGATCGTAATGGGTGAGGTGAATGGAAGTAGGCACTGGTCCTGAGGATAACATAATGGGGTGTAATGCAGTACCAGGAGAAAATGATAATGGAAAGCGACTGAAGGATATGTGTCAGGAAAGGAGGCTGTGCATTTGTAACTCGTATTTCAAACACAAAGATGTACAAATATACGATCGCCCGAACAAGTGATGACTCGCTTTCTTTAAATTTCGAACAAAACTCCCTGGGTCTGGCAACATTCACTTGAATGGGAGTTAGGAGACAGAAACAGTCTTTGCCTGCCCTGCAATCGTTATTTGTGGTGTAAAAAACTAATCTTGGAAAAATGTTAGGTAAGTTTAGCTTTTATTTCTCTTTAGGTCAATAACAGTAATTAAATAAATAAAAAAGTGACATCTGGCACATTTTCACTCGTTGTCACGACTCATGCCAACAGTTTTACTAGTGCATCAATTTTCCTGCCAAATTTAGAGGTTTTAAAAGCAATCTAGCTAGTAAAAATTTAAATATTTACTGTATATCTGGCATTCCTTTGGAGTCCTGTCTAGAATTTTTTCCTTTAATCTCCCTCAGTCTGGCGTATTATTTACCACTTTTGAGACCAGTCTAGCGGATTTCTATAACTTTCCTTTGGTAGCACTTCACGCCAGCCAGGCCTGCGTCAGTCATCATCATGCAATGGGTGGGAGTGGGTGTCTCGGCATTTGTCACGATTCCGCTCGTCCCCTCCCCCTTCTTTTTTTACTACAATCCTTTTCATCTTTAGTTCTCTTCATTGTCACACTCTTTGTGACTGTCGCCCTCTCCCTCTGTTCTTTCATGAAGCTTCCCTACATACTTTATTACATGTTGGAAATTTTATTCTGTGAATAAAAATGACAAGTTTCCCCCCAATAACTAATTTCATTGAATGCTGGCAGATTAATTTGTTTCTTGATAGCAACACAGGTGGTTAGGGGTTGTTCTTGGGCACATGCAATGATTTGTCTGCTTTGGTCTTGTGCTACAAGGGGCATTATTTGGGAAATTTTCTATATTCTGCCTCTCTCTGTATCACTTATCTATCCATTCTCTGTCTTCTTCTTGATGTTAAGCTGCCAGGATATCTGTCTTTGCTGGAATGTTTGCTAAATAAAGAGCAGTAATATGCTTGGACTGACGGGCTGTAATATCGTGTTGACGATTCATCTTGTTTACAGTGCTCACGGGTTTTCCTGCGTAAGTATCATCTCGCATAGAGAATTAAATGTGGATTATAATGTGTTTTTAAATGTTTAGTTTTCTGATTTGATGTCACTCGGGATTTCGACATTACCAGTATCTGCGGGTTTTGTTTTATGGGATATTTTTTTCTTCAATATTGTTGATTTAAGATGTAAAATAAGTATCATGAGAGTTTCTCTGCATTTTAACCTTGAAACCATTGAGCGATTTCACATTCTTTCGTACGGCAAAGCCTCAGCTTTAGTATACTGTATTGTGATTTCCTCTTCTGTAATGTGAGATATACACGTTAAAAACACTTATATATTGCTTTTTGGTGTTGGTTACCTAAATACTGTATTGCTTTTTGCGGTGTGCAGTATAGGAAATATAACTGGGCCATGGCAGTTGCCAGATACCACTTTCTGAGTGAAAGGTACTGGGAATCGGGTCATCACTTCTTTGGGCGTTTGTACATGGTATAGAGGGAATGAAAATTGTGTTAGAAGGAGCCTGATTGATTACGTGCTCGTGGGGAGGTTGATGCTGGGAATGGTTGCTGATACGAGGGCCGTGAGAGGATGACGTGGATCATATGATAGTGGTATGCAAGATCAAGCTGAGAGGAATGAATTGGACCAGGAGAGAGAGGGGCAGTCAGGAAGAAAGATTGAAAGTCAAGTAGCTGAGGATCAAAGAAATGGCAGATGAATACAGGACCAATGTAGGGGAGGAGTTGGAATAATTGAATTGGAATGAAATGGATCTGGGCAACAAGTGGAATGTATATTGGGATTGCATACTTAGGGTTGCTAAAGCAGTGTGTGGTGTGGCAAGAGTAACAGAGAAGAAAACTATGACATGG
This sequence comes from Coenobita brevimanus, assembly GCF_032717465.1. Taxonomy (NCBI): domain Eukaryota; kingdom Metazoa; phylum Arthropoda; class Malacostraca; order Decapoda; family Coenobitidae; genus Coenobita; species Coenobita brevimanus. The sequence continues at coordinate 52,458,995 of NC_136959.1, read as the reverse complement.
TGGGATGAATAGGTTAAGAGAGCAGTGGAGGAAAAGAGAGAGAAATGGCTGAAGTGGATGTAGGACAGGGGTTCAGTTGAAATAAGAAATGAATGTATTGAGAGCAAGAAGCACACAAAGGGACTAGTGAAGAGGAAAAAGAAGGAGGTAAATGATGCTCTAGGAAGAAAAATGATTTGCAAATTACTCTGAATATAGGAAGTTATTCTGGAAAGAGGTGCGGAAATGTAGAAGTGATGGCGGAAAGAAATGTGAGAGTGTGTGGGGGTGTGCAGAGAAGGAATGCAGTGCCATGAAACATGACACTCACAGAGGTGACGAACGTTGTGAAGTAGCTGAAAAATGGGAAAGCAGCTGGGTTAATGCATAGATGATTAAGTGTACTGGAGAGAGTGGAATGAAGTGCTTGTTGAAGATGTGTAAGAAGGCATGGATGAGTGAAACTGTGCCAGTAGAGTGGAAAAAGGCAGTGATTGTACCTCTGTACAAAAATAAAGGTGAGCGAAGTGAGAGCAAGAATTATTGGGGCATAAGTTTAATGATTGATGTAGGAAAGGTAATTGGAAAAATTATTACAGAGGAAGTGAGAGAGGTATCAGAAGTTCTAGTGAGTGATGAAGAGAGTGACTTTAGAAGTGGCAGAGGATGTGTGGATCAAATATTTGCAGTGAGACAGATGGTGGAGAAGGCATGTGAGAAGGACTAGAAGGTGTTTATGGCATTTACGAATCTGGAAAAGGCATACGACAAAGTATGCAGAGAATGATTGTGGAAAATTTTGTGCATGTACAGTGTAAATGGTAAGCTGCAAGGTGCTGTCAGGAGTTTTTTTGATGGTAGTGAAGCATGTGTAAGGGTAAATGGGCATCTGAGTGAATGGTTCACGATCGGTGTGAGCGTGCGACAAGGTTGTGTGATGTCCCCATGGTTTTTCAATATACAGTACCCTTGCGTCCAGTAAGCGTTTGTCCAGTACTATTCTCGTCCAGTACGGTCGGCAAAAAAATAAAATAAGTCATTACTGCAGTGCAGATTTGTTGGGCTAGTACGGATCGGCCATACAGAGTGGGCCAAATCCAAAGAGTTCTTCTTTAGTACTGACGTTCTGCTTCCAGTACTATTACCTGCCTGGGTGCAGGAAGATGGCAAACACTGAGGAACGTTTCCCTAGTACTGCTGCGCCAGTCCAGTACACCTTCCTTGTGACTCGTGTCTTGTGCCAGTCATATTGCAGTACAGGTAACTCGCACGGAACACGTGGGTTTCGTTCCTACCGTGCCGTGTTAGGTGCGAAATCGCATATATTTAAACTACTCCGTATTTTGCTCCCTAGACCCCCCAAATGTGTTGTTTTGCTGTTATCTGTCACTGGTAATCACTAGAAAGCACTTTAAGTGGTTTGAAGGTTTATGTAATGTTATAACTCACAAATACAGTACTCCACAGCAAAACTTCAACACACAAATACTGTATGTAAACACAAGGAAACATTCCGACGCCGATCATAGTTAATCATATAAATCAGGTTAACTGGTACCAGTGCTTTAACTTACATATCAGAACAGTACATATTTAACTTAGAAATGCAGTACTGTGATATCGAATGATTTCAGTACATAATCTGTTAGGAATGGCTGGAAAAAAAAAATGTTATGAATACATTTTCACCTTTTTTATATACGTTTATGGTAGTTTCGAGTTATTTTTTACGTTATCGTTGTGCCCATGCTTGGAAAAGGGAGCAAAAGAGTTGAATTTTCAGTCCTAAATGAGAAAACTACACGTCCTCCAAGGCTAGACTCTGCCACGGGAGAATAAAGTGGAGGGTCAGTCCGATTAGCAATAAGGAAGTTGTGTCACGACTTCCAGCTCCCACACCACGAGAATGGCTAAAAATAGAATCGTAATGCAGTTTCAGAACTAACATTGTCTAATTATTACGAATACAGATACAAAGCAGAAATAAATACGTTTACAGACGGGGAAAACGTACTTCTTCCGTCATAACATGTTCATCTTTCTCTATCATTTTACGTTCATCTTTATCATTTTACCTTGTTATTTTCGCAATATATATTGCTGTCTCGTAAACAGGGTGGTTGTTTGTGTTTTGCAAGGGAGGAAAAAGATTGTATATTCTGTCTGGGTCGAGATAATGGGTGTAACTATGTGTGGTTAGGCTTGGCCACGAGCGAAAAAATTGTACATCCACTCATCACGATAGCAGATGGTGAACTGACAGATGATACATGAGAGGGTGATGTCAAGGTCAGTCTCATGTCCCAGATTTTCGTTCACTTCCCGAAAGTTTTCACAGTTTTCTACACGTTGCATTACATCAAATGATCCAAACCATTACAGCAAACCTGAGCAAATAGGTAAAGATACCAAGACAAAAATGTATTTTTCTCTTATTATAAGTCTTTAACGAACAAACAAAAAAGGCAATATTCCGACGCCGATCATGGGTAATCATATAAATCAGGTTAACTGGTTACAAGGCTTTATTTAATGCTTTAATTGCTTACAAGTACATACCAGAACAGTAAATATTTAACTTACAAATACAGTACTGTAGAAAAGCAGTACAGTAAGAGTTTAACGAACAAACAAAAAAGGCAATATTCCGACGCCGATCATGGGTAATCATATGATTCGGGTTAACTGGTTACAAGGCTTTATTTAATTATTTAATTTTATTTAAGTGCTTACAAGTACAGTACATACGAGAACAGTAAATATTTAACTTACAAATACTGTACAGTACTGTGGAAAAAATGAACAAATAAAAAAGGCAATATTCTGACGCCTATCAGGTAAACTGGTTATAAAACTTTATTTCTTGCTTTAACGTTATTTAATAGTACTTTAAGTTGCACATAAACTTACCAGAACAGTACAGTACTGTAAATATTTAACTTACAAATACTGTGCCACTGTACTCGGGAATGTCTCCCTCACTGAATAATTTCCCGCCTAGATCGTCACGTTATCAAAACAAACCGTGCGCTGCGGTGACGTTCGAGGATTTGGTCTTTCAAAGGCCTCTCCTGCGTTAATTTGTAGTTTTCATAATGGTTCTTTAATCTTACGTTGTCTTATGTGTATCCCAGCCCTTACCGTGTATAATTGCGAGCGCGTTCCGTGAGATCGTGTTCCGTGCGAGTTACCTGTATAGCACTTCCCCCTGATGATGAAGACTACGATGTGTCAGTGTGTGACTATGAGGGATTTATGAGGGAGGTTGAGGCAGAGAGGCCTCCTCAGAATCCTGAAGGCCCTCCTTCAGGGGGTCAGTAGGACCTCCTACAGCCTCAGATATCCCTCCCCCTTCCATCCCAAGCCCATCACCACTCACCTTAAAGGTTGGTAAAATCATAGTAGTGTCAAAATGTAGTTAAGTTGAATTTAAGGGGGACTTTTTCAAGGCTTGTCTGATGTTATTCATTTTTCCCATAAGGTCTGTTATTTGTCCAGTACAGATTTAGTCCAGTACGGCAGTACTGTCTGACAAAAATACTGTACTGGACGTTAGGGTACTGTATATATGGGTGGGGTAATGAGAGAAGTAAAAACACAAGTAATGGAGAGAGGGATGGCTTTGATAATGAATGGTGATGGATGGAATATCTCAAATTTGATTTATGGTGATGATGCAATGCTACTTGCAAATACCGAACATGAACTTGGTAGACTAGTGCAGTGTTTTGCTAACGTCTATGAGCGTCATGCCTTGAGTAAATGTAGAAAAGAGTAAAGTGATGGTAATCAAGAGAGAAGGTGACTCCCAGTGTGATGGAACTGTGAATAGAGAGAAACTGGAATTTGTGAGAGTTAATGTACTTGGGTACAGTGATAGAAAGGAGAGGAGAGTGTGCAAAAGAAGTGGAAAGTAGAGTGTCACAAAGAAGGAAAGTAGCTGGTGCTATGAAGGCCTTGATAAGAAACAGAGGCTTGAGTGTTGCAGCTGCACAAATCTTACATGAACAAGTGCTAGTGCCAACTTTAATATATGGATGTGAGACTATGGTGTGGCATGAAAATGAAAAGTCATGAGTGAGAACAGTGGAGATGGGACTGCTGAAGAATGTATGTGGAGTACAGAGAGTGGATAGGATAAGAAATAATGTGATTCGTGAAAGATGCAGAATGAGGAAGTCTGCGGAAACCAGAATTGAAGAGAGTGTACTGAGATTATGGTCACGTGGAGAGAATGGATTGGTGAAAAAGGTATATCTGAACAAATTTGAAGGAGGGAGGAGGCGAGGTAGGCCAAGGAGAAGGTGGAGGGATATGGTGGATGTGAGGAAGAGAGGTATGGAAGTCGGTGAGGCTAGGGTACTGACAAGAGATAGAGTTGGCTGGATGAATGTTGTGAGAAGTGCATGATCAGGGATTTGGCACCCCTTTTTAATGTGACAGTGTTCGGATTGACTATCGGATATGTTTATGTGAAGCTACAGTATGTGGTGAACGTTTTTGGCGTATCAGATAGAGCCAGGAATCCGGAGGCTTGAATGGTGAGTGAATGGAAGCGTGGGCCATTGGTTTAGGCAGACTTGGGCTGTCTGGACATTGCTACACCTCACCCTCCCCTAGGGTGGGAAAGAAAGTCCGGATGATGATAATGAATGTTGATTCTGCCACCTAATACGACTGCATTCACTCAACTTGTGGACCAAGGTGTTATCATGGCAGCCAAGAGACATACCGTCGGAGGTTCCTCAATGAGGTGGCGGTGGTGCTTGAGGATGAGGAAGGGGGTGACACACGATTGGAGTGGACCTTGTAGAATCTGCGGCGTTACAACATCAAGTCTGTGATGTTCAACTGGGCCAGTGCTTGGAAGGAAGTCTCCATCAATACCTTGGAAGTGATTGGTCACATCTACTTCAGGACTATGAGGCCATGCACGACATTGAAGGATTTGTCGTGGACGATTTCCACCTTCGATTATGAAACGCAGGCGAGAATGTGGATGTTGATGACTTTATGGATTGGTTAGATGACAGCAGCGATGATTCAGGTTATCAGACACTGTCTGATGAGATCACTGCTGCTGTGTCTGTGGGGCAGACAAAGGAAAGTGACTAGGATGAGGAAGAGGATCCTGACTCAGGTCACCCTGCCACTCCATCACTTCCTCGTCTTGGTGCACTGAAGACCGACGTTGAACAGGTGCTTAGATATGCTGAGCACCCTCATTGCAACAGGGAGTTGGGGCCACTCATGCTGGTGATGGATCTGAGGGCAGTCAGTGATGCTGTCATCCTGTAACAAAATTGCCACTTCTATCATCAGATGAAGATCGACTCCTTCTTCGAGCCCGCCAACCCCATCACGACCACCACCACGCGCTCGACCTCAGTCATTACTATCAGACTTACAACCGAGCACATCAACAGTCGTTGAGTCACTGTTAGACACGAGCTTGCAGCTGCCTTCAGAGAGTCCTGGGGTGAGTAGGGCTCCATCACCTCATTGCACGTTCCTGCTCATCGGGCATCTTCAGTGGATGGAGGAGGAGGAGTTCTTTGACATTTGCTAGATGGCTGTGTTAGCCACTAGACAACACAGGGTACCTGCAGACCTGCTGCAGCCTGGCGAGTTACGACACCTGGCTGCTGTTCACTGGGTGGTATGTGTACTGTTTTATCTATTGATTTCTTAGTGTTTTATATTGCATATTGTAGTGTGTTCTGATGTCTAAAAACAGCCGAAAGACTGCAGAACACTGCCAAAACTAGTAGGGGTACTGTGCATATTGGTAGAGTTTTTTAGTTGTTGTTTTTTGTTGTTTGTGCATTCTTTTCTTAATGATTAGGATTATATTGCATATGCAGTGTGTGTTGTGATGTAAAAAAAAACAGCCAAAAGACTGCAGAACACTGCCAAAATTAGGAGGGGTACTGTGCATATTGGTAGGGTTTTGTTTGTTTGTTGTTTGTGCAATGTTTTCTTTGTGTTTAGGATTATATTGCATATTCCAGTGTTTGTTTTGATGTCTATAAAGAGCCAAAAGATTGAAGAACACTGCCAAAATAGGAGTGGTACTATAAATTTTGGTAGGATTATGCATATATCTGTATGTTCATACATATATATATATATATATATATACAGTCAAGTCACCTAAGGCGCGGCTAATTGGTTCTGGACCGCGCCCGTGCCATAGAAATAACAAAACCTATGGGAAAAATGGTATTTGGTTCTGGATGTTCACCCAAAATCCTCATTTTCACCCCGCTTTTCCCCACCTTACACACGCACACAATCAAGCAAGTAGTCAGTGCATGTATTACATGTAACAATAGGCACAAAAACAGGAGGGTGATCAGCCTTGTTTCTATTTAGGCACTACTACACACTGCAGATCGAGCTGAAAAAAAGCTCAGCTGAGTAGACACAGATCAGCTGACCGACCAAAACATTAAAGGTGGCGGAGGCTGCCTGGTCAAGCACTGATTGAAGAAGTTTATTTGATAAAGTTTGTATGCTCAGGTGTCAACAGAATGCACATTTAACACATTAATAATCATTCTTATATACATGATGATGATGGTGATTGGAGGCATTATACTTCGTCTTAGCTCGGAGATAGGTGCTTCGTCACAAACTCGTTCATAGCGGTTTTACGAACAAACCTATAAACTAGTCACAGTACTCAAAGAATCTTTAATGTTTCATTGCTTAACACAATGAATTTGATGAAGTTTAACCTCCTCATAAGAGAGAAAAAAGTCCATGGCAGGAGCTGAAGTGGTCACCATCTTCTTTGTTTACATACAGGGGAGCGCGCTGACCAACAGGGGAATTTGCCCGGGCGTTTCAAACCTAGCCGCGCCCGCGCCATAGGTATTTCATGCGTGTGGTTCGTTTTGGGGGGTCTGGCACCTTTCTGTGTCATAGAAAACTGTGCCATAGAAGCACGCGCCATAGGCGACTTGACTATATATATATATATATATATACAGTATATATATATATATATATATATATATATATATATATATATACACACACACACACACACAGTAAGACCTCACTATAACGGACTAATTGGGGTCCAAACCATTCCGAAAAATGTGAAATTCCAATAAAAGCGATGTCTGGACTTCCCCCTGCTAATCTAGACTTTTTCCGATATATCAGACATTAGTCCGGATCGCACGAACGGTTTTTAAACTGTTTTGACTACCACTGTGGTACTGTCCTATGTTATAACTTCACTACATTAATCAAATGGTATATTATATATATAATACTGTACTGTACACTGATAAACATGTCCTTTTTTTACCTTATTGTGATGGATATAACTGAAGTGGTCAGGCAGCCCAGACTGCGTCTGGCTTTATCGGACTTTTTCCAATGTATAGGAATTTTGTCCGGTAGCTCCTCGAGTCCGATAAAAGCAAATTCCGGTCAATTGAAGTCTGTGGTTTTACTGTATATCTATATATATATATATATATGTATATATATATATATATGTATATATATATATATTATACAGGAGATGCTACCCGAAAGTTCCAGTAATTTGAACAGAGGGAGCCAACCGTTTGCAGTTTTGGCTTTTACCGCTAGGAGGAATCAGCAGCACCCCTTGTGCATCAGTGTGGCCCCGGTCGTGTCTGTGAGCGGATGTGTTGTTGAGCTACGCTTACTATTGTAACATGGTGTGTAGGCGGTTTGGCAGTTTTGCAATGGGCGACCAATGGCACAGCAATGTCAAGTTGATGTTGATCATTTTCTTTGGTATCCAAGGGATTGTTTACAAGGAATTCATCCCATCCAGTCAGTCTGTCAGCAGAAAGTTTTACTGTGAAGTTTTGCAGCATCTGAAGGAAAACATCTGCCACAAACGTCCAAAACGGTGGAAGAACAAGGACTGGGTCCTGCATCATGACAATGCCCCCACCCACACATCAATTGTTGTCCGTCAGTTCCTGGCTTCCACTAACACGGTAGTCATTCCCCACCCACCCTGTTTGTCTGACCTTGCCCCCTGCGACTTTTTCCTGTTTCCCAAACTGAAATTACGATTGGAAGGGTGTCGATTTGACTCAATTGATGTGATCCAGACAGAATCACAGGAGGTGCTCAAGACCATGATGCCTGAAGCCTTCCAGGGATGCATGGACTCGTGGAAAAGACGCTGAGACCACTGTATACATGCCCAAGGGGACTGCTTCAAAGGCGACAGTGAGAACTAGGAGGTAAGATAACTTATTTTCCTACAATATTCAAATTACTGGAACTTTCGGGTAGCACTTTGTATATATATGTATATAAATAAATGTATAATAATTCCTGTACTACCCAGACGCCCACTTTCCAGACCCCCCACTTACTGGACGTTGTGGGCCTGGACCTTCGGAACAAAAAAAAAAAAAAAAAAAAAAAAAAAAAATCCGAATTTTTTCCCACCCATGATTTGAAATTGCTGCATGGTGCTGAACAAGCCAGCTGTGTTTACACACTGCCCCTTTACCCTTTCCTTCCTCCCCCTTCACCAGTTACCACCTAACTGCCATCACAAGTAGATGTTCATTGTAACAGATGCCGCACGTGCTCGTTTTTTTTAACAAACAGTGAATAAACTGCAATACCTCACTTCTAGACCACCCTGGAATTTACAGTGTTGTGCAGTGTTAAGAAATTAGAATTTAGAGTGCAAAGCATTAACTGTGGAGTGTAAACTGGCGGTTGAAACTGGCGTGGTGCAATTAAGAATAAGATGTGCAGTGTTAAACAATTATAACTAACAGTGCAAAGAATTAAGTGCAGCACAACACTGGATTACTGTATGTGCTTCAAGAGCATTTTTACCACTGCCAGAGCCGTAGAGAAGGCGGCCACAGACGTGCTATAAGTACCCTGTACACTGCTAAATATTTTCCATAACCACTTCTAATTCCTCATTCTCTGGTTCCTTTTCATTTATTTCATGCTTTATGTCCATTATTGATGTGAATAGGGTCTTAAATAGGTTTAAATAGGTGCTATGCATGTCCAGTAGGGAGTTATTTAGGTGGCTTTCAAAGTTAGGCTGGGTTAGGGTCCTTAAGTACCAGTCCAGCAGGCAGGGGCCCACTTTCCGGACAGGACCACTTTCCGGACATGCCTTTGGCTCTTTTACATCGGACAGTGATTACTGTATATATATATATATATATATATACAGTAATCCCGCATTATACGATGCCTCTTTATACGATATTTCGCTTATACAGTGTCAAAATTTTAGTACCCTATGCCCACTATACAATGGGAACGATTTGCTACAACGATGGATCATCCGCGGCTCAGTGAACAGCATATGTGCAAACGCAACAAAAACATCCTCACACTGTCGGCATTGGACCACACACACTTGTCCAGCCTCATTAGCTAGCTCTGCCCAGCCAGTCAGCCCTGCCCAGCCAGCCAGTTCTGACATTGATGAGTGAGGGCTGTGACCGTGAGGCCGAGTCGGGACAATTCGCCGTCAGGACGATTCCCCATCATTTATTTACGTATCATTTTATTTAGCAAGTACATTAGTTTTTGAATTATGTAAGTTATAAAAATGATGGTGGTTTATTGTTTATATAGTAAATGTAAAATATGGCATCAAATCATGGGCATTAAATGAAAAATAATAATATATTGAAACGTGAATCAGCTGATTTATGATCGTTCCTTCATCTTAGCATAAGGCTACATATGAGACATTGGCATTTATATAAATGCCTAATTACCTTAAGTGAACGATCGACATACTTTGGAATTATACGAATAATCTTCATATTACGTCTATATAAATGTTTCGGGACAATTCGCCATCAAGTCAATTTGCCATCACAACAATAACAAGACAATTCGCCATCGGGACTTTTCGTCGTCAGGATGATTCCCTGTCGTTTATTTTCATATCGGTTTATTTAGGAAGTACACTAGTTTTTTAGTACTGTACTTGTACCTCTTCAAAGTCGTTTTAAAATATACCCAGGATGTTGTAGTACCAATGGAAATTAATGAAAACAGCTGTAGGTGATGCTAGAACATAATTCAAAGTCAATTACAGCAAGGTAGAAACAAGTTAAATATCGTCTAAAAGTGCAACTTACAAATGATATCCAAAGCCAACGCTATTGAATGAAAATGGACTTTGATAGATCCCCTGAAAATTAGTTATTAAAGTATCAGTTAATCAGTAATAAGTATATTTATAGAATGACGGGGAATTGCCTCGAGGGGGAACGTCCATATTATGGTGGCGAATTGTCAGCTTCATGGCGAATTGACTAGGAACCACATAAACAACCCTTGCTTGCTTCAGGAAAGGTAAGAACTACTGTATACTGTAGTTTTCATGTTTTTTTCTCTTTATTCACTATTAATGTGTTACATTAAATGTTTAAACATAAGGATATTTCATGTATGTGAGTGCTAAGGTGTGTGTATGTGAGAGTTTAGGCACGTCTGGGAATGTATCCCCATTGACTCCATGTTATAATGGGATTGCTATACGATGGATTGCTTTACGATGGGGTTTTCAGGAACGGAACCCCATCGTATAATGAGGGATTACTGTATATATAATATATATATATATATATATATATATATATATATATATGTATATATATATGTATATACAGTAACCCCTCCAATATCCGGATCAATAGAGCCATAGGCAGGTCCGGATAGTGGTCCTGTCCGGATATTGGGCCCCAGCTAATGGACTTGTACTTATGGACCCTAACTCTGAAAAACACCTATACAACTCCCTCTGGACATGCATTGCACCTATTTAAGATCCAAATCACACCAATAAGGGACATAAAAGACTGAAATAAATGCAAAAGAACCATAAAATGAGGTTTTAGAGGTGAGTTTATACAATATTAAACATTCTGGTTACTTACAAGTCCCTTGCTCTTGGACTGGTTTGAACCGCCAGTTTGCAGTCCACAGTTAATCCTCTGCACTCTAAATTCTAATTTCTTAACACTGCACAACACTGTAAATTCCCGTGTGTTCTAGTGGCAACGTATTGCAGTTTATTCACTGTTTATTCACAAAAAACAAGCACCTGTGGCTTGCACTGTTATGAGTATCCGCTCTCCATCGGAGTTAAGCTGTGACTGTTGATGTTGGTGGGCTAACAGAGTTGCCAGATCGCAACAGCCACATTACCAATCTCCTCAACTTTCATTGTCAAATATAACTTTTCATTACCAAATTCATAAAGCTAGCATATATTCTTCACTAATTATATATACAAGTGGAAATACATGTAATCACTCTACTTATAACTAACACCATGTTGATTATTTTCACACTATGTAGGGTAGCAGATTAAACAGAGAGAGCAAACAATCCACCATCTCCATCCTGTGTATCCTCATACATGTGAAAAATCCATTTGGTAATGCATTATTCTAATTCATTACCAAACGAATTTTTCATTACTAAATTGGCCCACACTTGGTAATGAAAAATACCAAATGGCAACCTGACAGGGGAGGGGGGAGGGGGAGGAAGGAAGGGGTGAAGGGACCATGGTGTAACAGCTGTTTGGCGCCAGGCGGGAATTTCAAATTATGGGAGGGAAAAAAGTCAGATTTTTTTCGAATTTTTTGCGGTTTTTGGCCCATTTGGGGAATACTGGATCCCAGGAGGATTATGTCCGGTTAGTGGGGATGTTCGGATATTGGGCGTTCGGATATTAGAGGGATTACTGTGTGTGTATATATATATATATATATATATATATATATATATATATATATATATTATCTCATCAGCCATTTCAGTTTCCACTGCAGGACTGGCCTATCCCGACCGAAGTGGGGACGATACAGCCAATGTATCTCAACCAGGTGGCTTAAAGGCTGTCTGGTAGAGATTGTATGTAGGGTGAGAAGTGCTTGTAAGTGTAATTGTAGTGTTGGAGTGGCTTTGGATGTGTGTGTAGTCTGTGAACCAAGTGTAATCGGCCCACGCACGCCGACTGGGTACAAGTATACTTTATAGTATGCAACACTGGTTCAACCACAGCACCCCTTATGTTCGCCAATGCAGTACGTGGCCAGAAGAACACTCCCAAAGTTTATTACCCTGGTGAGGCGCGAACCCTCATTCTTCAGTATACGAGAAGCACACTTTACCACTGTACCACAGAGGCTTTATATATATATATATGTAGGTGGGGACGCTCACCATCCACCCACTCGATGTAGTGCGGCTCTCAGGTGTCTGCCCATTCCTCTCCATCCTTCTTTCCTTCCATTCTCTTCTGTCATTCTTTCCTTGTCCTTCAGCCTACGGGTGACTTTTCACTCCCTCATCTGTCTTTCTTTCCTTCATTCTTTCCACTTCCTTCAGCCTGTGGGTAACTCTACACTGAGTGACAAGTCAAATGGTTTCCTGTGCACCAGGAAACCATTTATTACACTGGGTGGTAGCCATGTAACCAAATTTTGGCGCCTGGTGGTTTAGTGAGTAATTATTGCACTCCAATCGGATTGAGCCGGTGAAGGTGTATATCCAAGGGGTGGTTGGGGTTGATTGCTCATGTAATGCCACTCAGGGATGAGTGAGGCTGGTCACTCTCATCTTAAATGTCAGGACCAACTGTCTTGCCCCGGGCTCCTACGCTCCTCATGGGGCAATGTAGGATTGGATGATGGATGGATGGATGGATATATACATATGTATATACAGTATATATATATATATATATATATATATATATATATATATATATATATTATATGTATGTATATTATATATATATATATATATATATTATATATATATAATATATGTACATATAGATATATAGATATATATATCGTATCGTTTCGTTTCGTTTTGTTTTTAAAGGCTCCACCATGCTTGCATGTGTTGGCCTTGGTCACCTAATGGCGGCTTTCCATGCTGCACGATCCATTGCAGCCTCCCTGTTCAGTCCCTTAACCCTGAGGTCACACTTAATGACCTCGTCCCATGTCTTTCTCGGTCTACCCCTCATAACCCCACCCCCAATATTAACACTTCTTCCTCACCCAATTATCATCACCCATCCTCTCCACATGTCCAAACCATCTCAATCTACCTCTCCTTATCACAACACCAATACACTCCAGTCCCATCCTACCTCTCAACTCTTCCATCGTAAACCCAGCCCCTCCAGGCCTTGGACGCAGGGACGCACTGCACATCCACTTAATCATTGTCATTTCTGTATGTCTGAGCCGGCGAATATCTTCCTCCTTCATATATATATATATATATATATATATATATATATATAATTTTAAAGGATTAAATTGCCTATTCCAATGTGTGTTTTGGTGTCTAAAAAGATCCAAAAGACTGCAGAACACTTCCCAAAATTAGGAGGGGTACTGGGGTTGTGCATATATTTTTTTTCTTTTTAAGATTATATTGCACATTCCCGTGTGTGCTTTGATGTCTAAGAAGAGCCGAAAGACCGCAAAACACTGCCAAAATTCGGAGGGTTCTGTACATATTAGTAGGGTTGTGCATAGTGGTAGCTTTTTATTTATTTATATATAGGCCTATATATACAGAACTTGTCAGAAGTATCAAGCGCCTTGCATCCCTCCTACGAAACAAACCTTTCAACATTGAAAAAACATATATATAGTGCATTTTATTTACCTTTAGTGCGTCGTAGGGTATCCTTTACGCTTCGTCACGGACCTGAGACGTCTTGGAAGTCAAAGGGCGAGGCTCCTGAGGTGCTGGAGGGGTATTTTGTCCCAGGAGTCACGAATGGTGGCTTCCAGCTTAGGCAGAGAGCTCACGTCCTTCCCTTGGAGATTCTTCTTTACGAGGTACCAGAGGTTTTCAATCGGGTTGAGGTCTGGGCTATTTCCTGGCCAGTCTCTCATGAATGATACCTCGCAGTCATGAAGCCAGTTGGTGACTGATTTGGCCTTGTGAGCAGGTGCACCGTCCTGCTGAAACACTCGTGCACCTGTTAGCTCGATGGAGTCTGGTAAATGATCACACAGAAGCTCCAGGTAAACATCCTGATTCACTCTGCAGTTCTTTAAAGCACAAAAAGCTTCCCCAAACCTTGACCAGAAAAACAACCCCATACCATGAGTGAATCAGGATGTTTAACTGTGCTTTCAGCATACTGTGGGTCAAATGGGTCACTACCTTTGCGCTGGTACACACATGCTCCTCTGCTACGGGTGACACTAAACGTTGCCTCATCAGACCACAACACTGACAACCATTGCTCCTCACCTCAGTTAAGATATTTGTTAGCAAAGGCAAGCCTATGAAGTCGCTGGATTTTTGTGAGAAGAGGCTTTCTCACAGGCCTGTGACTTGTGTAACCAAGATCATGGACCCTTCGAGACACTGTGCGCACAGACACCTCACCAAACACTTCCGGGTTGCTCTCCTTTATTTTCTTTGCACTCACACGAGGATTAGACTCCACTGCACGTTTTAAAACATTAACAGACCTCGGGGAAGTTTTCTTGGGCCTATCAGACAGCGGTTTCTTTGTGGGAACGTCACCACTGTTTTCCACTCGAAACCGCGCCACCACCTACGCACTGTCAATCGAGCCACACCAACCAATTCACTAATTTCCTTTGTTTGGTGGCATGCCTCCTTTAGAGCAATGATCTGGGATATGATTTCACTCGATAGTTCACGGGTAGGTGCCATAATAAGGTGGCGAAAGCCAAAACACTGCAGGACACTTGGTAAAAAGTGGCGCAAAAAGAGAGGGAGACGCAGCGGAGTTCCTCTGTCTTAGGCAGCCCGTGGGCAGCTGAGGTGGGAACCAACCAGCGTGTCGGAAGGCCTCAGGCTACCGTGACGTCATGCTAGTGCCACAAACTTCTGGCTCAATTTTTACTACCAAAAATGGGTGATTCTTTTTTGGCCATAAGTATTGCGCTCCCGGCCATAGACACTCAATACTTTTGACAAGCACTGTATATATATATATAATATATTTTTAAGGGGAGGCTGAAGATTAAATTGCATATTGTAATGTGTTTTTTAATGTCTGAAAAGAGGTGAAAGACTGGAAAACACCTCCCAAATTCGGAGGGGTTCTGTGCATACTGTTTTTTTTATTTGTTTGTTTCTGTTTTTTAATGCATTGTTTTCTTAGTGTGTAGGATTATATTCCATATTGGATTGTGTGTTTTGATGTCTAAAAACAGTCAAAAGACTGCAGGACACTGCCAAAAATAGTACGGGTACTTTTCATAATGTTCAGTAAGGTTGGGTATAGGGTGCAGGGTAGTAGGTTGGGTAGGTAGGGTATCGATACAGTAAACGATATTGCTCCGCAACCAGACAGTGCCAATATCCGGTTATGCTTTTGGCTTTGTCATGTCGGATCATCGAGGGATTGCTGTAATTGGGAAAAATACAGTACAGGTATATTAGCATGGCTCCCATCAGAAACAATAATGGAATAGCAAAATAAATTTGGAATGCAGCCAATTTTCTTCAATGAAATTAGTTCTGGAAGTTCAGCTTTTTGGTGTACTAACTGTGTTCTGTCTTTCTTGGCTTCCCCCCCCCCTCCTGCACCTTACTATATCCTTTATCTTATTGTGCTCCTCACTGCAATTCTGTTTCATGTTCTGTCCTGCCGTACCTTACCTTACTCTTTTATCTTTCTAACCATGCCTTTCCCTTTATCCCACCTTTTCTTTTTTTTTCTTTTTTTTTCTTTTTTTTTTTTTTCCTTCCTTGCCTTGTCCTATACAGGAACAGCTTAAGGAAGCTGCACCTGTGCGGCCACAGTTTGGGCTGAAAATGCTACAGAAGATGGGATGGTCACCAGGTGAGGGCCTGGGCAAGAACAAGGAAGGCACCACAGAGCCACTTCTCCTTGATGTGAAAATGGACAAGAAAGGTGAGTTATAACTGGATGTGTTTGGGTTAGGGACCTAACTGGATAACCAGAACAAGCCATCCAATCCAGAACTAAACAGAGGCCAGATCCTCATGCTGTTGCAGATGCACTGGTTTTCATGTTCTTGTGATCAACTGTTGGATATCATCCCATAATTTACTATGTCAGAATCACACCCCTTATAAGCCATGCTCAGTTTGTTGGTGGTAGGTTAGTTATAGCATTGATAGGTACCTGTAGAGGAAGTTTTTCTGTATGGAGATATATGAATGTGCCTCTCTTCAAGAAAAAGGTTTGGAAGTGAGATGTTATAGAATTCCTTCATGATGGCCCTGTTGGGTTGTATATGGAATGCATTATTACCTGTGTGCTATGTTTGTGTACTCTCACCACCATATATATTAATTACATTTGCTGTATACAAGATATCCTGGGATTTAATGTACTGTACTGATTTTAGAAGGTGATTCATAGACATAAATGTTCTATGTAAACCTGCGAGCACTTTCACCTCTTACTGTCGGCGTTATCAATCCATTTTCTCTGTGAGTGCGAACCTCTCGTTGTTTGACTCACATTGTGATCCACCATTGTTGATAGGGGAGAGGACAGCTGAGGGATGTCAAGGACTAGGGGGTTGATGGGGGGTAGAGGATGACAGGTTATATAGCTTGGAGAGAGTAAATAGAATAGATGGATAGGAGCAATGAAGTACAGTATTTAGCTATGCTGTTGTATGAAATACAGATACTCCTCTGCTTACATGAATTTGGAGTTACCAGAAAACTAATTTCAAAGATAAAAATAGAAAATATGCATTCTACCTTTTTAAAATGTGCACCAAGTCCTACCTCATTAGTCAGGCACCAGGTGGTGTCTGTGCACTTCCTGTCTTTCAGTTTGTTTTGCCAGTAGACGTGGTTTTTGTTGTAGCAGGAGGTACACGGTTGTGTTTTTCGTTATTTTGACCCTCAGCATGTCTCAAAAATGGAGTAGTAGTGGTGGTGATGAGAGCAGCAGCAAAAAATGACAAACAAAAATGAAAACAAAATTGGATATCATTAAGAGAGTGGAGTGAGGAGAGAGAGAAAGAGTGACGTGGCATGTGTGTTTAGGTTCAAATTTGACCTACATAAGTGCTGCAGGAACCAGTTAACTATGTAAGTTCAGGAGTACCTGTACTTGTACACTAATAATTATTTTATGTTGAACACAGTGTTATGGCAGTGTATTTTTGTATTTATGAGGGAGATCCACTCGATGTAGTGCTGCACTCAGGTGCCTGTCTTTTCCTCTCTCCCTTCCTTCTGCCCTTCCTTCCTCTGATTTTCTTTCCTTCATTCTTTCCCCTTCCTTCTGTCTATGGGTGACTTTACGCTTTGTGACAACCCAAATGGTTTCCTGTACACCAGGGAACCATTTACTATGCTGGGTGGTAACCATAGAACCAAATTATGGCACCTGGTCGTTTAGCGGGTAATTAAGGCACTCCAATCAGATTGAGCTGGTGCAGGTTTAGATCCAAGGGGTGGTTGGGGTTTATTGCTCCCTTAACGCCACTCAGGGTTGAGTGAGGCTGGTTACTTTCATCTTAAATGTCAGGACCTACTTGCCTATCCCCAGGCTGCTACGCTTCTCGTGGGGCAACACTGGATTATGATGATGGTGATGATGATGATGATGATGATGATGATGAGGGAGTTGGTTATAACTGCACAATATAAATATCCCAGTACAGGTATACTCTGGTTTAATGATACAATTGGTTTAGTAAGAACCCATCGCTAGGCGGTGTGTCGTATATCGGGGTCAATTTAACATATAAAGTATAGGGATGTGTTTTTGAGCCTTGTGTTTCCCCCCCAACCAGTCCTAAACCCACCCAAGTGAGTCCAAAAACAAGTTTCTAGCTCACCTAAACCCCCAGATAGCTTTGAAACAAGCTAAACTAAGCCTAAAAGCAGTTTATAACTCACCCAAAACCAAATATAAAATCTGAAAATCATCTACTATGTCTGGAAAAAATTGAACTTAGTAAACTGTACCCCAAAATGACAATGTTCCCCCCACTCATGACTAAAATACATTAATATAAGTCTAAAAACAGTTTATAAATCAACGTAAGCACAAAATTTAAGTCTAAAATATCATCAAAATAGGTAAAAAAAAAAAAAAAAAAAAAAAAAAAATGTAAATCCATCATTAAACCAGGGTTTGGCCATCATTAGGTGGGGGTATGGAAGTACAGTAAGATTTCACTATTACGGACTTACTGGGGCCCAAGCCATTCCGAAAAATGCGAAATTCCCATAAAAGCGACATCCGGACTTCCCCCTGCCAACCCGAACTTTTTCTTATATATCAGACATTAGTCCTGGTTGCATGACCGGTTTTAAAATGTTTTGACTACCATTGCTGTACTGTACTGTTATAACTTCACTACATTAATCAGATAGTATGTCTTTCATTCACCATATTGTGGTGAACATAGCTGAAGTGGTCAGGCAGTCCGGACTGCTTCTAGCTTTAACAGACTTTTTACGACGTATAGGAATTTAGTCCGGTAGCTCCTCGATTCCGATAAAAGCGAATTCTGGTCTATTGAAGTCCGTTATATCGAGGTTTTACTGTATTTCTACCCCCATCGCTAAGCTAGGGTACCGTATATCAGGGTATACTTGCACTACACACACACGCACGCACGCACGCACGCACGCACGCATGCACACACACACACACACACACACACACACACACACACACACACACACACACAGGTCACTGACAGAGACGGAGCTCTTCCTGGATCGTGGGGAAATAATCGCTGAATCAGTGGCAAAAAGACCAGCCTGTTGTGATTATGTGAATGAGTGTGAGAGTGGTGGTCCCATCGGACAGTAGTTAAAAAAAACACAGGTTTCAGTCATAAAGAGTACAAGATACAGTGGAAATAGAAAGTTTCCATATGGCTGCATCATGACGGAGAGGGATGGTGCATTGTTTACGTCTGGTGAAGGGGAATTTTCGGTCTTCTCCAATGATGACGAGAGAAAAGGAAGTAATGAGCTGAACCAAACAAGAGTAGCAGGAGTAGAGAAAACAGCGAAGAAGAATGTCCAGGAGTTAAAAAAGGTATGGGCAGTAATTAGAGAGTTGCAGGAACGGACCTTAGAGTAGGAGAAGAGATCAGAGTCCTGCAGAATAAACTGGAAAATGTTTGCACAGTCAGTGCTGAACAAGAAAGAGAAGTCACAGAATTAAAAGTGAGTAATGACTCTGCCTCAAATAAAACAGCACAAGAGGGAAAATAAGAGGTTGGAAGAAGAAAGGGACAGGATGAAAAGTAAACTAGTTGAGTATGGATCTAAATCAAGGATTCAAGATGAGCACAAGGAAATCAAGGAGCACCACAAGGGGGTGGAAGATAATTCAGGAGGAAGGAAACGTAAATTTGAAAGAGATTATAGAACAACAAAACAAGGAAAAGGTGGAGAAGGAAGTGGTTAGGGTATTGAGAAGTAGAGAATCTTTAGTCAGGGATGTAGCAGATAAGAAAAAATGTGTAATAATTTCAGGAGTAAAAGAAAACTTATGACAGTAAGATCAGAAAGAGATAGAGAAGAACTGAGTAAGGTTAAAGAAATAATATCAGTAGTTATAGAGGGTAACAACGAAGCTCAAGAAGAGATTGAAGAAGTGTTTAGGTTAGGAAAATATAAGGAAGGAGGGGCGAGGCTGCTGGAGGTCAAGTTTAAGTCCCAGGTAATGGTAAACGAAATCATCAACAGAGCATGGAAATTATCAGATAAAGAAGGGTTCAAAAATATATGGATAAGGAGAGATGCAAATGAGGAAGAAAGAGCTAAAATAAAGGAGTTAGTAAAGGAAGCAAAGGCAAAAAACGAACCGAGAATGGAGAAAGAGAAGACAGTGTTTAATTGGAGGGTTATAATCAGAAATTGAGGAAGTACTGACGGAGAGAAGGAGAGAAATGGGTATAAAAAACAACAACAAAAGTTTGAAGGTGGCATATAGTAATGTTGATGGTTTAATATCAGCAAGGTTAGAAATCAGCGATTTCTTGAGGGTACATGATCCTGATGTTATGTTCTTTGTAGAGACCAAGTTAAGAGAAGATACTGATGTCCATATGGGAGATGGTTAATACAAATTGTGAAGAAGAGACAGAAAAGAAAAACTGGGAGGAGGAGAGATGATAGCAGTGAAGAACAACATAAATGTAGATGCTGTGGAAATGGGAGAGGGTAGGACTGAAGTGATAAATATGAAATTAGAAGCTGGAGAGAATGGCAAGAGAGAGATGTGGCAGTAGTGTATGTTCCCCCTAAGACAAGGTACATAAAATGATGATGAGTACCAGGAGATGTTGTCAGAAATGGCTAGTTACCTACAGAAAGTGATTGAGAAAAGCAACAATATAATTTTAATGGGTGACTTTAATTGTAAAGAGGTGAACTGGGAGGAACAGGACTCAGGAGGCAGCGAAGATTCATGGAGCACTATATTATTAAATATAACAATGAACAGTGTGTTGACGCAGTGGGTCAAAGAAGTGTCACGATTCCGAGGGAGGACACACCAGCAAGATTAGATTTACTGTTAACCAAAGAACCTGATGTAATTGAATCTTTGAAATATCTGTGTCCTATAGGAAAAAAGTGATCATGTGGTCACTGAGTTCCAGATGATAATAGGGAGCGTGGTGCCAAGAGATGAGCTTTACAGGCAGGGAAGATACAACTTATGGAAAGCAGACTTTACAGGATTGAGAAAATTTTTCGAAAATGCGGATTGGAGAAGATTCAGAGAAACAAGAGATACAGAGGAAGTGGGATATCATTCTAGACGTCTATAATTCGGGAGTGGAAAAACATGTGCCAAGAATAAAGGGGAAAGAAAACAGGAAAAAGGAGTGGTTTAATAGAGGGTGTATGATAGCAAAAAATGAGAGGGACATGGCTTGGAACAACTGGAGAAAGAGAGCTAAAAACAGAACAGAGGATAAATATAAAAGAACTAGAAATGAATATACAAGAATACCTAGAGAGGAAGAAAGGAACTTTGAAAAAGATATAATAGACAAATGGAAGGATGAACCCAAACTGTATTATAGATTTTCAATGGCAAATTGAAACAAAAGGAAGGAATCACCAAACTGAAAGTAGAAGGAGAGGTCTACAAAGATGCGGCAATGCAAGCTGAAATAATGAACAAATGTTTCCAATTGGTTTTCACTAATGAATGGGAGGGAGTGACTAGAAATTTAGTGATAAAAGATACAAAAGTGGAAGTACAGGAAGTATAAATTACTGGAAACTCAAGATGTAAGGAAAGCCCCAGGACCAGGTGGAATCTCTAATTGGGTACTGAAGGAATGCAGAGAACAACTGACGGATAAGATTCACAGTTTTATTGTGTATCCTCTGGAAGAGGGGAAAGTGCCTCAAGAATGGAAGAGGGCAAATGTGGTACCAATTTATAAGGGAGGAAACAAGGAAGAACCCCTGAATTATAGACCAGTGTCCCTAACCAGCATGGTTGCAAAATTGTGCGAAAGAATTCTGAAAGATAGATGGATAAAATATCTGGAAGAGATGAATATTTTGGCTGAAAGTCAGTTTGGATTCAGAAGTGGAAGGTCATGTATTTACCTATTTGTATTTACCTATTTGTAGTCTACAGGAATTGAGCAATGCTCGTGTTGTCCTGTCTCCATATCCACATTTATCAAGTCTACCTTTACACACATGAATGTTTTTCTCATGCACCACCTCTTTGTCTAAGTCATTCCAAATATTTAAGAATATACCTAATTGTGATATACACGGAATGTACTATGCTCGTGGGTTTCCGTCGCTGTTTCTCAATAAGTCGAATTTAACTTTAAACTCGTTTATGTTTTTAGACTGGACGATCTCTTTGTCCAGGCTATTCCATAAGTCTATACTTCTGTAAGGAAAGCTATATTTCTTGATATCCTTCAAGCAGCTTGACTTTTTCAATTTCATTCCATGTCCTCTTGTTGCTCTCTTATCCCATACAAACAGATCTTCTTTGTCAATTTTATCTACTCCCACCATGGTCCTGAACACCGCAATCATGTCTCCCTCTTTCTCCTTTCCTCTAACGAAGGCAAATCCAGTTTTTCCAGCCTCTCTCTGTATGACAGGTCTGTCAGACTGGGGACCATCTTGGTTGCTGTTCTTTGTATTCTCTCAATCTTGTTTATATCTTTCTTTTTGTGTGGGGACCACACTACCGCTGCATATTCTAACCTGGGGCGGATCATGGCCACTATCAATTTTTTCATCATTTCCTCATCCATATAATGAAATGCTACTCTTATGTTAGTCAAGAGCTTATAAGTCTCTCCTACTATCTTGTTAATGTGCTTTTCTGGTGACAAACTATCTTGGACCAGCACTCCCAAATCTTTCTCTTCTCTCCTTTTTGTGATTAATTCATTACCCAAAAATAATTCAGTGATGGTCTCCTGGTACTTTTACCCATTTCCAATATTTTACATTTCTTTACATTAAATTTCATTTCCCACGTCCGGCTCCAATTGTGTATCCTATCCAAATCCTCCTGCAGTATTTTACAATCCTCCTCAACCTCTATCTTCCTCAAGATCTTTACATCATCAGCAAACAGACTCGCATAACTGTTCACACCATCTACCATATCATTTACATAAATCAGGAACATTACTGGCGCCAACACTGAGCCTTGAGGGACTCCACTTGTTACTTCCCTCCATCCAGACATCTTTTCCTTTATTACTGTCCTCATTTGTCTGTCTCTCAAAAAGTCTCTCATCCATTCCAGAAGTTTCCCCTTTAGTCCTCCTATATATTCTAGTTTCCACATTAGTCTCTTATGAGGTACCTTGTCAAAGGCCTTCTCTAAGTCTAAGTACACACAATCCACCCAACCATCTCTCTCCTGTACCACATTAATCCTCTTGAGTAAAAGCTCAACAAGTTTGAAACACATGACCTTCCACTTCTGAATCCAAACTGACATTCAGCCAAAATATTCATCTCTTCCAGATATTTTATCCATCTGTCTTTCAGGATTCTCTCACACAATTTTGCGACCATGCTGGTTAGAGACACTGGTCTATAATTCAGGGGTTCTTCCCTGTTTCCTCCCTTGTAAATTGGTACCACATTTGCCCTCTTCCATTCTTTTGGCACTTTCCCCTCTTCCAGTGAGCATACAATTAAGCTGTGAATTTTATCCGCCAGTTGTTCTCTGCATTCCTTCAGTACCCAATTAGAAATTCCATCAGGTCCTGGGGCTTTCCTTACATCTTGGGTTTCCAGTAATTTATACACTTCCTGCACCTCCACTTTTATATCTTTCATCACCGGAACATTTCTAATCACTCCCTCCCTTCCACAAGCTCCTTTTCTTTAGTGAAAACTGACTGGAAACGTTTGTTCATTATTTCTGCTTGCATTGCCGCATCATTAAAGACCTCTCCATCTACTTTCAGCTTGGTGATTCCTTCCTTGTTTCAGTTTGCCATTAACAAATCTATAAAACAGTTTGGGTTCATCCTTGCATTTGTCAATTATACCTTTTTTTCAAAATTCCTTTCTTCTTCCCTACGTATTCTTGTGTATTCGTTTCTTGTTCTTTTATATTCTTCCTTTGTTCTGTCGTTACCTCTCTTTCTCCAATTGTTCCACGCCTTATCTCTCTTTTTTGGCTATCATACACCTTCTATTAAACCACTCCTTTTTCCTGTTTTCTTTCCCTCTTACTCTTGGTACAAATTTTTCCACTCCCAAATTATAGAGGTCTAGAAAGATATCCCACTTCCTCTGTATCTCTTGTTTCTCTGAATTTTCTCCAATCCACATTTTCAAAAAGTTTCTCAATCCTGTAAAATTTGCTTTGCCAAAGTTGTATCTTCCCTGTCTATGAGGCCTGCCTCTTGGCTCGACTTTTCCTATTAACATCTGGAACTCAATGACCACGTGATCACTTTTTCCCAAAGGACAGAGATATTCCAATGATTCTATTACATCAGGTTCTTTGGTGAACAGTAAATCTAACCTTGCTGGTGTGTCCTCACCTCGAAACCGTGTCTCTTCTTTGACCCACTGCGTCATCACACTATTCATTATTATATTTAATAACATAGTACCCCACGAATCCTCGCCGCCTCCCGAGTACCATTCCTCCCAGTTCACCTCTTAAAATTAAAGTCACCCACCAAAATTATATTATTGCTTTTCTCAATTATTTTTTGCAAGTAGCTAGCCATATCTGACAACATCTCATGGTATTCGTCATCCTTCCATGCTCTCGTCTTTGGGGGAACATACACTACCGCCATATCTCTCTTAACATTCTCTCCAGTTTCTAATTTCATATATATCACTTCAGCCCTGCCTTCTCCCATTTCCACAGTATCTACATTTATGTTGTTCTTCACTGCTATCATCACTCCTCCTCCCTTTTTTTCTTTTCTGTCTTTTCTCCACAGTTTGTATTTACCATCTCCCAAATGAACATCAATATCTTCTCTTAATTTGGTCTCTACAAAGCACATGACATCAGGTTCATGTTCTCTCAAGAAATCATTAATTTCGATCCTTGTCGATATGAAACCATCAACATTAGTATATATCACCTTCAAATTATTTTTGACATTATTAATACCCTCTTCTCTCCTACTCTCTGTCCGTACCACTTCCTCAACTTCTGATCTTTCACAACCATCCCCCCTAACTTCCTTCACTTCTATTTCCTTAAATACCATTTGCTTACTTTCATATCCAATACTCTCCAAAAAAAAGTATTACGTTCTTCCTCTGTCCTCTTATCATTTTTTTCCTTTACTTCTTCCTTTAATGATTTTAAAGCTTCTCTTTCTTCTTCATTCAGATCTTTTCTTATTATAATATTTTCCATCCCCGCCTCTTTGCTTAATTTCCAGGTCACTTTAAGTATCTCATTTATTACACTTTCTGATGTAAACTTGACTCTCATTGGTCTTGTTTCCCCTTTCTATAAGGCCCTATCCTCCTTACTTCCTCAATTTCTTTTACCCACTGGTTTCCTTCTGGGTCAATCTTGCCTAATATTCATCTCACCATGTTCGTGTCTCTCTCGAGTCTTGCGTACCTAACCTTTTCTTCCTCTTCCCTGTTTCCAAATACTATCACACATCTGTTCCTTTCTACAGTTTCTCTCACTATTTTCTTTTTTCTTCAGTATTTTCACTACATTTTCTTCCATTTCTTTCTTGTTCATTTCCTTTCTTCCTGGATGATCTCTTAAGCTGACCACTTCTTTCTGTTCTTCTTCTACGTGTGCCCACTTTGCCTTGTGTTCTTCTAGTACATTACTCACCTTCTCCGTTTTATTAGTACTCTCTTCAAGTTTCCTCCTCAGTTCAACATTCTCCCTCTTCAAATTCTTAATCTCTTCATTGGCTGTTTCTGTTGGACTGGATTAGACTCTGTATGGTGGTTTCCCGTATTTCCTGGCACATCCTTTATCACTAGATTCTCTACTTTTTTTCGAGTACACTAATCCTCATAATTAATGTTTTCACTAGGTCCATGACATTAGTATTAGCATCAAATCCTTGAAATTCCATTCCCTCATTGTTTACATTTTCGGCCATCTTTAACGTACCGATCAAGTACCTAAACAGCTGTTACCAATAAGCCACAAACATTCATGTATACTATTGCCAACAAATCTTTACATTTTTGGTAGTCTACCAACTTTCATTATTTTAAATTTAAAGAAAGACCCTAGGAGACAGGACAGACAAAATTCCTGAAACTACTCAAGGTCAGGAGCGATGCCTGGGACGTCCTCTCTCTCCGGCTGTGTGTGTGTGTTTCCAACTTGTTGAGCTTTTTCTCAAGAGCAATTGATTTGTTACAGGAGAGAGACAGTTGGGTGGATTGTGTGTATTTAGATTTGGAGAAAGCCTATGACAAGGTATCCTATAAGAGACTAATGTGAAAACTAGAGCATGAAGGAGGGACTGAAGGGAAACCTCCTGGAATGGATGAGAGACTTTTTGAGAGACAGACAAATGAGGACAGTAATAAAGGATTGGATGTCTGGATGGAGGGAAGTAACAAGTGGAGTTGCACAAGGCTCGGATTTGGTGCCAGTAATGTTCCTTATTTACATAAATGATATGGTAGATGGAGTGAACAGTTATACAAGTCTGTTTGCTGATGATGCAAAGATCTTGAGGAAGGTAGGGGTTGAGGAGGACTGTAAAATGCGCAGGAGGAACTGGACAGGATATATGATTGGAGCTGGATGTGGGAAATGAAATTCAATGCAAAGAAATGTAAATATATTGGAAATGGGTAAAAATACCAAGAGGCCATCACTGAATTATTTGATGGGTAATGAAGCAATCACAAACGCGAGAGAAGAAAAAGATTTGGGAGTGCTGGTCCAGGATAGTTTGTCACCAGAAAAAATATTAACAAGGCAGAGAGACTTATAAACCCTGGACTAACATAAGAGTTGCATTTCATTACATGGATGAGGAGATGATGAAAAATTGATAGCAGCCATGACCCTCCCCAAGTTAGAATATGCAGTTGTAGTGTGGTCCCCACATAAAAAGAAAGATATAAACAAGATTGAGAGAGTACAAAGAACAGCAACCAAGATAGTCCCCAGTCTGGCAGATCTGTTGTACAGAGAGAGGCTGGAAAAGCTGGATTTGCCTTCCTTAGAGGAAAGGAGAAAGAGGGGCTACATGATTGCAGTGTTCAGGACCATGATGGGAGTAGATAAAATTGACAGAGGAGATCTGTTTGTATGGGATAAAAGAGTAACAAGAGAACATGGAATGAAATTGAAGAAGGTGCTTGAAGGATATCAAGAAATATAGTTTTCCTTATACAGTGGGGCACCAATTTTCGCGCCTAATTGGGTCCAAAAATAATGCGCGAAAGTGGAATTAGCGAAAGTTGGGGCATTGTCTTTATGGCAAAAAGGCTAATTGGTTCCCGGTTATCCTAAAGTAACATCAGATTTTCATTTTCACTTGCAATACAGTACATCAAATCACTATTGTACATTGCATTGTGAGATACAAACAATAAAAACTGTACAGTACACATTATATGAGGAAAAACATACCACAGAGACTAGGTTGAGGTGTTTAATGGATGTTGGGGGTAAGTATCCGAGGCGCGTGGCGGGCTTATTTAGCCACGCCAGACGTATTGGCGCCACCTCCCGACTTTGAATGTCCTGGCCACTTTTTATCACCACCACTGCCTCCCGGCCCTCCCCCCACACCACCAGGCTTTCCCCCCACACCACCAGGCCCTTTCCCCACACTACCAGGTATAGTAGAGGCCATTGAACCGTGAGAATCCAACACAATGGAGCTAGCACGCTCGTACACAATGGCGGGAATGGGTGGACAGAGTGTTGACATGACGTCATTCAAGATGGCGGTGGGTTGCGGGTGGGCGGTGCAGGAAATTCAAAGTTCAAAATATTGTCCCAAACCCAAAATTTGTGCGCGAAAATCGATTTTTTTCAAGCGAAAGTGGAAGTTAGGGAATATTTGGTGCATGCCACGAAAGTGGATTTCGCGAATCCTGCTGTAGCGAAAGTTGGTGCACTACTGTAGATGCATAGACCTGTGGAATAGTCTGGACAAAGAGATCGTCCAGTCTAAAAACTTTAACAAGTTTAAAGCAAAATTTGACTTATCGAGCAACAGAGATGGGACCCCACGAGCGTAGCTCATTTCCTGTATATCACAGTTAGGTAAATATTATTAGGTAAATACACACACACACACACACACACACACACACACACACACACACACACACACACACTAATCTGTTAAGCTACTATGACAGAGTAACAAACACAGTACAGGAAAGGGAAGGATGGGTGGACAGTATCTATTTAGATTTCAAGAAAGCTTTTGACACAGTACCACACCAAAGACTTTTATGGAAACTGTACCATCAAGGAGGAATTCGAGGCAAACTGTTTTGTTGGATGCAAGACTTTCTCATAAAAAGAGAAATGAGGACAGTACTAAGAGGAAACTACTCATCATGGAAAGAAGTGACTAGTGGAGTACCACAGGGTTCAGTGTTGGCACCAGTCATGTTTTTAGTGTATATAAATGATATAAACAGTAACACTGGAAATGAGAGCTATCTGAATATGTTTGCAGATGATGCAAAAATACAAAGGAGAATTACTAACACAGACTCTTGTAAAGAGCTACAAGAAGAATTAAATAAACTTCATGAAGGGAGTAGTACATGGCAAATGGAATTCAATGTGGACAAGTGTCATGTAATCAAGTTTGGTAAAAGTGGAAAAAGACCTGATTGGGATTATAAGTTAGGAAATAAAACCCTATATACATCAGAAAGAGAGAAAGACCAAGGTGTGATTATCAGTAACAGACTGTCTCCGGCTGACCACATCAGCGAGAAGGTACGGGACTTGTATACACTGCTTGCAAATATGAGAATAGCATTCACATACATAAATGAAGACATGCTAAGAAGGATAATAACATCATTCATTAGACCAACCCTGGAATATGCATCAGTAGTCTGGAGTCCTCATCTCAAAAAGCACATAGACAAGATTGAAAAAGTTCAAAGGGCCGCTACAAGATGGATACCAAGCTTAAGGGACCTAAGCTACAAAGAAAGACTAAATAAACTGAATCTACCAACACTACAGGAGAGAAGGAAAAGAGGTGACATGATAATGCTATATAAATGCATATCAGGAAAGGAGAAAAGAGACATAAATGATTACTTAACATATGCAGAAGCATCAGCAAGAGGACACTGCAAAAAACTGCATAAGAAGAGAGGTGATAAAGACGTAAGGAAATTCAGTTTCCCAGACAGAGCAATTGATCAATGGAATGCACTACCGAATGAAATAGTGTGTGCCAAAACAATTCACAAATTTAAGGATATGTACGATAAATATGGTTTAAGACACGGGACAGTACGAGCTTGACTCATTCCTGTAAAGATACAATTAGGTAAGATAAGGTAAGAACACACACACACACACACACACACACACACACACACACACACACACACACACACACTTTCTCTCTCTCTCTCTCTCTTTCTCTTTCTCTTTCTCTCTCTCTCTCTCTCTCTTGGCATCAGAGAGACAACATGTCGTATCACCTCACTCCGAGCTGGCCTCTCTTGGCTACAACTGGCTATACCTAAATAGTATCTTTATATGAGTCAAGCTCTGTACAGGGTTAACTAAATGGTGGTCTGAAATAAAAGAGCAAGTTTAAGCAAAGTGTTACCCAAATAACAAATCACAACCAAATAGTGATCAAGTCCCAGCTGTTTCGACTACGGTACCACAGGTGAGTAAGATGCATAATTGTAAGTAAAAACCTTTTTTCTTTTTCTCAGTATTAACACAAGAGGACCACCAGATTAACTGAGGCAAATATGGATGGAGCTGTGAAGAGGGAAAGGGGTAGAAAACAGGATGATTTGTACCAGGAATTGGCTGAAATGGAAACATTCAACAAATTAGCAGAAAGGGGAAACAGATTGGAAAGGGCATTTCTGAGTGAAATGGATGAAATTAAGAAGCAATTGCGTATTCAGAAGGAGGAAAATGAAAAATTAGTAAAGGAATTAAACAAGCATGACACAACAGTAGATGAGCTGTCAGTTGAGTTGGGTTCACTTAAAAGGTAGATTGGTGAAATGGCAAGTGCAGTTGTTAACCATGACAGTATTATGGAGGAGTTCAGAAATGATACAGTGACAATTAGGCATGCAAGTAGTCTGATAGACCAAAATAACAATACTGAAGAGAAGATAACCCAGGTGAATAAAGTGATGCAAAGTTATTAAGATGACGTGGAAACTATGTACAGTATGCTGAAGTAGTGAAAGTAAGGAAAGACTTAGAAACAAGAGCTGAAGAAAAATGTATTAGAATCTATCTATCTATCTCCTTATAGCCCGACGCCCTAATCCCCCAATGAGTGGCTGCAGACAAAATGCCTCCAAGTCGCTCTGTCGCCCACCATTTGACTACCCTCCCCCCTCCACTCACTTCCCCCCTCCCTCATATACCTCTCAACTCCATCCCTCCACCTCATCCTCGGTCTTCCCCTCCCTCTCCCTCCCTCCACCTCACCTACATACACCCTCTTAGTCTTTCATTCTCCATTCTCTCCACATGTCCAAACCACCTCAGTGTATTTCTCCTAATCTTCTCAACCACATTCACACCCACCCCACAACGTTCCTTCACTTCTTCATTCATCAACCTGTCTCTCCGTGTCACTCCACATGCTCCTGTCAAGTAACTCATTTCCACTGCTCTCACTCTTGACTTGTTCCCCTCTTGCAAGGTCCATGCTTCGCTTCCATACGTCAAGGTAGAGATCACAATACTATCATGCAGTGATTTCTTAACTTCCATACTCACCTCCCTGTTTCTTATCACTGCTTTCAGTGAACCAACAACCTTCCTTCCCTGCTGTACCCTTTCAAGCACTTCATCCCCAAAAGTTCCATCCTTACTCATCACACAACGCAAGTACTTTTGCACTCACATTCTCCATATCCTCACCATCCAGCTTCACTGTGGATTCTGTGACTTCATTCCTCTCAAACACCACAACTTTACTCTTGTTTACATTAACTTTCAGATTCCTCTTCCTACACACTGTTCTGAATTCATTCACCAAACCTTGCAACTCCCATTCATCTTCACTCAACAATACTGTATCATCAGCAAACAGCAACATTGGAATCTTCTAAATCTCACCCTCATTCATTAAAGCCACCCCCACATTTCAGCTGCCCTACCTTGCATCTCCTTTACAACCCCATTTATGTATTTATTAAACAGCCATGGAGACATAACACAACCCTGTTTCAGTCTCACATGAAGATCAAAGAACTCACTTAGCTCACCATCCACTCGCTCCTTTATACATGTTCTTCACAGCACTCAACAATTTCCCCTCCACTCCATATATTCTTAATACTGTACCTTCCACATACCTTGCCTATCAGTTCTGTCATAAGCTTCCTCCAAGTCCATGAAGGCAGCTTACACTTTCTTTCCCTTCTCTAGATACTTCTCCACTAAACATCGTAGAACAAATATCTGATCTACACACCCTCTTCCCTTCCTAAATCCCCCTTGTTCTTCTCCAACTAGTTCTTCTGTTATATGCCTAACCCCGTCAGTGAGTATTCTACCATATATTTTTCCAGTCACAATAAGAAGGCAAATACCCCTATGGTTACCACATACTTCTCTCTCCCCTTTTCCTTTGTATAAAGGAACAATTATACCTGATTTCCAGTCCTCTGGAACCCTTCCCTCTTCCCAAGCCAACCTACGTAACTTCCATATCCCCCGACAACAATCTCACCCCTATACTTCAGCATTTCACCACACACTCCATCAATTCCTGGGTCCATTCTCATCTTTATCTTCTTCATTGCTTCCACTGCTTCTGCCCTACTGATCTCTTCCTCCCTCCTCCCATCTCTTCTTCTCCCGTCCATTCCCCAACCATTTATACTTGCCCTGCTCTCACTCTCTTCAGTCAACAAATCCTCAAAGTGCTCCTTCCATCTCCTCAATTTCCTCTTTTCTCCACCAACAATCTATTATTCCTATCTCTCACTCCCCTACTATTTCCACTTTCACACTACATTACTTTCTTTACCTCCTTCCAAAACAACTTCTTACTCTCCCTCCATTTCACACTCAGATTCCTCCCAAACTCTTCATCCACTTTCTTCTTACTGTGCATCACCAATCTCTTCAGCTCCCTTCTCCTGCTCACATATACTTCTCTCTTCTCTCTATCATCTAGGAAGTGAAAAAAATAATCTAAAAAAAAAACAAAATTGGTCAGAGATGCAGCAGATAATAAATCTACAGTAATCACTGGTAAAGAGGAGGAAGAAATAAAAACAAAATTTCGAGAGACAAAAAGGAGATGGCAAATATATTGAGCATACTGTAGGAAGTATCAGAGGAAATCTGTAATAAAGACATAAAAGAACACAAAAGATTAGGGAAATATGAGAGAAATAAGTCAAGACCTCTGAAAGTAACCTTCTAGAGTGTGAACACCATGGAGGCAATATTAAAAATGCAAACTCATGGAAAAACAGGAATTTAAAAAATTATGGATAAAAAGATGCCCAACTCAAGAGGAATTGGAATACTAAAAGAGAAAAGGGATGAGGCAAAAACAAAGAATGAGGAAAGATCAGAGGAAGAGAAGAGTACTTTTTTTTTTTTTTTTACAAAGTAATTGGACTGCAGGTACGAAACTGGCACATAACCAACAGGGAACAGAAAGGTGGAAGGTAGGAGACTCAAGTTATGGCAAATATGTAAACAAGATGGTTAGGTTGATGTACTCAAATTTAGATGGAATGGTGTCTAAATTATTAGAGATAAAAGACTACATCAAAGAAAAGGAACCACACATTATTTTGCCTGACTGAAACAAAATTAACCCTAAAGATATCCAATGATACCCTAAACTTAGAGGAATACAATATATGTAGGAGAGACAGAAATTTAAGAAAGGGAGGAGGTATTATAATCGTAAAGAAAAATCTACAAGTCAGAGAACTAAAACTAGATATACCCTCACAAGTAGAACTGATTGCATTGGAATTTAACACATCAGAGGGGAAATTAATTATGGCAGATTTATATATGCCCCCTAAAGCAAACACTTGGGAACGAGGCAAATATGAAGACCTGGCAGAAAGTACAATGCAGAGTTTAAGAACATTAAAACATAGACTGGAAGAGAAATCTGAAAGGATTATATTAACTGGAGACTTCGATTCAAATATATATTGGGATACTTTAGATGGAAAAAGCCATGAAAGCTGTTGGGATCAAAAGCTCCTAGATCTTGTGCAGGAATTTTTCCTAACAGCATGTAAAGGAAAACACCAGAAAAAGAGGACTCGATGATATATCAGTACTGGATCTGATATTTACCAGGCAAGAAAATGAAACTGACAGTATAATGTATCACTCCTATTTTCCAAAAGCGACCATGCAGTATTAAATTGTAACTTCTGGATTGTGTATAACGTTACCAGCAATGAGAGTTACAAAGAGTCTAAATTACAAAAAGGGCAACTATCATGACTGAAGAAGTACTTCTTAGAATTAGATTGGGAAAAAGAACTTAGAGGACAAGATTTAAATATTACTGGTATATATAGAAAATTCTGTGAACTTTATGAAATAGGAGTTCAGAATTACATCCCACAGCACAAAGCAACAGAAATGAAAATAAAGAAATGGTTTAATACGGAATGTAAAAAATCATAAGAAAAAAAGAGACTTGCTGTGGAATAGATACAGAAGACACAATAGGGAGAGGGCATATAACAGCTATAACAGGCAAGAAACAATTATACAAAGATAAGGAGGGAGGCTCAGAGAGAGTTTGAGGAGGACATTATAAATAAAAGTGATCAACCTAAGCTTTTTTATTGCTACGTCCGAAGCAAAACCAAAGTTAAAGATAATGTACAGTCCATTATGGATGAGGGGATCATCTATACACAAGAGAAAGATATTGCGAAGCACTAAATAAAAACTTCCAATCAATTTTTACAAAAGAAAGAATTTTTGAGAAAGAGGATATGGAACATGCATGCCCAAATGTATTAGCAGGTATACAAATATCAGAAAAAGAAGTAAAGGAAGAGTTACGTAAAGTAGGCAAAGGAAAAGCAAATGGTCCTGACGGAATTTCAGGTTGGGTGCTACATGAATGTGCAGAAGAGTTGAGCAGACCATTGTATTAAATATTCAAGGAATTCGTAGGTCAAGGTAAACTACCTGATATTTGGAAGAAAGCAAACATTGTTTCCCTATTCAGGAAAGGGAATAGACAAAATCCACTTAACTGCCGACCAGTATCACTGACTGGTGTTGTAAAATACTAGAAAAGCAGATAAGGAAAATTTGGGTAAACCACCTAGAAGAACACAGTATGATAACAGAGAGGCAGTTCAGTTTTAGAAAGGGAAAATCACATGTTACCAATCTATTAAGCTACTATGATAGAGTTACAGAAACATTACAGAAAGACAAGAATGGGTGGACAGTATCTGTTTAGATTTTAAGAAAGCATTTGACAGAGTACTGCACCAAAGACTTTTATGGAAACTTTACCATCAAGGAGGTATCCAAGGTAATCTGTACTGTTGGATGCAGGATTTTCTTAGAAAAAGGGAAATGAGAACAATATTAAGGGGAAATTACTCATCATAGAGAGAAGTGACCAGCGGAGTGCCACAAGGCTTGGTGCTGGCACCAGTTTTGTTTTTAGTACAGGATAAATAAATGACATAGACAGTAACATTGGAAATGGAAGCTGTCTAAATATGTTTGCGGATGATGCAGAAGTTCAAAGGAAAATTACTAACGCAGATTTTGCAGAGAGCTGCAAGAGGAATTAAACAAGCTTAATGAATGGAGCAATAAGTGGCATATGGAATTCAATGTGGACGAGTGTCATGTAAATGACTTTGGTAAAAGTGAGAAAAGACCAGATTGGGATTATAAGCTAGGAAGATCAACCCTTCATATATCAGAAAGAGAGAAGGACCTGGGAGTAATTATCAATAACAGACTATCTCCAGATGACCATATCAGTGAGAAGGTACGTAACATGTATGCATTGCTTGCAAATATGAGAGCAGCATTTACATATATAAATGAAGACATACTGAGAAAGATAATACAGTGGAAACCCGGAATTTGTACGCCTCTCTACTCATACAACTCGTTTTTCGTATAGCTTTTTCGTCCAAAAATCGCTCCAGTTTTCGTATGGTGACCCGCTATTTCCAGTAAGAGACTCGGCATCGTAGGTGCCACGTGCTCGCCAGTCCTGCTTTGTCTTCCTCCAGCTACACATCAGTTGTACAGGCTCCATTAAACTTTGTGATAAATTACGTATTTTTGTTTGAAAATTGTACACAATCATGGGCCCTAAGAAGATTAGTGAGTCAGCTGGAGCTAAAAGAAAAACAGTGAGAGCAACAATTGAGCTGAAAAAAAACTCATTGAAAAGTTTGAAAGTGGAACCCGTGTCTCTGATCTTGCCATTCATTAAGGTTGGGCGCTACATGAATGTGCAGAGGAATTAAGCAGACCAGTATATTTAATATTCAAGGAATCCTTAAGTCAAAGTCTGTCTATCTAGCTATTGCCAGACACCTTAATCCTGTAAGGGGTGGCCACAAACAAATCACCACCATGTTGCCTTGTCCCCTGCCATTTCACTGCCCTGCTCCCAGCTCACACCCCAGTCTCTCATATACCTCTCCACTCCATCCCTCCATCTCATCTTTGGCCTCCCCCTCCCTCTCCCCTTCTCCACCTCAGTCACATACACTTGCCTCATCAGTCTCTCGTTTTCCATTCTCTCCTCATGGACATCCACCTTATTGTGTTTCTCCTAACGCTTCCTATCACATCCACATGCTCACCACAATGCTCCTTCACTTCCTCATTTATCAGTCTGTCTCTCTATGTGACTCCACATGCTCCTGTCAAATAACTCATTTCCACTGCTTTTACTCTTGACTCGAGTCCCTCCACCAAGATCCAAGCTTCACGTCCATACGTTAGAGTTGGTATCACATTACAGTACTGTCATGCAGAGTAACTTTTTCACTTCCATGCTCACTTCCCTGTTTCTTATTACTGCTTTCAAGGAACCAGCAACCTTTCTTCCTTGTTGTACCTTTTCAAGCACTTCACCCTCTAAACTTCCATCCTTACTTATTACACTACCCAAGTGCTGTACTTAAATGCACTCACAAATCCATTTCCTCCTCATCCAGCCTCACTGTATATTCACTGACTTCACCTCTCTCGATGACCATAACTTTACTCCTCCCTGCATTCACTTTTAGATTCCGTTCCTTCCAAACTCTTCCAAACTCATCCACGAAGCCTTGCAGCTCCTCTTTGTCTTCACTTACAGCACAGTATCATATGCAGACAACAGTATAGGGAGTTTCCAAACACTGCCCTCTCTCATTAGGGCCACTCCAACATCCACTGCCTTACGTTGTATCTCTTTTATAACCCCATCCATGTACAAATTGAACAACCGTGGAGACATGACACATCCCTGTTTCAGTCCAACTTTCAAATTGAAAAAGTCACTCAGTTCACTATCCACGTTCACTACAGCCTTAGCACCTTCGTACATACTCATACACACATTAAGTCAAGGTAAACTACCAAATATTTGGAAGAAATAAAACATTGTTCCCCTATAGAATAGAGGAAATAGGCAGAATGCACTCATTTATAGGCCTGTATCCCTGATTAGTGTTAGAAGCAAGTTTCTGAACTGGAAAAGCTAATAAGAAAAATTTGAGTAAACCATCTGGAAAAATAGAGTGTGATAGTAACTTCAGTTTTAGGAAAGGAAAATCATGTGTTACAAATCTATTAAGCTACAATGGTAGAGTTAGAAACACTACAGAAAAGAGAGGGATGGGTGGACAGTACAGTATTTAGATTTTATGAAATTATTTGACAGAGTACCACACCAAAGACTTTTATGGAAACTGTACCAACAAGAAGGTATCCAAGGTGATCTGTTCTATTGGATGCTGGATATTCTTAGAAAAAGGGAAATGAGATCAGTACTAACTTGTAATTACTCATCATGGAGGGAAGTGACTGGCGGAATTCCACAGGGCACAGTGCTGGCACCAGTTATGTTTTTAGTGTGTATATATATATACATGTATATCATTATCATCATCATCATCAGCCGTTGAGGTCCACTGCATGACTGGCCTATCCCTACCGAAGCAGGGACGATACAGCCAATGTATCTCTACCCAGTGGCTTAGGCTGTCTGGTAGAGATTGTATGTAGGGTGAGAAGTGCTTGTGAGTGTAAATGTACTGTTGGAGTGGCTTTGGATGTGTGTGTAGTCTGTGAACCAAGTGTAATCGGCTTGCCTTAAGCTGACTGGGTGCAAGCATACTAGTATGCGACACTGGTTCAACCACAGCACCCCTTGTGTCCGCCAAAGTAGTCAGTGGCTTGTGAACGCTTCCCAAAGTTTTTACAACTCTGGCGGGAGGCGAACCTGTGTCCACTAGCGTGTGAAACACACACTCTACCACTGTACCACAGAGGCTCCATATACATATACAGTAATCCCTTCACTATCCGACGTAATAGAGCCAAAGGCACGTCCGGAAAGTGGTCCTGTCCGGATAGTGGGCACTAGCCTCTTGGACTGGTACTTATAGACCCTAACCCAGCCTAACTTTGAAAGCCACCTAAATAACTCCCTACCGGACATGCCTAGCACCTATTTAAACCTATTTAAGACCCTATTCACACCAATAATGGACATAAAGCATGAAATAAATGAAAAGGAACCAAAGAATGAGGAATTAGAAGTGACTGTACCTCAGCCAGGGTACGTACATCACGTTTGTGGCTGCCTTTCTAAGATTTTGGTAGTGGTGAAAATGCTCTTGAAGCACGTACGGTAATCCAGTGTTGTGCTGCACTTAATTCTTTGCACTGTGAGTTATAATTGTATAACACTGCACATTGTTCTTAACTGCACCACTGCAGTTCTAACCGCCTGATAAACTGCCAATTTGCACTCCACAGTTGATCCTTTGCACTCTAAGTTCAAATTTCTGAACACTGCACAACACTGTAATTTCCCATGTGGTCTAGAGGCGAGGTATTGCAGTATATTCACTGTTTATTCACAAAAAACGAGCACGTGTGGCTTCCAATGCGATAAGCATCTGTTCACAATCAAAGTTAGGGAGTTACTGTTGATGTCAGAGAAACAGAGTTGCCAGATCGCAACGGCCACATTACCAATCTTCTCAACTTTCATTACCAAATTCGTAAAGCTAGCATTTATTCTTCACTAATTATACATACAAGTGGAAATACATGTAATCACTCTCCTTATAATTAACAGCATGTTGATTATTTTCACGCTATGTAGGCTAGCAGATTAATCAGAGAGAGCAAACAATCCACCATCTCCATCCTGTGTATCCTCATACATGTGAAAAATCCATTTGGTAATGCATTATTCTGATTCATTACCAAACGAATTTTTCATGACCAAATTGGCCCACATTTGGTAATGAAAAATAACAAACGGCAACCCTGACAGGGGAGGGGGGAGGAAGGAAGGGGTGAAGGGGCCATGGTGTAAGCAGCTGTTTGGCGCTGCGCTGCAATTTCAAATTACATGTGGGAAAAAATTCGGATTTTGGGGGGATTTTTTTTCTTTTTTTTTGCCATTTTTCGGTTCCGATGGTCCAGGCCCACATGTTCTGTAAGTGGGGATGTCCAGAAAGTGGGCATCTGGAAAGTAGTGGGATTACTGTATATATATATATATATATATACATACAAACAGTACCCTCGTGTCCAGCACGGTAATATTGTCATGCATTGGTCACGTGTTGGACCAAAAACATGTTGGACTAACAATAGAGCTCATGGGGAAAAATGAATTATGTCAGCAACCCTAGAAAAAGTCACCCTAAATACCTACCATATACCTATACATATATTGGTACTATTGTAATTATAATAAATGGTACTGTGCTATGAATGATAACTAACCTTTTAGGATAGTGTTGGTGGGCTTGCTGGGAATGGAAAGTGGTATCCGAGGCTGTAGGTAGTCCTACTGGGTCCCCGGAGGATGGCTGCTGGCGTCACTAGCGGGTAATGGCTGTTGCTCCTCCTCAACCTCCCTCATAAATCCTTCGAAATCACATTCAGAATCACTATCTTCGTCCACAACCATGGAAGGTCCTGCTTCTGCCTGTCCTAGCACTCTGTAATCCTCGTCAAAGTGCATGCTTCTCACACTGTTGCCAGAGCCCCGTCTCGTGACTGTGGAAAGTGATCGCTGTCGCTGACTCGGTAGAGAATAAGGAGAAGCAACTTTGTTTATAAACTGGTACGCACGCCGATGAGAAGGGTTTCAAAACGATTGATATTTATTCTAAAGTATTAATATGTATTCAGTGTCAGGCTAAATGTTCAATGCTGTAGTACGATACATTCTCTGTCGAGTCGCCTGGGTTTTGGTCACACTGTTTTGCCCGTCGTATCCTCGGCAGGAATCCATCCAGATGAATTCCAAATGCCCATGGTATCGTCGGCAATTTTACCACGTTACCGTTCCGATTTACCATCGTATCCTCGGCAAACCTGGTGTGAAGTGCCGTGTGATAGCCTTCGGCTGCCAGGATCTTGTCCTAGTTTTTTATTATGATCCTCACGTTGGCTTCATTCATGTCGTAGGCCTTGGCAATGTCAACTTTCCTCTCCCCTTTCTTCTTCCTCTCGATGCTTTCTAGCTTGGTGGCCTGAGGGAGGTGCCGACGCTTCTTGGGGTTCTCAGAAGGCTTCCTAGGCATCGTGAGCAGGGTAAAATGCAGTAACAAGGGCAGAAAATGCAGTAAGAAAAAAGCACCTTCCAATGCAATTATGCAACTGAGTGGTGCTGTGGTGGGAGAAATTTAAACAAAACATCACGTGACACCAGAAGCATTTGTAATTGGGCAGCATCACGATCACGTCATGATTGCGGGCGGGGAAGGCTACTTGATCAGAAGTTTTCATTGGCTATCATCATCATGGGAATGTCCAGTATGACCGTGTTGGACCAGGGGTGATCGTGCTAGAGTGAACTCTGCGGATTTCGCCCTCTTCTCGGAGCTCTGTGCGTGTTATGCTAACACACTCGTGTTGCAGTAATAAAATCGTATTAAATAATACTAATTAATTGCTCTCCATGCTGGACCCGAATCGTGCTGGACTAACGCGTGTTGGACGCGAGGGTACTGTATATGTATATATATGTATATATTTATTATAGACAGGAACATTGGAAGTGGAACCTTTCTAAATATGTTTGATGATCCAGTAATACAAAGGATAGTTACAAACATAGACTCTTGCAGAGAGCAACAAGAAAAATTAAATAAGCTTCATGAATAGAGCAATAGATGGCAAATGGAAATCAGTGTTGACAGATGCCATTTTAATTAAGTTTGGTAAAAGTGGAAAAAGACGACTGGGATTATAAGCTAGGAAGTTCAACCCTACACATTTCAGAAAAGAAGAATGACCTAGGAGTGATTATCAATAATAGACTCTCTCTGGCTGACCACTTAAATGAGAAGGTACAAAACATGCACGCACTGCTTGCTAATATGAGAATAGCATTCACATATATAAATGAAGACTATCTATCTATCTGTCTGTCTCTTGCCAGATGCTTTAATCCTGTAAAGGGTGGCCACAAACAAATCACTTCCATATCACCCTGTCCCGTACCATTTCTCTGCCCTGCTTCCAGCTCACACTCTCCTGTTTCATATACCTCTCCACTCCATCCCTCCATCTCATCCTTGGCCTCCTCCTCCCTCTCCCCCCCTTCCACCTCACTCACAAACAATCTTCTCATCAGTCTCTCACTCTCCATCCTTTCCACATGGCCAAACCACCTCAGTGTGTTTCTCTTCATGCTTCCTATCACATCCACATGCACACCACAATGCTTCTTCACTTCCACATTTGTCAATCTGTCTCTCCATGTGGCATCACATGCTTCTCTCAAATAACTCATTTCCACTGTCCTCACTCTTGTGTCCCTCCAACAAGGTCCACGTTTCACTTCCTTACATTAGAGTTGGTATCACAATACTGTCATGCAGTAACTTTTTCATTTCCATGCCCACCTCCCTGTTTCTTATCACTGCTTTCAATGAACCAGCAGCCTTTCTTCCTTGTTGTGCCCTTACTTCACCATGTAAAATTTCCATCCCTACTCATCACACTACCCAGGTCTTAAACGCACTCATGTTTTCCATTTCCTCCTCATGCAACCTCACTGTACATTCAGTGACTTCATTTCTCTCGAAGGCCATAACTTTACTCTTCCCTACATTCACCTTTAGCTTCCATTTCATACATTCTCCCAGACTCATTCACCAAGCCTTGCAGCTCCCCTTTGTCAACATTTAAGAACAGTATCACTGGAAACAACAGTGCAGGGAGTTTCTTCACACTACCCTCTCTCATATAGGCGGCTCCAACATCCACTGCCCTACTTTGTACAGTATCTCTTTTACAACCCCATTCATATACAAATCGAACAGTCATGGAGACATGACATATTCCTGTTTCAATCTAACCTTCAAATAAAAAAATTCAACTCAGTTCAGTGTCCACACGCACTGCAGCCTTAGCACCCTCATACATACTGTACTCTTCACGTTATTCAGCAACTTCCCATGTACTCCATATATTCTTAATACTTTCCACAATCTTTGTCCACCCTGTCATATGCTTTCTCCAAATCCATGAAGGCCACATACAACTTCTTTTCCTTCTCTAGAAACTTTTCCACTATAGACCTAAGAATGAATATCTGATCTACACAACCTCTTCCATTCCTAGAACGTCCCCATTCTTCTCCAACTAATTCCTAAGTTATTTCCCTAACTCATTCAATAAGTATCCTACCATATACTTTTCCTGATACACTCTATCTATCTATCTATCTATTGCCAGATGCCTCAATCCCGTTTGGGGTGGCCACAAACAAATCGCCTCCAAGTCGCCCTGTCCCCCGCCATTTCACTGCCCTGCTCCCAACTCACACCCCCCTCTCTCATATACCTCTCCACCCCATCCCTCCATCTCATCCTCGGCCTCCCCCTCCCTCTCCCCCCCTCCACCTCACTCACATACACTCTCTTGGTCAGTCTTTCACCCTCCTTCCTCTCCACATGGCAAACCACCTCAGTGTGTTCCTCATAACGCTTCCTATCACATCCACATCAACACCACAACGCTCCTTTATATCCTCATTCGTCAGCCTGTCTCTCCATGTGACTCCACAGGCTCCTCTTAAATAACTCATTTCCACTGGTCTCACTCTTGACTTGTGTCCTTCCAACAACGTCCAAAGAAGACAAATGCCCTTATGATTATCATGTACTTCTTTTTCCTCTTTTCCTTTGTACAGGGGAATAATTATACCTGACTTCCAATCCTCCGGGACTTTACCTTCCGCCCATGCCAATCTGCACATATTCTACATCCATTCTACTAATATCTCTACCCCGTGCTTCAGCATTTCACCACATACAGTAGAACCTCTTTAGTCCGGACCCCTTTAATCCGGATTTCTGTTAATTCGGACAAAATTTAATAATAATAAGTTCCAAAAATATGTTGAAAGTAATTCTAAAGTCATTTTCAGTATCGACGCGGAAAGCGATCGTCATTCGTTTAGTCTCGGATCACACTAGGTCACAACATGGGTGCCTGTTTAAACACACGCTAGCATTCGTTCCATCAACTAGTTCACCAACCATTTACATTTTTACGCTGTATTTCAAAAGTTAATCCTCCTTACCATGCCCCTTAATGCAAGTGTAGCTTCCGCAATGAATAAAGGTGTTAAAAGGAGGAGTTTGCTTGCACAAAAATGGGTCAGAATATTCTGCAGTGTTTAATGATTACT
Organism: Coenobita brevimanus; assembly: GCF_032717465.1. NCBI lineage: Eukaryota > Metazoa > Arthropoda > Malacostraca > Decapoda > Coenobitidae > Coenobita > Coenobita brevimanus. The sequence continues at coordinate 52,416,423 of NC_136959.1, read as the reverse complement.
GTAGGCTATTTTTTGTACTTAAATGTGCTTTACTTGTACATCAGACATTAGCTTCTTGCCCATATGGGCATTATCAATATACCAAAGATGACAATGTATTTTTTGCCTACATAAGTTTTATTTTTATTCCAAATATTAGTTATTTTTTTTTTTTTTTTTTTTTTTTTTTTTTTTTTGCCTACACGGGCCTTAGTCACTTACTACAATTTAAAATGTAGGCTAGTTTCTTGTCATGGCCTTACCTGTAAATTATGCAGTACAAAACTATCGTACATGATTAGTTTGGTTATTTTAGTATCCTTTCATCTTTTGTAGTTACGTAGGGTTGACATATGCCACATATGTTAATAATTAACAAACATACCATATGTAGATAGTTTTTGGTATGAACTGGAGCTTACCCTGATGGTCCGGACAATCTGCTAATTTGGACAACCCTTCCCCCCATATAGTCCGAATGAGAGAGGTTCTACTGTACTTCATCAATTCCTAGGACTTTCCCCACTTTGACTTTCTTCATTACTTCCACAACTTCCATCCTACTGATTTCTTCCTCTCTTCTCACATCCCTCCTTCTCCCAGCAATTCCCAAGCCACTTAAACTCTCATTACTCTCATTCCCTATGTTTGGCATTTTCTTAAAATGTTCTCTCTATCTTCTCACTTTTTCTCTCTTCTCCACTAGTATTTGTTTCGTTTTTCGTTTCCTTTCGTTTTTGAAGGCTCCAACATGTTTCCATGCGTCTGCCTTGGTCACCTAATGGTGGCTTTCCATGCTGCTTGTGCTCATATTTTTCGGTCTACCCCTCACAACCCCACCCCCAGTATTAATGGTTCTTACTTTCTGCACCCAATTATCATCCCTCATCCTCTCCACAAGCCCAAACCACCTCAATCTACCTCTCCTTATCACACCACCAATACATTCCAGTCCCATGCTACTTCTAAACACTTCCATCATAAACCCAGCCTCTCCAGACATGCAGGGTGCCGCTGCACACCCACCTAATCATTGTCATTTCTGTACTTTTGAGCCTGCAAATATCCTCTTCCTTTACTGCCCAGGTCTCACTACCATACAGTATTACACTTCTAACCCATGCCACATACAAAGATCCCTCAGCACATAGGGAGAGCCCTTTCAGTGTCAGGAGAGGCAACAGCTCCTTGAACTCCTTCCAACCACTTCCCACCCTAGCCACGGAGCTAGCTCCTGCCCCACCTCCAGCACATAACATGCCTCCCAAATAACAAAACTCTTCCTCACACTGAAGAGACTCGCCATCAAGTTCAATCCTTTCACGCTTGATAACCTCCACCTGCTCTCCCTGACATGCCGCACACATAAAATCAGCATTATCTCACAGACTACCTGTAATTCCACTACATCTCTGATACACCCACTTACTACAAATACTGCACAAGATGGAATTGTTTCCCACGCCCTTGTGGCAAATTGCACAAGGCCACTCTCTCTCTTCTTTGACAGTACCACTACCAACCCTAAATATCATGGCATGTAAACAACCCTGACACAGACAGAGGGCTGGTACTACAATCCCAGACAGATCATCTTTTCATACTAAACAATGTAGGTCAACATACTCATATCCCACACCAAGCCCTCTTCCTCCCATCATCCCCAGACATCACCTTCTGCTCCCCAAACCTTGCCCCCACTACATCCTGGAGAGAGGTCAAAACCCTTGGTTCTGACCACCTCCCAATCATCATTACCAAAACCAGAATCACCCCAGCTGGCCACAGACACACGTACCACACTAATTATAAGAGAGGCAAACTGGGATTCCTTTGCAACTGAAACATAACAACATTTTGAAACACTAAACAGTACACCCATCACAAACATCAACTCTGCTGTGCACACTTTCAGTACAATTAAACAAAACACAGACAAAAGACATCCCTAGAGCCAACAGAAAGAGACACAACCCCAACTTCACACCAGAAATTCAAGGCCTCATCAGTCAACGGGACACACTGTGACGCTCCCCAACACCCCATACACAAGACACCGTACAACAAATTCAAGAACTCAACACTCAAATAAACAATAAAATATCAGAACAGCAAACACAAAACTGGAATAATTCTCTCCAAACACTTGACCACAAAACAAACACCAGTAAACTCTACACAACATTAAACAGCATCACACTCTACAAGAGCAACTCTACACACTTACATGCTGCCATCACAACAACAGACACTATACAGTAAAAGTCCAATATTTCGGCATCCAATTCCCCGGCAAATCTGACATTTCGGCAGTTTTGAGAAATAGTCCCATTTACGAAAATCTCCGATCGTTCGGCAGATTCTCCGATTTTTTTCGTCAGTCTTGAAATTCTCCATGAGGCTCGCCAGCTAGCTACCCGCCTTTACCCGCCTTAGTGAGTGAGATAGTGAAAGTGATGGAACGAGTCTACCACTGCCATGAAGCTCAGAGGCTAGCTCTTTCTCCTATAGCATAAAGAGAGGACAAACTGTTAGACTGATTTATTTACCGGTAAATGTACACTTAAGTACCAGAAAGACCTTTCCAGTTCAATGTATATTCCTCCAGCTTGTTTCAGTATTTTTCAGACTATATTCAGTTCAGTAAATCACGTTTTCTTACTGAAAGATTTCCTCCCTGTTAGTATCGTCACGTTCTAAAGCTGTACCTACGATTGTTTCCAGCACAATGGACGAAACTCATCGTACTCAAATGTGGACTTCGTTTCCCAACTTCCCAACTGAAGATTAGGTTAGGTTACATTATTAAGTGCAGTTAAGCTAGGTTAGGCCAGGTTTAAACACTTAGATTAGAACAGTGTCTTCTGCCATTACGTTAACGAATCAGAGTCGTCACACCAGAACAGATAAAAACAGCGGGGAAAGATTTAACAAGAAATGTTTATTTACCAACCCAGAAATAATCAGAAAAATATAACAGACTATCAGGATGAACTGATTTGGTAAGGTGCTTTTACTGCTTACAGCAAAGCGTATGTTTACCCCCCTCAAATACTCAATGTTCGTGAGTTCAGAAATTTGTGTACTCCCGTGGCAGACCTTGAAACCATTTTTTCAAAGTTATAAAGTCAGTTTCTTTTTCTTACAGATGTGAAAAGACTCGTCTGGTACACCTGGCTTTTTCCCCTCCTCCCTAAACCCATCTTGTGATTTGTTATGATTCGTGAAAGAAAATTAGGGGGCATGTTACATTAGAATTTAAACATAAAGTTAGGGTGCATGTTACTTTAGCATTTAAACATATCGGCGAAAACATCTGGGATGAAAGGACCGCCGAGCTGTTTGGGATTGTAGAGTAGGGTCGTATAAACATACCAGTGACCTTGGTTCCCTTCCCATAATTGTTCGCAGTTTTTATGGCTCTCCCTAACTTAACGTTACTGACACCGGTACAGTAAAGCATTGTTCAAGGCTAACAGCCATAAGGGGTTAATGGAATACATTATTGTTTGTATCAATACTCTCTCTTTCACACATACACCAACGAACAAAAGAATGTGCAATAAATGTACACTTAACTGTAAGGAGCAGAAATAACTGTATGCTCTGCCGGTCCGAAATGTGTTGGGAAGCGACATCGAACAATGAATGTGGAACTGAATGCCACCTTACAAGAACACTTGAGATGAAAGTATTTTTTCTTATTAGTAAACATAATTGTTCCATTTCGTCCCCTGTAATTGTGAAACTCTTAAATTTTCGTCCAAGCATACAGCGTAATAACCTTACCAATTCAATCCATATTCTCTAGTTTGTTTTTGTATTTTTCTAGTTTGTTTTCTTATTATAACGTTCCTTAAGCCTTACCTACGTTTGTTTCCGGCATATTGGAAGAAACTTACTCATAATTAGGGTGCATGTTACATTAGCATTTAAACATATCGGCGAAAACATCTGAGATGAAGTGGCAGGCCGCCTGAATTTGAGATGGTAGAGGAGGGTCGTGAAAACATACCAGTGACCTTCGTTCCCTTCCCATAATTGTTCGCAGTTTTTTATAGCTCTCCCTAACCCAACATCCCTGACACCGGTACAGTAAAGCATTGTTCGAGGCTGACAGCTATGATGGGGTTAATGGAATGCATTATTGTTTGTATTAATTCTCTTTCACACATACAGTACACTTAGGAACGAACAAAAGAGTGAACAGTAAATGTAAGAGGAAGAAATAACAATGCTCTGTTGGTCCGAAATGTGTTGGGAGGCGCGATACCTAACGAAAAATGCAGAACTCAGTGCTAACTTACGAGAACACATGAGATGAGTATTTTTTTTTTTTTTTCTGATTAGCAGACATTCTTGTTTCATTTCGTTCCCTAAAACTAGGAAACCCATTACTTTTCGTCTAAGCATACAGCCTAAAGACCTCACCAATTCACTTCATATTCCTCCAGTTTGTTTTCTGTGTTTTTCTATTTTGAGGGTAGTAAATTACCTTCTCTTGCTGAAAGATTTTCTCTTTTATCACGTTCTTTAAGCCGTACCTACGATTCCTTCGGGCATAATGGATGAAACTCATCGTACACAAAAATGGATTTAGTTTCCCAATTTCCCAACTGGAGCCCAGGTTAGGTCAGGTTAGGTTAAATTATTAAGTAGTTAAGCAAGGTTAGGCTACGTCAGGAGTAACAGTTGCCTCACCAAACTCCATCCTACCACCCTTGTGATCGAGTTAGCAAGGTTAGGCTACGTCAGGAATAACAGTTGCCTCACCAAACTCCATCCTACCACCCTTGTGATCGAGTTGTGAGCAGGAGGTGTGGGTGGGGGCAGGGTGAGCAAGACTCTCTCTGGTTTATCCATGCCTCTCTCCCTAGAAACTGGATGCTTCCTGTTTAAACCGGAGCTATCGTACGGATAATTCTATGAATTACTATACCACTGAACCATTGGGTCAGGGCCTGGATATACCGAAAGCTGGATAATCGAGCTTCCACTGTATAGTACTGTATTCATTACAGTATTGTACAGTATCAAACAGTATACAGTACTCTCTCCAAACACATTTGTAATGATATGAGTAATGATGATAGTGTTCACCGAAACATATAAGGTACTGAGTGGGTAGGGTTTTCGATAATTCGGCAATTTTGATATTTCGGCACTTGCCTGGTCCCATAGATGCCGAAAAATCGGACTTCTACTGTACCTTCATACAGACAACAAGCAAATACTCTCATCAATCACTTTTCACAAGTCAGCCATCTAAATCCCCATCTCGTAGACTGACGTATCATCCAACGTAAGAGACAGTTCCCCACAGACCCAGACTATGCATCTTTCACTTACAACCAGACGAAACACATCATTAGCAGCCTTAAGCACTCATCTGCCTGTGGACCAGACAACATAAGCAGCATTCACCTTAAACACCTTGGACCACAAGGCATACAAGCACTCACCAACATATCAAACTACAGCTACTCACACAACACAGTACCCAACATCTGGAAGCATGGCATTATCATCACTAATCCTAAACCCAACGAAGACCCCACGTTACCTTCCTCACACTGCCCCATCACACTCCTCTGCACCCCCTCTAAAGTCACTGAATGACTGGTACAGTACTACAACTAGTTACACCTCACATTCCCCTAGCCCAGTCACAACATGGCTTTAGGGCACTACACTCCACAAACACCCTTCTTACAGACCTTACACAGAGAGTTTTTCATGGAATGAATTCAGCTAGGCCATCACACAGAACATTCCTAGTCACACTAGACATCAGCAAAGCTTTTAATGCTGTCTCCCTCCACAACCTCACAAACAAAATACTCATCACAAACATGCACAATAACCAAAAAGATGGTTGGCAAACTACTTAGCAGGCAGATGTGCACATGTAACATTGCCAGTCAGTCTTCTAACATCAGAAACTTCACAAATGGCATCCCCCAAGGATCTGTTTTCTCTCCTATTCTTTTTAACCTATACATGCATGACATACCCATACCCTACACACCACAGATACACATAGCTTCCTATGCAGATGATATAACACTTACATGTACATACCAAAATGCAAACACAGCTGCACGCATCCTCCAAACTTACCCCAACACACTACATGAATGGTTCACCACAAACATGCTCAAAATAGCCCCAGCCAAATCTACAGTGACCCTTCTCACAAACTGGATAGCAGAACACAGTCACATCCCACACCTCACCATAAACAACACTCCCCTACCATACACGCACACACCCAAAATCCTTGGTGTAACATACAGTACATCAGTGTCACTTAAACAACACATCACAAACATTAAAAATAAAATAACACCAAGTCTCAATGCCTTGAGGTCACTTGCCCATACAACATTTGGACACAACAAAGAAACCACCACCACAGTATAAAAATACATACGTTCAGTGATGAATTATGCAAGCCCTGCTTGGACTCGTAACCTCACTAAAACACACTACAACACTCTGCAGACCATACAGAACAAGGCCCTAAAAATAATGACAGGTTGCACAGCTACTACACCCACAGACCACCTACATCAAGAAACCAAAGTCCTCAAAGTCAAGGATCACCTAGACATGAGAAACACCTAGACTCTTCCTGCGGCCTCCAGAAACCCACAACATCTACTACATTACATGGTAGCATGTCCACCCACACCAAGGGACATCAAAACACCCAGCACATGATATCATACATGAATACTTTCATCTCTTCCCCCTCTCTCACCTCAGACCAGCTTCCAGAAGCATATCCATACTCAAACAAGTCGCTGCTCCATTCAGTCACTTAAAGACAATACACAGGTGCATGCATGGCCTCCTGACATCAACCCTTCTGAATCCCATCTCCTTCATGAGGACAAGGTCCACCTGGCCAGGCTGAGATGTGGGCACCATCCAGCCCTCTTAAGCTACCAGAAGAGGTTGGATGACTCCGTCGCTGATGCCAGTCCAGGATGCAACACAGCACCCCATGCTATTCAGCACATCATGGAAGACTGCATTGCACACAGTCACCTACGCCAACAACACAACATGCACTCCTCGAGAGCTCTGTGAGAAAGCCCGATCTCGGCCATGGCCTTTCTAAGGGACTCGAGTCTGTTCGCCCAGACTGCCTAGGGAACAACTACTACTACTATTATTACCCTAGATAACATCACTTTTGTTTTATCTGCATTAACTCCTAAGCCCTTGTGCCCCATATCATCTCTCCACTTCCTAAATCTGTCCTCCACCTCTCTTTCTCTGCAATCAACACCAAATGATTAGCATAGAATATCTCCCACAGGAGTCTGTTTCTGAAGTCATATGAGAGGGCTTCAAGTACCATGATAAACAACTTGGGACTCAAAACTGACCCTTGATGCACACCAATATTCACTGAAATCTCCATTCACTTTTACCTGGGCGCGAACACCCACATAGGCTACATGACCATAACCACCCTATCCAGCCACTCCTTGATCCCATAGTTTCTTATTGTCCACTTCACCACCTCTCAGGGGGCTCTGTCAAAAGCCTTCTCCAAATCAACAAAAACAAAGTACAGTTCCCTTTTCTTTCCAATATATTTTTCCTGAAGCTGTTGAACAATGATTATTGCATCAGTGGTCCTCCTGCCTGGCATAAACCCAAACTGCATCTCATCAATATTCACTCTTTCTCTAATCATACCATCTAGAACTCTCTCCATTACCTTCATTATCTGATCTAAAAGCTTTATACCTCTTTAATTTCCACTTTCCAGGGCATCACATTTCGCCTTGTACACATGTACAATTACATTCTTCAGCCAGTCATCTGAAACAGCATACTCATATTTAATCACATTTATCAGGTCAGTGACTTAATCCCACTCGTATACCTCCTGAGGCCTTCAGCATTTCAGCAGTCAACCCAGGCACACCTGCTGCCATGCCCACCTGCATCCTGCCTATTGCCTCACCCATGGTAGCAGCGTCAATCAAAGGCCAAGGGCCAGACACTGGATCAGCTGACTCCAAACCCTCCCTGTCCCAGTCAAACTCCTCATTCAACAACTGGCTATAATGCTCTCTCCATGCATCTTTAATATCCTCACTGTTCACCACTACCCTTCCTTCATCATTCTTTACACACTGCTCACCCATAATATCCCAATTATCCCTCTTCACCTGATTTGCCACCTTAAATATCATATTCTTCCTTTCCACACAATTTAGGTTATCAAGTAAAAGTCTCTGTGATTCAGACTTTGCCCTGTATACGTCTCTTCTAGCCCGAGGCTTGGAAGCCAAGTATTCCTCTTTGTTACCTTCCTTCTTCCATTCCCGGGAAAGCCTTCTTTTCTTCTTAACTGCAGCTTCTACACCCTCATCACACCACCAAGTTACTTTTATGTCTTGGTTGGTCTCTTGTCTAGTCACATACTGGATCAGTAACTCTCAAAAGGTTGTTCGTGAGGGCTCTGTACTGTTCATTAATGCCTTTGTCAGCGGCTCCTGTTGAGCCACCACTCTAATCATATCGCTATAGAAAGCACTTCTTAATGCTTGTTTTCCAGCTTCCATATTCTCCTCGTAGGTACGTAAGTCTTCTTTTTCGTCACTGATTCTTTAAGCACCATGGCACATATCAATAATTTGTGCTGCTGCACACACACCCCTCTTCCTATAACTTTAAGATCGCTCACTGACGTCCTATCAGCCCACCTGACCAGAAACTTATCTGTCTGACTGCTGTTTCCCCTAGACTCGTAGGTAATCAACCTACTCTCTCTTTTCCTAAAATGTGTGTTGCACACAATCATGTTCATTGCCTCCCCAAACTCGAGTATTCATTCCCCTTCCGCCATGTACCATATGCACATTTCCCATGTAGCCCACTCATTCATATCCTTGAGCTACTTCACCTATATGACCAATTAAGTCCCCTCCCCAAACCACTTTCTCATCATCCCCCATACCACCTACTACATGTATTCACTCACCCAAAATCTATCCTTCTCTACCTCATCCAAGCTTGCCTGTGGAGCATATGCCAATATAATTGCAAACATCATTCCTCTGAATAAAATTTTCACAACTAATATCCTGTCGCTTACGCTCATATTATTTATAATATATACCACCCATCTCTCTGCAACCAGCATATCCACACCCCCATATCCGTCTGTCCCCCCCAGCCAAAACAACTTATAGTAGCAATCCCTCCCAAGAATCTTTCAGGCTGATCCACCCCTGTACCAGACTTCCTGCAAACATGCCACATCCACCCACCTCCTACTGAATGCCTGAGCGACTTCCCCTGCTCTACCCCTTAGACTTCCTACATTCCATGAACTGACTCTCATCCCCCTTGGCGATTTAATGTCCTCAGGCATGCCTTGAAGCTTATTCTTGTACTTGGTCATAGTCAGTAATAATAAAGACATAATAAAGAGACATACCACAGGCCCCACCCACTGCGCAGTCCTAGGTCCTGGTAATGGATCTGGGACCCCTAGCCCACCAGCCTTATCAGTGGCTGTGGTAGTAACCCTGGGGCACCTTGCCAGGACAGCTACAGGGACACCCTGCTGCAAGCTTGCCTTGGCACTGTAACTGTCCCACCATTATGCATCCACTGATAGGGCAGCCTCCTGGGGTGCTACTCCCATGTTCAGGCCCCTTTCTATTGGGCAGAAGCAGCAGCCTGGCAACCACAATGCCCTGTACCCTCTAGTACAGGTTTGAGCCCCATCTCGCCCCAGACCCACGCTATATGCCAGTGGAACCTTCGTCATGCCTCCTCCCAAACGTCCGCCACTAGGTAGCGGGGGTAAAGTTTTCTGGCCACATGCCCTTGCTGGCATCAACCCCTGTGACGTAGTGGGGTACGTTGTGTGATGTGTAAAGCACATGTGATGTAGTGCATAAGATAGAGGAAATATTTGGGAGAGTATGCTGGTTCACTCACCATGTTGCTGTCACACTGAAAAAGTCAGCAAAGGGGGGATAGATAGCTAGTGAAACAGGAGCTCCAGCTCTCCCTGTCACCAGCATTCCCATTCCCCTTGGGAGCACCACCCTGTTTGGCCTGTGCTACAGCTGCCTCCTCCATTTTTATCTCTCACTCCTTGACTAGCTTCTTTAACATTCTGTCTAACTCTCTTTACCTCTTTCCAGAACATTTTCTTACATTCCCTTCACTTTACATTCAAATTCCTTCCAAATTCCTCATCCACTGTCTTACTCTTACTAATCTTTTCACCGCTGTGATCCTCTCTACATACTGTATAGCTCTTTCTTCTCTCTCTCAGTTTCCTCCACACTCATGTATCTCATCCACTCACTATATGCTTTCTTCTTTTGTGTCACAGCCTGTCTTACCTCTTCATTCCACCATGCTTTTCCTTGCACCCCCTTTTGTCTTCTCTTTATCCCACACACCACTTCACATGCTGCTCTGATTTCTTCTGTGAATATCTTGCACACACTTTCCATGTCCCCCATCTGCTTCAAATCATATGTACCCAATCTCTCCTCCACTTCTCCCTTATATTCTGCCTTTTTTCCATCCTCTTGTAACCTTCCCACCCTCCTTGTAAGAACTACACTTAACCCTCCGTTTCCCGGACTAAAAGGGGGGGAGACCAGTCCAGAAACCCCTGAAGTCTGGGAATCGCGAAAGTCCAGCCCCACATACCATTCCCCGGACTTTTACCATACTTTGTCCGAATTCTCCAATATTGTCCGGTAATTACTGTAAAACCTCGATATAATAGACTTCAATAGACTGGAATACGCTTTCATCGGATTCGAGGAGCTACCAGACTAAATTCCTTTATATCGGAAAAAGTCCGATAAAGCCAGAAGCAGTCTGGACTGCCTGACCACTTCAGGTATGTTCATCACAATAAGGGGAATAAAAGACGTATTTATCAGAGTACAGTTAAGTATTATTATATATATTATACCACGTTGAGTACACCGCTTCCCGTCCGATCAGCGAAGTTAAGCAACGTTGGGTCTGGTTAGTACTTGGATGGGTGACCGCCTGGGAACACCAGATGCTGTTGGCATCCCTATGTGTCAAGTAGGGTTGGTGGAGGATTAGTGCCCCTCCCTGTAAAACAATTAACTCTAAGCCGTTGGCCACCCCGTTAGGGATACATGGCGTCTGGCAATGAATGAATGAATGAAAAATACCATTTGCTTAATGTAGTGAAGTTATAACACAGTGCAGTACCACAAAGGTAGCCAAAACAGTTTAAAAATCATTCATGCTATCTGGAGTAATGTCTGATATATTGGAAAAAGTCCGAGTTAGCAGGGGGAAGTCCGGATGTCGCTTTCATCGGAATTTCGCATTTTTCGGAATGGTTTGGGCCCCAGTTAGTCCGTTGTAGTGAGGTCTTACTGTATTATGATGTTCTAGGTCATTCTGGAATGTAGGCTACCTATATCAACATAACTAACATAAACGGTACATAAAATAATATCACTGACACAATAACAATAATAATAACATTGACACAATAGCTGTCTTTTGCTAGCTACAACCCCAAGAGTGGTTGGTTAGACAGTTGTTGACGAGAATGTGGAGGAAATGATAGAAGATGATCAGAAAGCTGAGGAAAATGAGCAAGGAATGGAATACCACAAGGTGAGCCAACCACTCATCAGCTGACCAAGATACAAACACTCAATCACCGAATGTGATCTCGATCTTGGACAGAATCGGCAATTTTATTTGGAAAATATTTTAATCTTTATCACAGTATAGGTGTTCACACCTAATAATCTGAAATCCTGTCAAAAGTTTGTGCTTAATTTAATTATTAATAGAAAATCAGGATTCAGAGCAAAAATTTCATAAAGTTAGCAAAAGTGTTTTGCCTCTAGCCAAACAACTCGCCTTGACGGACTTTTGTTTCTTATAAATATCGATTTACAATGCAGATACATTCTTTTGTACTCAAAATAAATATTGATGCAAAACAGAAGTCTGTCAAGGCATGCTGATGATCTGAAGGGGAAGTATCTGCAAACATTGGTGCATTTTAGCTCTGAAACATTATTTGTAAATTAAGTTATATTAAATACAATTATTTTTAGTGGATTTAGGATAATTAGGTGTGTATAAGCCTCTGTGGCAAAATTAATTAAAATGTTTCCCAATGAAAAGTGCCAATTCAGTATTTAGTTGCACCAAATCAGGTGAGCTAAGTGAGTTGGAATGGATACCATTGACTTTGTCCGTAAGAAAATATGTATTTTTTTTATTACTTATGAGTTTAATTGTGTCCAAGCCTTACTTAAATTTTACTTTGGTATGCAGTAATTTATTTTTAGTGGCATTTGAGAAAGGTAAGAGGCAAATGGGATATTGCCACGAGTTAGAAGGAACTGGTGGGGTGAAGCAGGTTGGTGGCCAAGATGCTTTTCATGTATGAAAAATATCTTCTTGTGTGTGTTACAAATGGCCTTTATCGAGTCTAAGCCATGCTAAAATTATACTGTGTTGTGCAGCAGACTGCTTATAGTTTTATATGAGAGAATGATGGCCGGACTTTTGTGAGAATCCCGGACTTGTATGAGCATTTGTTCGGCATTTGATTATATTGTCCGGCCTCAGCCCATGTCCGTGAAATCCAAAATCCGGGAAATTGGGGTATGGGAAATGGAGGGTCGAGTGTACTTCCTTCTCTCCTTCCCTTCTTCTGTTTCTCCACTTTATTTCAACCTTTCACCACCACCAAGTGGTTGTCAGAAAGTCCACTCCTCCAACCTCTATATGCTGTTGCATCCATGACAAACCTTCTCATTCTATTATCCACACACACATAATCAGTCATTGCCTTCTGTTCATTCAGTTCACCACCCACCCCTCTCATCACTCGCCAAGTATACCTGTGGATCATTTTGTGTCTGAAGAGCTTATTGGCTGTCACCAACCTCCTCCTGGCACAAATGTCCATTAGAGCACTGCCATTCTCCTCCACTTCAGCATGCACCCCCCACTCACCCACTACTCCATCCATCTTCACATTCCCTAATTTTCCATTCATATCTCCAATAAAAAACATTCTCATTCCATTCAGTCTTTTCCATGCATGCTTTCACATTCGTCCAGAACTCTTCTTTCCCTCTGCTTGCACGATCTTGCTTTGGTGCATACACACACTTACATAGTTGCCCACATTTGTAGTCCAACTTTAAATCTTACCCACACAAATCTTGAGCCAACTGATCCATACTGTCTTATATTCTCATTCCTTCTCATGCTCACAATAATACACACTCCTTTTTCTCCCTCATTCTCACCCACTCCCGTGCATATACCCCATCCATATTCCCATTCTTTCACACTTTCACCTCTCCATTTAGTTTCAGTTAATACACACACATCCACTTTTGCACCCTCAAGCACGTGGACAGTCTCTCTCTCTCTCTCTTTCATCTCATCGTTTGCACCCCCTACATTCCATGTCGCAATCTGTACCATGTCCTTTGTTCGGTCCTTACTCGTCACCTGTTGGTCAGTCCTGGTCGGAGGCTTCTTGTTCGTATTATTAGTTAAAAGACATGCTGAGAAAGATAATAACATCATTCATCAGATCAACCCTGGAATGAGCATTAGTGGTCTGGAATCCTCATCTCAAAAAGCACATACAGCTACTGCAAATTGACTTAAGAGCTCCCCCCACAAGGTATTAAAAAACACAGAAATCATATCACAATATGTGTTCATGAAATGCCATTCATTAATATGAAATCATGTTTCCCCTGCTTTCCAGGACCAGTTGGATACGTTTTGGCATGGAATCACTTAGGTCTCTAAAGTAATCTAAGGACATTCTTTGCACCAAACATTTGTCAGTTCAGTCTTGAGGTTGTCCAGATTGGGTGTCGTCTCCTCTGCCATGATTTTCTTCATCTTTGCCCAGCAGTTTTCTGTCGGATTTAGATCCAGACTGTTGCCAGGCCAGTCGAGGACCTCAATCTGATTATACTAAAGCCATTTTGTCACCTTTCTTGACTTGTGACATGGAACTTAATCATGCATGAAAAATTTGCACCCATGAATAGCAAAAAAGTTTAACAAATGATCTTTCTGAACTTGAATGTACTGGCCACCATTCATCATCAAGTTCTTAGGAAGAAAGTAGAGGCCTCCCCTTCTCATTTCACCTGAGAAACATCCCCATACCATTACTGACTTGTGGGTGCTTAACAGTTGGCACCGTGTAAGCAGAGTCATAATGACTACAGGAGGCAGGGCAATGAACTTTGGCAGAACGCACCTGGAACACTTGAAATTTTCTTTCTTCAGAAAACATAACTTTTCTCCACACATCCGATGTCCAGTGTGCATACTACTTGGCAAAATGAATTCACTGCTTCTTCATGTGGTCAGTGAGAAGTGGTTTCTTGGCTGTGGTGCGGCTTGGCAAATCCAGCTCCTTCTGCAAGCAGTTTTGGATAGTTCGAATTGAGATGGAACAGCTGGGGATGCATGTTCTTCAATTCTGCTGCTGTCAGTCAAGGATTCTTGATTACGTCCCTCTTCAGAAGCGTATCTGTACCTCTGGAAGTCGTTCCCTTCTTTGCACCACCATGCTTGCTCTGGTACGACATCAGGTGGCAGGCAGCGCGCTGCAGCAAGAATCTTCATGATGGTCAGCTTTGCGTGTCCAGTACGTTCACAAATCGTATTGATAGGGATATTATCCTGCCTCCATGCAATGATATGGACCCTCTCATCCCTTGAGCAGTACTTTCCAGACATGACAACTCAACTCTAGGAAAATTACAGGGCAAACAGTAATGCATACAAAAAAAGAGGGAGGTGCAGGCTCGGAGTGACGGGAACATATACTCCCACTCTCGCTTCAGGGCAAGCACTGATGTGCTGAGTGTTTCACCACCTCCCACCGACACCAGAGGAGTTGCCAGTTACTTCTTGCCCAAAAAATTCACTTGGTAGAGGTGGAAACACAAAGCAAAGACAGACAACGCTCCCAGACAACTCTCCCATAGCAATTCTGTGTGTAGGTCCTAAGTCAGTTTGCAGTGGGTGTAGATATGATTAAAAAAGTACAAAGGGCTGCTACAAGATGGCTACTAAGCTTAAACGATCTAAGCTACAAAGAGAGGCTAGAAAAACTGAACCCACCAACATTACAAGAGGGAAGGAAAGAGGAGACGTGATTATGCCATATTAATGCATCTCAGAGAAAGAGAAAATAGACATCAATGAGTATATAACCTATGGGGAGGCATCAGCAAGAAGACACTGCAAAAAACTGCATAGAAAGAGAGGTGACAAAGGCGTAAGGAAACTGTAGGGCAACTGATCAGTGGAATGCACTACCGAATGAAATACAATACTGTGTGCCAAAAGTGTTAATAAATTTAAGGATATGTTTGATGAAAATGATTTAATACATGCGAGAGTATGAGCTTGACTCATTCCTGTAAAGATACAATTAGGTAAGAACACACACACACACACACACACACACACACACACACACACACACACACACACACACACACACACACACACACACACACACACACACATATTCCGTGTATATCACAATTAGGTATATTAGGAAAATACTTAAATATTTGGAACGACTTAGACAGAGAGGTGGTGCATGAGAAAAACATTCATGTGTGTAAAGGTAGACTTGATAAATGTGGATATGGAGACAGGACAACACAAGCATAGCTCAATTCCTGTATACTACAAATAGGTAAATACACACACACACACACACACACACACACACACACACACACACAGTTACTTAGTCGTTCGTTATGGATTCATCATATTTTCCCTGCATTATTCCTGATTCCTGTCATCCACATTAATCATTTTCTTTCATCTATATGGTAAAGCACATTGTCTTCCAGCTTTTCATATAAGTTGTAAAGTTAATGCAGCACAGTCATGACTTGGTTTGCAGTGAGGTTATGTAAAGTGAAAGCCCATGCCATGACGATTTATTGTATATCGATGTCTATTTAACATAGGTTCAGTGGGGCTGTGTTGGAGGTCATGGGCCATGCAACCTTTGGGGGGGGGGGGGACTTTAGGCTTGCCCTTGGCTCCCTCAGTAGCACCACACTTTCAACTATGGGTTGCATCCTATCCAGACATGATGATCTCACAAGTTTCAATATTTCACACAAAAAGTTATCACTCCACTTAATATTGCACTATTGTACACTTGCACTGTTACTTGGCAGTAGTGGTGTTTCATTGGCCTTGAACATGTGACAGGGAATGAAAGGGAGACAATCACAGCACGTGTAAACACTACACAGCCATCTTAGCTCAAACGTCAGACTGTCGGCTTGTGTGGGAGACACCACTAATGCATGGGACTGTCATATGCAGCCACGACAATTTTGTATAAGCGAGATCGTTAGTCCAAAACTGGGTAGAACTTTTACTTCATCATTCTGTTGATTTATTACATACCGAACTGTCATACACCAGATCATGGTTGTTATACAGTATGTGGAAGGTTGTGCAACCTTTTCTGCTACTGTAAACTCTATTTCTACTAAATTCCTTTACTGTACTCCATTACCATTGGGAATCCAGTCTATGTTCATATAACATTTATGTCTGAGTATGACCTCAGGAATCACAATCCTGTATTTAGTATGTCAACTTTCGTTTCAAATTTTATCCGGTAAATGTGATGAGCAGTGGAAATTACTGTACAGTACATTTGAGTCTCCTCTTTGTGATTTTTGAAACCAGTAAAAACTGTGCTTCATAGAAATATGCATATAACATTGAACATTATGGTGAGTATTATTTTGGAACCAAACCTCACTAGAACTTGTCCCATTCACTCCCTCCAAATCCAGCCTCCACACAACTTTTGACAAAAGTTGGAAAGAGGTGAAGAGAGTAAGACAGGGTGGAAGTGAGGTTAGCAGGGGAGTGAAAGATAAAAATGGTAGCTTACTAGTGGAGAAGGGAGAAAAAGTGAGCAGATGGAGAGAACACTTTAAGGAATTGTTGAACATACAGGATGGAAGTAATGCGAGTATAAGTGGCTGGGGAATGGCTGGGAGAAGGAGGGAGGTGAGAAGACAGGAAGAAATCAGTAAGATAGAAGTTGTGGAAGCAATGAAGAAAGTTAAATTGGGGAAAGCCCCAGGTATTGATGGAGTGTGTGGTGAAATGCTGAAGCATGGGGGAGAGATTGTAGTAGAATGGATGTGGAAAATGTGTAGACTGGCCTGGGAGGAAGGTAGAGTCCCGGAGGATTGGAAGTCAGGTATAATTATTAGTTTGTACAAAGGGAAAGGGGAAAAAGAAGCATGTGGTAATCATAGGGGCATTTGTCTTCTTAGTGTAATAGGAAAAGTGTATGGTAGGATACTTATTGACAGAGTTAGAGAAAGAACAGAGGAATTAGTTGGAGGAGAACAGGGACGCTTTAGGAAGGGAAGAGGTTGTGTAGATCAGATATTCATTCTTAGATCTTTAGTGGAAAAGTTTCTAGAGAAGGGAAAGAAGTTGTATGCAGCTTTCATGGATTTGGAGAAAGCATATGACAGGGTGGATAGACAAGGATTGTGGAAAGTATTAAGAATATATGGAGTAGATGGGAAGTTGTTGAATGCTGTGAAGAGTATGTGTGATGGTGCTGAGGCTGCAGTGCGTGTGGATGGTGAACTAAGTGAATTTTTCTCTTTGAAGGTTGGGTTGAAACAGGGATGTGTCATGTCTCCATGGTTGTTCAATCTGTACATGGATGGGATAATAAAAGAGGTACAAGGTAGGGTAGTGGATGTTGGAGTGGCCCTGGTGAGAGAGGGTAGTGTTTGGAAACTCCCTGTACTGTTGTTTGCAGATGATACTGTGTTGTTGAGTGAAGACGAAGGGGAGCTGCAAGGCTTGGTGGATGAGTTTGGGAGAGTGTGTAAGAAAAGGAATCTAAAGGTGAATGTAGGAAAGAGTAAAGTGATGGTCTTTGAGAGAGGTGAAGTCAGTGAATGTACAGCAAGGTTGGATGGTGAGGAATTGGAAAATGTGAGTACTTTTAAGTACTTGGGTAGTGTGATGAGTAAGGATGGAGGTTTGGAAGGTGAAGTGCTTGATAGGGTACAGCAGGGAAGAAAGGTTGCTGGTTCTTTGAAAGCAGTGATAAGAAACAGGGAAGTGAGCATGGAAGTGAAAAAGTTACTACATGACAGTATTGTGATACCAACTGTAACGTATGGAAGTGAAGCTTGGACTTTGTTGGAAAGACACAAGTCAAGAGTGAGAGCAGTGGAAATGAGTTTTTTAAGAGGAGCCTGTGGAGTCATATGAAGAGACAGGCTGACGAATGAGAATATAAAGGAACGTTATGGTGTGGATATGGTAGGAAGTGTTATGAGGAACACACTGAGGTGGTTTGGCCATGTAGAGAGGATGGAGGGTGAAAGACTGATGAAGAGAGTGTATGTGAGTGAGGTGGAGGGGGGAAGAGGGAGGGGGAGGCCGAGGATGAGATGGAGGGATGGGAAGGAGAGGTATATGAGAGAGGGGGGTGTGAGTTGGGAGCAGGGCAGTGAAATGGCAGGGGACAGGGCGACGTGGAGGCGTTTTGTTTGTGGCCACCCCAAACGGGATTGAGGCGTCTGGCAATAGATAGATAGATATCCCATTGGATTTGGCTTGCTTTTACTTGTAAGCTGCTAGAAACGGTATTAAGGACAGAGAAAAGATAGTAGCAGCAAAGCAAGAAAAGTCAGCAAATATTGTTTACCGTGGAAGGAAATTGAGGATTAGACATGACATACGTGCATACCATGAACTCTGTTATATAAGCTGTTAAAGAATAATTGTTAGATAATAATGTTTGAAACCACTAAATTACAGACCAGAAAAACAAGTTTGGGGAGTCACACCTCATGTGATTCAATCCATTTTTCTTATTTATCCAAATGTAAGTTGCATAAGAGGTGCTAGTTGGCAGTTGCATAATGCCCTGACACATGTAAGCAGACTTTGTGTATGAGGAGTTGTGGGTGTATTTTTAGGTTTGGAATGTTGTTGAAGGTATGTATTATGTATTCATTATTATTTCAGGGTTCCATGCCCAGGAGGAGGTGACCCCAAAGAAGCAACCTGTCCCTCTGGTCAAAGACCTATCAGGTGAGTGCTGTCAGGTTAATCAGTTACTTTGACAATCTTCCAGTCAGATGTTTACTCATTTCCAGCAGGTTCTGGGATAGACTGACATGAAAATTTTGGTAATATAATACTGTACAGTGCAGTACAGTTAGGCATAGTTACATGTCATACAGTTTGTGAATGGTTTCAGTTGATCTGCCACACATATAATACACTAATGTATGAATTATGACCATTGGTTGTAAAAGTATGAAGGTACACCACTCAATACTGTATTTAGTATTGTCTTAAGATGCTGCATTGTGAAAGACACACTCTAATTTTCGAAGGGCAGTTTTGAGAATGGAGAACGAGAGACTACCGAGGAGAGTATGCGAGTGAGGTGGAGAAGGGGAGAGGGAGGGGGAGGCCATGGATGAGATGGAGGGATGGAGTGGAGAGGTATATGAGAGAAGGGGGTGGGAGCTGGGAGCAGTGCAATGAAATGGCGGGGGACCGGGTGACATGGAGACGATTTGTTTGTGGCCATCCCTTATGGGATTAAGGCGTCTGGCAGTAGGTAGATAGTTTTTTGAAAAAAGGTTTTCTCTTGACTAACACTGTAGAAAGCATCGTTTGATATGGGTATTTTAACTCAAATAGACACGTCTTTCAGAATCTTCATTCAGTACTGTTAATCAGTCATTGATTTCTTTTTTTTAAGGGAAAATCTATACAGTAATAAAAGAAAACTGTAACACAGCCCGTTCTTTACAAAAAGTTTCTTAATGCCATGCTGTTATCTTAACACTGATTGTGTTCATGAACTGTGATTTTGTGTGTACAGTAAGTAGAGAATTAATGTTCACCTTCATTATACCACAAGTGATACATATAAATATAGGGAGATAAATACTATTTTTGTTTAATCATTCATCATCCAATCCTGTGTTGCCCCATAAGGAGCGTAGGAGCCTGGGGTTAGGCAAGTTGGTCCTGACATTTAAGATGAGAGTGACCAGCCTCACTCATCCCAGAGTGGCATTACATGAGCAAGAAACCTTAACCCCTACACCGCGGGCTTGTTTACCAATGACTTGCGTCTGCCGCGGGGTTATTTGGGCTCTGACAGACTCTCAAAAAATATTTGCCAAAAATCAGTTATTAGTCCTAGATTAATAAAATTATATATGCTTATGGCACATACCTTCAGCTTTCTCCTGGAATGATTGTTGAGCCTTCGTCGGTTACCGTAGGACTTGTGGAGACCTCTGAAGTAGGGTAACGAAGTCTCCACTTTACACTTCCCGACAACCTGTAATATGATTACCACAGCCAGATACAAACACTATAAACACTATTCTACAATTTTCAAGTAGTTTGGGATCCATACTAAAAAAAAAAAAAAAAAAACTGTGAAAGCAATGGAAATTACGAGCGCGTCTGATCGTCGCACTGGCACTAGTTCGCTCTTGGTAGTCTGTCATTTATTATTCATAAAACCCCTCACACTTTATATTTCTATTACTATATAACACTTATATATATCTATAGTCTTTATCCATACGTTTCCTTCAGTAGTATTAGTTTATTGTCACTGTAGGGATTCAATTTCTTTCAGTAAAATACGTAGCATTCACTTTCTCGTCCTGTATACTGGCATTGAGAGTGAATGTCACTTTCATCTTCACTCTCATAACTCATAGCATTCAGACATGCTAGAGTGAAACTTTCACTTTCATTACCCCTAGGGTATATACTCGTATTCTTATAATACTACTCATTTACATTTCTATTTACGTTCTCTATTTTATTTACGTTATTTACATTTCTATTTTATTTACACTGTGTTGTGCACTGTCACTTGAAATAACTTATAAAACTATTTTCCATTGTTCACGTATATTTACATTCATTACTTTCACTTATGAGGGAGGGGGGGGTGAGTTGGGGGGAGGGGAGTCAAATGGTGGGTGACAGAGTGACTTGGAGGCGTTTTGTCTGCGGCCACCCTTTGCGGGATTAGGGCGTCGGGCTATAGATAGATAGATAGATAGACTTTCACTTGCTGTTTACACATTATTTACACATTATTTACAATTCCACTTGCACTGTTTTACTCAATAGAAAGATCGTAGTCACTCTTTTATCAATTGTCAGCCCTTTACCTCTTTCCACACGAGGTTTAGTAGGGGGTAAAGGTCACAGGGCCATTTGCATGGGGGTGAAAAAAGGCCTTGAAGTCAGCAAGAAGAAACATACGTACTCTCGCTTCGGAAGTTGAGAGAGAACTGAGTGATATCGGAGGACCACCAGCGTAGAGGCCTGCTAGGGGTTATTCAGAGTTACCAATATTACTTCTTGAAACAGCTAAGTCTAGCACTGATATGATTGGCAGGAAATCTAGACAATACATTATAAATTTGGTAGTTCCAGGTGAATGTAAATATCACTTAGGTTGCTCCCTTCCCTCCTTACATGTATATTTATTACGAAAATAGATTAGAGGCCTACTTAGGAGATATATATATTCAGAGCTACCAATGTTATATCTTGAAACAGCTTTGTCTAGCACTGATATGATTGGCAGGAAATCTAGACAATACATTATAAATTAGGTAGTTCCAGGTGAATGTAAATATCACTTAGGGTTCTCCCTTCCCTCCTTACATGTATATTTATTACGAAAATAGATTATAGGGCATATTTCAAGGGGAAAAAAACAGCGAAAATTAGCGAACGAGTGCACGTGAGGTGTTGTCAGGTGATAATTAGCCAATTCCAGGTGTATGGCACTCTCACTTACCTTATTTCTTTCTTGTATATATTAAATCGGGGAAAGCCCCAGGAATTGATGGAGTGTGTGGTGAGATGTTGAAGCATGGGGGAGAGATAGTAGTAGAATGGATGTGGAAGATGTGCAGATTGGCCTGGGAGGAAGGTAGAGTCCCGGAGGATTGGAAGTCAGGTATAATTATTCCCTTGTACAAAGGAAAAGGGGAAAAAGAAGTGTGTGGTAATCATAGGGGCATTTGTCTTCTTAGTATAATAGGAAAAGTGTATGGTAGGATACTTATAGACAGAGTTAGAGAAAGAACAGAGAAATTAGTTGGAGAAGAACAGGGAGGCTTTAGGAAGGGAAGAGGTTGTGTAGATCAGATATTCATTCTTAGATCTTTAGTGGAAAAGTTTCTAGAGAAGAGAAAGAAGTTGTATGCGGCTTTCATGGATTTGGAGAAAGCATATGACAGGGTGGATAGACAAGGATTGTGGAAAGTGTTAAGAATATATGGAGTAGATGGGAAGTTGTTGAATGCTGTGAAGAGTATGTATGATGGTGCTAAGGCTGCAGTGCGTGTGGATGGTGAACTAAGTGAATTTTTCTCTTTGAAAGTTGGTTTGAAACAGGGATGTGTCATGTCTCCATGGTTGTTCAATCTGTACATGGATGGGGTAATAAAAGAGGTACAAGGTAGGGTAGTGGATGTTGGAGTGGCCCTGGTGAGAGAGGATAGTGTTTGGAAACTCCCTGTACTGTTGTTTGCAGATGATACTGTGTTGTTGAGTGAAGATGAAGGGGAGCTGCAAGGCTTGGTGGATGAGTTTGAGAGAGTGTGTAAGAAACGGAACCTAAAGGTGAATGTAGGGAAGAGTAAAGTGATGGTCTTTGAGAGAGGTGAAGTCAGTGAATGTATAGCGAGGTTGGATGGTGAGGAATTGGAAAATGTGAGTACGTTTAAGTATTTGGGTAGTGTGATGAGTAAGGATGGAGGTTTGGAGGGTGAAGTGCTTGAAAGGGTACAGCAGGGAAGAAAGGTTGCTGGTTCCTTGAAAGCAGTGATAAGAAACAGGGAAGTGAGCATGGAAGTAAAAAAGTTACTACATGACAGTATTGTGATACCAACTCTAACGTACGGAAGTGAAGCTTGGACGTTGTTGGAAGGACACAAGTCAAGAGTGAGAGCAGTGGAAATGAGTTATTTAAGAGGAGCTTGTGGAGTCACGTGGAGAGACAGGCTGACGAATGAGGATATAAAGGAGCGTTGTGGTGTTGATGTGGATGTGATAGGAAGCGTTGTGAGGAACACACTGAGGTGGTTTGGCCATGTGGAGAGGATGGAGGGTGAAAGACTGACGAAGAGAGTGTATGTGAGTGAGGTGGAGGGGGGAAGAGGGAGGGGGAGGCCGAGGATGAGATGGAGGGATGGGGTGGAGAGGTATATGAGAGAGGGGGGTGTGAGTTGGGAGCAGGGCAGTGAAATGGCGGGGGACAGGGCGACTTGGAGGCGATTTGTTTGTGGCCACCCCAAACGGGATTGAGGCGTCTGGCAATAGATAGATATATTATTTGGTATAAGAATAGGACATAGGGCTTATTTCAATGGATGAAATCAGTGAAAAATTCCAGGGAAGATTTACTTAGCGTAGCACGGCCGGGCAGGCGAGAGGACAGGGTAATGGAGGGGGGGTAGGGAGGGGAGTCAAGAACGGGGAGAAATGGCTAAATTGTCAACAATGGATGGGAGTACAGATGAGATTAGGAGTGCTGACTAGTGTTGGACATTGGCAGTACCGATAGATGATACAAGCCCCCACTTGGAAGCCCGGGTGAATTCAAAATAACACAGAATCACAAAAGCGACGCCCCGCGGTATGATCCCTTGCTCCTAAGCGTCACGAAAGTGACGCCCCGCGGTTAAGGGGTTAACCACCCCTTGGATATAAACCTTCACCGGCTCAATCCGACTGGAGTGCCGTAATTACCCACTAAACCACCAGGCACCAAAATTTTGTTATATGGTTACCACTGAGCATAGTAAATGGTTTCCTGGTGTTTAGGAAACCATTTGGCTTGTCACTTAGTGTAGAGTCACCCACAGGCAGAAGGAAGAGGAAAGAATAAAGGAAAGGATGGAAGAGGGAGTGTAAAATCACCCTTAGGCAGAAGGACAAGGAAAAAATGAAGGAGAGGATGGAAGGAAAGAAGGATGGAGGAGAGGAAAGGGCAGACACTCAGGAGCAACACTACAGTGAGTGAGTGGGTGGTGAGTGCCCCCACCTACCACCTACACAACTAAAATCAATAAGATTGTTCTTTCATTCGTTCAAGAAAATATCATCATCATTATCATCCATAATGGCCATTAAAAGAAGAAATACATTTTGTTTATATATATATCAGTTGCTTGTATGTATATGAAAATCACAGATAACACAGATAGAATCAAAACTACAACAAAGTCAGGTACAGTGAAAGTTTACAACATTTTTAAAATCTAAAAGTACCCAATGTCAAGCTTGGATTTTGTCCAGTTGATACTCCACACTTCTACTGTTACAGTATTTTCTTACATCCTTTCACTACTTATTTCCTTATTCTGCCCTTTCCTCTCCTCCCTCCTTTTCTTCCTTCCTCTTCTGTCTTTCTTCACTTCATTCTTTCTTCGTCCTTCTGCCTATGGGTGGCTTTACGCTCCCTCTTTTGTCTTTCTTTCATTCTTTCCTGTTCCTTCTGCCTATGGGCGACTCTGCATTGAGTGACAAGCCAAGTGCCATTTACTACGCTGGGTGGTAACCATATAACCAAATTATGGCGCATGGTGGTTTAGTAGGTAATTGTGGCTCTCCAATTGGATTGAGCTGGTGAAAGTTTGTATCCAATGGGTGGTTCGGGTTATTGCTCACATAATGCCACTCAGGGGTGAGTGAGGTTGGTCACTCTCATCTTCAATGTAAAGACCAACTTGCCTAGCCCCAGGCTTCTATGCTTCTCATGGGGCAACATACGATTGGATGATGGATGGATGGGTGGATCATGAGACTACTGTAACCCACCCCTAATACCTTATTGCTCACAGACAAGACATTCACATCCTTAATTGAAAAACGTATCCTTTAACAAAAAAACAAAATGAACATCATGAGCCTTCTGCTCAGCTGACTGGTATATGCTCTTTATAAGGTCCACCACTTCGTTGCCATCACTATAGTCACGGCGCACAACTTTGAGGTAGTCATTATTGTACCCTGGCAACCTACCATCCAAAAAATCATCTTATTTCTTATCATATTATTATGCATGAATATATTGTACACGAATATTATTATACATGAACATATTACACACAAATCACATGCGTCTCATATTATACACGTAATCGGATGCACTGTTGAGGGGTAGGCTGCCAAGGCAAGATAATAACAACCTCAGACTCACGCACCACGACTATAATTATGCACCTGCACTAACCTCTGAATACCTCCACAATAGTATAAAAATGTAGTACAGGGACAACACCAATTTTCCGGCACACTTGGTTCCAGAGCCTTGCCATATTAACTGTTTTCCAAACTAATGTAGGTCACATATCACCTATAATAATTCAACAGGGACCAGCAGAGAGCACATAAAATAGTTCAACACTACTCCTCTGACCCACTATTCTTTGATGTTATCACATTCATGTTCTAATTTAAGTTTTTGTGGATCAAATGACCCTGGTTCATTATCATGCTACCTGACAAGCCCTCTCCGTCATTCTGACACTGTTGAAACCATTCCATCATCACTCGAGCATGCACAGTGCTCCTAATGTATTTCATGGTGTTTCTAACATTCACTTGCTTCTGTCTATCACTGTCTACATAGCATTTCAGTCTTTCTTCTCTCTGCTTCATTATATCGTAAACAGTTGACAAACCATTACCATACATGTCACACAACTACTTCACTGGAACACCACGGCCTAGTTTTTTTTTTTAACAGTTCCACCTTGTCTTGCTTTATTGTTTTTGTTTTTAATATACTGGTATGTAGTAAAAATGTTTTTTTTGCATTAAATACCCCCAAACAGCTGTTAAGAAACCATTCTAACCAGGCAGGTGAGTGAAAATATATGTGAAGATGCTGGTGGCCAGTGTGATAAGTTACTGGGTAGCTATGTATTTGGTCACTATGGTAACAGCATGCCTGACTGGATTCCACACGTAAACAACCCCGAAACTTAACGATGTTTTATGCATTTCAGACTCATTTATAAAGTGCTTCAGTAGATACCGATGATGGAAATGAGCCTTTGATTTGACAGTGGTAGTAGTTGAGAATAAACTGAAGTGATGATGTGGTATTTAAGGGCAAACATAACTAAAAGTACAAGAAATGGTGTGAGAAGTGTTGTATTCAAAAGAACAGAAATTGATGGTTAGGAATTGTTAATTGTGAGGTTTATATATTCATAGACAGTGTATGCCAAAACAATGCTGGCCCAAAATTAGTTTGAAGAAATATGAGAGAAAAGGGTCGTCTGGTTCACTGTCGAAAGTAACAGAATCGCTGTAAACATTGTTGCTTCAATCCCTCCAGCCTTTCAAAGGGTTGTTATTTGGGTACTAGGAAAAAAAATGAAGGTAAATTTGTGGTCCCTGACTCAGTTAAATTTATCCCTACTTATAGCTGTGCTGTGTTTGGGTATTGAGGGACTTTGTCATTGTTATAGTTTGGTGTACCAACTAACCACGATCAAGGAGGATTGACTGTATTGCAATAGGCAGATGTTTACATTTGACAACACCACTGACACTTGCACCTTTCTTAGAAGCCATAGCTAGAGTTGAATGTAAGTAAAATAAACCACAAATCAGACAAAATACAGGGATCACCATCAAGACCTGCAGTGTGAACAGTCTAACTGTGCACACATCACACTCAACACCATTTGTGTCTGCCTGGTAAAGTAGTCTGGCAGTTGTGGGAGTTTCAAGTGCCCTCTCATAGTTTTGTGCGGATTAAAAGAGGTGCTGGACCATCCAGTGCCAGAAAAATGTAGGTGTACCTGTACTTGTATATACACACTAAACAAAAAGCAAACTCTGCAGTGTTTTACAACTGAAGTTCAGTATAGCAAGGCCTTTCGGGAACAGAGTAGACAGCTATCACTATCCTTTTCCGTCACTATCTCATCGTTAGCTGTATGCTTGTCTCGCAACAGCAAAAATTGAGAAAGTACACATACTTAAGTGATCAGAATTAGCCCGTTAACTGCGCATGGCGTTTTTTTGGAGGTGTCTGTGGTGCACAGACATAGAGGTAAAAATAAAATTCCCCAAAGGCCAAATTTTGTCTTAGGAATTGACAGAACACATGCCAAAGTATATAGTAATGAAATATTGGCTCAATATTTACCTTGGTAAAGCCATGGATGAACATTGAAGTGTCTGATTCCCTATTGGAATATATGGTTTTCGTTTTCTTTTTCTTTTTCAGTTTCGGTTTCGGTTTTGAAGGCTCAAACATGCTTGCATGGGTCGGCCTTGGTCCCCATGACAATATATTCGAAATTCACCTGTGCAGCCAGGGCTGTATTGAGCACTCGCACTCGGAACAGCCCAGGCTGTATAGAGCAGTTAACGGGTAAATAAAAACACAGTCAGTTTTCTCAAAAGATATTGGGTAAAATGGAGACATCCTCTGTTAACCTTTGGTAGCACTGCTGCCTCCCAGTTGCTGCACACACACACACACACACACACACACACACACACACACACACACACACACACACACACACACACACACACACACACACAATTCCTGTATACTACAAATAGGTAAATACACACAGACACACACATGATGTGGTAGATGGAGTGAACAGTTATGCAAGTCTGTTTGCTGATGATGTAAAGATCTTGAGGAAGGTAGAGGTTGAGGAGGATTGTAAAATGCTGCAGGAGGATTTGGATAGGATACACGATTGGAGCCGGACGTGGGAAATGAAATTTAATGTAAAGAAATGTAAAATATTGGAAATGGGTAAAAGTACCAGGAGGCCATCACTGAATTATTGTTGGGTAATGAAGTAATCACAAAAATGAGAGAAGAGAAAGATTTGGGAGTGCTGGTCCAAGATAGTTTGTCACCAGAAAAGCACATTAACAAGATAGTTGGAGAGACTTATAAACTCTTGACTAACATAAGAGTAGCATTTCATTATATGGATGAGGAGATGATGAAAAAATTGATAGTGGCCATGATCCGCCCCAGGTTAGAATATGCAGTGGTAGTGTGGTCCCCACACAAAAAGAAAGATATAAACAAGATTGAGAGAATACAAAGAACAGCAACCAAGATGGTCACCAGTCTGGCAGATCTGTCATACAGAGAGAGGCTGGAAAAGCTGGATTTGCCTTTCTTAGAGGAAAGGAGAAAGAGGGGAGACATGATTGCAGTGTTCAGAACCATGGTGGGAGTAGATAAAATTGACAAAGAAGATCTGTTTGTATGGGATAAGAGAGCAACAAGAGGACACGGAATGCAATTGAAAAAGTCAAGCTGCTTGAAGGATATCAAGAATTATAGCTTTCCTTACAGAAGTATAGACTTATGGAATAGCCTTGACAAAGAGATTGTCCAGTCTAGAAACTTAAACGAGTTTAAAGCTAAATTTGACTTATTGAGAAACAGCGATGGAAACCCACAAGTATAGCACATCCTGTGTATATCACACTTAGTTATATTAGGTAAATACATAAATATTTGGAACGACTTAGACGAAGAGGTGGTGCAGGAGAAAAACATTCATGTGTGTAAATGTAGACTTGATAAATGTGGATTTGGAGACAGGACAACACGAGCATTGCTCAATTCCTGTTTACTACAAACAGGTAAATACATATAGGTAAATACACACACACACACACACACACACACACACACACACACACACACACACACACACACACAGGTCGCCGACAGAGACGGACCTCTTCCAGGATCGTGGGGAAATAATCGCTGAATCACCGACAAAAGGAAGAGCCTAATTGTGACTGTGTTAATGAGTGCGTGAGTGGTGGTCCCATCAGACAGTAATAAAAAAAAAAAAATACGGTTTCGATCATAAAAGGGACAAGATAAAGTGAAAACAGAAAGTCTCCATATGGTTGAATCATGGAGGAAACGGACGGTGCATTGTTTACAATCGGTGAGAAAGAATTTAAGGGCTTTTGTGAAGAGGATGTGGGAAAAGGAAGTATTAAGTTGAACCAGACTAGAATAGTAGGTGTAGAGAAAACAGCGGAGAGGAATGACCAGGAGATAAAAAAGGTATGGGCAGTGATTAAAGAGTTACAGGAACGGACCATAGAGCAGGAAAAGATCAAAAGTTTAAGGAGTACACTGGAAAAAATCTGTAAACATAGTGACGAACAAGAAAGGGAAGTTACTGAATTAAAAGTGAACAATGAATCAGCCTCAAATGAAATAAAACAGCTTAAGAGGGAGAATAAGAGGTTGGAAGAGGAAAGGGACATGATGAAAAGCAAACTAGATGAGTATGAATTCAAATCAAGAATACAGGAAGAGCACATTAAAGAAATCAAGGAGCAACATAGGGGGTGGAAGAAAATTCAGGAAGAGGGAAATGTAAATTTGAGAGAGATTATAGACCAACAAAGCAAGGAAAAAGTGGAGAGGGAAATGGTTAGGGTGTTGAGAAGTAGAGAATCTTTAGTTAGAGATGTAGCAGATAAGAAAAAATGTATAATAATTTCAGGAGTTAAAGAAAAACGTATGACAATAAGATCAGCCAGAGAAAGAGAAGAACTGAGTAAGGTTAAAGAAATAATATCAATAATCATGGAGGAAAACAACGAAGCTCAAGAAGGGATTGAAGAGGTGTTTAGGTTGGGAAAGTACGAGGAAGGAGGGGCAAGGCCATTGAAGGTAAAGTTTAAGTCCTAAGCAACAGTTAACGAAATTATCAGTAGAACGTGGAAACTATCGGATAAGGAAGGGTTTAAAAATGTTTGGGGAAGGAGAGATGCAAATGAGGAAAAAAGAGCTAAAATAAAGGACTTAGTAAAGGAAGCAAAGGTAAAAAACGAACAGAGAACGGAGAAAGAGAAGACCGTTTTATTGGAGAGTCATGGATCAGAAGTTAAGGAAGTGGTACTGGCGAGAGAAGGAGAAAAGAGGGTTTAGAAAACAACAAAAATCATTGGAAGGTGGCATATACTAATATTGATGGTTTAATATCGGCAAGGTTAGAAATCAACGATCTTTTGAGGATACATGAACCTGACGTTATGTGCTTTGTAGAGACCAAGTTAAGAGAAGATATTGATGTTCATATGGGAGATGGTAAATACAAACTGTGGAGAAGAGACAGAAAAGAAAAAACAGGAGGAGGAGTGATGATAGCAGTGAAGAACAACATAAATGTAGATACCGTGGAAATGGGAGAAGGCAGGGCAGAAGTGATAAATATGAAATTAGAAACTG
This sequence comes from Coenobita brevimanus, assembly GCF_032717465.1. Classification (NCBI taxonomy): domain Eukaryota; kingdom Metazoa; phylum Arthropoda; class Malacostraca; order Decapoda; family Coenobitidae; genus Coenobita; species Coenobita brevimanus. Next base: position 52,386,029 of record NC_136959.1, on the reverse strand, counting down.
GAGAGAATAACAAGCGAGATATGGCAGTAGTGTATGTTCCCCCTAAGATAAGAGCATGGAGTGATGATGAATACGAGGAAATGCTGTCAGACATGGCATGTTATTTACAGAAACTGATTGAGAAAAGCAACAATATAATTTTAATGGATGACTTCAATTGTAAAGAGGTGAACTGGGAGGAATGAGACTCAGGAGGCAGCGAGGATTTGTGGGGCACTATATTATTAAATATAGCAATGAACAATGTGATGACGCAATGGGTCAGAGAAGAGACAAGGTTCCGAGGTGAGGACACACCAGCAAGACTGGACTTACTGTTTACCAAAGAACCCGATGTAATAGAATCCATGAAATATCAGTGTCCTATTGGAAAAATTGATCATGTGGTCATTGAGTTTCAGATGATAACAGGGAACGCGGAGCCAAGAGACGAGCTTTATAGGCACGGAAGGTACAACTTTGGGAAAGCAAACTTTACAGGATTGAGAACATTTTTTGAAAATGCGGATTGGAGAAAATTCAGAGAAACAACAGAGATACAGAGGAAGTTGGATATTTTTCTAGACCGGTATAATTCGGGAGTGGAAAAATTTGTGCCAAGAGTAAAGGGGAAAGAAAACAGGAAAAAAGAGTGGTTTAATAAAAGGTGTATGGTAGCAAAAAAAGAAAGAGACACGACGTGGAACAATTGGAGAAAGAGAGGTAACAACAGAACTAAGGAAGAATATAAAAGAACTAGAAATGAATACACAAGAATACGCAGAGAAGAAGAAAGGAATTTTGAAAAAGGTATTATAGACAAATGTAAGGATGAACCCAAACTGTTTTATAAATTTGTTAATGGCAAACTGAAACAAAAGGAAGGAATCACCAAACCGAAAGTAGAAGGAGAGGTGTATAATGATGCTGCAATGCAAGCAGAAATAATGAACAAACGTTTCCAGTCAGTTTTCACTAATGAAAAGGAGTTTGTGGAAGCAGAGGTAGTGACTAGAAATGTAGTGATAAAAGATATAAAAGTGGAAGTACAGGAAGTGTATAAACTACTAGAAACCCAAGATGTAAGGAAAGCCCCAGGAGCAGATGGAATCTCTAATTGGGTACTGAAGGAATGCAGCGAACAACTGGCAGATAAGATTCACAGTTTGACTGTGTGTTCTCTGGAAGAGGGGAAAGTGCCTCAAGAATGGAAGATGGCAAACGTGGTACCAATTTATAAGAGAGGAAACAAGGAAGAACCCCTGAATTATAGACTAGTGTCCCTAACCAGCATGGTCGCAAAATTGTGTGAAAGAACTCTGAAAGATAGATGGATAAAATATCTGGAAGAGATGAATATTTTTGCTGATAGTCAGGTTGGATTTAGAAGTGGAAGGTCATGTGTTTCCAACTTGTTGAGTTTTTACTCAAGAGCAATTGACGTGCTTCAGGAAAGAGAAGGTTGGGTGGATTGTGTGTATTTAGATTTGGAGAAGACCTTTGACGAGGTACCCCATAAGAGACTAATGTGGAAACTAGAGCATGCAGGAGGACTGAAGGGGAACCTCCTAGAATGGATGAGAGACTTTTTGTGAGACAGACAAATGAGGACAGTAATAAAGGATAAGATGTCAGGATGGAGGGAAGTAACAAGTGGAGTCCCACAGGGCTCAGTGTTGGCGCCAGTAATGTTCCTGATTTACGTAAATGATATGGTAGCTGGAGTGAACAGTTATGCAAGTCAGTTTGTTGATGATGTAAAGATCATGAGGAAGGTAGAGGTTGAGGAGGATTGCAATATGCTGCAGGAGGATCTGGATAGGATACACGAATGGAGCCGGATGTGGGAAATGAAATTCATTGCAAAGAAATGTAAAATATTGGAAATGGGTAAAAGTACCAAGAGGCCATCATTGAATTATTTGATGGGTAATGAACCAGTCACAAAAGTGAGAGAAGAGAAAGATTTGGGTGTGCTGGTCCAGGACAGTTTGTCGCCTGAAAAACACATTAACAAAACAGTTAGAGAGACTTGTAAACTCCTGACTAACATAAGAGTAGCATTTCATTATATGGATGAGGAAATGAAAAAATTGATAGTGGCCATGATCCGCCCCAGGTTAGAATATGCAGCGGTAGTGTGGTCCCCACACAAAAAGAAAGATATAAACAAGATTGAGAGAGTACAAAGAACATCAACCAAGATGGTCACTAGTTTGGCAGATCTGTCATACAGAGAGAGGCTGGAAAAGCTGGATTTGCCTTCCTTAGAGGAAAGGAGAAAGAGGGGAGACATGATTGCAGTGTTCAGGACCATGGTGGGAGTAGATAAAATCAGCCGAGAAGATCTGTTTTTATGGGATAAGAGAGCAACAAGAGGACACTGAAAAAGTCAAGCTGCTTGAAGGATATCAAGAAATATAGCTTTCCTTACAGAAGTATAGACTTATGGAATAGCCTGGACAAAGAGATCATCCAGTCTAAAAACTTAAACGAGTTTAAAGCTAAATTTGACTTACTGAGATACAGTGATGGGAACCCACGAGCATAGCATATTTTGTGTGTATCACAATTAGGTATATTGGGTAAATACATAAGTATTTGGAACAACCTAGACGAAAAGGTGGTGCAGGAGAAAAACATTCATGTGTGTAAAGGTAGACTAGATAAATGTGGATATAGAGACAGGACAACACGAGCATCGCTCAGTTCCTATATACTGTACTACAAATAGGTAAATACACACACACACACACACACACGAGCTGGGACGAATGGGACTCGGGAGGCAGTGAAGATTTGTGGGGCACTATATTGTTAAATATAGCAATGAATAAAGTAATGACCCAGTGGGGCAAAGAAGAGACACGATTCCGAGGTGATGACACACCAGCAAGGCTAGATTCACTGCTAACCAAAGAACCTGACATACTGTACTTTAATCCTTGAAATATCTGTGTCCTATAGGAAAAAGTGATCATGTGTTCATTGAATTCCAGATGAGAAATGGAATTGTTTTGTAGATTTGTCAGTGACAAATTGAAACAAAAGGAAGAAATCACCAAACTGAAAGTAGAACGAGAGGTCTGTAATGATGCGGCAGATCAAGCTGAATTAATGAACAAATGTTTCCAATCAGTTTTAACTAAAGAAAGGGATTTTGTGGAAGGGGAGGGAGTGACTAGAAATGTAGTGAAAAAAGATATAAAAGTGGAAATGCAGGAAGTGTATAAATTACTGGAAACTCAGGATGTAAAGAAAGCCCTAGAACCAGATGGAATCTCTTATTGGGTACTGAAGGAATGGATATAACAACTGGCAGATAAGATTCACAGTTTAATTGTGTGTCCTCTGGAAGAGGGGACAGTGTCTCGGGAATGGAATAGGGCAAATGTGGTACCAGTTTATAAGGGAGGACATAAGGAAGAACCTCTGAATTATAAACCAGTGTCCCTGACTAGCATGGTCGCAAAATTGTGTGAGAGAATCCTGAAAGGTAGATGGATAAACTATCTGGAGGAGATGAACATTTTGGCTGAAAGTCAGTTTGGATTTAGAAGTGGAAGGTCATGTGTTTCCAGCTTGTTGAGCATTTACTCAAGAGCGATTGACATGTTACAGGAGAGAGACAGTTGGATGGATTGTGTGTATTTGGATTTGGAGAAAGCCTTCGACAAGGTACCCCACAAGCGACTAATGTGGAAATTGGAGCACATAGGAGGACTGAAGGGAAACCTCCTGGAGTGGATGAGAGACTTTTTGAGAGACAGACAAATGAGGACAGTAATAAAGGACACGATGTCTGGATGGAGGGAAGTAACAAGTGGGGTCCCACAGGGTTCAGTGTTAGCGCCAATAATGTTCCTGGTTTACGTAAACGATATGGTAGATGGAATGAACAGTTATGCAAATCTGTTTGCTGATGATGCAAAGATCTTGAGGAATGTACAAGTTGAGGAAGACAGTAAAGGAATGTACAAGTTGAGGAAGATAGTAAAATGCTGCCGGAGGACATGGGTAAGATACATGATTGGAGCCGGATGTGGGAAATGAAATTCAACACAAAAAAATGTAAAATGTTGGAAATGGGTAAAAGTACCAAGAGCCCATCACTGAATTATTTGATGGGTAATGAACCAGTCACAAAAGCGAGAGAAGAGAAAGATTTGGGAGTGCTGGTCCATGATAGTTTGTTACCTGAAAAACACATTAACAAGGCAGTTCGAGAGACGTATAAAATCTTGACTAACATAAGAGTAGTATATCATTACATGGATGAGGTGATGATGAAAAAACTGATAGTGGCCATGATCTGCCCCAGGTTAGAATATGCAGCAGTAGTGTGGTCCCCACACAAAAAGAAAGATATAAACAAGAGTGAGAGAATACAAAGAACAGCAACCTAGATGGTCTCTAACCTGGCAGGTCTGTCGTACAGAGAGAGGCTGGAAAAGCTGGATCTGCAGAGAGAGGGGCGACATGATTGCAGTGTTCAGGGCCATGATAAGAGTAGATAAGATTGACAAAGAAGATCAGTTTGTATGGGATAGGAGAGTAACAAGAGAACACAGAATGAAACTGAAAAAGCCAAGCTGCTTGAAGGATATCAAGAAATATAGTTTTCCTTATAGATGCATAGACCTGTGGAATAGCCTGGACAAAGAGATCGTCCAGTCTAAAAACTTAAACGAGTTGAAAGCAGAATTTGTCTTACTGAGAAACAGAGACAGGACCCAATGAGCGTAGCTCATTTCCTTTATATCACAACTAGGTAAATACAACTAGGTAAATGTGCGTACACACACACACACACACACACACACACAACTTTCAAAGTGTCATATTGTATAGTTAGTGATAATGAAAGTTACTAAAAGGGCAACACTCATGACCTAAATAAGTGCTATGGTCAACACTTATGACCTAAAGAAGTACTTTATAAAAACAGGGTGGGAAAAGGAGCTTAAAGGACAAGATATGTGTCATATATGGAAAATTCTGTGTATTTTATGAAATAGGAGTCCAAAACTATATCCCTCAGCACAAAGGAACAGAAATAAGGATAAAGAAATGGTTTAATACTGAATGTAAAAAAGCAAAAGAGAAAAGAGATTTGCAGTGGAATAGATGCAGATGACAAAATACTGAGAGGGCATGTAACAACCATAAACAAACAAGAAATTATTATACAGTAATACCTCAGTAATCGGACATAATAGAGTCAAAGGCATGTCTGGGTATTGGCAATTTCTGATAATGAACAGTATCCTACTTACTGTGCCCAGGCCTTACCTATATCCAACCTCCAACGTATACCAATTTGTACAATACCTCTGCTTACTTTGGCAGTGTTTTCCAGTCATTCAGGCATATTTAGACATCAAAACATAGGAATATCCAAAGTAATGCTAAACACCAAGAAAACCATGCAAAAATACCATTGAAAACAAAAAAACACCCTACCCATACACTGCTGTATGTACAGTACCCCTCCTAATTTTGGCACTTTTCAGGTCAGTCTGCCATATTTAGACATCAAAACACACATAGGAATATCCAAAGTAATGCTAAACACCTAGGAAACCATGAAAAAAAAAAAAATGAAAACCAAAAAACACCCTACCTATTCACTACTGTATGTACAGTACCCCTCCTAATTTTGGCACTGTTTTCAGGTCAGTCTGCCATATTTAGGCATCAAAACACACACAGGAATATCCAAAGTAATGCTAAACACCAAGAAAACCATGGGAAAAAAAAAAAAAAAATGAAAACCAAAAATCACCCTGCCTGTACATTATATTTACAGTACCCTTCCTAATTTTGGCACTGTTTTTAGGTTAATCTGCCATATTTAGACATTAGAATACACATAGGATTATCCATATCAGTGCTAAACACCAAGGAAACAATGCATAAACCAAAAAACATCCACATAAAACCTCAGGATGGCTGGAAGTCAGTTATCTGACACCAGTGGTAGCTGTCCCAGGGCCACAAAAGAATTTTAAGGCCAAATATGTCACTGGAAATTGGTTAAATTGGTATTAATGTATACCATCATGTTCGCTGGTGTTTATACTATAAGGTAAGCCTATAAGAACACAGGAAACTATGAGTAAAAGTACAGAAATGCTGTGAGAATTAATAATGTTGAGGAGTAAAATTCACCTTCATGTAACTTCCCACCATCCTAATGCAAAATTTTCCTAACACTTTCCAAGACTTAAGCACATGTCTAGATGCAGAATTTTATGAGTTTTCTCATGGTCACTTCGGAATTTTGATACGAGCAATAGTATTTGAATAAATTGCAAAAAAATAAAAACTCACGAGTCAGTGCCATCCGCGCAAAGGAGGGGAGGAAGTGAGGGGGGAGCTGGGAGGGTATGGAGGAGGGACAGGAGGGAGAGAGGAGCGAAGCTGTGGGCAGGATTTTCACCCTTCTGTCCCGAGGTGGACAGGAGCTTTTACCATACATTTACTTGTGGCATGCAGTCTGTTAGATGCCCGGTGGCCATGCGGAAACACAACTCCCGGTGACTGGGCGATTTTGGATGTTTGGTAGAAAGGCGGACGGCCGCTGTTACCGAACATGTACTCATGGCTTGCAGTCTGTGTTACACTGTCAGTGGCAATTAGGAAACTCTTATCCTGGTGGCCCAACAAATTTGGACATTCGGTGGGGATGCGTATGGACATTCTAACACCGCTTGTGGGTTACAGTTGTGTTACTCAGGTCCCTTACTTTCGATGGGAGTGATCGGACAAACACGTAACTCTGACCATTCAGTACAGGGGTGGACAGATATTTTAGCTCTGGTTGTAGGTTACGGCCTATTTCCCGCTTACGTCTCAAGCCCAGCGGCCATGATACCGAATGTTTGAACATGTTGGCTGGCTGGCTGAAGTTGTCAGGGACTTTTACGTCCAGATAATAACAAGTAAATTCAGATAATGGTTTAATGGAGCCAAGGTCCAGCTTCCAGGTAATGAACAGGTCCAGATACTGCACGTCTGGATAAATGAGGGATTACTGTATAGGGATAAGGAGAGAAGCACAAAAGCAGTTTGAGGAAGACATTATAAATAAAAGTACTGACCAACCAAAGCTGTGTTACAGCTACATTCAGATCAAAACTAAATCAGAGATAGAATACAGTCCATCATGGATGAGGGAAAAATCTAAATCAGTGAAGAAGATAGGACTAAACAAAAAATTCCAATCAGTTTTTACACAAGAAATTAGATTTGAGAGAAATGAAAAGGAACAGGCATGGCCACGTGTGTTAACAAATGTAGGCATCACAGAACAAGAGGTCCAGGAAGAGTTAAGCAAATTAGACAAAGGAAAAGCAAATGGTCCTGACAAGATTTGAGATTGGGTATTGCATGAATGTGCAGAACAGCTAAGCAGACAAGTATATTTAATATTCAAGGAATCCTTAAATTAAACTACCTGATATAGTAAAAGTCCTGTAGTCCAAATGGAAGGGAACTGAGGATCTTTCGAACTACACCAAGTTCTCGTTTTTTGAGCGTTGTTATTCGACAATTTGTTGTTTTGACATTTATAAATCTATACCTTTTTTCATTGTTCAACATGGAAATCCCTGCCATTTTGACAATTCAAACTGCGCACCGCCAGACAGACCAGCTGAGCTGCCTGTCTCCTGCCCTCTGCCTTGCTTATCGATTGCCTCTTCATTCATCTGCATTTGTTTTTGGCCTCGTGGAGTACTACAGCACCACCATGGCTCCACGCAAGACCCCTACCATTACCCCTGTCATGCGCAGTCATGTGCTCACCAACGTGAGTGAGTGTTTCACCATCACATGATCAGGTGACAAATCAATTGTGCAAATGATTAACGAACGCTGTTAACGCATGATATTGTTTTGGCGCTAGTTTCATGGATTGCACATCATGGTAGGTTATAATCACTGGGGAGTCCTGGGGGCGAAGCTCCCCAATTAGGTTTCAGTGCCTTCAGTTAGGCTTCCACTGCTATTTATGGTTTTAAATTGAGTGCATTTGAGTTTGTTTGGTGTGGTGACGTCATGTCCAGTCGGCGGGGTCGGCAGTAAACACACTATCAAAAGGGTTCAGGCGGCTTTCTTTAATATCACTAAGTAGGTATACTGTATTTTGTTTGTTCTCCAATATTTTTTAGATTGATAATTAAATGTCAGTGATCTGAGATGTATGTAGTACTAAAATAATTTTCCTTGAGAATGCAGGTCTATAAGAAAACAGTTCAAATCCCTGTGTCACCTTCATTCATATTTACTGGTATTATTTCCATCTTTATTGAATATTTTTTGAATGACGCAGGTGGTCAGAAACCTAACCTCCCCCATTTCTTAACAGTCCCATGGGAAAAATCTATTCGTTATTCAACCAATTCATTATTCAACCACTTTTTATGGAATGCATCCCTGTTGAATAGTGGGGGAGAGGGGTATTGGTTTTTTGGGACTGTGGGGAGGGACCTCTGCAAACATTAGAAATATGTGCATGATCATTAACCCTTTCGATACTTAGGATAGTGTTGCAAAAGTCACCTGCTCGTTACTGGATGATGCAGGCTGCGTCGAACCTAATTTCACCCGCTCGTTACTGGATGACACAAGCTGCGTCCAACAAAATTGTCCCTTGATGGAAAGAAAAATCATTCTAAATTAGTGCATAATTTATATTCGCCGAACGTTTTTACCAACACCATAAGCAAGTACAACTATTCGAGATTATGTGAATAAAAATCAGGCAGATAGAGACATAAATAAAGGCAGGGGAAACAGTGATTTAGCAATAACTTTGGCCGTGCGGAACACCGCTCCCACACTGCAGCGTGATCGTAAGATAATTTCCTTTTGCAGTATGTAAAACCGACCCGAATTGTTCTATAGTAAATGTTTATATATTGAAATGTAGCTAATGAAATTTCCTAAAACTCATTCTCAGCAACAGTTACCATAAAACATTTATTTCTATGAGGAAACAAGAAGGAAAGGAAAAACATCGTAAATTAGCACATAATTTATATTCGCTGAACGTTTTTATCAACACCATAAGCAAGTACAACTATTCGAGATTACGTGAATAAAAAATCAGGCAGACAGAGGCATAAATAAAGGCATGGGAAAAAATAATTTGGCAAAACACCGCTCCCGCACTGCAGCGCGATCGTAAGATAATTTCCTTCTGCGGTATGTAAAACCGACCCGAATTGTCCTATAGCAAATGTTTATATACCAGAATGTAGCTAATGAAATTTGCTAAAACTCTTTCTCAGTATCAGTTTCCATAAAACATATATTTCTGTGAGAAAACACAATGGAAAGAAAAAACATTGTAAGTTAGCACATAATTTATATTCACCAAACGTTTTTATCAACACCATAAGCAAGCACAACTATTCGAGATTACAAGGATAAAAAATCACGGAGATAGAAGCAAAACTAAGGGTGTGATTATAAAATGTTTAAGAAGTACACTCAAACCTTGATTTAAGGGACCTCCATTTATGGGATTTCAGATTTAAGGGACTCTATATTCTACCTGACAAACTAACAAGACCATTCAAAAGTGATACGTAATGTCTAGGTTATACACATTAATATGTTTCTTTATACAGTACCCATAAAATAATGTTCATAATCATATAAATAAGTAAGAAAAGTGAAACAATCACTGCATTTCATAATACGATTGTCTTTATATGTGGTTAAACAATGGACATTTTCAAGTAAGGGACAAGTTGATTCCCCATTTAGTCCCTTAAATCGAGGTTTGAGTTTACCGCGAGCACGGAAACGGGGGGGGGGGGGGGTTCTCCCAGCACTCGTCCAAGGCCGAGCCGGCCCACATCCTGAGTACTTGCCTGCGGTTGGATGCAGCCTGTGTCGTCCGGAAACGAAAGGGTTAAATAAACACATAAAATGACATGGGATATTGTTTTACTCACCAGAAATGCATAGAAGTGTTGCTGAATAGTTGTAGGCAGGTACAGTGCTCCCTCAACATCCACAGGGGTTAGGTAACGGAGACATTTGCATATGTTAAAAATTCGCAGATATCTGCTGCCCTCCTTAAAAACACCTCTGGACCCCCCATTTCCTTATATAATTAAAGGAAAACCCTATGTGCATGTTTACAACCACGTTATTTAACACAAAAACACTAACAGAGTTAAAAATAATGAATACTTCTGGATGGCCTATTTTGACTACTTGTCCCAGCTCCCTCCTCCAGCCTCCACATCATCGACACTACCGACAACAAAAACAAATGTTCCGTAAGTAACGGCACCCCCCTCCCCCCCCCATTTTCTATGTACTGTACATGTACTCTTCATGATGCAGATCTGCCGAATCTTGGCTTCTGTAGATACCTTAACCCTTTGGCTGCAGCGGCTGTGATGACAATGTACTGACTTTGCTTATTGCGGAGAAAGAGGAAAAAATTTGTGTGTTTTCAACTCGTGTTTTAACCCACTTATCATTAATCTTGAGAGCTAAAATTTTTGTCAGACAAACATCAATCTTTCTAATATCGTTTGCAACAAGCTACATGTCCATAGGTACTCCAAGCATGGAGAATGATTTGAGAGAATACAAGGTGTGTTTTGACTGTCTGACGCAGGAAATAGCCCAGGGAGGTGGAAATTTTCACCAAGCCACAAGATTTTTTCCATACAAAATAGGGTTACAGCCACGTTACTTCATCACAATAATTGCAATAATAATAAAAATAAAATACTTCCAGCCAGTCTTCTATGATTTTGTTACAATATTGCAGTGTTTACATCAGACTGTAGCGAAACAGTAACGATGTGAAGAAAATCACTACAAACTTTATCTGACTTCATGAATGACTTTTATTGCCACTTACTTTTATAAAGCTTATTGATATAATGTCATGAGTCATTTCATAGCATAGCTGCACAGTTCGCAACTGCAAAAATGTTCGCTAGCTATTGCGCTTAGCATCATGACTTCTCTGATTATCGCAAAAATATCACTAAATCACTTGTATTTTGACACAGTATTTCACAATATAATATAAAATAACACTTTCAGCCACTCTTGTACGATTTCAGTGCGATTTGGGTGCAATTGCTCCGTATTATTTACACAAGGAGGGGGAGGGCAGCAAACCGGTTTACACCAGCTCATCAAGGGTGTGTGTACATGTGTGTATGTATGTACAGTCACTACTCGTTTTACAATGGGGTTACATCAGGTCATACCTTATCGTATACCGATTTTATCGTAAATCGGGAGATTGAAACACATTATAAAAGGGGGGTTACATCAGCTCAGCTTCCCAAAGTCATCTTTCCAAGACTGAAATAAAAATGACAACCCACCTTAATCACTTCCTGTGCTGGTCCAAGTCGTCTCCAAGACCAAAACAAACACTATCACACCAATACAGGTGTCGTTACTCACGTACAGTAAATCGTTGCAACAATACAACAATCACACTTGCGTAACATTGGCCTGGTGCAACACAATGTATAGGCCTACTGTAGCACAATGCTTGGCTGAGAGGTGATGATAGCAGGGGGAGGGGGGGGCTCACATGAACAAGTGGAAAAGACAGGGCTTTGAAGGAATGGCGGGACCGCAACTGAACCAAAACAATGCTCTGCATGTTGGGGCCGCCATCTTGCCTGAGACAAGCAACTGTCGCCTTGCGTGTGCCTGGCGCTTTGTACAAAATTTTCCGAGGGCAATATCGTTATAGCAGGAAATACATTGGAAATTGGATTTTGGGGCGGAACTTTTCTGTTATCGTTGTAGCGAATTATCTTATACCGAATCAGCATAAAACGAGTAGTGACAGTATATTAGTCTCCTATGATTTTGTTACGATATTCTAGTGTCTATGTTGGACTTTAAGCAAAATAGTGATGATGTGAGGAAAATCATAACAAACTTGATCAAACTTTATGAATGACTTTTATTACCACATACGTTTATAAATCTTACTGATATAATGTCATGAGTAATTTCATAGCATAGCTGCACAGTTTGCAACCACAAAAATGTTTGCTAGCTAATGCGCTTAGCATCATGACTTTTTCGATTATCGCAAAAATATCTCTAAATCTGTCTGTCTATCTATCTATCTATTGCCAGACGCCTTAATCCTTTACGGGGTGGCCACAAACAAAGCGCCTCCACGTCACCCTGTCCCCCGCCATTTCACTGCCCTGCTCTCAAGTCACATCCCCCTCTCTCATAATTATACCTCTCCGCTCCACCCTCACTTGTATTTAATTACAGTAATTCACAATATAATATAAAATAACACTTTCAGCCATTCTCGTACAATTTCAGTGTGATTTGGGTTGCGTATTGCTCCATATTATTTAAACCAGAAAACTGGTTTAGACCAGCTCATCAAGGGTATGTGTACATGTGTCCGTGTATGTACTTATATTGTTATTTAGTACTAGGATAATTATCAGTGTTTAACCCTTACACCGCGGGCTTGTTTAGCTTTGACTTGCGGCTCCCACGGGCATATTCGCGCTCTGACAGACTCTCTAAAAATATTTGCCAAAAATCAGTTATTAGTCCTAGAATATTAAAATCACATATACTTATTGCACATACCTTCAGCTTTCTCCTTGGGTGTTTGTTGAGCCTTCGTCGAGTACCGTAGGACTTGTGGAGACCTCTGAAGTTGGGTAATGAAGTCTCCACTTTACACTTCCCCACAACTTGTAATATGATTACCACAGCCTGATATTATCATTAGAAACACTAATCTATGATTCTCAAATAGTTCGGAATCCATACTCCCCCCCAAAAACACTGTGAAAGCAATGAAAATTACGAGGGCATATGACCATCCCACTTCCGATCGTTCGCCGCTAGTGTTTTCTGTTATTCATAAAAACACTCTCAGTTTATATTTCTGTTACTATATAACACTTATATATATCTACAGTCTTTATCCATAAGTTTCCATCAGTAATAGTAGTTTATTGCCACTGTAGGGATTCAATTTCTTTCGTAAAATACGTAGTATTCACTTTCTCGTCCTGTATACTAGCATTGAGAGTGAATGTCACTTTCACCTTCACTCTCATAACTCATAGTATTCATACATGCTAGAGTGAAACTTTCACTTTCATTACTCCTAGTATATATACTCGTATTCTTATAAAACCACTCATTTACATTTCTATTTACGTTCTTTACTTTATTTACATTATTTACATTTCTATTTTATTTACACTGTGTTATGCACTGTCACTTGAAGTAACTTATAAAACTATTTTCCACTGTTCTCTTATATTTACATTCATTGCTTTCTTGCTGTTTACACATTATTTACACTTTATTTACAATTCCACTTGCACTGTTTTACTCAGTAAAAAGATCATAGTCACTCTCCATCAATTGTCAGCCCTTTACCTCTTTCTACACGAGATTTAGTAGAGGGTAAAGGTCACAGGGCCCTTTGCATGGTGCTATAAAGAGGCGGAAGTTAGCAGGAGCAAATCAAACATACTCCCACTTTCAAAGACAACAGTGAGCTGATAGTGGTGGTCTCCTGCCGCCTGGCTAGGGTAGGTGCAATACTACCAGCTTCAGCCCTGTGAGACCTGCTAATATATAGCAATGAAATGATTGGCAGGAAACCAAGACAATACATAATAGATTAGGTAGTTCCAGGTGAATGTAAATATCACTTAGGCTTCTCCCTTCCCTCCTTATATGTATATTTATTATGAAAATAGATTATATGGCATATTTTAAGGGGAAATAAACAGCGAAAATTAGCGAACGAGTGCACGTGAGGTGTTGTCAGGTGATAATTAGCTAATTCCAGGTGTATGGCACTATCACTTACCTTATTCCTTTTTTGTATATATTATTTGGTATAAGAATAGGGCATAGAGCTTATTTCAATGGATGAAATCAGTGGAAAATTCCAGGGAAGATTTACTTAGCGTAGAATACAGTGTGGTGGCCTGCAATAATTAGGTAGTTCCAGGTGAATGTAAATATCACTTAGGCTTCTCCCTTCCTTTCTTATATATATTTTTATTACGAAAATAGTTTATATGGCATATTTCAAGGGAAAATAAACAGCGAAAATTAGCGAACGAGTGCACGTGAGGTGTTGTCAGGTGATAATTAGCCAATTCTAGGTGTATGCCACTCTTACTTACCTTATTTTTTTCTTGTATATATTATTTGGTATAAGAATAGGGCATAGGGCTTATTTCAATGGATGAAATCAGTGAAAAATTCCAGGGAAGATTTACTTAGCGTAGCATGGCCGGGCAGGCGAGAGGATAGGGTAATGGAGGGGAGGTAGGGAGGGGAGTCAAGAATGGGGAGAAATGGCTAAATTGTCAACAATGGATGGGAGTACAGATGAGATTAGGAGTGCTGACAAGTGTTGGACATTGGCAGTACTGATAGATGATACAAGCCACCACTTCAAAGCCCGGGCGAATTCAAAATAACACAGAATCACAAAAGTGTCGCCCCGCGGTATGATCCCTTGCTCCCAAGCGTCACGAAAGTGACGCCCCGCAGTTAAGGGGTTAAAAGTTTAACCCAAATAATTATCAGTGTTTAAAAGTTTAACCCCTAAAGTTGGAGTCACTCATCCACCAAATGAATATTTCCCCATAAGTAATGTGTATCAATTAGTGCAATATCAAATAGTCCACACTCGCACATCCACCATATCGGCGTCAAGGTGTGTATAAGGAGAGATGTCTTCATCCCCATTGAGCTCTGTAGCAACACATTTTGAAAATGACTTTTCTCCCAGAGACTTTTTAAGGTTTAGTAGTAGACTACACGCTTCGTTAAAATAAATAAAGAATGGGAATTTTTGTTTTATTCCTGATGCTTTTATTAACACCGAATAAGTAAGAACAGTAATTCTTTATATAGCAGTATGTGGCAGTCCTATCTGTGTCCTGAATGGCTAGCTATTATGACATCACTAGCTCCGCCCCCTTACTGCACGTCACTTGGCAGGAAGGCGGTTTATTTGTGTTCGCAATCTACATTTGTAGCAATTTTGTGTTGTGCTGTCGCTACATGCAGAGTTAATTCAAGAAAGAGAAGGAAGTTTGTATCTCTTCATGTATTGCCACGAAACCAACACAAGGTATTACGAAAGTGGCCATAGATACCTGCAAAAGAAAAGATCTATCGCACTTCAAGCAAGTATAACCAAGGCATTTCATTTGCTCTATGCATTTTTCACCCAAGTGTTTTAACTTTCAACTGTCATATGACAATATCAAGTTCTGTTTGAAGCAAAGTTTGTGCCCTGCTTTAAATCTATCAAGACTATGAAGCAACATTCGCAATCCTGTTTCGTATGAAGATCACATAGAGTATTTTAACGGTGCCGACTTTTTGCTTTCAGAACATTAGATTTTTATTGTAAATAAAAGATTTAAGCTTTCAGTACTCCCCTTGGGGGTAGGGGGGTTTCAAGAATACTCCCCCAGTATCCCTGCTTGTCGTACAAGGCGACTGAAAGGGTTGGTGGTGGGTTAGTGCCCTACCCCGTAAAAAGAACTAACTAAACAAACGAATAAAGCGCCTCGGACCCGTACGGACCATACGTTGACAACAATGGAACGGACAGAGGATATTCTTAGGGTGAGAACTTGGAATGTGAGAGGAGTGAATGATGAAGTGAGAGAGAGATTGTTCAGGTGCTTGAGGATGCAGGAGTGGATATATGTGGATTGACTGAAACTAAATGGGAAGGTGAAAGGGTGAGAGAATGGGAATATGGTTTAGGTATATGTGCGGGAGTTAATGAGAATGAGAGGGCAAGAGAGGGAGTATGTCTGATGATATGCAAGAAGTGGAAGGAGAATATAAGAGAGTATGGAACAGTGAGTGCAAGGATTGTATGGGTGAGGATGAGAGTAGGTATACAAGCATGGGCGATTGTATGTGTGTATGCTCCGACAGAGGACCGAGTGGCAAGAGTGAAAGATGAGTTTTGGGCGAGAGTAGAAGCATGTATGGACAAATTTGAGAGGAGCGAGAGATTGTTTTTGATTGGAGACATGAATGGCAAAGTTAGGAATGTACGAGTGGATGGAGTGGTTGGTCAGTGGGGTGTGCCAGCTGAAGTAGATGGGAATGGTAGTGCTTTGGTGGACATCTGTGCTGGTCAGGGTTGGCAATATCCAACACCTACTTTCACCATAAGATGATCCACCGGTATACATGGAGAGTAATGAGGAGGATGGATGGTGAGCTTGTTGAACGAAAGGCAATGATAGACTGTGTGTGTGGATGAGCGAATGAGAAGACAGGTGTAGGATGCAAGAGGGTGGGGGAATGGAGTCTCTGACCATCACTTAGTGATGGCCAAGGTAAAGCTGCAAAGAAAATGGTTGAGGAGACGAAGGGGGAGACAGGAGGAAACAGCTCCTCTGACAAGAGTGGAGAAATTGCAAGAGAGTGAGGAAATGGCAGATTATAAGAGCATAGTGGAAGAAAGATTGGGAAGGTATGAGCTAGAGCAGATGGAAGGGGTGGAAGATGTATGTAAGATATTTACGGAAGAGATAGGCGCTTCGTGTGAGGTGGTTTGTGGAGTGAGGAGGAGATGCAAGGGTGTGCAAGGGACAGCATGGTGGAATGATGAGGTGAAACGAGCTGTGGAACAAAAGAAGAAGGCATGTAGTGAATGGTTAGCGAGCAGAGGTAGGGGAGAAGATGAGAGATAGAAGAGAGAGGTATATGTAACCAGGAGAAGGGAGGTGAAGAGACTGATGAAGGAGAGTAAGAAGAAAGTGGATGAAGAGTTTGGGAGGAATCTGAGTGTGAAATGGAGGGAGAATAAGAAATTGTTTTGGAAGGAGGTAAAGAAAGTAAGGCAGTGTGAAAGGGGAAATAGTAGGGGAGTGAAAGATTGGAATAATAGATTGTTGGTGGAGAAGAGAGAGAAATTGAGGAGATGGAAGGAGTACTTTGAGGATTTGTTGAAAGTAGAAAGTGAGAGCAGTGCGAGTATAAGTGGTTGGGGAATGGCTGGGAGAAGAAGAGATGAGAGGAGGGAGGAAGGGATCAGTAGGGCGGAAGTAGTGGAAGGAATGAAGAAGATCAAGTTGGGAAAGGCCCCTGGAATTGACGGAGTGTGTGGTGAAATGCTGAGGTATGGGGGTAAGATTGTTGTGGAGTGAATATGGAAGTTGTGTAGATTGGCTTGGGAAGAGGGAAGGGTTTCAGAGGACTGGAAATCAGGGATAATTGTTCCTTTATACAAAGGAAAAGGGGAGAGAGAAGTATGTGGTAACCATAGGGGTATTTGCCTTCTTAGTGTGACTGGTAAAATATATGGTAGAATACTCATTGATAGGGTTAGGCATATGACAGAGGAGCTAGTTGGAGAAGAACAAGGGGGATTTAGGAAGGGAAAAGGGTGTGTAGATCAGATATTTGTTCTAAGATGTTTAGTGGAGAAGTATCTAGAGAAGGGAAAGAAAGTGTATGCTGCCTTCATGGACTTGGAGAAAGCTTATGACAGAATAGATAGGCAAGGTATGTAGAAGGTATTAAGAATATATGGAGTGGAGGGGAAATTGTTGAGTGCTGTAAGGAGTATGTACGAAGGAACTAGGGCTACGGTGCTAGTGGATGGTGAGCTGAGTGAGTTCTTTGATCTCAATGTAGGACTGAAACAGGGTTGTGTGATGTCTCCATGGTTGTTTAATATATACATGGATGGGGTTGTAAAGGAGGTGCAAGGTAGGGCAGTGGATGTGGGGGTGGCTCTAATGAATGAGGGTGAGATTTGGAAGATTCTGGTGTTGCTGTTTGCTGATGATACAGTATTGTTGAGTGAAGATGAATGGGAGTTGCAAGGTTTGGTGAATGAATTTGGGACAGTGTGTAGGAGGAGGAAGCTGAACGTTAATGTAAACAAAAGTAAAGTTATGGTGTTTGAAAGGAATGAAGTCACGGAATGTACAGTGAGGTTGGATGGTGAGGATATGGAGAATGTGAGTGCATTCCAGTACTTGGGTAGTGTGATGAGTAAGGATGGAACTTTGGGGGATGAAGTGCATGAAAGGGCACAGCAGGGAAGGAAGGTTGTTGGTTCACTGAAAGCAGTGATGAGAAATAGGGAGGTGAGTATGGAAGTTAAGAAGTTGCTGCATGATAGTATTGTGATCCCTACCCTGACATATGGATGCGAGGCGTGGACCTTGCAAGAAGGGAACAAGTCAAGAGTGAGAGCTGTGGAAATGAGTTACTTGAGAGGAGCATGTGGAGTGACATGGAGGGACAGGTTGACGAATGAGGAAGTGAAGGAATGTTGTGGGGTGGATGTGGTTGAGAAGATTAGGAGAAATACACTGAGGTGGTTTGGGCATGTGGAGAGAATGGAGAATGAACGACTGACTTAGAGGGTGTATGTAGGCGAGGTGGAGGGAGGGGTAGACCGAGGATGAGGTGGAGGGATGGAGTTGAGAGGTATATGAGGGAGAGGGGAGTGAGTTGGGAGGAGGGTAGTCAAATGGTGGGTGACAGAGCGACTTGGAGGCGTTTTGTCTGCGGCCACCCTTTGCGGGATTAGGGCGTCAGGCTATAGGTAGATAGATAGATAGTTTCAGCATTACTTGATAGTTCTCATTATTTTGTTTTCATAGTTGTGGATGTGCAGTATTTTCGTCAGACTATTGTTTTCAATGCACAGAATGGGCTGCTGAATATATAGGTTGTCTAGCGAGTTTTGTCATTAATGTTATGTATGAAATAGATTATGTATACATGGAATATTGCACTACTTGGGTAGTGTGATGAGTAAGGATGGAGGTTTGGAGGGTGAAGTGCTTGAAAGGGTACAGCAGGGAAGAAAGGTTGCTGGTTCTTTGAAAGCAGTGATAAGAAACAGGGAAGTGAGCATGGAAGTGAAAAAGTTACTACATGACAGTATTGTGATACCAACTCTAATGTACGGAAGTGAAGCTTGGACGTTGTTGGAAGGACACAAGTCAAGAGTGAGAGCAGTGGAAATGAGTTATTTAAGAGGAGCCTGTGGAGTCACATGGAGAGACAGGCTGACGAATGAGGATAAAAAGGAGCGTTGTGGTGTTGATGTGGATGTGATAGGAAGCGTTATGAGGAACACACTGAGGTGGTTTCGCCATGTGGAGAGGATGGAGGGTGAAAGACTGACGAAGAGAGTGTATGTAAGTGAGGTGGAGGGGGAAAGAGGGAGGGGGAGGCCGAGGATGAGATGGAGAGATGGGGTGGAAAGGTATATGAGAGAGGGGGGTGTGAGTTGGGAGCAGGGGAGTGAAATGGTGGGGGACAGGGCGACTTGGAGGCGATTTGTTTGTGGCCACCCCAAACGGGGTTGAGGCGTCTGACAATAGATAGATAGATAGAGAGCATAGGCAGCAGGAAATACAGACAGAGGTAGACAGTTCCAGAGTTGACCTGTTGCATAAATGAAGGACTGGCAGTAATGGTTAATTCTTGCATTAGAGAGTTGGACAGAAAAGGGATGAGAGTTTGCTGCTAGACGGTGCTACGCGCCTGTTGTAGAGCTGGAGGAATGCATGCACACAGTTCAGAGGAGCAGTGACCATTAAAGTAGCGATAGAAAAGAGATAAAGATGCAACAGTGCGGCGAAGAGACAGAGGGAGAAGGGAGGCAGTAAGAGGAGGAGAGTTAATGAGACAAAAAACGTTAATGGAACTTTTTTTTTTTTTTTTTTTTTAAAGAATGTCTTGAATAATCATCACCAGTTCCTAATGACAAACTCGCTGGACACCCCGTGTAGTAACACAGATTTGCTACTGTGTAATTAACAGCATTTGGTTCTGTCTGAAAGGAAGGCAATGATTGATTATGTGTGTGTGGATGAAAGGATGCGAAGATGTGTAAAGGATGCAAGAGTGTATAGAGGTTGGGGGAGTGGACTTTCTGACCACTACTTGGTGGTGGCCAGAGTTAGAATGCAAGTAAGATGGAGGAATAGAAGAAGGGAAAGACGAGAGGAAGGAGTAGTTGCAAGGAGAGTGGAAAGGTTACAAGAGGATGAGAAAAAGGCAGAGTATAAGAGAGAAGTGGAGGAACGATTGGGCAAATATGAATTGGAGCAGATGGGAGACGTGGAAGGTGTGTGCAGGATATTCACAGAAGAAATATGTGCAGCATGTGATGTGGTGTGTGGGATGAAGAGAAGACGGAGGGGGGTGCAAGGGACAGTGTGGTGGAATGAAGTGGTGAGACAGGCTGTGGCACAAAAGAAGAAAGCATACAATGAATGGATGAGAAATAGGGGCGTCGAAGAAGTTGAGAGGTGGAAGAGAGAGTTATATGTAGCAAGGAAGAGAGAGATGAAAAGATTAATAAGGGAGAGTAAGAAGAGAGTGGGTGAGGAATTTGGAAGGAATTTGAGTGTAAAGTGGAGGGACTGTAAGAAAATGTTCTGGAAAGAGGTGAAGAGAGTAAGACAGGGTGGAATTGAAGTTAGCAGGGTAGTGAAAGATAAAAATGGTAGATTACTAGAGGAGAAGGGAGAAAAAGTGAGCAGATGGAGAGAACATTTTAAGGAATTGTTGAACATAGAGAATGGAAGTAATGCGAGTATAAGTGGCTGGGGAATGGCTGGGAGAAGGAGGGAGGTGAGAAGACAGGAAGAAATCAGTAGAATAGAAGTTGTGGAAGCAATGAAGAAAGTTGAATTGGGGAAAACCCCAGGAATTGATGGAGTGTGTGGTGAAATGCTGAAGCATGGGGGAGAGATAGCAGTAGAATGGATGTGGAAGATGGCAGATTGGCCTGGGAGGAGGGTAGAGTCCCGGAGGATTGGAAGTCAGGTATAATTATTCCCTTGTACAAAGGAAAAGGGGAAAAAGAAGTTTGCGGTAATCATAGGGGCATTTATCTTCTTAGTATAATTGGAAAAGTGTATGGTCGGATACTTATTGACAGAGTTAGAGAAAGAACAGAGGAATTAGTTGGAGAAGAACAGGGAGGCTTTAGGAAGGGAAGAGGTTGTGTAGATCAGATATTCATTCTTAGATCTTTAGTGGAAAAGTTTCTAGAGAAGGGAAAGAAGTTGTATGCAGCTTTCATGGATTTGGAGAAAGCATATGACAAGGTGGATAGACAAGGCTTGTGGAAAGTATTAAGAATATATGGAGTAGATGGGAAGTTGTTGAATGCTGTGAAGAGTATATATGATGGTGCTAAGGCTGCAGTGCATATGGATGGTGAACTGAGTGAATTTTTCTCTTTGAAGGTTGGGTTGAAACAGGGATGTGTCATGTCTCCATGGTTGTTCAATCTGTATATGGATGGGGTAATAAAAGAGGTACAAGGTAGGGTAATGGATGTTGGAGTGGCCCTGGTGAGAGAGGGTAGTGTTTGGAAACTCCCTGTACTGTTGTTTGCGGATGATACTATGTTGTTGAGTGAAGACGAAATGGAGCTGCTGGGCTTGATGGATGAGTTTGGGAGTGTGTGTAAGAAACAGAATCTAAAGGTGAATGTAGGAAAGAGTAAATGATGGTCTTTGAGAGAGGTGAAGTCAGTGAATGTACAGCGTGGTTGGATGGTGAGGAATTGGAAAATGTGGGTACATTTAAGTACTTGGGTAGTGTGATGAGTAAGGATGGAGGTTTGGAGGGTGAAGTGCTTGAAAGGTTACAGCAGGGAAGAAAGGTTGCTGGTTCCTTGAAAGCAGTGATAAGAAACAGGGAAGTGAGTATGGAAGTGAAAAAGTTACTACATGACAGTATTGTGATACCAACTCTAACGTATGGAAGTGAAGCTTGGACCTTGTTGGAAGGACACAAGGCAAGAGTGAGAGTAGTGGAAATGAGTTATTTAAGAGGATCCTGTGGGGTCACATGGAGAGACAGGCTGACAAATGAGGATATAAAGGAGCGTTGTGGTGTGGATGTGATAGGATGCATTAGGAGGAATAACTGAGGTGGTTTGGCCATGTGGAGAGGATGGAGGGTGAAAGACTGACGAGGAGAGTGTACGTGAGTGAGATGTTGGGGGGGAGAGGGATGGGTAGGCCGAGGATGAGATGGAGGGATGGGGTGGAGAGATATATGAGAGAGGGTGGTGTGAGTCGGGAGCAGGGCAGTGAATTGGCGGGGGACAGGGCGACGTGGAGGCGATTTGTTTTTGGCCACTCCGAACGGGATTGAGGCGTCTTGCAATAGATAGATAGATAGATAGAAAAAAGACCAGACTGGGATTATAGGCTAGGAAGTTCAACCCTACACATATCAGAAAAGGAGAAGGACCTAGGAGTGATTATCAATAACAGACTGTCTCTGCCTGACCGCATCAGTGAGAAAGTACAGAACATGTACATTTTACACACTGCTTGGTAATATGAGAGTAGCATTCACATATATAAATGTAGACATGCTGAGAAAGATAATCACATCATTCATTAGACCAGTCCTGGAGTATGCATCAGTAGTCTAGAATCCACATCTCAAAAAACACATAGATAAGATTGAAACGGTACAAAGGGCCACCTCAAGATGGGCACTAAGCTCACAGGATCTTAGCTATAAAGAAAGACTAAAAAAATTAAACCTACCACCATTACAAGAGAAAAGGAAAAGAGGAGACATGATTATGGTATATAAATGCATCACAGGAAAAGAGAAAATAGACATAAATGAGTATATAAGCTTTGGGGAACCAACAGCAATAGGACACAGCATGAAAAGAGAGATGATATAGACATAAGGAAATTCAGTTTCCCAAATAGTGCAACCGATCAGTGGAATGCACTACTGAATGAAATAGTGTGTGCCAAAACTATTCATAAATTTAAGGATATTTATAATTGAAGTTGTTCAAAGCAGAGACAGCACGAGCTTGACTTATTACTGTAAATATACAATTAGGTAAGAACATACCTGAGAGTCAGATCTTAATGACCATACCACCTTTGGTGGTGCCTCTTCATAAGTACAGTAGGTCAGTATTAAAAGACTAATCAATAGAATTTCAAAGTTCTGTGTTTTATGCTATCAAAAAATAGCCACTGAGGCATATATTGCTGTATGATAGTCAGCAGATGGATTTATTTAAGTCTAGGGGGTGCAGGGAACAGCATGGTGGAATGAATAGGTGAGAGAGGCTGTGACACAAAAGAAGAAAGCATATAATGAGTGAATGAGAAACAGGGGCATGGAAAAAGTTGAGAAACGGAAGAGAGAGTTGATTGTAGAGAGGAAGTGAGAGGTGAAAAGATTAGTAAGAGTGAGTAAGAAGAGAGTGGATGAGGAATTTGGAAGGAATTTGAATGTAACATGGAGGGAATGTAAGAAAATGTTCTGGAAAGAGGTAAAGAGAGTTAGACAGGGTGCCAAGGAAGTTAGTTGGGGGGTGAAAGATAAAAATGGTAGATTACTAGTGCAGAAGGGATAAAAACTGAGCATAGGGAGAGAACATTTTAACAAATTGTTGAACATAGAGAATGAAAGTAATGCAAGTATAAGTGGCTGGGGAATGGCTAGGAGAAGGAGGGATGTGAGAAGAGAGGTAGAAATCAGTAGGATGGAAGTTGTGGAGGCAATGAAAAAAGTTAAAATGGGGAAAGCCCCAGGAATTGATGGAATGTGTAGTGAAATGCTGAAGCATGGGGGAGAGAAAGTAGTAGAATGGATGTGGAAGATGTGCAGATTGGCTTGGGAGGAAGGTAGAGTCCTGGAGGATTGGAAGTCAGGTATAATTATTCCCCTGTACAAAGGAAAAGGGGAAAAAGAAGTGTGTTGTAATCATAGTCTTCTTATTGTAATGGGAAAAGTATATGGTAGGATACTTATTGACAGAGTTAAGGAAATAACAGAGGAATTAGTTGAAGAAGAACAGGGAGGTTTTAGGAAGGGAAGAGGTTGTGTAGATCAGATATTCATTCTTAGATCTTTAGTGGAAAAGTTTCTAGAGAAGGGAAAGAAGTTGTATGCAGCCTTCATGGATTTGGAGAAGGCATATGACAGGGTGGATAGACAAGAATTGTGGAAAGTATTAAGAATATATGGGGTAGATAGGAAGTTGTTGAATGCTGTGAAGAGTATGTACGAGGGTGCAAAGGCTGCAGTGCATGTGGATAGTGAACTGAGTGAATTTTTCTCTTTGATGGTTAGATTGAAACAGGGATGTGTCATGTCTCCATGGTTGTTCAGTCTGTATGTGGATGGGGTTTTAAAAGAGATATAAGGTAGGGCAGTTGATGCTGGAGCGGCCCTAAATGAGAGAGGATAGTGTTCAGAAACTCCCTGTACTGTTGTTTGCTGATGATACTGTATTGTTAAGTGAAGATGAAGGGGAGCTACAAGGCTTGGTGAATGAGTTTGGGAGAGTATGTAAGAAACGGAATCTAAAGGTGTATGTAGGGAAGAGTAAAGTAATGGTCTTCGAGAGAGGTGAAGCCAGTAAATGTACAGTGAGGTTGGATGAGGAGGAAATGGAAAATGTAAGTGCGTTTAAGTACTTGGGTAGTGTGATGAGTAAGGATGGAAGTTTAGAGGGTGAAGTGCTTGAAAGGGTACATCAAGGAAGAAAAGTTGCTGATTCCTTGAAAGCAGTGATGAGAAACAGGGAAGTGAGTATGGAAGTGAAAAAGTTACTACATGACAGTATTGTGATACCAACTCTAACGTGTGAAAGTGAAGCTTGGACCTTCTTGGAGGGACGTAAGTGAAGAGTGAGAGCTGTGGAAATGAGTTATTTGAGAGGAGCATGTGGAGTCACATTGAGAGACAGATTGACAAATGAGGAAGTGATGGATCATTGTGATGTGGATGTGGATGTGATAGGAAGCATTAGGAGAAACACACTGAGGTGGTTTGGCCGTGTGGAGAGGATGGAGTGTGAGAGACTAATGAGGAGAGTGTATGTGAGTGAGGTGTAGGGGGAGAGAGGGAGGGGGAGGCCAAGGATGAGATGGAGGGGTGGAGTGGAGAGGTATATGAAAGAGGAGGGGGGTGAGCTGGGAGCGGGGCATTGAAATGGTAGGGGGCAGGGCGACATGGAGGCAATTTGTTTGTGGCCACCCCTTACGGGATTAAGGCGTCTGGCAATAGATAGACAGATAGATTTTAACAGGCCTGAGTGTAATGGGCAATGTGATCTCCCATTTTCTGCCATCTTGACTAATCTCAGTCATGCAAGTTGAAGAATCTCTATCTCCTTTTCACTTTTTTTTATTTGTGTTTCACTGTACCAGCTCCAGGATTAAATGATTATGTGTGAAGCATAGTGAGAATTTTTTTTTTATTTTCTTTCCTCACCACAGATGGTGGATTATAACCCTTCACCATCATAGATGTATCATCATCATCATCATCATCATCATCATCATCATCATCATCTAGATCTCCTTTCCCAACCTAGGCAGGGTGAGGAGTAGCAACATCCAGACAGCCTAAGTTTGCTCAATCCAATGAGCCACACTTTCATCCATTCATCATTCAAGCCCCCCGGAATCCTGACTCTATCTGATACACTAAAAACATTCACCATGTTCTGTAGCTTCACACAAACATATCCAATAGAGTCAATCCGAACGCTATCATGTTAAAAGGGGTGCCAAATCCCTGATCATGGACTTCTTCTCACAACATTCATCCAGCCAGCTCGATCTCTTGTCAGTACCCTAACCTCACCAACTTCCATACCTCTCTTCCTCACACACTCATCCACCACATCCTTCCACCTTCTCCTTGGCCCATCCCACCTCCTTCCTCCTTCAGATTTGCTCAGATAAACCTTTTTCACCACCCTATTGTTATCCATTCTCTCCATATGAGCATACCATCTCAGTACACTCTCTTCGATTCTGGTGTCAACAGACTTCCTTATTTCACGTCTTTCACGAAACACATTATTTCATATCCTATCCACTCTCTGTACTCCACATACATTCCTCAGCAGTCCCTTCTCCACCGCTATCACTTCTGACTTTTCATTTTTATGCCACACCATAGTCTCACATCCATATATTAAAGTTGGCACTAACACTCCTGCATGTAAGTCTCATGCAGCTGCAACAGTCAAGCCTCATTTTTTTTATCAAGGCCTTCATAGCACCAGCTACTTTCCTTCCTTGTGTCCCTCAACTTTCCACTTCTTTTGCAGATTTTCCTATTTTCATTCACTGTACCCAGGTATTTGAACCCTCTCGCCATAGATACCATAGATACGTATTTTCATTATCTAACTTCACAGTGTGATGTTTGTTATTTTTGTTTCCTTTTATTGTACAAGGCATGTTTTCTTCACTATCCCTCATATTGTTCATCGCTTTGTTTTAACTTCTGCATTCCATGCCATCTTCAGTGTTTAATATGGCAAATAAAATGCTTTAACCCCGCCATTCAACATTTTTAACTTTTTCTCTTATTCAGGATTGGTTACATGGGTTTTCACTAGCTTGAGATTTCAGTGTACAGTCAGTCATTTAGTAACGCGGACAACAGGGACTGGACAAGGACCATGCAGCTCAAACACACATTGCTCAAACAGTATGTTTGTATGTTTAACGGTAGTGTGTTTTGGCGACTTTCCAAAACTCTTACTTTTACCCTTTCTTACCACCCTTCCCCACATAAATCACCCCCTACTTATACCCACCATCAGGTAAAACAGTGAAAGAAAACTATTGTAAATAAGAACATGAATGGTATTAAAATAGCAGTAACAAAAACAAAATTTAGGCTGTGTACCCATGTGTTGATGATGCGTAGCTCCTCCGCGCTTGTCTCCTGGTCCCCACTCCCAGCATTGTTGTTGTCATTGTTGAGATGTTGCTGCTCCTGCACTTCCTTCTTCAACATCTAAGTCGAATCCTTTGAAGTCCGGGGTTGAAACAGTGGAGCTGACCTCGTCATCGGAGACGGATGTACCTGCATGTAAACTGGCCAATCATGGCAAGTCTGGCGGGTGATGTCATTGGACACAACTTCCAGATTGCGTCGCCAGGCCAGCTGACACTTACCGCTTTAGCTCAAGATTTTCCCTGTGTTGATTTTGACCTGTTGCATTTTGTTGACCGTTTTAGAACCAAACCGCGTTACTCAGCCGCATATTACTCAAGGATTGACTGCACTTTTTATCTTGTTGCCAATACATTGGGAATTCTTCTTTTCACTGTCTATTTGGTAGTTTCTGCTTCCATGAAACATTTTCAGAAAGATCAAAATTAATCAGACAATTGGCTTTAAAGTTAGCCATTCTTCCCATACTATACTAGCCTTTGATAGTGACCATATTAGTCTCTCTACCCATTACTGAGTATCACAAAGCTGGAAAAGACAGGAGAATGGCTGTTACCGTTTTATCCACTACTGTGATCGGAACCAAGTTGTCTTTACTGAATGAAGCATATACTGTATGTATATACTGTATTTTTACCCTGTAGATGCTGGTATTAATATAGGATTTGACTGTGCAGTACAGTAGGATTGAAGGTACTTGCATGCCTAACCCATTCAATGCCATGCCCATTGTTATAAAACCTTCCCCTCGTACTGAGATGTCTTCAGTTTTTCAGCTTTTCTATTTTGACAGTTTTGTTCTAGAGTTATAGGCTGGGTTCAAGCATGCCTGAAATCAGCTGTGAATATCCCATTGTATTCTCACGTAGGTTATTATAGCTTAGTATTTTAGCACATTAGTACCATGGCTTATACAAGGTACTACCCAAATGTTCTCAAAATTTGAAAGCAGGGCAGAAACCGCTTGTTGTACAGTATGTGAATGCTAGGTGGGTGTGTGTGCAACCTTTGTTAATTAGTGTGTCAGGTGGCATTGTGCAGGGTGGATGTGTTTGCAGCATGTGTATGTTTTTTTATTGTTGTGTTTGGGTTAGTTTGCGAATTTTGTGATACGAAAAATGGAGGATGTGAAAGAGCAACGTGTGTGCATCAAGTTTTATGTGATACTCAGGAAGAATCCCACAGAACTCATAAAATGTTAAAACAAGCTTTTAGTGGCAGTGCTTTGGGGGTTACACAAACTTTCGACTGGTTTAAGTGTTTTAGAAATGGACAAGAGATGTCAACAGACAACGATGCATGTTCTGGTCACCCTTTCACCAGTTCAGCTCCTGACAATATGGCCAAAGTTTGTGCAGCCATCCTCAAAGATCACAGGATGACAGTCCACGATGTTTGTGACATTATTAGCCTATTGTATGGAACTTGCCAATCCATTTCATCAGGCGACCTTGATGTGAGACGAATTGTCATCAAGTTTGGCCCAAGGCTCCTGACTGATGAGCAAAAGCAGCATCGCATGGAGGCCTGCTTGGAGCTCAAGGAAATGGTCAGAAATGACCCTAACTTCCTCACAAGTGTCATTACTAGTGATGAAAGCTGGGTTTGTGGGTACGACCCGGAAACCAAACAACAATCATTGCAGTGGAAGAGCCCAACTTCGCCCTGACCAAAGAAGGCACAGCAGGTCAAGAACAATGGGAAGTCAATATTCATCACTTTATTCAACATGGAGGGCAGTGTTCATAAGGAATTTGTTCCTCAAGGACAGATCATCAGTGCAAAGTTCTACTGTGACATTTTGAGACGGCTCCGGGAGGACGTGAGGTGAAAACGTCCTGACAGGTGACACACAAACAAATGGGTGCTTCACCATGACAATGCACCTGTGCACACAGCCCATGTTCAGCAGTTTTTGGCATAAAGAAACATGCCGATTGTCCCACATCCCCATGTTCATCAGATTTAGCCTCCTGTGAGTTTTTACCCTTTCTGAAAATGAAAATCCAGCAAAAAAGATTAAGATTTGATACCATATCCAAGAGGAATCGCAGAAGGTCCTGAACAAACTGATGCTCAAGGACTTCCAGAACGTGTTTCAATCGTGGGAGATGCACTGGGATTGATATCTGCATGCCCAAGGAGACTACTTTGAAAGGGACAGTGGTGATTAGGGCTTGACATAAGGTTTTTCCCACCTTTGGGCACATTTCGGGAACTTTTTGAAGGTATATGGAATGCAAAATGGAAAGGAACAGATGCCATAATGGTAAATTTATTTTGATTGTAATTTTCTTTACTAAGTATTTTGTTGTAATTTTCTTTACTAAGTATTTTGTAATCTTTTACCAAATTTTACTAAAGCTGTGTAAATATTCAGCTACCATGATGACAAACTTGTCCATTTCAGTGCCAGACTTCTTGAAAAAAAAATATATGATACAGTCACACACCACATGCCATGTTTATTGCATGAAGTCTATAGGACATGACTTATGACTGAAAGATCCTAGGAGAAAGTGTTTATGTGAATTCGTAGGACAGAATGCGAATTCTTACAATAAAACCCACCAAATTCGGTCTCGATGAGCACAACATGACCTCCACCTCAGCATTACATGACTGGCCAGCAAGCAAGTGAGCAATTCATGAAGGCTGCAATTTGAAGTGCTATATAGGGTGGTGGGGCTTACAGTCATTCCCCAAGTGAGGTGTGGTGTTACCATATTTACAAAGAATCTCACCATTTTTGTTTATTTTTCACAGTTTCTTTCCTCTTATTTTTCTCCATAACTGTTACATGTAATATAACAGTTCTAACCATCTATTTTAGCCCTGGTGTCTGTCAAAATAGTTCATAAGTAATTGTGTAAAGGACAGAAACAGATGCCTGGAATTTGGCTGTGATGAGACTGGGAAAGAAAGTATTGCAAACAATTCACAGGATAAATAGGTCTCCATATCATATCTTTTAACTGATATCACGGACTATTGTGTTTTTTTATTTATTATTTTTCAATTAATATTAACTCAAATATGACTGTGAACAACTTCAGTTCAGTAGGGTTTAAATAGAGCCTCTGGTGATGGTGAGGTGTCCCTCCATCCTACCCCCCATATCTACCTCTGATCAGCTGTTTAGCCTTTGTTTACAATACTTGAGCAGGTGTTATGCAACAAGCTCATGGCCTTTGGTTCCTTCTTCCTCGCATAAAAAAAAAAAAAGCTGTTCATTATTTTTGAGCGGTATAAATGCAGGTTGAAGTGTTTATTGTTTTGGAAGGTTAACTTCAGATGTTTCATTATTGTTGTTGTGTGAGGTGGCTAGTGAATGATGTACAGTATGACACAAGTGTTGTGGTGGTTGGGTGAATCCAGGAGAGAGACACATATGAGGAGGGAAACATTTTCCATTTTTTTCTGACTGTTGGCATGAAATGGGCATTCTGGCATTTAGAAATGGTTTTTGGTAGCATATTGTGTGAAACTATAGGAGAGCTTCCATGCATTGAATTTACATTCCCTCCCCCTCCCTCAATAAACCATAACATAATTGTCATTGTAATGGCTTAGAAAGTTTTGGAAATACATAATCTTGATGATAACTATACAACCTCACCCATTGTTCACACAAACCCTGACAAGGGGACTCTAAGGTTGATTTGACTCCAAAGTCAGTCCATCACTAATTGTTCATCCCTAATAGCCTAACTTAATTAGACCCAACATAACCTAACCT
Source organism: Coenobita brevimanus (assembly GCF_032717465.1). Taxonomy (NCBI): domain Eukaryota; kingdom Metazoa; phylum Arthropoda; class Malacostraca; order Decapoda; family Coenobitidae; genus Coenobita; species Coenobita brevimanus. Next base: position 52,355,521 of record NC_136959.1, on the reverse strand, counting down.
AACTAGTATGCACCACCATGCATTTCTCCAAGTTAAATGATATCTGCCATGTCTCACACCATTCCCTAGCCTACGCAAGTCTGCCTGGAGTTTTTCAGTTCCTTCAAGACTGCTCACTCCAAGCTTGATGTCTTCTGCAAAATTTGAGATCACACCTAACAGGCCAACATCTGTGTCATTATTATACTGTATGTGTTGAACAGGAGTGTCCTTTGTTGAACAGGAGTGGACTAGGGACTGACCATTGTGGGACTCCAGAAGTGACTGAACCCCAATCAGAAGCATATCCATTGATCACTATTCAGTGTTTCCTATCCGTGAGGCAGTTTTGAATGTAACTCCTTGTTAATACTAAGTGCACATGCTTTTGACATTGGTCTGAGATGAAACACTTTGTAAATTGTCATACTCAGTATTTTGTGGAAAAATTCTAGGAAGTTGGTTAGGCATAACCTGTGTTGTCTGAACTCATGCTAGGAGTCCATAATCAGGTTGTGATTTTTCCAGGTGTTCGACTGTTTTATTTTATAATCATTCCACCTAGGTTAACAATTTTACTTTGATAGTACGATATCTCAGGTCATTCCCATAGCCTTCACAAGTCTGCCTGGATTTTGGTGTAATTCTGTGGACATTCCTGATCACCTCGCTTAAATGTTGTGGTCATATTTGCTAGCTTCCAGTCATCTGGCACTTCCTCTGTTTTCAGTGACTTGTTGAAGATTCTGCAAATAAAGGAGTTGCCTGGTCATGCACCTTTTTAAGAACTCTTGAAAGGTTTCCTGGAAGCCAGGAAACCATTCACAGTGCTGGGTGGTAACCACATACCCAACCTGCATGTGTTCCCTAAGTGTCGGCAAGTGGGTTGGCGGAGGGTTAGTGCTGCTGTCCATAAAACAACTAACTCGAAGACAAATGACCACCCTTTACAGGTTTATGGCATCTGGCTATAGATAGATAGAAAGGAATTTATGTATGCCTGGTGCCTTGTAAATATATATTTAACTTGTCAATTCTTGCCACCATCTCAGGTGTACATGTGGGGATGATAGAATCTTCGCTCTCATAGATCAGTACTGATGTTGCCATGTCAAAAGTACCTTCTAACGTCAAGACCAAAGCAAAATAGTCATTTAGAGTGTTGGTTATATTCAGGTCTGCAATTTGCATTACTCCCGATTGATCCTTAGGCGGTCCAGTTCTGTACCACCTTTGAACAGTTTCCTATTGTTTACATGGCTGAAGAACCTTTAGAGCTCTGTTTGCATTGTGACGCCTCTCTGATTTCTTCATTTCTTTTAGCCAACATTATCAGAGATTTCACTCTTTTGCATACAGTCTTGAAGGAGTCCAAACCATTCTGGTCCTCACTGCTTTTGGCCCTCTTGTATGCAGCCTTTCTGTCTTTTATTTCAGTGGCTATTCATCACTAAACCATTTTTGGTTGAACTGATCTTGAGTGTGAGACCTTGGTATGGCATGTGTGTGAAAAGTTAATTGAGCGCATTGGAGAGGAACTGTTATAGAATGTGTGTGGGTTGCAAGGGCTGTGAGAGGGGGAGTGGGATACTGGTCCATGGTCCCCCAGACCCTCCAGTTCAGAGTACAGGACTGTTTGAGTTTAACAAATTGTGTGCGAGAAACACTTATAGTACAGACAGTAATATGAATGTGTATGAAGGACCAAGTAAAATACTGTACAGTGCTTTGTTATACAGTTTATATACAGTAGCCATCTCTAATTGTTACATAAGATTTAATCTATTTACAGATGAATTTTTTCAGTATACTAGTAATAGAGCTTGGAGCTACTGTTTTGGATATACACATTACAGGATTTTTGAAAATATTAAAATGCCTGCTTGTGCTTTATTTTAGGTTATTACATAACTGTTTCATATTAACTGTCATCAGCAGGAAAGAAGCTATCTCGTAGAGGACCTAAATAATTTTTATTCAAGCTCAGACATACCCCAGCAAGGCCACTGATATTGGTTTGGCCCACCTCCACTGAAAAGACTGGTAGCCCCATTGGTAGGTTGCATAAATTGGATGAGACAAGAAATGTAGAGATTCTTTGGAAGATGTGTACAGTGGGGCACCAATTTTCGCACCTAATTGGGTCCAAAAATAATGCGCAAAAATGGAATTAGCGAAAGTTGGGGCATTGTCTTTCTGGCAAAAAGGCTAATTGGTTCCCGGTTATCCTAAAGTAACATCAGATTTTCATTTTCACTTGCAATACAGTACATCAAATCACTATTGTACATTGCATTGTGAGATACAAACAATAAAAACTGTACAGTACACATTATATGAGGAGAAACATACCACAGAGACCAGGTTGAGGTGTTTAATGGATGTTGGGGGTAAGTATCCGAGGCGCGTGGCGGGCTTATTTAGCCACGCCAGACGTATTGGCACCACCTCTTGCTGCCTCGCTACCACTCTCTCTCTCTGCCTCCTCAGATGCAACTCCCCCCACACCACCAGGCTCTCCCCCCACACCACCAGGCCCTTTCCCCACACTACCAGGTATAGTAGAGGCCATTGAACCGTGAGAATCCAACACAATGGAGCTAGCACGCTCGTACACAATGGCGGGAATGGGTGGACAGAGTGTTGACATGACGTCTTTCAAGATGGCGGTGGGTTGCGGGCGGGCGGTGCAGGAAATTCAAAGTTCAAAATATTGTCCCAAACCCAAAATTTGTGCACAAAAATCGATTTTTTTCAAGCAAAAGTGGAAGTTAGGGAATATTTGGTGCATGCCGCGAAAGTGGATTCCGCGAATCCTGCTGTAGCGAAAGTTGGTGCACTACTGTAGTAGGAAACTGTTTTGATAATAGGGTAGATGATAGTGTGTTTAGAGAGCATGATCATGTAGAAAGAATAATTATTAATAGGTTTGAGGAAAGGGTGTAAGTTAGTTAGTTTATGGGGGAGAGATGTTGTAGATCAAGAATAAGGTGGATGGATATGGTAAGCAAATATATGAGAAAGTGATATATAGGAGTTGAAGCTAAGGAACTGACGAAGGATCAAAGTACTGTAGATGGATAAAGTATGAACTGAGATGCACTTGACAAGGGTTTGGCTTACCCTTTTAAACTTACTACAGGGTAGTCAATAGAATGACTCCATCCAAGTGGTGGTTGTAAACCAAATCAGAAAAAATGAAAAAATCATGTGGATATGGTTTTGCTTGTGAGGTAGAGCTCTGACTGGAGATTGGCATGGCATGGGAGTACAGGTACAGCCATCCCAAGTTGTGCACCTAACGTGTCACATTAGTGTTCTGTGTGGTTTGGATCCATGAGTGAGATGAAGTCCATTATGTACGAACTAATGTGTAAAAGTTATGCCCCACCTAACCCCATTCCCCCGTTGTCACAAGACAGTGGGATTTGAAATGCTTATAATATAACTATTGGTTTGGAATGACAGCTACTATCACTACCGTACCAGAAAAGCTTTCGCCCTCCCATCCAAACATGACCCTTCCCTCTTTCCCTCTGTCATTTCTTTCCTTCCTTTTATTATCTCTCTCTCTCTCTCTCTCTCTCTCTCTTTACACTTGTTCAGATAATGTTATAGAAATGGAAATCAGAGGAAAAAAAAAAAAAAAAAAAGAAGAAGAAGAAGAAGAAGGCTTTTAAAATTCCAAAGTGACTGGAAATTAAGTAAAAATGGAAGACAATTTTGGTCACCATGCAATTCAAATTTGTGAGAGTCGGTTACATGCAGGTTGGGATGTGACTGTATTTGTGTGACCCATTTCACTGGCCATGCTGTTAGATAGTTTTCCCACTTTTATGTTTCTATCAGGATCCCTAACCCTTTCTTTCATGTAAGGATTTGGATGTATATAATGATGATATATGTGCTCATTTGTGTGGGTGAATTGTATGTTGTACATGATACTTCAGTTTTGGTGAAGGTGAGTGAGAGTAGAGAGAGAGAATGCTTATACTGTATTAGCATTGTTATTTTTTTATTTTTTTCTCCAACCCACATACTCTATTTTTTTGACATGTAGGAAGCGATGGGTGACCGATACTGTGATGTGTGCATTTACATAGCAGAATAGCAAGTTAAGAGATTAGTTCTTAGTCATTTCAGCAGAATTAATAGATTTTTTTTTTTCCTGTGATAAATTTTACAGATGGTGGTACTTTAATTTGAAAACCAGTGACACCTTAATATCTTTGAAATAATGATTAGTATGGCATTAAGTTTAAAATAATGATCATGCATTCCATTAGTAGGGTATTATAATTAAAATAATGGTCTTATAATCTGTGATGTAATTATTACATGCATTATACATATTAGATTTTGCAGTCAATAAAGATGCCGAGGAGAATTTTATCAGTAGTGTATAATGAAATACCGTGGGTAACTATTTTGAATTTATTGTTTTCTAAAAAGTACCCAACAAATGGGTGAAAACCTGAAATTGATTGTCAGTGACTGCTGTACTGTAGGCATCTGTCTGGACTCTGCTGTATCTTGGACAGTGTTAGGTGGTAATTCAATTGTAATAATATTGATGATGATGAGTTTACATACTCGTATGTCAGAAAAATTTCTATCTATCTATTGCCAGAAAAATTTAACATAAAATAATATGTCATCAACAAATTTGTGAATTTCCTACATTTCAGTTATTACTCAGTAATGTCATTTAGTGATATCCAGTAATGGGTGCATATTATTTAGTGGGAATTGGAAGATTTCTATAACCATGAAGTGAATCCACTTGATTTTCAGAGCTTTACATAATTAATAATAATTACAGTGGGTGGGTTGCTGATGAGGAACATGGAGAATCCACTTGATTTTCAGGGTTTTATGCAATTAATAATATTTACAATGGATACGGTGTAGATGAGGGATGCCTTCTTGTGGTGGCACTGATATAGCCAGGCAGCTCTGCTGACCTGTTATACAAACTTCTCTTAATTCCTCTCCTATCCTCTCCAAGGAGGATGGGGAACTGCAAGAGAAAATAGCATCAGCTTGCTGTTCACTGTGTTCACCTGCAGATGAGCTTGGGGTTGCAGCAGCTAAAACAACAGTGATTGGTAAATTGTTTGGATGAACTGAATATTACTTAACTCCTTCACTACCTGAGTTCTATCTTCAACCCAGTAAAATTGTTTGGCAGCAGTCAGAAGTAAATGTAAATGATGTTATTGTACTGAAGGGGTTAAACATCAGCTTCCAAGGTTTTTCATAGTATGAATTTTTCAAGAGTATTTAAATCTGCATCAGAATAATCCCAACCTTTCTAAAATACTTAGTCCAGTCCCTCTGGTTTTCAGCCTTGTCATTACTTGCCGGCAGCCAGCTATTATGCCGTCTACTTTCTCTTCTGAGTCGTCTACATACGCAGCCCTTCTCAAACAATCCATATTAATGATACTAAAAGAGAGAAGACACAGATTGTATATACATTCATGGTATTACAACCTTGAAGCTGTATATGTGCGTGTGCGAACCATAGCAGTGGTCAGGTTTGAATGTAAAAGAGTCTGACACAGAGGATTTTGTAGGAGTAATGTATTGTCATTGTATTTAGAGGTAGAGTAAAGCCTCAAAAGCATTTTTGTCTTGGGAGGGAGGGGTAGAGTTACAAGAAATCAGTTGCAGATTGTAGTTTTAAACATTAATATTATTATTATTATTTTGTATCAGTTTTTAATAGCAAATAATGCAGCAGAGATAACAGGTATTAGCCTTACCATGGTACAGCAGGTTTATTAGCTGTACCATGTTATGCAGAGTTTATTAGCTGTTTCATGGTATTGGATCATGAGACTGTGAGTTTTAAAGGTTCATTAGGTCTGACATCTTTCCTCCTCCATATAACCCCCAGTAAATGATGGCCATGATAGAAAAACTTTCAGACTACTTTATCTATCTATATACTACCGGACGCCTCAATCCCATTCAGGGTGGCCACAAACAAACCGCCTCCACGTCACCCTGTCCCCTGCCGTTTCACTGCCCTGCTTCCAACTCACACCCCCCTCTTTCATATACCTCTCCACCCCATCCCTCCATCTCCTCCTCGGCCTCCTCCTCCCTGTCTCCCCCTCCACCTCACTCACATACACTCTCCTTGTCAATCTCTCAATCTCCATCCTCTCCACATGGCCAAACCACCTCATTGTGTTCTTCCTAACTCTTCCTGTCACATCCACAGCCACACCACAACGCTACTTTATGCTTGCAAAATTCTATCTATCTATCTATCTATACCCCGACGCCCTAATCCCGCAAAGGGTGGCCGCAGACAAAACGCCTCCAAGTCGCTCTGTCACCCACCATTTGACTACCTTCCCCCCAACTCACCCCCCCCCTCCCTCATATACCTCTCAACTCCATCCCTCCACCTCTTCCTCGGTCTACCCCTCCCTCTCCCTCTCTCCACCTCACCTACATACACCCTCTTAGTCAGTCTCAGTCTTCATTCTCTCCACATGTCCAAACCGCCTCAGTGTATTTCTCCTAATCTCTCTCAACCACATCCACCCCACAACGTTCCTTCACTTCTTCATTCGTCAAACTGTCCCTCCATGTTACTCCACATGCTTCTCTCAAGTAACTCATTTCCACTGCTCTCACTCTTGACTTGCAAAATTAATACGTACATTTTTTAATGGCATTCTTTTCATTTCCACTCTTCTTTTCTTTTTTTTTTTTTATATAAACCCTCAATATTGCCTTTAATCATTCTTTTAGACTTTTTCATGATTTCTTAAGTATTTACATACCATCTTAGAGTATATTATTATTATTACTGTTGTTATTATTATTATTATTATTATTATTATTAGTAGTAGTAGTAGTAGTAGTAGTATTCATTCATCATCTAATCCAGTCTTGCCCCATGAGTAGCCAAGGAGCCCTGGGCTAAGCAAGTTGGTTCTGCTCATGGGGTTTACTGCTCATGTAATGCCCTGAGTGGCATTACATGAGCAGTAAACCCCAACCACCCCTTGGATATAAACCTGCACTTGCTAAATCCGATTGGAGCACCTTAATTGTCCACTAAACCACCAGGCTCCATTATTTGGTCATATGGTTACCATCCACCATAGTAGAAGGTTTCCTGGTGTACAGGAACCTTTTGGCTTGTCACTCAGTGATGTCACCAAGATAGAAGGAAGAGGAATGAGTGAAAGAATGAAAGACAGATTATTTCTATTAAAATCACTCTCATCTTAAATGTCAGGACCAACTTGCCCAGCCCCAGGCTCCTACGTTCCTAATGGGGCGACATAGGATTCGATGATCAATGGATGGATTAATACTACTATTATTATTATAATCATTGTAAGTAAAAGATGGAAGAAGAACATAAGAAAGTATGGATCAGTTGGGTCAAGGATTGTGTGGGTAAGATTGAAAGTTGGAATACAAGTGTGGGCGATTGTGTGCGTGTATGCGCCAACACAAGATCGTGCTAGCAGAGTGAGAGAAGAGTTCTAGACAAATGTGGAAGTGTGCATGGAAAAGTTTGGAAGGAATGAGAGAGTGTTTTTGATCGGTGATATGAATGGTAAAGTAGGGAATGTGAAGGTGGGTGGAATAGTTGATGAGTGGGGTGTGCCTGATGAGATAGACGAGAATGGCAGTGTGTTTGTGGACATTTGCGCTGGGAGGGGGTTTGTGATAGCCAATACCCTCTTCAGGTACAAAATGATCCACAGGTATACATGGCGAATGATGAGAAGGGTGGGTGGTGAACTAAGTGAAAGGAAGGCAACGTTTGATTATGTGTGTGTGGATGAAAGGATGCAAAGATGCATAATGGATGCAGGAGCTTATGGAGGTTGGGGGAGTGGACTTTCTGACCACTACTTGATGGTGGCCAGAATCAAGATCCAAATAAGATGGAGAAATAGAAGAAGGGAAGGAGTATTTGCAAGGAGAGTGGAAAGGTTGCAAGAGGATGAGAAAAAGGCAGAATATAAGAGAGAAGCAGAGGAATGATTGGGTAAATATGAATTGGAGCAGATGGGAGACGTGGAAGGTGTGTGCAGGATATTCACAGAAGAAATATGTGCAGCATGTGATGTGGTGTGTGGGATGAAGAGAAGACAGAAGAGGGGAGTGCAAGGAACAGTGTGGTGGAATGAAGAGGTGAGACAGACTGTGGCACAAAAGAAGAAAGCATACAATGAATGGATGAGAAATAGGGACATGGAAGAAGTTGAGAAGCAGAAGAGAGAGTTATGTGTAGAAAGGAAGAGAGAGGTGAAAAGATTAGTAAGAGAAAGTAAGAAGAGAGTGGATGAGGAATTTGGAAGGAATTTGAGTGTAAAGTGGAGGGACTGTAAGAAAATGTTCTGGAAAGAGGTGAAGAGAGTAAGACAGGAAGGAATTGAAGTTAGCAGGGTAGTGAAAGATAAAAATGGTAGATTACTAGTGGAGAAGGGAGAAAAAGTGAGCAGATGGAGAGAACACTTTAAGGAATTGTTGAACATAGAGGATGGAAGTAATGCGAGTATAAGTGGCTGGGGAATGGCTGGGAGAAGGAGAGAGGTGAGAAGACAGGAAGAAATCAGTAGGATAGAAGTTGTGGAAGCAATGAAGAAAGTTGAATTGGGGAAAGCCCCAGGAATTGATGAAGTGTGTGGTGAAATGCTGAAGCATGGGGGAGAGATAGTAGTAAAATGAATGTGGAAGATGTGCAGATTGGCCTGGGAGGAAGGTAGAGTCCTGGAGGATTGGAAGTCAGGTATAATTATTCCCTTGTACAAAGGAAAAGGGGAAAAAGAAGTGTGGTGTAATCATAGGGGCATTTGTCTTCATAGTATTATAGGAAAAGTGTATAGTAGGCTACTCATTGACAGAGTTAGAGAAAGAACAGAGGAATTAGTTGGAAAAGAATAGGGAGGGTTTAGGAAGGGAAGAGGTTGTGTAGATCAGATATTCATTCTTAGATCCTTAGTGGAAAAGTTTCTAGAGAAGGGAAAGAAGTTGTATGCGGCATTCATGGATTTGGAGAAAGCATCTGACAGGGTGGATAGACAAGGCTTTTGGAAAGTATTATGAATATATGGAGTATATGGGAAGTTGTTGAATGCTGTGAAGAGTATGTATGATGGTGCTAAGGCTGCAGTGCATGTGGATGGTGAACTGAGTGAATTTTTCTCTTTAAAGGTTGGGTTGAAACAGGGATGTGTCATGTCTCCATGGTTGTTCAGTCTGTACATGGATGGGGTAATAAAAGAGGTACAAGGTAGGATAGTGATGTTGGAGTCACCCTGGTGAGAGAGGGTAGTGTTTGGAAACTCCCTGTACTGTTGTTTGCAGATGATACTGTGTTGTTGAGTGAAGACGAAAGGGAGCTGCAAGGCTTGGTGGATGAGTTTCGGAGAGTGTGTAAGAAATGGAATCTAAAGGTGAATGTAGGGAAGAGTAAAGTGATGGTCTTTGAGAGAGTTGAAGTCAGTGAATGTACAGTGAGGTTGGATGGTGAGGAATTGGAAAATGTGAGTACGTTTAAGTACTTGGGTAGTGTGATGAGTAAGGATGGAGGTTTGGAGGGTGAAGTGCTTGAAAGGTTACAGCAGGGAAGAAAGGTTGCTGGTTCCTTGAAAGCAGTGATAAGAAACAGGGAAGTGAGCATGGAAGTGAAAAAGTTACTACATGACAGTATTGTGATACCAACTCTAACGTATGGAAGTGAAGCTTGGACGTTGTTGGAAGGGCACAAGTCAAGAGTGAGAGCAGTGGAAATGAGTTATTTAAGAGGAGCCTGTGGAGTCACATGGAGAGACAGGCTGACAAATGAGGATGTAAAGGAGCGTTGTGGTGTGGATGTGGATGTGATGGGATGCATTAGGAGGAATTCACTGAGGTGGTTTGGCCATGTGGAGAGGATGGAGGGTGAAAGACTGATGAGGAGAGTGTATGTGAGTGAGGTGGAGGGGAGGAGAGGGAGGGGGAGGCCGAGGATGAGATGGAGGGATGGGGTGGAGAGATATATGAGAGAGGGGGGTGTGAGTTGGGAGCAGGGCAGTGAATTGGCGGGGGACAGGGTGACGTTGAGGCGATTTGTTTGTGGCCACCCTGAACGGGATTGAGGCATCTGGCAATAGATACATAGATAGATTATTATTATAATTATTATTATTATTATTATAATTATTATTATTATTATTATTAATATTATTATTATTCTGCCCTTTCCTCTTCATCCTTCTTTCCTTCCATTCTCTTCTGTCTTTCTTTCCTTCATTCTTTCCTTGTCCTTCTGCCTACGGGTGACTTTACACTCCCTCTTCTGTCTTTCCTTCCTTCATTCTTTCCACTTCCTTCAGCCTGTGGGTGACTCTGCGCTGAGTGACAAGCCAAATGGTTTCCTGTGCATCAGGGAACCATTTACTATGCTGAGTGGTAACCATATAACCAAATTTTGGCGCCTGGTGGTTTAGTGGGTATTTATTGCGCTCTAATCGGATTGAGCCAGTGAAGGTTTATATCCAAGGGGTGGTTGGGGTTGATTGCTCATGTAATGCCACTCAGGGATGAGTGAGGCTGGTCACTCTTATCTTAAATGTTGGGACCAACTGCCTAGCCCCGGGCTCCTATGCTCCTCATGGGAGAATGTAGGATTGGATGATGGATGGATGGATGGATGTATTATTATTATTATTATTCATGCAGATCTCCTTTCCCACTGTAGGGCAGGGTGAGGAGTAGCAATGTCCAGACAGCCCAAATTCACCCAATCCAATGGGCCACGCTTCCATTTGCTCACCATTCAAGCTCGCGGAATTCTGGCTCTATCTGATACGCCAAAAACATTCACCACGTTCTGTAGTGTCACATAAACATATCCGATAGAGTCAGTCCAGACGCAGTCACGTTAAAAAGGGGTGCCAAATCCCTGATCATGCACTTCTCACAATATTCATCCAGTCAGCTCAGTCTCTTGTCACTCCCCCAGCCTGACCATCTTCCAAACCTCTCTTCCTCACACATTCATCCACCATATCTCTCCACCTTCTCTTTGGCCTACCTCACATCCTCCCTCTTTCAAATTCAGTCAGATATACCATTTCACCATTGTATTGTTATCCATTTTCTCCACATAACCAGACCATCTCAGTACACTCTCTTCGATTGAGGTGTCCACAGGCCTCCTCACTCCATGTCTTTCACAAATCACATTATTTGATATCCTGTCAACTGTCTGTTCTCCACATACATTCCTCAGCAGTTCCATCTCCACTGTTCTCACTCTTGACTTTTCATTTTCATGCCACATCATAGTCTCATATCCATATGTTAACTTTGGCACTAACACTCCTTCATGTAAGCCTTGTGCAGCTGCAACAGTCAAGCCTCTATTTCTTATCAAGGCCTTCATAGCACCAGCTACCTTTCTTCCTTGTATCACTCTACTTTCCACTTCTTTTGCAATTTTCCTCTCTTTTCTATTGCTGTACCCAGGTATTTGAACTCTCTCACCAATTTCAGTCTCTCTCCACTAACTGCAACATCATAATGGGAGTCACCTTCTTTCTTGATAACCATGACTTTACTCTTTTGTACATTACTCTCAAAGCACAGTGCTCACAGACATCAGCAAAACTCTGCACTAGTCTACAAAGTTCTTGTCCGGTATTTGCAAGTAGTACTGCATCATCAGCATACAACAAGTTTGAGATAGTCCATCCATCACCATTTATGACCAGTGCCATCCCTCTCTCCATTACTCATGTTTTTACTTCTCTCATCACCCCATCCATATATATATATTGAACAACCGTGGGGACATTGCACAACCTTGTTGCATGCCTGCACCGATCGTGAACCATTTACTTAGATGCCCATTAACCTTACACATGCTTCATTACCATCATAAAAACTCTTGATGGCACCTAGCAGCTTACCATCTACTAAATAATGTGCAAAACCTTTCCCAGTCCTTCTCTGTCTACTTTGTTGTATGCTTTTTCCAGATCCATAAATGCCATAAACATCTTACAGTCCTACTCACAAGCCTTCTCCACCATCTGATCCGCACATCCTCCACCACTCCTAAGGCCACCCTTTTCATCACTCACTAGGACTTCTGATATCTCTCTTACTTTCTCAATAATAATTCTTCCATATACCTTTCTTACTATGCTCAGTAAACTTATGCCACAATAATTCTTGCACTCACTTCATTGACCATTTTTTTGTACGGGAGTACAATCACAGCCTTTTTCCACTCTGCTGGCGTAGTTTCACTCAGCCATGCCTTCTTACATATCTCCAACAAGCACTTCATTCCACTCTCTCCACTACACTTAATCATCTCTGCACACACCTCATCAACCCTAGCTGCTTTCCCATTTTTCAGCCACTTCACAGCGCTCTTTGCATGTGTGAGTGTCACGTTTCCTGGCACTGCAGTCTTTCTCAGCACACCCTCAAAACCAGTCATGTTTACGGTGGCTCTGCTTTTTTTGTTCCCATTCATCAGTCTTTCAAAATATTCTTTGCGTCTGGTCCATACATCATGATTTTTATTATTATTATTATTATTTCATTTTATTATTATTATTACTCACAATAGCATCTTTCCTACATGTTTTTTTCCATACCAGAGTTATGGTATATAATTCTATGTTGCTGTCTGTCTTAATGGCTTTCCGGAAAAGGTATTTCAGCAACCTGAAACCATGAACATTCTCTCATTTTCTAACCAGATATAACTCTATTATGAGACTTAGAAATGGCGAACTTTCATATTATCATGTAATGTTTTTTTCATAAATTTGTTTTGGCTTATAAGTTGTTTGTTTATGAATAGCAAGTTAAACTCAACTGAGATGAATGTGAAAGTTATCTTTTGATTTGGTTGTTGTTATACTGTATTATGATTTGCATTTTTACCATAATTGTATGTTACAAAAACTGGTGGCTGGACTTTTTGTTAACTCAGTTTTCTCAGCATATTACAGATTTCATATTATGTAAAGTGGTACTAGTGTTTTAGTTATTTTAATTTTATCTGTATATTGCTTTAGACAGCTTTAAAGTAGAGCCAGAGCTCCAGAAGCTACAAATTGGCAAACCTAATACACCCAACCCCCTGCTATCACGCGTTCAGCTATCACGCTTAACTGCTATCACGCACACATAAAATGCACAACCATACATGCTATCATTCACCCCAAGACCGCTATCATGTGTTGAGTTTGAAGACGGGCCAAGCAAAACTTATTCACACGGCACTTCATACGAGGTTTGCAGAGGATACGATGGTTAATCGGAACGGTAACTTGGTAAAATTCCCGATTATAGCACGGGCATTTGGAATGCATCTGAACGGATTCCTGCCAAGGACACGACAGGCAAAACAGTGACTAAAACTCATTCGGCTCGAAAGAATATATCGTACTACAGCATTGAAATATAGCCTAATGCTGAATACTTATTAATATTGTATTTTAGAATAAATATCAATCGTTTTGAAACCTTTATAAAGAGTTAATATTTCTTATGCCGAAAAAACTGTGATGTCGATAAAGTAATCACGTGTTTACAACTGAGACGGGGCTCTGACGACAGTGTGAGGAACGTGTGTGATAGCGTCCAAGTTTTGTTCCACTTAAATGTTCCTCAGCCATTCCTGATATAAGGTGCCATGTGATACCCCCTTTAGCTGTGGACACAAAAGAAATGGAGACAGCCAAAGAGATCTGGCGGCAACTAAGCCACTCCCAAGCCTCGGAACCCATCAAACCACCCAAGCCGTAATGCTTATAAAAGTTTGATGGCCTTTTGTGTTGTTTATTTATTCATTATACTGTTATTATTAATATAATAATGCTTTATTTCATGTTAGAGGAGAGATTGGTATTTACCTTAAAGTGGTTAAAAGTTAGAAAAATGGGCCACCGAAAAACCAATTAGAATTTTTCCCATTGATTGTTCAGTTCAGCTATCACGCATTCAGCTATCACAAGCGTTTCCTGTGACCAATTAGGCGCAATAGCAGGGGGTTGAGTGTACAGTGCAACTTTCATGTGCAGCCTTCATTAACTGAATGTCTCATGGTATTCGTTAATGTGAGAGTTGTTATTTCTGATTCTCATTAAAAGCGTAGTTTTGCTAAATATAATTTTTTAAAAGAAAGGATTTTCTGGTGAGATGTCACTGAATCCTCAAGTAACAAAGCACTTCTTATGAACTGTTTCATGTACCAGAAATTTTTGCATGCCATAAAAGGCTCCTACCTGTACATTCTATTGATTATTGCAAGAGTAAAGATAGGGTTAGGTGGATGGAGACTCCTCAGTTTGTAGTGGCATAAGGATGCAGCATTCCCATCATCTAATATGTACAATACAATCTCTCAGACTTCGTAATGCACAAGGGGAGGGGAGAGGTTTAACTATACAATACATGGGGCTTTCTTATTATGCTGATCCATGTCCTCAAACAAATCATCGATTTGTTACTGGATTTCTGCTTCCGATAAAAAAATAGGAAATTGAATAAAGTTCAATGACCTGCATCTTCAGAATAAACAGATCACTGTTTCTATGGCAGATCTGTTGCTAAGTACATATTTTGTCTACAGATAGCTAATTTATCTTTGTCACTGGACAGTGTGAATAAAATATTGTACAGTACTCTGCATTTGATTATTGGAAGGGTGACCATTTTGTTTTTTAAATATAGTTTCAGAACTAGATTTAATGTTCTAAGATTATATTTATTGCATAACTGGGACTTACATCAGATGTGGATAGATACTGGATGCCAACTTAACAAACAGGCAAGATATATAAGAGAGAGAGAGAAAAAAAAAGATATAATCATACAGTACTAATATGATGCCAGGCTTTTAAAGGCTTTACTGTACACCTAGATACTGACCAGTTAGATGTAAGCAATGGATGTGGTGTGAAATGTAAGATTGATAAAGGGGTTATTGAATATTTTATTGTAAATAGCCCATTAAGAGTTCTTCAGTGTTAATATGAAGTTATACAAAAACTTGCAAGAATATCCATGACAAGAATAAATGTGATTAACTCATTTTTTTCTATCTCCTATTTGTGAAGTAATTTAACACCTTCCGGTATTGTTTCCTTTATGTGGAACATTGAACTAATATTCTTTGCAAACCCATTCCCAAGTGAAGAAAATGTCATTCTGTCACAGGAAGATTAGGAAAATTAAGTATGTTTTTAGAGTAATAACAGATCCTTATGTAATTTTATTAAGCTGAAATACTAGCTCTAAGTTACTAACAGTTTACTTTTGGAGGGGTAAGAAAAAAAACAATGAAATGATCAATTGAAGGATTTCCTGTTTCTAGAGCAGAGCACTTTTGCATTTACGGGTACTTTTGTGTTCATTAAATATCCAGAAAACCAGATATGGGAAAAGTCTCTGTGTGACAGAAGAACTTAGACGTGGATACAGAGTCTGTCAGCACCATCAGATTCATTCTTAAACTTAATGTTTCCATGCTACTTGGTCTTTTAAGCAACCTGTACTGCTGGGAGGAGGACCTCTAACTCATCCAAATACCCGTTGTGCTGTGTGTGCTTACCCAGCTATTTAAGACCTAATGGCAAGGCTAGAAATAATCGTAAGATAACAAAGAAACGCTTTTGAAAGTTGGTGGAAATATTTAGTAATTAAATATAAAAGCTCAGTTACGTTTCAAGACATACACAGCATTATGTAGAATGTACCAGAAAAATTTATGTATTACTGATTTTGTATGAGAATAAATATTCCAGTCTTACAAACAGCTGCTATGAAGCTGAAAAAGTACATTACTGATATAAGATGTAATCAATATGAGTGAATGTATGTTGTGCGAGTATTGTAAGAAAGGTTGCCATGTGTGAGGCTTTGTGGTTATCATGTTTTCATTTAAGTACAGGAGACATAATGATGCAGTACAGTATTTACCTTAATTTTTTCTTAAGAAACAAATATTTCTGTCCATGTTTAGAAGGAACATTTTACTTCATATACTTTTCAAAGAGTTACTAGATAAATGTAATATTTTTTTCATTAATGTTTTAATACATTTTTAATATGCTGCCTATCAAGTACAAGTGGCTGTGCAAGCTGAAAAATTATTTGATGTATGAGAGTGTGTGGATGAGCTGTATGCCCCCAACTAGCCGCGTGTCCCTCAGGCAAGCATCCGGTGTCGGCACTGGTGGAGCTGTGTTCCAAGCGTAAGTGGGCACCCCCAGACTTTGAGATGGTCTTTGACTGTGGACCAGACCACCAGAAGAACTTCCTCATGAAGGTATGGTAATACTGTAGTTCCTCCTATTGTTGGGTATAATTATACTGTGTGGTGCTGTAATTTGTAGTTTTTCTTTGCTTTGTTTATTGCTGACATCAATGCAGTTTCCTTAATGTGTCTTCAAAACTGCCATACATTTTTTTTTTTTTTTTAACTGTGTTACTTTCAGTTCAGATAAAACTCCTTTTGTTCAGAAATGTTTGCCAGTTGCTGCATAATATTTTAAAAAATTCTAAATCAACAAATAGTACTGCTGTTATCACTGTCCCTCATAGTGTTCTTACTTGACGGTTATTATGCTTTAATTTTAGTATTTGTGATCATTGTTATGAAAAAGGTTATTTGGTTTATACCTTCATATCATAGTACAATATTCCATTAGGGAATTGCTTAGCAAAGATCAGTTGTCTTTTATTTGTGAAGTGTTGTTTTTCATGTTTATTACTTGCATATATGTTTATTAACAGTAAAAGAACTATTTAATGTGCAAGAATTGTTGAGTTTATATATATATATATATATATATATATATATATATATATATATATACAGTATATACAGTAAATCCTCGTTTTTCGCAGCTTGGATGTTCCACCAAAACCGTGCAAAACACAAATTGTTGAAATGTGAAGTTAAGAATCAATGGGAAAAATAGAGGAGCTTTCCGGTGGGACATGTACACTCGGTAAAAAAAGTATCGGTGCACAACATTGATGAAACATTTTGGATCACGGTACGAAGGTCTCTGAAATATTTGTGTCCGACATGTTGGGAGGTGTCATATAATGTCAACTGAGGTATCTCCTCGCTAAAATATAAATAAACATTCTGAACCAGCTACAGCCAGGCATAAGTTACCAACCCTCCCACACAGCCAGCACGTGAGTGAATATTTTCGGGAGACATCGAACCCTCTATGCACTGATACTTTTTTTACTGAGTGTACCTACCATATCAGAAAGTACTATAACACCAAACAGGCCCAACTCAAAATTAAATGAAGAGTGTTTACTAGTGCTACAACAGCATAACACAATAAACATGTACCTGAAAAGATATTAAAACTGTTTTAAAGAGCTGCAACACCAAAAATCCTTACCAGAAATAAAGTGAAGACTGGCTTAAGTGGCAAGTGAAGGTATGTTGAGGGTGGATGGGCTAGTTCCCGGTGTCACTAACCAAGGAGAAACTGCCATTTTTCACCAAATTATTTAATTTTCGACATCAGAGTCAGTTAACTAAACCCCAGTCATTTTATATATATATATACACAGTAGGATCTCGCCAATAACGTCTAATTGGTACCAGAAAAACGCCGTTATTAGCGAAAACTTTATTTGTGTGACATTAAAATACATGTATAAAGGGTTTATTGGTGCTGCCACTCCAAGACTTTTATCCACTTTTCCCACCTGGAGCCCTCCTATCAATACTTTTTTTTAGCTGAAATAGTAAGATTAGTTATTAAATCATCATGAGTAATGTAAAACTCGCCTTAAAGGAGATATGAGGTATTTGGTATGATGATTGTTTTGAGGCTTGCTCATGGACGCTACTGCAGCGTATCCCCTGACTCCTTACTGGCCTTGTCCCCACTCCTGCCTCTCACACCAGGGTCACCCACTTCCATCAACACTTCATCAAACCCCATAAAGTCAGAATCTTCAGGAAAGTCCCCAGTGTCATCAGTGTCATTATGTGCTCAATCCATCTCTGTTGTTCTTCCTTGGCTGGCTAGCTTTGTGAAAGAAAGTGAGTGATGAGTGACTGATGGCAGGCATTCACTCGATCATGATACTGTTTCTAGTATTTTCTTGAAATCTGATTTACAAGTCCAATAATTAGTCATTAACTCTGATGGCCACTCTCTCTCTGTCTCAGCAGACTTGAGTTGTGACTGGAGTGCCAACCAAGCATGTTTAATGGTTGCCAGTGTCGTATTATTTCAGGCATTGACAAAGAAGTTTATGGCCTGTTGAATGTTATATTTCTTCCAGAATGCAGCAACAGTCATTATGTTGGGGGTTGCAGGTATGCCAGGTGGAGCAGGTGTCATGTGGGGCTTTGGAGGTGGAGGGGGAGGCAGCTTGTGAGTCAGGTGGGGGAGTGGAGGTGCAGGGGACGGCAACGGGTGAGTCAGGGGAGGTGGCGAGGGGAGGATCCTCCATCTCCTCCTCATTACTGCTCACATTTTCGGCGATTTCCTTCAACTCTTCGTTTGTTTGTTTCATTCTTCGTCATGTTATGGACGTATTTGCAGTATAACAACTTGGCATTTGCAAAATATCCGTTATTCAAGTGAATCCAAACGTTATTATAGAAACTGGGTATCTGTTCTAACTTTCCGTTATTGCCAAAAACGTTATTGTCGAAGTCGTTTCTGGTGAGATCCTACTGTATATATATATATATATATATATACAGTGCTCGTCAGAAGTATGGAGCGCCCTGCGTCCCTCCTGAGAAACAAACCTTTCAACATTGAAAAAACATATAAATAATGCATTTTATTTACCTTTAGTGCTTCGTAGGGTAGCCTTTACGTTTCTTCACGGACCTGAGACGTCTTGGAAGTGAAAGGGCGAGGCTCCTGAGGTGCTGGAGGGGTATTTTGTCCCAGGAGTCACGAATGGCGGCTTCCAGCTTAGGCAGAGAGCTCACGTCCTTCCCTTGGAAACTCTTCTTTACGAGGTACCAGAGGTTTTCAATCGGGTTGAGGTCTGGGCTATTTCCTGGCCAGTCTCACATGAATGATACCTCGCAGTCACGAAGCCAATTGGTGACCGATTTGGCCTTGTGAGCAGGTGCACCGTCCTGCTGAAACACTCGTGCACCTGTTAGCTCGAAGGAGTCTGGTAAATGATCACACAGAAGCTCCAGGTAAACATCCTGATTCACTCTGAGGTTCTTGGGAAGTACAACAAGCTTCCCCAAACCCTTCCCTGAGAAACAACCCCATACCATGAGTGAATCAGGATGTTTAACTGTGCTTTCTACATACCGTGGGTCAAGTGGGTCACTACCTTTGCGTGCTCCTCTGTTACAGGTAACACTAAACGTTGCCTCATCAGACCACAACACTGACAACCATTGCTCCTCACCCCAGTTTAGATATTTATTAGCAAAGGCAAGCCTACGAATTCTCTGGCTGCTAGAGAGAAGAGGCTTTTTCACAGGCCTGTGACTTGTGTAACCAAGCTCATGCACCCTACGAGACACTGTTCTCACTGACACCTCACCAAACACTTCTGGGTTGCTCTCCTTAATTTTCCTTGCACTCACACGAGGTATAAACTCCACTGCACGTTTTAAAACATTAACAGACCTTGGGGAAGTTTTCCTAGGCCTACCAGACCTCGGTTTCTTTGTGGGAACTTCACCACTGTTTTCCTCCCGAAACCGCGCACACCAACGACGCACTGTCGATCGTGCCACACCAACCAATTCACTAATTTCCTTTGTCTGGTGGCCTGCCTCCTTTAGAGCAATGATCTGGGATATGATTTCACTCGATAGTTCACGGGTAGGTGCCATAACAAAGTTTTAAAGGCCAAAACACTGCGGGACACTCGGTAAAAAATGGCGCAATTTGAGAGGGACACTCGGCGGAGTTCCTCTCTCTCAGGCAGCCCATGGGCGACTGAGGCGGGAACCAACCAGCGTGTCGGAAGGCCTCAGGCTACCGTGACGTCATGCTCGGAGCTCAAACTTGTGGCTCAATTCTTACCCCCCAAAAATGGGTGATTCTTTTTGGGCCATAAGTATTGCGCGCCCGGCGGACAACGCTGAATACTTCTGACGAGTACTGTATATATATGTACATGTACAGTACATGCTTGATTTAACAGAGAGCAATTTAGCGGAATGCTCGATATTGCGGGGGGGGGGGGAATCCATTTTCCTATGCTAGGTATAGTGGAAACAATTCCGCTAAATGTAGCAATTCCGCTAAATGTCCTGTAAATGCAGGACATTCAGGAGTGGATGGACATTGACACTGGGAATCCTGGCTACCACATCCAAAGTGAGGATGGAATTGTGGCTGATGTGATTGCACCAGAACCAGAGGAAGAGGAGGAGGTGCAGGATCAGCGTCCACCCAAGCAGAAGTTCTCTGAGACCAGGGAGCAGGTTGATGGGCTGATTGACTTTATTGTTGGTGTGGATCATGAGGATGTGAAACCATTCTACCTTAACCTGATTGACTGAGAAGAACAGTGAGGAGGCTTCAAAGGTAGCTGTATGTGCCAAAGGAAACCATGATCTCAGACTTTTTCAAGCCACCACCACCACCACCTCGAAGCAAGGAAAGGCAGGACAGTGCCACCTCAGACATCTCTCTACCATCTATAGCCTCCTGCTCTGATGTCTCTCTCCCCTCCACCTCTGGGACAACACCATATCCATCCCCATCCCCATCACCATCCTTGTCACTCCCCAGCCCCTCTGTCACCCCTCAGCCACCTCTAGTGCTGATGGGGGGTGACTCACCCCCCAGGCCTAACACAGGTTTGGAGGGCCATACAGACCATCAAGTATGGCTACCTGTGTCAAGCATATTTCTCCAATAACTGGAGAACCCCTGTTTGTGTAGGTAAGCCAAAGTTCTTACAGTATTTCATGTGTTAATTAACAGTAATTTGCAATCTGTGTACAGGGGTGTACTCATAGGCAATTTTTATATTATTCTCTGTATTTAGCGGAAATCTCGACATAAAGAAATTATGCTTGGCTGAATTAGTTCGTTAAATTCCAGACCGCTTTGTAGAGAGCTCCAACATACTTGACCTCTTCCTTACAACTAATCCTTCTGCTTACACTGTTAATCTTTTCTCTCCATTGGGCTCCTCTGATCACAACCTTGTCACCTTAACCTGTCCCATCACTCCAGTACGGCCTGTGGATCCTCCAAAGAAACGTCGTCTGTGGCACTTTGAAGCTGCCGATTGGGAGGCCCTCAGGCAGTACTTCTTTGATTTTCCCTGGAATGATTATTACTTCCATGGCCGGGAGCCATCTGAGTGTGCTTTGCGCATTACAGAGGTTATTCTCTCGGGCATGGAAGCATACATTCCTTTCTTGTATCCATTCTCTAACACAAGAAAGCCTTGGTTTAATCACGCTTGTTCTAATGCTGTCCGCAACAAGGAGAGGGCCTACAAAAGGTACTGGAGCCAACCCACCCCTGAATCACATCATCTTTACGTTTCTCCCCGGAATCATGCTAAGTGTGTTCTTTGCTCGTCTGAAAGTAATTTCATCCGTACTAAATGCTCTCAACTCTCCAACTCGAATTCTTCCCGCTCCTTCTGGCACCTTGCCAAAAACCTTTCTAAGAACTTTACCTCATCATCCTTCACTCCTCTTTTCTACTCTAATGGTTCTGTAGCTATTTCTTCTACTGATAAAGCAGATCTCTACGCTCAGACTTTCTCCTCCAATTACACCTTAGATGATTCCGGTGCTGTTCCTCCATCACTTCTCCCCTCTGACTTCCTCATGACTGACATTAAAATTTCTTCAGCTGATGTATTTTCTGCCATCACAGGCCTCAATACTAACAAGGCATATGGGCCTGATGGAGTCCCTCCTGTTGTTCTTAAGAACTGTGCTTCTGTGCCAACACCCTGCCTAGGTAAACTCTTTCACCTTTGTCTGTCGACTTGTATCTTTCCTTCTTGCTGGAAGTTTGCTTTTATTCAGCCAGTCTCAAAGAAGGGTGATCATTCCCAACCCTCTAACTATCATCCAATTGCTTTCAAAAGTTTTTGAGTCAATCTTAATAGAAAAATTTAAAGGCATCTTTCCTATCACAACCTTCTTTCTGATCGTCAGTACGGGTTCCATCAGGGACGCTCCACTGGCGATCTTCTCACCAACCTTTCTGACTTCTAGTCATCCTCCTTACGGGACTTTGGCGAAAGCTTTGCCATTGCACTTGACATCTCAAAGGCTTTCGATCGAGTCTGGTATAAATCTTTAATTTCCAAACTGCCCTTTTATGGTTTCTTTCCTTCTATCTGTGCCTTCATCGCTAGCTTCCTTTCTGGTTGTTCTATAGCCGCTGTTGTAGATGGCCATCGTTCTTCTCCTAGATCTATCAACAGTGGAGTTCCTCAGGAATCTGTCCTATCACCAGCTCTCTTCCTTTTATTCATCTATGACCTTCTAAGCTGTACATCTAACCCTATCCACTCATACGCTGATGACTCCACCCTTCATCTTTCCATTCGGTTCCCGCAACGCCCATCTCAACAGTTACTTCAACAAACAAGGGATGAGGCTGTGGCACGCCTAATGTCTGACTTGGCTCGTATCTCTGACTGGGTTAAAAATAATCTGGTTGTTTTTAATGCATCTAAGACTCAGTTCTTACCCCTATCAACCCAACAAAATCTTCCACAGGTATACCCACTAATGTTTAATAATATTCAGCTTAATCCTGCATCATCCTTGAACATGCTTGGGGTTTCATTTACTCGGGACGTATCTTGGAAAGATCATTTTACATCTCTTGTAAAATCTGCTTTCAAGAGATTAGGTGTGCTGAGCCGACTCCGTTCCTTCTTTACCCCTGCACAATTGTTGACTCTATACAAGGGTTTTATCTGCCCCTGTGTGGTGTACAACTCATGTGTGGGGAGGCTTCCCACATACAGCTCTTCTCAACAGGGTGGAGTCAAAGGCTTTTCATCTCATTAACTCTCCTCCTCTTACTGACTCCCTTCAACCTCTGTCTCTTCTCCGCATTGTTGCATCTTTATCTCTTTTCTATCGCTACTTCAATGGTCACTGCTCCTCTGAACTGTCTGCATGCATTCTTCCACCTCTACTATGGGCGCATAGCACCCATCTAGCAGCAAACTCTCATTCCTTTTCTGTCCAACTAATGCAAGAGTTAACCTTTTACTCTCAGTCCTTCATTTATGCAACAGGTCAGCTCTGGAACTGTCTCCCTCTGTCTGTATTTCCTGCTTCCTATGATCTCCAGTCTTTCAAACGCAGTGTGTCCAGGCATTTCGAAATGATCGGATCTTGAATTTGGCTCTCTCTTGTATTTTGTTTTTTTCTTGGAGGGAACTGTTATTGCGGGCTCATGGCCTTTGGTTCCTTCTTCCTCACGTTTAAAAAAAAATGTACTATATATATATACAGTATATATATATACAGTATGTATTATGTGAAACTGTTACTCTGTTCAACTTTTATTGTATAATAAAGCACTTGCTTCACATACTATTATGCCTCTTATCTCATGATATATGGTTATTATGACTCTAGTGTGTGTAGTTCTCTGCGATCATTGGTTGCTTTCCTTCACAAACTCAACAGGGCTGTGGTAGAGACTGTGGTAAAAGACAAACTTGTAGATTTTTTTTTTCTACAGCACCTCTTCCTTCCCCTGCCCCTTCCCAGTCACACAGAGATTCCATACAGTGTTTATCTCATATTGTGTTTCTCCCCTATTTCATTTCTTATCTTAGCCGTGGGGGAGGGGGCTTTGGAAACAGTGACTGGGGCTTGATGTGTAGTGGGCACTATTTGCCCTGCCTCCTTTACCCTGGGTTCTTGTCATTGCCTCAGCTAATTATGTTGGGCCCTTTTCTTTTGCTGTCACTTCTTTTATCCCTTTTCTCATGTCGCACATATAACCCGAGTAATATTTAAATTGGGTGACTCTTCTGCCCCCACATCTGTCTTACATCAACTCTGTACACCATCTTGGTCTCAAATTGGTACTAGGTACTTTTAAATCTACTCTCATTTCTTACCTGTATACAGAATCAGGATCACCCTCTCTTACACACTGCCACAGGCTGTTATCTCTTTGGTCATTAACAAAATTCCACTAGCTTCCCTCCACTTTATCCTTTAATATCCCACGTTTGGTAATAGAAGCTATTTCTTCTAGATCTCATCAATTAACCTCTGTCATCTTGGGAATATAGTCCTGCCTAGTTTCCCTCTCCTTATCACTACCGAGTATCCCCCTTATTCGTCCCTTCGTGGCTCTTACTGGCTGTGTCTATATGCTTGTCCATTTTACCTTACTCAGAGCCATCCTCCCCTCCTGTTTTACTGTGCTCTCCATTTCTTATAAACTTCTACGATTTTCGTCTCTAAAGATGGGTCCAGGACATCTAATGGAACAGGCTCTGTTGTTCTCTTTCCCTCCATTTCTTTTCAGTACAATATACCCTCAGTGACCAGTGTATGGCCCTTTGAACACATTGCCATTATCTTTGACCTACATCAGCTTTACACCTCTTTTTCTCCTCATTTACCATTACTTCTGACTTCTTTAGTACACTTCATTTCCTTCATTTAATCCCTTGTACCCATCCTTTAGCACTTAAAATACAAGAGTGGCTGTTTCTCTTATCTGTCTGTCATAAATCTGCCCAGTTTTCTTGGGTTTCTGAACATACAGGCATCCCAGGTAATGAAATGGTAGATCAACTTTCTCAGTAAGCCATTTTCCATCTTACTTCTGTTTCCTACCCAATTCTGTGCTCTTTTTATTTTTTTTTATTTTTATTTTTTTTAAGACTAACTATTACAAAACTGGCAATCCCTCTGGTCACAAGCCACACACAAACTTTATTCTCTAAAACCCTTTTTCTCTCCATGGTTCTCCCCTTAACACAAAAAGAGACACTGAGAAACTACACTTGCTTGTCTTAGAATACGCCATACTCACCAAACCCATGGCCACCTCATGATCAGCCCCCTCATTTGTTGAAGCTGCCAATCACATTTCAGTGTCCCCTACATACTTCTTCAATGTTCTCTGCTTGATAACATATGACACAACTTCTTCCCATCTTTCCACATGGGCTTGACATTGTAAGACCCCTAACGTCAGTGATGTTCTTCATTAATATCCCTTCTTTTTCATTTCGTGTACAGTAATAGGAAAAGTATACGGTAGGATACTTATTGACAGAGTTAGGGAAATAACAGAGGAATTAGTTGGAGAAGAACAGGGAGACTTTAGAAAGGGAAGAGGTTGTGTAGATCAGATATTCATTCTTAGATCTTTAGTGGAAAAGTGTCTAGAGAAGGGAAAGAAGTTGTATGCGGCCTTCATGGATTTGGAGAAAGCATATGACAGGGTGGATAGACAAGGATTGTGGAAAGTATTAAGGATATATGAAGTAGATGGGAAGTTGTTGAATGCTGTGAAGAGTATGTATGAAGGTGCTAAGGCTGCAGTGCATGTGGATAGTGAACTGAGTGAGTTTTTCTATTTGAAGGTTGGGTTGAAACAGGGATGTGTCATGTCTCCATGGTTGTTCAGTCTGTATATGGATGGAGTTATAAAAGAGATACAAGGTAGGGCAGTGGATGTTGGAGGGGCCCTAATGAGAGAAAGCAGTGTTTGGAAATTCCCTGTACTGTTGTTTACAGATGATACTGTGTTGTTAAGTGAAGACAAAGGGGAGCTGCAAGGCTTGGTGGATGAGTTTGGGAAAGTGTGTAAAAAACGGAATTTAAAGGTGAATGTAGGGATGGGCAAAGTTATGGTCTTCGAGAGAGGTGAAGCCAGTGAATGTACAGTGAGATTGGATGATGAGGATATGGAAAATGTGAGTACGCTTAAGTACTTGGGGAGTGTGGTAAAAAACGGAATTTAAAGGTGAATGTAGGGATGGGCAAAGTTATGGTCTTCGAGAGAGGTGAAGCCAGTGAATGTACAGTGAGATTGGATGATGAGGATATGGAAAATGTGAGTACGCTTAAGTACTTGGGGAGTGTGATGAG
Source organism: Coenobita brevimanus (assembly GCF_032717465.1). Classification (NCBI taxonomy): domain Eukaryota; kingdom Metazoa; phylum Arthropoda; class Malacostraca; order Decapoda; family Coenobitidae; genus Coenobita; species Coenobita brevimanus. The sequence goes on along the minus strand of NC_136959.1, from coordinate 52,329,456 downwards.
TAAGGATGGAAGTTTGGAGGGTGAAGTGCTTGAAAGGGTACAACAAGGAAGAAAGGTTGCTGGTTCCTTGAAGGCAGTGATAAGAAACAGGGAAGTGTGCACGGAAGTGAAAAAGTTATTACATGACAGTATTGTGATACCAACTCTGACGTATGGAAGTGAAGCTAGGACATTGTTGGATGGACATAAGTCAAGATTGTGAGCAGTGGAAATGAGTTATTTGAAAAGAGCGTGTGGAGTCACATGGAGAAACAGATTGACAAATGAGGTGGAGTGTTGTGGTGTGGATGTGGATGTGATAAGAAGCATTAGGAGAAACACACTGAGGTGGTTGGGCCATGTGGAGAGGATGGAGAGTGAGAGACTGATGAGGAGAGTGTATGTGAGTGAGGTGGAGGGGGAGAGAGGGAGGGGAAGGCCAAGAATGAGATGGAGGGATGGAGTGGAGAGGTATATGAGAGAGGGGGATGTGAATTGGGAGCAGGGCAGTGATATGGCGGGGGACATGGTGACATGGAGGTGATTTGTTTGTGGCCACCCCATATAAGGGATTAAGGTGTCTGGCAGTAGATAGATAGATAGATAGACAGATAGTCTTATATCCTTTCTCAGTCACAGAAAGGAATTTTGAAAAAGGTATAATAGACAAATGTAAGGATGAACCCAAACTGTTTTATAGATTTGTTAATGGCAAACTGAAACAAAAGGAAGGAAACACCAAACTGAAAGTAGAAGGAGAGGTCTATAAGGATGTGGCAATGCAAGCAGAAATAATGAACAAACGTTTCCAGTCAGTTTTCACTAATGAAAAGGAGTTTGTGGAAGTGGAGGGAGTGACTAGAAATGTAGTGATAAAAGATATAAAAGTGGAAGTACAAGAAGTGTATAAATTACTAGAAACTCAAGATGTAAGGAAAGCCCCAGGACCAGATGGAATCTCTAATTGGGTACTGAAGGAATGCAGAGGACAACTGGCGGATAAGATTCACAGTTTAATTGTGTGTTCTCTGGAAGAGGGGAAAGTGCCTCAAGAGTGGAAGAGGGCAAATGTGGTACCAATTTATAAGGGAGGAAACAAGGAAGAACCCCTGAATTATAGACCAGTGTCCCTAACCAGCATGGTTGCAAAATTGTGCGAAAGAATTCTGAAAGATAGATGGATAAAATATCTGGAAGAGATGAATATTTTGGCTGATAGTCAGTTTGGATTTAGAAGTGGAAGGTCATGTGTTTCCAACTTGTTGAGTTTTTACTCTAGAGTGATTGATGTGCTACAGGAAAGAGATGGTTGGGTGGATTGTGTGTATTTAGATTTGGAGAAGGCCTTTGACAAGGTACCCCATAAGAGACTAGATTGTGTGTATTTAGATTTGGAGAAGGCCTTTGACAAGGTACCCCATAAGAGACTAATGTGGAAACTAGAGCATATAGGAGGACTGAAGGGGAACCTCCTAGAATGGATGAGAGACTTTTTGAGAGACAGACAAATGAGGACAGTAATAAAGGATAAGATGTCTCGATGGAGGGAAGTAACAAGTGGAGTCCCACAGGGCTCGGTGTTGGCACCAGTAATGTTCCTGATTTACGTAAATGATATGGTAGATGGAGTGAACAGTTATGCAAGTCTGTTTGCTGATGATGCAAAGATCTTGAGGAAGGTAGAGGTTGAGGGGGATTGTAATATGCTGCAGGAGGATCTGGATAGGATACACGAATGGAGCCAGACATGGGAAATGAAATTCAATGCAAAGAAATGTAAAATATTGGAAATGGGTAAAAGTACCAAGAGGCCATCATTGAATTATTTGATGGGTAATGAACCAATCACAAAAGTGAGAGAAGAGAAAGATTTGGGTGTGCTGGTCCAGGACAGTTTGTCACCTGAAAAACACATTAACAAGACAGTTAGAGAGATGTATAAACTCCTGACTAATATAAGAGTAGCTTTTCATTATATGGATGAGGAGATGATGAAAAAATTGATAGTGGCCATGATTCGCCCCAGGTTAGAATATGCAGCAGTAGTGTGGTCCCCACACAAAAAGAACGATATAAACAGGATTGAGAGAATACAAAGATCAGCAACCAAAATGATCCCCAGTCTGTCAGATCTGTCGTACAGAGAGAGGCTGGAAAAGCTGGAGTTGCCTTCCTTAGAAGAAAGAGAGGCGACATGATTGCAGTGTTCAGGACCATGATGGGAGTAGATAAAACTGACAAAGAAGATCTGTTTTTATGGGATAAGAGAGTAACAAGAGGACACGGGATGAAATTGAAGAAGCCAAGCTGCTTGCAGGATATCAAGAAATATATTTTTCCTTATAGATGTATAGACCTGTGGTATAGCCTGGACAAAGAGATCATCCAGTCTAAAAACTTAAACGAGTTTAAAGCTAAATTTGACTTATTGAGAAATGGAGACGGGACCCCACGAGCGTAGCTCATTTCCCGTATATCACAATTAGGTAAATACATCAATGTCCTTTCCAGCTTATTGATAATTTCCACATAGGCCTAATTATTTCATTTCCATGTATGTACATGGATTGAACTTGCTGGTGAATCTCTTGAGTGTGTGGAAGAGTTTTGTTATTTGGAAGACATGTTGTGTGCTGGAGGTGGGGCTGGAGCTAGCTCTGTGGCTAGGGTGAGAAGTGGTTGGAAGAAGTTCAGGGAGCTCTTGCCTCTCCTGCCATTGAGAGGACTCTCCCTACGTGCTAAGGGGTCTTTGTATGCAGCATGTGTTAGGAGTGTAATGCTGTATGGTAGTGAGACCTGGGCAGTAAAGGAGGAGGATATTTTGAGGCTCAGATGTACAGAGATGACAATGATTAGGTGGATGTGTAGTGCGTCCCTGCGTGCAAGGTCTGAGGGGGCTGGGTTTACGGTGGATGAGTTGAGAGGTAGGATGGGACTGGAGTGTATTGGTGTTGTGATGAGGAGAGGTAGATTGAGATGGTTTGGACATGTGGAGAGGATGGGGGATGATAATTGGGTGAGGAAGGTGAGAAGTGTTAATACTGGGGGTGGGCTTATGAGGGGTAGACCGAGAAAGACACGGGACGAGATCATTAAAAAAAATGTGACCTCAGGGATAAGGGACTGAACAGGGAGGCTGCTATGAATCGTGCAGCATGGAGAGCCGCCATTCGGTGACCAAGGCCGACGCATGCAAGCATGTTGGAGCCTTTAAAAACAAAACAAAACAAAATGAAATGTACATCACCTTTAATTTTACCTTTTACCTCTGTACCATTACCTTTCTCTACCTTAGTGTCATATGGCCATTGTTGCTTTGCACTTGAATGTTCATTCATACAGTCAAACAGTCTTCTGTTTTTTTTTAGCTGGTAGTTTCTTTTGTTCCACAGGTAATGGTGAATGGGCAGGAGTTTAAGCCATCAGTGGCTGCCTCAACCAAGAAGATGGCCAAAGCAAATGCAGCAGCAGCTTACCTTCAGTCTCTTGGTCTATTTCCTAAGGGACCTGGCCAGCCACTTTGAATTCACTCATGTTTTGCATTGTGTGTTCTGTCTAACTGTTAACATGTTACACTTTGCCCTGTATTTTTTTTCCCTTTAGTTTTTACTGTTCTGACCCATCACTTTTTTTTTTTTTCCCCTGGATTTGATATCACTGTGCACCACTGGTTACAGGTTGTAGTTGTCAAAATATTATGTTGAAAAACATATCAGTCATGGTAAAGATGACAGTTATGACATCAGTATCATTATTGGTAAAGATATAAAAAAGAGCTTAATACAGCAATCCATACACAGTAAAACCATGAGGTCATATTTCTTTAAGCACCATTTAATAATAAGCACATGTACTAAGTGGCAGCTTTTATTACAACAGTTCATTTTCATTGCCCCATATTGAGTATATGCAGTTTATTAATTTACTTAAAATTTTCCTTTCTGACATTTTTATAGAATTTCCATAATAAGTAAACATTACAGCAAACTTACCTACTGTTGTGCAGATTGTTTTTTGTGGTCAGATACTGTAGATTTCAGTTACATTTGGTGTTACTTACAGTAATATGTTGACTTTTGAAAGTAATATCAAATGAGCATGTGATTACACTTATGTTGTATAACCTGCGGGTGGTTGTCGTCTTTGATTTTCATGTAAATTATATGGCATGTTGGTATTTGTTTGGTAAAAGGTAAGGAAGAGTTGACTGTCATGAAATAAAAGAAATTTAAATTATCTGACTTGTAAGGAAGGAAGGAAGGTTTTATGAAACTTTAGCATAATCAAGTTCTTAAAGCTTTGAACCCTTGTCAGGCTAACTCTTTGTAAGGCAGTTTACTTGACCTGAGTCATTGTTTTATGACTATTATAATTTGTACCTTATATGAAGCTTGCAGCTTGGCCCATGCAGACTCTCATTCTGCCTCATATGAGGTCTGCAGCTCAGCAAGGGTTAAGGATAAACAAAAATAAGGAAGGTGTATCTGATGTAAGTATTGTACATTGTTTGTATGTAAAGCAATCATTTGTATATAGTATTCGCATTTATGTATGTATGCATACTTACACACATTATCTCTGTATCTCTGATAATGATAACCAGTATGTATGATTATTAAGTGATTTAACCATGAAGGTTGGTACAGTATGTTACTAAGAGAACAGATGTTACTTATTGTTGAAAAGACTGTACCATATTTGTTTGATCATGATATGTACAAATTACAGTTAGAAGCAATAGAGCTGTATAATTTTCCATTCTGGTAATATTTTGTAGGTAGTAAACCCGTGGCATGCAACTTACCTTATATGATTGGGGTTTTTGACAAGACACTTTAAAACTTCTTGGAGGAACATGATTACACAATTTTTATGTGACTTTAGGCTATCTGCAGTATTATCTGTCATCCTCACCCTCAAGGTTGAATCCAGAAACAAAGGAACAGTAGCTGCTATAAATGAAATTGATGATCCATTTACCTTGGCTTTAATGACTGAGAAAGGGTGAAACTTTTCTAGAAAAACCCGTTCATGTTGCTAAAATTGAGTGTAATACTGATAGTGACTAAGAGAAGAGAGGGGGGTACATAAAAGAGGAGACAGACAACAGACCCTGGCCACCCGCACAGTCCCAAGTTCAAGCAGGGGATCAGAGGCCCACAACCCACCAGGTGTGGCCAGTGGCTCTGGTAGTGGCCCCAGGGAACCTTGCCAGGACAGCTACAGGGACACCCTCCAAGTACACAATGGCATTGTAACTGCCTCACCTTTATACACCCAATGATGGGGTGCTACTCCCAGGTTCAGACTCTTTTCTGTTGGGTGAAAGTGGCAGCCTGGGAACTACAATATGACCTACCTTCGGGCACAGATCTGAGCCCCATCCCATTCTGGTCCCAAAACTGCGTTGATGGAGCCCATGACACACTTCCCCTCAGGTCCACCACTAGGTAACGGTGGTAAAGTTTTCTGGCCACATCCCCTTGATGTCAACCCCTGTCATAGTAGGGTACATTGTGTGGTATGTAAAGCACATGTAAAGTAGTGCATAAGATGGTAAGAGAAAAGTGTTTGGGAGATTGCGCTGGCCTACTGTTTATGCTGGTGTCACACTGAAGAAGATCAGCAAAAGGGAATGGCCAGGGTATCCTAAGGAGTAATGAAAAGAGAGCTCCAGCTCTCCATATCACCAGCATTCCCATCCATCTCAGGAGTACCACCCTTATTGGCTGGTGCTACATCCTACTCATTTTGCTGTGTAAACTTACACAATGTTTACTCAACATTACCACAGAGCAGCTCCTGTACCATAAATTCTTAATGAATTACTTTGTTACAGTAAGGAACTGAGTGCACATGGTTACAGAATATGCGGTAATAATAGAGTTTGTAGTAAGGCAAAGATGGAATAAATTATCAAAAGTAGCATGTCACACTTGAGGTATGGCTTATTAAACTTACTGGCAACTCACTCAGGCTTTGACAGACTGAGTCCTGCACATGCAGTTGCTGTTTCTTGCTAACTGGGAAGTTTTCAACCACAAAACTGGTGAGTTGAGCAAAAATATTTTGTGAGCAGGTGTGTCCTACCACTTCCAAAATAATATACATTTAAAGGACTTTTGTGATAGTTGCTAAATTGGCCATATTGCTACAGTTGGTGGATTAACATATGTCCTTCAGGTGGTTTAACCCCTACACCGCGGGCATGTTTACCGATGTTTTGCGTGTGCCGCGGGGTTATTCTGGCTCCGACAGACTCTCAAAAAATATTTGCCAAAAATCAGTTATTAGTCCTAGAATATTAAAATTATATATGCTTATGGCACATACCTTCAGCTTTCTCCTGGAATGTTTGTTGAGCCTTCGTCAGTTACCGTAGGACTTGTGGAGACCTCTGAAGTTGGGTAACGAAGTCTCCACTTTACACTTCCCGACAAACCGTAATATGATTACCACAGCCAGATATTAACACTATAAACACTACTCTATGATTTTCAAGTAGTTTGGGATCCATACTCCAAAAAAAAAACCCCACTGTGAAAGCAATGAAAATTATGAGCGCGTCTGACCGTTGCACTTGCGCTAGTTCGCTCTTGGTACTCTGTCATTTATTATTCATAAAACCCCTCACACTTTATATTTCTATTACTATATAACACTTATATATATCTACAGTCTTTATCCATAAGTTTCCTTCAGTAGTATTAGTTTATTGTCACTGTAGGGATTCAATTTCTTTCAGTAAAATACGTAGCATTCACTTTCTCGTCCTGTATACTGGCATTGAGAGTGAATGTCACTTTCATCTTCACTCTCATAACTCATAGTATTCAGACATGCTATAGTGAAACTTTCACTTTCATTACTCCTAGGGTATATACTTGTATTCTTATAATACTACTCATTTACATTTCTATTTACGTTCTCTATTTTATTTACGTTATTTACATTTCTATTTTATTTACACTGTGTTATGCACTGTCACTTGAAGTAACTTATAAAACTATTTTCCATTGTTCACGTATACAGTATTTACATTCATTACTTTCACTTGCTGTTTACAAATTATTAACACATTATTTACAATTCCACTTGCACTGTTTTACTCAATAGAAAGATCGTAGTCACTCTTTTATCAATTGTCAGCCCTTTACCTCTTTCCCCACGAGGTTTAGTAGGGGGTAAAGGTCACAGGGCCCTTTGCATGGGGGTGAAAAAAGGCCCTGAAGTCAGCAAGAGGATGAGCCGTACCTCCTCTTCGGAAGATGAGAGAGAACTGATAAAGGAGGGCCGGCCCGGGTAGAGGCCTACTTAGGGGTTATTCAGTACTACCAACGTAGCTCTTGAAACAGCTATGTATTTCACTGAAATGATTGGCAGGAAATCTAGACAATACATTATAAATTAGGTAGTTCCAGGTGAATGTAAATATCACTTAGGCTTCTCCCTTCCCTCCTTAAATGTATATTTATTACGAAAATAGATTATATGGCATATTTCAAGGGGAAAAAAACAGCGAAAATTAGCGAACGAGTGCACGTGAGGTGTTGTCAGGCGATAATTAGCCAATTCCAGGTGTATGGCACTCTCACTTACCTTATTTCTTTCTTGTATATATTATTTGGTATAAGAATAGGGCATAGGGCTTATTTCAATGGATGAAATCAGTGAAAAATTCCAGGGAAGATTTACTTAGCGTAGCATGGCCGGGCAGGCGAGAGGATAGTGTAATGGAGGGGGGGTAGGGAGGGGAGTCAAGAACGGGGAGAAATGGCTAAATTGTCAACAATGGATGGGAGTACAGATGAGATTAGGAGTGCTGACTAGTGTTGGACATTGGCAGTACTGATAGATGATACAAGCCCCCACTTGGAAGCCCGGGTGAATTCAAAATAACACAGAATCACAAAAGCGACGCCCCGCGGTATGATCCCTTGCTCCCAAGCGTCACGAAAGTGACGACCCGCGGTTAAGGGGTTAAACTGTGCACTGCATCTCCTTATGGATATAAATGCTGAAATTGGCCATGGTCACACATTCATTTCTCAGCAACCATACCATCCAGAATAATTAGTTAACTACCAACATACTCATTAATCCTTCCTCTTTCTAATGCAAGTTTCTCGAGGTCGCTAGGTGGAGTCAAAGGGGAACATGGAGGAGAACAGAGGTAAGTTTTGGACATGCATTGAGGCTGCTTTCAGGTGCATGTGGTGGCTGCAGCTTTGGCTGTCTGCTGTGTGCCACTTCCTCACACTACCTCACTGTTTCCACAAACATTTACCCAGGTGTGAAGCTTGCTTTATTCACACGTACATGTTATGGTTACCAGTTCGCCTGTTTTCCAGCCATTCCAGAGTGTGTGCCCAATGGTGTGCAGGGGCAATAATTTTACGAATAGATAGTCTCTGAATGAAAATCAAACTTTTTCGTACTTTTTTTCACCTTATTCCACTACTATAATCTTGTGCACTTTTTGCTTTAGTGTGCTAATTGCTTTTTTTTTTCTCTAAATCTCTTATTCTTGTTTCTTACTGTATGAAGATAATGTATGAACAGGCACTTATTTTCTGTCCATGGTAATTGCTGAAGAAGTCACATATTTATTTGGTGGCACTTGGTACAGTACTGCATATGTAAGTCCTATTTTTCTAGAAGTAAATACTTATAATGATGGTGCTGAATGCTAACAGATAATATATACACACATCACTTGTAAAATTACAGTAATCCCTCCACTATCCGATGTAATGGAGCCAAAGGCATGTCCGGAAAGTGGGTCTGTCTGGAAAGTGGGCCCCTGCCTCCTGGACTGGTACTTATGGACCCTAACCTAGCCTAACCCAGAAAAACACCTACATAACTCCCTACTGGACATGCATAGCACCTAAGACCCTATTCACATCAATAAGGGACATAAAAGTATGAAATAAATGCAAAGAAACCAGAGAATGAGGTTTTAGAGGTATGTATGGAAAATACAGTACAATATGAAACATTCTGGGTACTTACAACAAGTCCATGGCTCCTGGACTGATAATTATGGACCCTAACCTAGCCTAATTCAGAAAAACACCTACATAACTCCCTGCTGGACATGCATAGCACCTAAAACCCTATTCACACCAATAAGGGACATAAAAGAGTGAAATAAAAACAAAGGAACCAGAGAATGAGGTTTTAGAGGTAAGTATGGAAGATACAGTACAATATGAAACATTCTGGGTACTTACAGCAAGTTTATGGCTATCTCGATGAATAACCCGCCTCCTCTCAGACTCTGACAGCAAGAAGGTGTACCTGAAGCACCTGCAGTAATCAAGTCTTGCACTGAACTTAGTCATTTGCACTCTGAATTCTATTTTCTAAACACCCTGAAATCTATTTTCTAAACACTGCACACTCAGTTCTTACTTGCGTTCCATTGTACCTTAATGAAATCAGTGTTGCACTCTGCACTTAGGTCTTTGCACTCAGAATTCTGATTTCTTAACACTGCACACTCTGTTCTTATTTGTGCTCCATTGTACATTCATGAAATCAGTGTTGCACTCTGCACTTAGGTCTTTGCACTCAGAATTCTAATTTCTTAACACTGTGCACTGTTCTTTTCACTGCACAACACTGTAAATTCCTGTGTGGTCTGGTGGCGAGTTCTTGCTGTTTATTCACTGTCAGAGACTGAAAGTAGCTGATACAGCTGGCCTAGGGGTGCATCGCTGGGACGTGGTGATGGACTACCCACTGCAGACGACTCTGAAGACAGGCATAAACTCATGTCCAGTGGTGACTCTACCGTGCCTGATGTGCTGGGCTGTGGCTCGGAGGATGAAGGCCTGTCTTGGGGAAGTCATCCACGTCAAAACCTAGAAAATCGTGCACCGCATCAGCTCCGAGAAGCAGACGAGACCAACCATTTTCCAGAGTCTTGACAGGGACTTCCTTACGTGCACTGGGCCAGTTGTAAATGGCAGACTTGATGTTGTAGTGGCGAAGCTTTTCCAAAGTCTGCTGGCCTCGCGTGTGCCATCCCTCCCTGCACTCGTCCTCATCCTCGAGAACAACCATCACCTTGTCCAGGAACTTCCTATGGTACAGCCTCTTCATTGCCATGATCACTCCTTGGTCCATTGGTTGGATGAGAGAAGTCGAATTAGGTGGCAAAAATGTGCACCTAATGCAGCCATTCTCAGCCACCAAGTCCTTGTCAGATGGATGCACAGGTGCATTGTCCAAGAGAAGGAGGGCCTTTACGTGGTCGCGCGGGATTCCCAGTTTCTCCATCTGATAATGGATGACCTCCTTGATGAAATGGCGGTGGAACTAGTCTTTGAAGATCTTGGCTGTGAACCAAGCCTTCACAGAATGGTACCAAATGACTGGAAGGATATCCATCACCCCACGAAAACACCGAGGCTGCTTTCCACAGCCAACAATAATGGGCTTGAGCTGGTGCATGCCATTAGCACTGGCACAACACAAAGCAGATAACCATTGCTCGCAGAGCTTGTGGCCAGGTACGCACTTCTCCATCTCCTCAGCTAGAGTGTTCGTTGGCAAAGAGCGATAGAATAGACCAATCTCGTCAGCGTTGTACACTTGACCGAGAGTGAGAATTTTTTAGCATCTTTTGGGCAATTTTGGGATTACTGTCCTGGGACCAAAATGTCCGGTAAGTGTGGAGTTCTGATGGTGGGCGTCTGGATGGTACAGGGATTACTGTATATACATTAGTGTCAGTAATATATACACATCACTACCACACAAATTGTTTTACCACCTCACTTTGGTGAATTACATATTACTGTTGCTCCTTTTCTTTTTACATCACCTGCTACGTACATGTCACTTGCGCAACATATTTTCATACGTCACCTTTGTAAACTTTTGTATTTACATACATCACTATCTTACACTACCCTACTGTGTGGGAGCAAAAACTGAGAAATATAACATACACACACACACACACACACACACACACACACACACACACGCACACACACGCACACACACACGCACACACACACAAACACATCACTTTCCCTCAGGAAAGGCATCGTAAGCAGGGCTGGATCCAGCACTTTCAAAAAAAGCCGTGATTCTTAGGAGATTAAATAATCAGATTAAACCGTATTTTGCTTGCTGCAGTCATAAGTACATTAATTTAGGAAGGCACAAGTTCAGGAGGATATTTATTGCATATGTTTTGGTAAACAACATTGTTTTTTAGAACAGTATATGAAATAGGGAGAGGGGAGTACATTCCCCAAGCTCCCCTAAATCTATGCCTGGTGGGAGGGGAGGACTGCAAGGGTGGCAAGAGGTGTTGTAGGAAAGGAGGGGAATGAGGCTGGTGCCATGTTCTCCATGTGATACGTCTCTTCTGATGATGATGACTTACAGCTCAATCGAGTCTGGCAACAACTGTGATGTCCTAAACACCTGTAGCATTGATAAAGGTCTTCAGTACTGGATATACCCTTTTGCATTGCATTTTATATTGGTTCTCAAGGTAACAAGAAGGGGTTCACTTAGTGCAAAAGATTTACATCAACACTACAGATGTCGAGGTCATTACTGATGATGCTAAACTTGGTGAAATGGAGTATAATATGTCCAATTCTTGCCCTGTGGCACTATCACTAAGCCCCTTTCTTGTGCACTTTGGCAGGGGTGGTGAGGTGAAGGTGGTGCATCACAGGCACACAGACGAGAAATCAAATGACACAAAAATTTTGTATAGTAAAACCTAGATATAAAAGATTTCAGTATACCGGAATTTGCTTTTATCGCACTCATGGAGCCTACCGGACTAAATTCTTTTATATCGGCAAAAGTTTGATAATGCCAGAAGCAGTCCGGACTGCCTGACCTTAGTCCAGGTTAGGCAGAGGGATGGTGGAGGATGAAGATGTTCGGGTAAGTTGTCGCGATCTTGATGGTGGGCATTGGGTGGTTGTCATGTCCTTGATGATGGGCGTTGGATGGGCATTGGGTGGTTGTCATGACCTTGATGATTGGCATTGGATGGGCACTGGGTGGTTGTTGTGACCTTCATGATGGGCATTGGGTGGTTGTCACGACCATGATGATGGACATCGGGTGGTTATTGTGACCTTGATATGGGCATTGGAGTGGGTCAGGATTTTGAGGATGTAGATTGGTAGATATGAGTTGGATGACAAGTATTAAAGCAACAGTGCTAATGAAAAAAAGTTGGTGCGATCCAGACTAATGTCTGATAAATTGGAAAAAGTCCAGGTTACCAGGGGCAAGTCTGGATGTCGCCTTTATCAGAATATCACTTTTTTTCGGAATGGCTTGGGCCCCAATTAGTCTGTTATAGCGAGGTTTTACTGTATTATCTCTATGGCGATAACCGCATGACAATTGTGGCAGCTCGCACATTCAGCAGACTCAGATGAGATGTCAGCAGCCACTTAACCGTTGATTTATGAGTGTGCTCTTCAAACTATTGTGTAGCCGTGATTGCATGAATATCCGTGGTCCAATGGAGCTAGAACCCCTCCATTGTGATGTGAAACTGTAGCCTGATGGATAAGAGTTGACTTAAAGTAGTGCAGAATGAAAGTTGAATAAATGTTTACCTACTGGGGGTTCATGACAGTGAACAGAATAAAATAAAATATTCATCTTTTGCGTGGGAGGGTGTTATGAGAATTAACAAGAGCTATTCTGTAAGAAAAAATAGGTGATAAAGTGGAAATAAGGATGGAAAAGTGCAACTTGAAGTGACAGGAGGAAATAGTTATTCATCCATCCATCCATCATCCAATCCAACATTGCCCCATAAGGAGCGTAGGAGCCCGGGGCTAGGCAGTTGGTACCGACATTTAAGATGAGAGTGACCAGCCTCACTCATCCCCGAGTGGCATTACTTGAGCAATCAACCCCAACCATCCCTTGGATATAAACCTTCACAGGCTCAATCCGATTGGAGTGCAATAATTACCCATTACACCACCAGGTGCCAAAATTTGGTTATATGGTTACCACCCAGCATAGTAAATGGTTTCCTGGCGTACAGGAAACCATTTGGCTTGTCACTCAGTGTAGAGTCACCCACAGGCAGAAGGAAGAGGAAAGAATGAAGGAAAGAAAGACAGAAGAGGGAGTGTAAAGTCACCCACAGGCAGAAGGACAAGGAAAGGATGAAGGAAAGAAAGACAGAAGAGGATGGAAGGAAAGAAAATGGTTATTAATGGTGATTAAGAAGCTTGAAAGTAATTCTTTGTAACTGTGACCCTTTAGGAATCCTACTGTAGTGATAGGTAATAAAATGTAGCATAGTGCTCCCTCGAGCACACAGCCACCCCCACCAGGAATGCAGCATAGTGCCCTCATGAACTCCCAGACACCCCCACAAGGAGCCCACGGAGGAGCAGCAGCAGCGCACCAGGACTCGGTGCGACAACAGCCTAAGTCAGCCCGGGCCGTGTGCCCCTGTGACCTGGAGCCCGCCCGCCATCACCATAGCAGGAATACTGCACTACCTTCCGGGCGAACCTTCACCAACCAGCTAAGGGGTGGAGCTGCCTATCCAGCTCCTGCCAGCACCCCAAAGGAGATGGCCTGTAGCCGCTCCCACCTTTGTCAGGAGACAGCCTGTAGCCACTCTGAATGTGTCTTCCTCTTTGAGACGGCCTGTAGCCGCTCGCCCCTCGCTAAGGAAGCAGCCAGTAGCTCTCCTGAGGGTAATAAGGAGATGGCCTGTAGCCGCTCCCGCCTTCGCCAGGAGACGACCTGTGGTCGCTCTGAAGGTGTTCTTCCGGAGTTGGCCGGTAGTCGCCCCAAACCCCTCCTGCAGGAGTCGGCCTGTAGCTGCTCCCACCTTTGTCAGACGGCCCGCAGCCTCTCCGAAGGCATTCCCCCTGAGATGGCCTGTAGCCGCTCGCCCCTCGCTAATGAGACAGTCTGTAGCCGCTCCCGCCTTCGTCAGACGGCCTGTAGCTGCTCGCCTCTTGCTAAGGAGACAGCCTGTAGCCGCTCCCGCCTTCGTCAGACGGCCTGTAGCCGCTCTGAAAGTGTTCCCCTTGAGTCGGCCTGTAGCCACTCTACACCCCTCCTGCAGGAGTTGGCCTGTAGCCGCTCCCGCCTTCGTCAGACGGCCTGTAGCCGCTCCGAAGGTGTACCTGGGTTTGCTGGCAGACATTCACCCTCTCAGGCCATGGCCAGTAGCTGGGTCTTGGCGGCTAGTAGCCACGCCCCTAGGAAGCCATGGCCAGTAGCCGGGCCCTATGGCAGGAAGTGGCCAAGAGCCACCCCGCTGCCTAAGCTTGATGCCCATTCCCCGACCCCCAGCACAGAGGGCGTAGAGGAGTATTGGAGAGGCCCTGTAGTCTCCCATGATCTCCGCTCCCTACGACTGGCTCTGGAGGAGACCCACCTGACAGACCCTGACGCAGACTGGTGCCGCAGCCCCCTCCTGTCAGCACCGCCCAGCCCTGGGGACCACAGTCCTTGGGAACCCCAGACCCTCCCCAGAATGCCTGAGCGGGAACTCCCAACACCTCGACGGCGGAAGACCTCCCCCTCCATCAGGAGCCTGAATGACCGGTTCAGGCAATTGTTTGGCCCCAGTCTTGAGGGCGGCACTCCCGTTCCCACCCCTGAGAGTATGGGCCCCTTCGCCGTCAATAGCCCCGGACGAGAGTAGACGCCCCTGCGTGTGATCCCTTGCCCCATGAGCACGGAAGCTACTGATGGTGCCCAGCCCCGTCAGTAGCGGAGCTGCGTGGCCTTTCAGCTGCACCCTTGGCGCCAGATGAACCGTAGTGACTGAGACTGTGTAATAATAATGATCAAATAGTGACGAGGCGGAATACTGAACTGACAGTAATAGACCAAAGTGTTGGAAAGAGAGATAGACACAGTGAAAGGCTATACAGTGATCAGATAAACACCAGGGCCGTGGAGTAAGTGACGGTAATTGACCAAAAGTGACCCTCAAGCAGAAAATAACAAAGTGAACACGCTACCATTAAATTCTGCCTCATGTTACCATAATCACAATTAGACCCCAGTGCCTTACACCCCCCCCCTTGTGAGAAATAGCCCTAGCACCTCCACTCGCGTAAAGACCCTAGACTATACTAATTTAGAACATTCCGCCTCGAGTATTGTTTTCACTATATTCTCAAACAGTATCCTGCGAGAAACTATTCATCCTATCTAGTTATAAGAGTTCATGATCACCCAGAATATCGTGTTTGTAACATTTGCTGATTCCCCTGTCTGACTGAGCAATACACGTGCCTGGAGTTTTTGTGTCCTGCCCTTCTCCTATTTGTCTAAGCCCCGGTCTCGAAAGAGAACCCCGCTACACGTTAGGTGCTGAAGGTACGGGAAGCCGAGCCAAAAACACCTAGCATTACAGGTAACTCGTTATGTTTTGTTTTGTTTCATTTATAAAGGCTCCAACACGCTTGCATGCATCGCCCTTGGTTGCCTAAGGCCCTATTCACACTATAGGGACGGTTACGCTTCAGTCGCGCTCCACTCTTGGCTACGCTCACGGTCCTGGTGCATTCACATGTCTGGTCCGTCCTCGCTTCGCTCACGGTCCCGTTGCCATTATTTATATATATCCATATATCGACCTATAGTTACCTACAGGTCGATAAGACATTCAACTATATTCCTGACACATGTATTTCATACAATGGTGTTGAAAAATGGTACAAAATTTGAGATAACATGCGGATACTTTCAAAATAGAAGCTAAACGGCCTCAAGGCGCATGCGCACTGAGCGGAACGGTAACTTCCAGCATAAGTTACTCCGTGCATACGACATCCCGTCATCCCCTCTCCCACAACACTAGAAGTGCCACCACCATTGACGGAGGATGTGTGACTTTTCATGTGCCGAGTTGGCAATGATCGCCATTGTGAAAACGAAGTCGGAAGAGAGAGTGTGGGTTCATCCAATCTTGCAAGATAGGAAAAGTGAAGAGGAATTCCATACAGTTTCCTCATCTGATTGGTGATGAAAGTAAATTTCACAGGTGTTTTAGAATGAAAATTGGAACATTTGAAAAAATACTATCAATAATTGAGGATGACCTGGAAAAAGAAAACATCATTCAGAGATGCAATCACTCGAAGAGAAAAACTGGCTGTGTGTCTAAGGTAAGATAAATGAAAGATGTGACTTAGATTAATCATTCAGCATGATTGAAAGGTAATAAGATACATAAGAGATAAAGGTACAGAGGATCACCATTTATGCCTTCAAGTGTTATGTGTAGAATCATGAAGGGATGGCACAAGAATCCAGACTACGCCATTGTGAGGTGCAAAGTAGGCAGCTGAGGTAATGGGGCACCATGGATGTGGTCCTGATCTTGTGTTCCATGTTTCATAGGTGTACTTGTGGATGAGGAATGAGAGTACTGTGACAGAGCAGGTGATGGCGAAGGTAGGGGGCATACATTCTGTGTTAGTGGTGCATAGGTTTGTGCGTTTTGGTTATGAATGTATTTTCCTTAAGTCTCACTAATGAAAACGCTCGTGTTTTAATGAAATCTTGATCAGCTAGACTGAATTTCTTTGTAATAGCTGCATCAATGAAAAGAAGGTATCAGTTGGCTCAGGTGCACGTTCTTCCTGTTTATTTTCTACCATCTCATTAGAGTAGCTGAATAAAGACGAGCGGAGCGAGACCGTGGTGGGTGTTCATACTGTCGGTTCGCATACTCACGGTCCACTCTCGCTCCAGTCTAAAGGCCCTCTCCCACTTCGGCGTAAATAGGCACGATGAAGCCACGATGAAAATCGTGGCTGAAGTCGGTGATGTGTCGACGATTCTGACCAAGAAGCGTGGTGTCGGCGTAATACCGGCGACACCAGTACGACAAAACGCCGAAACCTCGGCGGAGTATACGATATAACTGGCGACTATGGTCAGACTCAAATATGAAGTCTGTTTGGGTGGGGCCCGAGAGGGGATTTCCCTCTCTACAGCTCTGCCGCATCAACCCCAGTACCTATCACTCTCTCTCTCATACGTCAGCTATTTACTATTTGAAATTGTATATTAAATATTCTGTACTTATTAAATATATTAAATAAGGCTATATAGTGCTATGAATGTGTCGCTTTTTAGGATAATAACAATGATTTGTATAAATTCCACACCACGTGACAACGTCGCTTTCCGACGTTGCCAGAGGTCAAGGACACCCACCTCAGACCACAGGTGACCGGTCATTTTCTCCCTGATCTCCACCCACGATGACAGCTACTCCGACTCGCTCTCGTGTGCTCCACAGTCGGGAGAAAGAACTTATTTACAATGTGAACAAGTATTTTTTAGAAGAAAAGGCTATTGGAGACTTTATAATTCCACCTTCAGGAGCAGTTGCTCGCACTGCCAAAGCTACCAACGTTAGCGAAAAAACAGTCCAAAGAATCTGCTCAAAATTTAATAAAGCTTGTGTGACACAAATGTCACCAGAACAGCCTGTATTCTCGTCACCAAAAAAGAAGCGCAGTGCAACTGTAACGAATCTCGACGATTTCGACAAGCGTGTGGTCAGAAGAACTGTCCTGGGATTCTATGAAAGGCATGAAATTCCTACATTGCACAAGATTTACGAAGAACTCAAGGAAAACATATCTTTCAACGGAAGCAACGAGTCTCTTCGCAGGATTCTCTTGCAGATGGGCTTCAAATATGCAAAAGTTGATGGCCGAAAGTTCCTTATGGAAAGGAGCGATGTAGCAGCAGCTCGGACCAGATTTTTGAGAGAAATTCGGCAGGTCAAAGTGTCTTCCCAGAACATTGTATATCTTGACGAAACTTGGGTAAATCAAAATTATACAGTTGGAAAATGCTGGACTGACACTGCATCCCCACAAGCCACTGGAATACAGCAACCGACTGGACAAGGACGTCGTTTAATTATTGTGCATGCTGGAACGAGAAATGGCTTTGTTAACAATGCTGAGTTGATATTTCAAGCAAAAAACGATGGGGACTACCATAATCAGATGAATTCAACACTTTTTGAAGACTGGTTCAGGAATCAACTAATACCAAACATTTCACCAAACTCTGTAATTGTTATGGATAACGCTTCCTATCATTCAGTCCAACTTGAAAAAAAACCAACATCGTCCTGGAGAAAATCGGATATAAGGGACTGGCTTATAAAGAAGGGAGTACGGCCCAGCGACGATCTCTTAAAACACGAGCTGTATGAACTTGCAAAGAAGTTTGATACTGGCACAAAGTATGTAACTGACACAATTGCTGAAGAAGCAGGGCATCGGGTCATAAGATTACCACCGTACCATTGTCAGTACAACCCTATTGAGCTCATTTGGGCTCAGGTGAAGACCTATATAGCCAAGGCAAACACCTTCAAAATGGTTGATCTTAAACGTCTTGCCAAAGAAGCTTTGAATCATGTAACACCGAATAACTGGATGAAAGCAGTACAGCATGCTGAACAACAGCAAGAAGAAGATTCACAGCAAGACGTAGCAGTCGACAAATTTCCACCTCGTGCGACGTATCGGCGCCATGCCACGAATGGACAAGATTTTGATCACGAATACCCACGATTAGGGATTTTTGACACATCGTGACTTTATCTTCCACACTTTCGCCGAAGTGGGAGAGGGCCTTAAATATCTTTGGAATGGATCGTGAGCGAGGCGAGAGAGGAGCGTTCCTTGACCATTACTGCCAGTGTGAATGCTTCCACTGAAATGCATGTAATGATATTTTTTTTGTGATATTTGAGAATTTTAATGGTGTATATATATATATATATATATATATATATATATATATATATATATATATATAGAGAGAGAGAGAGAGAGAGAGAGAGAGAGAGAGAGGTTTTCATTTTAAGGTATGGTCCTATGGTGTATGGTATGGGATGTGCCTCTGAACCGACACTGCAGCTCACCATCCACTTCCTGGGGCAGGGGGGATGGAGAGAGTCTAGAGCTGTTGGCAGGCCCAGGTGGATTCTTCATTCCGGCTCCGATGATTGTTTGGGCTCCAATGATTCTTCGTTTGGGCTCTGATGACTCTTCGTCCAGGCTCTGATGATTCCTTGTCCGGGGAGGTCCTACAGCCAGGCTCGTCGATTCCTCCGAAGGGAAGATGCGTACTCCAGTGTTGACTGCTATGGCAGGTAAATATAAAGATGATAATTTGAATTGTTGTGAGCAGGTGGAGATTGTCAGACGTGAAAGGATTGAACTTGCTGGTGAATCTCTTGAGTGTGTGGAAGAGTTTTATTATTTGAGAGACATGTTGTGTGCTGGAGGTGGAGCTGGAGCTAGCTCTGTGGCTAGGTTGAAAAGTGGTTGGAAGAAGTTCAGGGAGCTCTTGCCTCTCCTGACATTGAGAGGGCTCTCCCTACATGCTAAGGGGTCTTTGTATGCAGCATGTGTTAGGAGTGTAATGCTGTATGGTAGTGAGACCTGGGCAGTGGAGGAGGAAGATATTCGCCGGCTCAGACGTACAGAAATGACAATGATTAAGGGCCATTTTCACAGTCGTCCCTAACCTTCTGGGCCCGAACCAAAAGCACCTTTGGATTTCACAGTCGCTCCGAATGGCTTTCGGGAGCTTACTAACGTGGGGACGTCTGCCTGTGTTGATGCGGTAGGGTTGGTAGCTCTGGATGGAGAAAACACTTTCCATATGTAGAGAATATTTAGAAATTGGAATGTAATGAATGTGATGAATAAATGGCTGGAACATCCACTTCACACAATTCTTACTAATATATTCAGGAGTGAAGTTATTCGCAAGAATGCAGCAAAAATAACGAACAGGAAACGTCATCGGATTGAAGAGCTAACTAACGGCAACCTCACCACACTCCTACTTGAAATCGGAATTAAGCTGAATGCTGATGAATGTTAAGTACTGTAAAAAAAGGCTTAAGTAAAAATAACCATGAAGTAACATGTATAACTTCTAATGAGTGATGGTGTGGTTTATTAACGGATATATATAGTATTAATACACGAACATTTTCTTTTCTAAACGGGGTGTTAGCTATATCAACTTTTACGTCGGGCAACAGATATTAGAATTTTCATGAAAATATGCATTAGACAACCATTCTCGTATTTTTTTCGGGTCCGTTTATTGTGGAGCCTCCACCCGTCTGCGAAATGCTAGTATTCGGATACACAGTAGAAAGTCTCATAAAAATATACAAACATATATTTTTTTTTCAGTACCGGGTGTATTTTTTACCCCAGAAATATTACATTGGGTATATAATATTGAAATAATAATGAAAATATGTTGCATGTAATTATTCTTTTACTTTTTTACTTTCGGGACTGTCTGTTGGGGAGGCTACAGCCTACAGGACCCCCAAAAATGTTCCAGTAATTTGTTCGGGCCGTCCCGAATGCCGTCGCCAACAGAGGCCTCGGAAGGCTGGTTAGGGGCGACTGTGAAAACGAAAACGTGTGTTCGGAGGCGAGTATGCCACTGGGGACTGCATTGGGGACGACTGTGAAAACGGCCCTAGGTGGATGTGCAGTGCGTCCCTGCGTCCAAGGCCTGGAGGGGCTGGATTTACGATGGAAGAGTTGAGAGGTAGGATGGGACTGGAGTGTATTGGTGTTGTGATGAGGAGAGGTAGATTGAGGTGGTTTGGACATGTGGAGGGGATGGGGGATGATAATTGGGTGAGGAAGGTGATAAGTGTTAATGTTGGGGGTGGGGTTATGAGGGGTAGACCGAGAAAGACATGGGGCGAGGTCATTAAGTGTGGCCTTAGGGTTAAGGGACTGAACAGGGAGGCTGCAATGGATCGTGCAGCGTGGAGAGCCGCCATTAGGTGACCAAGGCCGACACATGCAAGCATGTTGGAGCCTTTAAAAACGAAACGAAACGAACGAAAACCTCCGTTATCTGCAGGGGTTAGGTTGTCCACTCAGGAATTTTTTTTAATCGAGGGCATCATATCTGCATAAAAACTCCCAGTGTATGTTTTTTTTTTTTTTTTTTTGTTGTAAATCAGGCGCATCATATCTGCATAAAAACTCCTCATGAGTATTTTTTTAAAATCGAGCGCATCATATCACCTTATTAACTTCATGTGAGTATTTTGTTTAATCGAGCGCTTCATGTCAGCATAAAAACTCCTTCATATGAGTATTGTTTTTTAATCAAGCACGTCATGGCAGCATAAAAGCTCTAGTGTATGAGTATTTTTAATAGAGGGCATCATATCAACATAAAAGCTATCTGTGAGTATTTTTTTTTAATCGAGCACTTCATATCAGCATAAAAACTCCTGTATATGAGTACAGGTTTTTCTTTTAATCGAGCGCTTTATATCAGCATAAATACTGCGTATGAGTAGTTTTTTTTTTTTTTTTTTTTCCTATTGAGTGCCTTGTATGAGCAGGAAGACTAGTACTTATGGGTACTTTTTCATATCAAGCACCACATTTGCACAGGAAAACTCTGAACATATGTATACTGTATTTCTTTGTACTGGGGACTTTGTGTAAGTGGAATAGCTTATGTATGGGTATTTTATTCATACTGGGTATGTCATGTGAACAGGAAAATAATTAGAAATCGGTATTTTCTCACATCGAACATCTTGCATGCACAGGAAAGCTTTTGCATGTGGATATTTGTTTGTATTGAGCACTTCGTATAATTGGGAAAGCACCTATGTATGGGCATTTTTTCATATTGAGCACCTCATATTAGCAGAAAGACTTTTACATATGGGTATTTTTTCATATTAAGACCTTGTATAAATTGAAAGACTTTTACGTATGGGTAGTTTTTCATAGCAAGCACCTTGTATAAGCAGAACAACTCTTACGTATGGATATTATTTCACATCGAGGTCTTGTATTGCCGGAAGACTCTTATGTATGGGTATTTTTTCATATCCAGTGCCTCATATCAACAGGAAAACCATTACATACAGGTATTTCTTTGTATTGAGCACTGCCGATAAGAGGGAAAGCTTACATACAGACATATTTCATATCGACCACATTGTATAAGCAGGAAGACTCGTAGCGTGGGTATTTTTTTTTCATTGAGTGCTGATACAAGGCACTCAGTGGAAAAAAAACAAACATGTAAGAGTCATCCTGCTTAAATGAAGTGGCCACTCCTTATGGGATTAGGGCGTCTGACGATAGATAGATAGATAGCCTCGTGTCAACAGGAAGGCTACAGGCAGACCCTGAGATACGATATGCCTAGATGCGATTCACCCGCATAGCGATGCGGGTAGAAATACCATCCTACCCCACTGAACGATGGCCAAACCCTGGTATGACTTTTTTTTTTTTTTTTTTTTTTAATAAACTGCTTTTAGACGTAGAATAATGTGTTTTAGTCACAGGTGGAGTGAACAGTGTCATTTTGGGGTACAGTTTACTAAATTAGATTTTTTCCAGACATATTTAATGAATTTCAGATTTTATTTTTGGGTTTAGGTGAGGTCTATCTACCTATCTATCTATTACCAGACGCCTCAATCCCATTCGGGATGGCCACAAACAAATCGCCTCCACGTCACCCTGTCCCCTGCCATTTCACTGCCCTGCTCCCAACTCACACCCAATGTTTTTAGGCTTAGTTAGGTTGTTTTAAAGCTATTTAGGGTTAAGGTTAGCTAGAAACTTGTTTTTGGACTCATTTGAGTGGGTTTAGGACTTGGTTGGGTGGAAACCCAAGGCACCAAAATGCATCCCTATACTCTACTTTACATGTTAAATCTACCCTGAGTTACAGTATGCCACCTAGTGATGGGTTTTTACTTAAACAATTGCATCATTAAACCAGGGTTTGCCTGTACTACATATGGATAATTTTTAAACAGGGCACATCTTATAAGTGGGCAGCTCTTATGTATGGGTGAAGCCAACAGGTCTGTACATTGGCAGCTCTTATGTGTGGGTGAAGCCAACAGGTCTGTAAGTGGGCAGCTCTTATGTATGGGTATTTTTACCTGTGGTGAAGCTGACAGGTCTGTATATCTGGGGATCTTTTTCATATATCTCCTTCTGGAATATCTGCTTTTGGAGAGCTCAGAGCAAAATTTTTATGAAATACAAAGTTGTTCAGGTTGAAATTTTGAATCGATTTTATCATGTCAGCTGTTCTGTTGGCTGACACATCAACTGACTGTTATGTGACTTTCTGTTTGGATTATAAAGAGTTATTTTAGTGACTTATGAAATGCAGGGTTCCTTGGCTTGAAATTTTGAGTTGAATTGACATGTTAGCTGTTGCATCAGCTGATTATTTAGCAGTTTTCAGTTTTGTCCATAAGAAGGCCTTTTAACCCTTTAACCGCGGGTATTGTTTTGGCCTGACTGTCCTCTCCCGCGGGGGTTTCAGCCAAATGTAAACAAACCTTTAAACCTTAATAACTCTGCACAGAATAAAGCTAGAGAAAAAAATAAGGTACCATTAGAAAGTACTAACCTTCAGCTTTCCAGTGATGTAGGTTTCATGACTCTGTTGACTTTCACAGGACGGGCAGTGCCATTAGAAGTGAGGGGTGTAAAATCACTATTTTTCGCTCACACACCATTACCTTCACTCATACACCATTACCAAATGCCAACCTCATTCTGATAATAATACTATAAACATATATGAACACTGCACATACGATAAACACCCACTCTGTGTTCACTGAGGCAGGTAAAAGGCACTGTAATTACCCGCACTTCACTGCCACATCAGCGGTGTTGTAATCACTATTTTTCGCCCACACACCGTTACCAAATGCCAACCTCATTCTGATAATAATACTATAAACATATATGAACACTGCACATACGATAAATACCCACTCTGTGTTCACTAAGGCAGGTAAAAGGCACTGTAATTGCCTGCACTTCACTATCACATCAGCAGTGTTGTCACTCACACAGCTGGACAGATACTGATGCGTGTTTGGTCCGGGGTGGGGTGGGGGGCCCAGGGGGTGGGAGGTGGGGCCCCAGGGTGGGGAAGAGGGAGGTGGAGGTCGGCTGGAGTGAAAGAACTTAATAGCTACTCTCCCTTGAAACAATTGGCGCACGGAAAAAACGCGGGGTATTCAAAATATTCACAAACATTCGAGAATGACACCCGCGGTTTGGTCCAGTTTTTGCAGTGTCATTCTGGAATGACACCCGCGGTTAAAGGGTTAATAAAACAGTTTCACATTCTACGAGTTTCAAAGAAACTTTTTAAATTGGCTGCAGTAGTTTTGCTGCAGGTCTATGAAGATAATTTCTTCTTATTTCATATTGAGCACCTCGCATAGAGTGGAGGAGTTGCATATGGGTAGTTTTTCATATCCACTACCTCATCAGCATGAAAACCTCTCTCTCTAAATCAATCTATAGCATATCTAACAACAGTATAACCAGACGCCATAATCCCATAAGGAGTGGCCATTTGTCTTTTGAGTTAGTTGTTTTTCCATATGTATATTTTTGTGAATGGAGGGCCTTGTGTAAGCAGGCAAACCAGCCTATAGATATTTTTCCACAAAGCAGATTATATAACCTGGATAATATATCTGTCTGTCTATTATCATACTCCATAATCCCATACGGGATGGCCACAAACAAATCGTCTCCACGTCACCCTGTCCCCCGCCATTTCCCTGCCCTGCTCCAAATTCACACCCCCCTCTCTCATATACCTCTCCACTCCATCCCTTCATCTCATCTTTGGCCTCCCCCTCCCTGATGTATGAAAATATCTTAGCAGGGGGAAGTCCACATATCACTTTTTTCGGAGTTTCGCTTTTTTCGGAATGACTTGGGCTCCAGATACTCTGTTCTAGTGAGGTTTTATTGTATGTAGAATTGTTTTAAAAAAAGGAAATATTGGGTAGGGAAATGTGGTGGTGGTGGTGATGATGGTAGGGGTGGTGGTGGTGGTGGTGATGATAGTAGGGGGTGGTGGTGGTGGTGGTGGTGATGGTAGGGGGTGGTGGTGGTGGTGGTGATGATGGTAGAGGGTGATGGTGGTGGTGGTGGTGATAGATGGTGGTTGTGATAATGGTAGGTGGTGGTGGTGGTGAGGTGGTGATGATAGATGGTGGTTGTGATGATGGTAGTGGTGGTTTGTGGTAGTAATTATGGTGGCGGTTATCCTGTGTGAAATCAGTCATTATCATTGGTGTAACTCTCATCATCATCATCATCATCCTATAGATAATGTGTATATGTGTGTGTGTGTGTGTGTGTGTTCTTACCTAATTGTTCCTACCTAATTGTATCTTTACAGGAATGAGTCAAGCTCGTACTGTCCCGTGTTTTAAACCATATTTATCGTACATATCCTTAAATTTGTGAATTGTTTTGGCACAGTATTTCATTTGGTAGTGCATTCTGCTGATCAATTGCTATATTTGGGAAACTAATTTTCCTTACGTCTTTATCACCTCACTATACAGTTTTTTTGCAGTGTCCTCTTGCTGATGCATCCCCATAGGTTAAGCAATCATTTATGTCTATTTTCTCCTTCGCTGATACGCATTTATATAGCATATTCTTGTCACCTCTTTTCCTTCTCTCATGTAGTGTTGGTAGATTCAGTTTTTTTTAGTCTTCCTTTGTAGCTTAGATCCCTTCAGCTTGGTACCCATCTTGTAGCAGGCCTTTGAACTTTTTCGATCTTGTCTATGTGTTTTTTGAGATGAGGACTCCAGACTACTGATGCATATTCCAGGGTTGGTCTGATGAATGATGTTATTATCTTTCTTAGCATGTCATGATTTATGTATGTGAATGCTATTCTCATATTTGCAAGCAGTGTATACATGTTCCTTACCTTCTCACTGATGTGTTCAGCCAGAGATAGTCTGTTATTGATAATCACACCTAGGTCCTTCTCTCTTTCTGATGTGTGTAGGGTTTTATTTCCTGACTTATAATCCCAATCAGGTCTTTTTCCACTTTTACCAAACTTGGTTACATGACACTTGTCCACATTGAATTCCATTTGCCATGTATTAGTCCATTTATGTTTATTTAATTCTTCTTGTAGCTCTTTACAAGAGTCTGTGTTAGTAATTCTCCTTTGTATTTTTGCATCATCTGCAAACATTTAGATAACTATCATTTCCAGTGTCACTCTCTGTATCATTTATATACACTAAAAACATGATTGGTGCCAGCACTGAGCCCTGTGGAACTCCACTAGTCACTTTTCTTCCATGATGAGTAATTTCCCCTTAATACTGTTCTCATTTCTCTTTTTATGAGAAAATCTTGCATCCAAAAATACAGTTTGCCTCGAATTCCTCCTTGATGGTACAGTGTCCATAAAAGTCTTTGGTGTGGTACTGTGTCAAATGCTTTCATGAAATCTAAATAGATACTGTCCACTCATCCTTCTCTTTCCTGTAATGTGTCTGTTACTCTGTCATAGTAGCTCAACAGATTAGTAACACATGACTTTCCTTTTCTGAAACCAAACTGTCTTTCTGTTATGATATTGTGTTCTAGATGATTTATCCAAGCTTTTCTTATAAGCTTCTCTAATACCTTGCTTACAACACTGGTTAGTGATACTGGTCAGTGGTTGAGTGGATTTTGTCTATTCCCTTTCTTGAATAAGGGAACAATGTTTGCTTTCTTCCAAATATCAGGTAGTTTACCTTGTTTCAAGGATTTCTTGAAAATTAAAGATAATGGTTTACTTAACTCCTTTGCACATTCATGTATCACCCAACATGAAATTTCATCAGGACCATTTGCTTCTCCATTGTCTAATTTACTTAACTTCTCCTGTATTACTCTTTCTGATATTTGTATATCTGGTAGTGTGTGTGGACATGCATGTTCCTCATAGTCCCTCTAAAAAAATTTTTCTTTAAAAACTGATTGGAAATTCTTTAGTGCTTCACAAATATCCTTCTCTTGTGTATAGGTGATTCCCTTGTCCGTAATGGATTGTATTTTATTTTTTACTTTGTGTGTGTGTCTGTGTGTGTGTGTGTCTAATGAGAGAGGAGGGGGAGGAAAGGGGGGGGGATGGAGGGGAGAGAGGAGGTAAGGAGGGATGGAGGGGAGAGAGGAGGTAATGGGGGATGGAGGAAAAGTGTTTTTCAAGGAGGAGGAAGAGGAGGTAAGGGGGGATGGAGGAAAACTGTTTTTCAAGGAGGAGGAAGAGGGAATGAAGATTGATGACAAGAGATGGAGAGAGAAGGAGGAGAGAGGAAGGAAAGAAAAAAAGAAAAAGGAAGGAGAGGGAGAGGTAGAGGAAAGATGGGGGGGGGAACTAGTGGGGGTGGAGGGAAGGGAGGACGTAAGGAGGGAGAGGGACAGGAGGAAGAGTGCTTTTCAGGGAGGTGGAAGGAAGAAGGAAGACAAAGGAGAGAGAGAGAGAGAGAGAGAGTGTTGGAGGAAAGAGGGGGGGGAGAACTAGTGGGGGTGGAGGGAAGGGAAGATGTCAGGAGGGAGGAGAATTGGAGGAAGAGTGCTTTTCAGGGAGGAGGAAGAGGTGGAAGGAAAAAGGAAGACAAGGAGGAGAAGGAAGGAGAGAGAGAGAGAGGTGGAGGAAAGAGGGGCTGTGAAGGGAGGGAGGAGATGGTGGAGGGAGGGAGGAGGTGGTGGAGGGGGGGAGGAAACTAGTGGGGGGGAGGGAGGGAGGGAAGGAATGCAGGGGGGGTAGGTGGAATGTGCCGGCTTTTGGTCAGTCAGGCTCCAGCAATTACAGGGGAAGGGTCTGCAATTTTGGTAAGATATTTTTCCTTTCTCTTTCCAATAAGCATTTTTTCTCTCCAGTAATTACCTTTCTCTCTCCATTAATTGCTTCTGAGGTGATATTGATTTTAATTTGTATTGTAAACAGGCCTGTAAACAGGCCTGAGTGTTTCTGAAGCCTACTCAGATGATTGAAAGGGTAAGAAAGTAACAACAGAGCTGGGTGTGAACTCTGTGGTGGGGTGTATGTACGTGGAGCTTGGGTTGTGTGTATTTTTTTTTTTTTGTGTGTGTCTGTAGATTTTGGGTGTGAATCTATGTGTGTAGATTGGGGTGTTTGTGTGGAGTTTGGATTGTGTATGTGTGTGGATTTGGGTGTGTGTGTGTGTAGGGTTTGGGTGTGTGTGTGTAGATTGGGGGTGTATGTGGAGATTTTGGGTGTGTGTGTGTGTGTGGATTTGGGGGTGACTGTGTGGAGTTTGGGGTGTCTGTGTGTGTGGAATTGTGGTTTTGTTTGTGTATGGATATTTTGATTTTTTATGGAAGTTTTCTTGTGATGGCTTGTAAGGAATATTCTTTTTCAGGGGTGTGAGTTGGGGAGAAGGCAGCCTGATAGTGAAGAAGAAGAAAAAAGACCTGGATGTTCAGTAATTGGCCATGTAGCTGTAGAGAGACAACTACCCCTACCACAACTACCACAACCACAACCTTCTTTGGGGGACATTTAATTGGATACTTACTAGGTGAATATGCCAGAACCTTCTGTTTTATCTATCTATTGCCAGATGCCTCAATCCCGTTTGGGGTGGCCACAAACAAATCACCTCCACGTAGCCCTGTCCCCCACCATTTCACTGCCCTGATCCCAACTCACACACCCCTCTCTCAAATACCTCTCCACCCCATCCCTTAATCTCATCCTTGGGTTCCCCCTCCCTCTTCCCCCCTCCACCTCACTCACATACAGTACACTCTCTTCGTCAGTCTCTCACCCTCCATCTTCTCCACATGGCCAAACCACCTCAGTGTGTTCCTCATAACGCTTCCTATCACATCCACATCCACACCACAACGTTCCTTTATATCATCATTCGTCAGCCTCTCTCTCCATGTGACTCCAAAGGCTCCTCTTAAATAACTCATTTCCACTGCTCTCACTCATGACTTATGTCCTTCCAACAACGTCCAAGCTTCACTTCCGTACGTTAGAGTTGGTTTCACAATGCTGTCATGTAGTAACTTTTTCACTTCCATGCTCACTTCCCTGTTGCTTATCACTGCTTTCAAAGAACCAGCAACCTTTCTTCCCTGCTGTACCCTTTCAAGCACTTCACCCTCCAAACCTCCATCCTTACTCATCACACTACCCAAGTATGTAAACGTACTCACATTTTCCAATTCCTCACCATCCAACCTTGCTGTACATTCACTGACTTCACCTCTCTCAAAGACCATCACTTTACTCTTCCCTACATTCACCTTTAGATTCCGTTTCTTACACACACTCCCAAACTCATCCACCAAGCCTTGCAGCTCCCCTTCGTCTTCACTTAACAACACAGTATCATCTGCAAACAACAGTACAGGGAGTTTCCAAACACTATCCTCTCTCACCATGGCCACTCCAACATCCACTACCCTACCTTGTATCTCTTTTATTACCCCATCCATGTACAGATTGAACAACCATGGAGACATGACACATCCCTGTTTCAGCCCAACCTTCAAAGAGAAAAATTCACTTAGTTCACCATCCACACGCAATGCAACCTTAGCACAATCATCCATACTCTTCACAGCATTCAACAACTTCCCATCTACACCATATATTCTTAATACTTTCCACAATCCTTGTCTATCCACCCTGTCATAAGCTTTCTCCAAATCCATGAAAGCTGCATACAACTTCTTGCCCTTCTCTAGAAACTTTTCCACTAAAGATCTAAGAATGAATATCTGATCTACACAACCTCTTCCCTTCCTAAAGCCTCCCTGTTCTTCAACTAATTTCTCTGTTCTTTCTCTAACTCTGTCTATAAGTATCCTACCATACACTTTTCCTATTATACTAAGAAGACAAATACCCCTATGATTACCACACACTTCTTTTTCCCCTTTTCCTTTGTACAAGGGAATAATTATACCTGACTTCCAATCCTCCGGGACTCTACCTTCCTCTCAGGCCAATCTGCACATCTTCCACATCCATTCTACTACTATCTCTCCCCCATGCTTCAGCATTTCACCACACACTCCATCAATTCCTGGGGTTTTCCCCGTTTTAACTTTCTTCATTGCTTCCACAACTTCTATCCTACTGATTTCTTCCTGTCTTCTCACCTCCCTCCTTCTCCCAGCCATTCCCCAGCCACTTATACTCGCATTACTTCCATCCTTTACGTTCAACAATTCCTTAAAGTGTTCTCTCCATCTGTTCACTTTTTCTCCCTTCTCCACTAGTAATCTACCACTTTTATCTTTCACTCCCTTGCTTACTTCACTTCCACCCTGTCTTACTCTTTTCACTTCTCTCCAGAACATTTTCTTACAGTCCCTCCACTTTACACTCAAATTCCTTCCAAATTCCTCATCCACTCTCTTACTCTCTCTTACTAATCTTATCACCTCTCTCTTTCTTTCCACATATAACTCTCTCTTCCACCTCTCAACTTCTTCCACACCCCTATTTCTCATCCATTCATTGTATGCTTTCTTCTTTTGTGCCACAGCCTGTCTCACCTCTTCAGTCCACCACGCTGTTCCTTGCACCCCCCTCCGTCTTCTCTTCCTTCCACACACCACATCACATGCTGCACATATTTCTTCTGTAAATATCTTACACACACCTTCCACATCTCCCATCTGTTCCAATTCATATTTGCCCAATCGTTCCTCCACTTTTCTCTTATACTCTGCCTTTTTCTCATCCTCTTGTAACCTTTCCACTCTCCTTGCAACTACTCCTTCCTCTCGTCTTTCCCTTCTTCTATTCCTCCATCTTACTTGCATTCCAATTCTGGCCACCACCAAGTAGTGGTCAGAAAGTCCACTCCTCCAACCTCTATACACTCTTGCATCACAGCCAGATATTAACACTATAAACACTATGATTTTCAAGTAGTTTGGGATCCATACTCCAAAAAAAAACCCACTGTGAAAGCAATGAAAATTATGAGCGTGTCTGACCGCCGCACTTGCGCTAGTTCGCTCTTGGTACTCTGTCATTTATTATTCATAAAACCCCTCACACTTTATATTTCTGTTACTATATAACACTTATATATATCTACAGTCTTTATCCATAAGTTTCCTTCAGTAGTATTAGTTTATTGTCACTGTAGGGATTCAATTTCTTTCAGTAAAATACGTAGCATTCACTTTCTCGTCCTGTATACTAGCATTGAGAGTGAATGTCACTTTCATCTTCACTCTCATAACTCATAGTATTCAGACATGCTAGAGTGAAACTTTCACTTTCATTACTCCTAGGGTTTATACTCGTATTCTTATAATACTACTCATTTACATCTCTAGTTACGTTCTCTATTTTATTTACGTTATTTACATTTCTATTTTATTTACTGTGGTATGCACTGTCACTTGAAGTAACTTATAAAACTATTTTCCATTGTTCACGTATATTTACATTCATTACTTTCACTTGCTGTTTACACATTATTTACACATTATTTGCAATTCCACTTGCACTGTTTTACTCAATAGAAAGATCGTAGTCACTCTTTTATCAATTGTCAGCCCTTTACCTCTTTCCACACGAGGTTTAGTAGGGGGTAAAGGTCACATGGCCCTTTGCATGGGGGTGAAAAAGGCCCTGAAGTCAGCAAGAGGAACAGACGTACCTCCTCTTCGGAAGATGAGAGAGAACTGATAAGGGAGGGCCGGCCCTGGTAGAGGCCTACTTAGGGGATATTCAGTACTACCAACGTAGCTCTTGAAACAGCTATGTATTTCACTGAAATGATTGGCAGGAAATCTAGACAATACATTATAAATTAGGTAGTTCCAGGTGAATGTAAATATCACTTAGGCTTCTCCCTTCCCTCCTTATATGTATATTTATTACGAATAATAGATTATATGGCATTTTTTAAGGGGAAAAAAACAGCGAAAATTAGCGAACGAGTGCACGTGACGTGTTGTCAGGTGATAATTAGCCAATTCCAGGTGTATGGCACTCTCACTTACCTTATTTCTTTCTTGTATATATTATTTGGTATAAGAATAGGGCATAGGGCTTATTTCAATGGATGGAATCAGTGAAAAATTCCAGGGAAGATTTACTTAGCATAGCACGGCCGGGCAGGCGAGAGGATAGGGTAATGGAGGGGGGGTAGGGAGGGGAGTCAAGAACGGGGAGAAATGGCTAAATTGTCAACAATGGTTGGGAGTACAGATGAGATTAGGAGTGCTGACTAGTGTTGGACATTGGCAGTACTGATAGATGACACAAGCCCCCACTTGGAAGCCCGGGTGAATTCAAAATAACACAGAATCACAAAAGCGACGCTCCGCGGTATGATCCCTTGCTCCCAAGTGTCACGAAAGTGACGCCTCGCGGTTAAGGGGTTAATAACCAAGGAGACTGTCAATAGCTTTGCCCAGGTGTTCATTCCTTTGTAAATTATTTCACATAGTGCATTGGCAGGAAAAAATCAATGGTATGGCTGTACAGTCATCCCATAGCACTTCTTTGTGACTAGCATCATGTTCTAGTGTTTATCTGATTACAATTCAGCATTCAGAATGGAGAGATGGCAATTTTAGGCCAAGGTAAAGTAAAAGCAAGCTAGTAATGAAGGAGACTCATAGCACTTGTTCATGACTAGCATCAAATTTTAGTTGTAAATTGGAATAGTAACCAAGGAGACTTATTCTTGACTCAAAACCACAGCGCGTCAGATGCAACCACATCTTCGTATTTTTTGTGGGAGTGACCAGTCATATTTTAGTAGTTGTAAATTGGAATAGTAACCAAGGAGACTCATTCCTAACTCATAACTACAGCTCGTCAGATGCATACACATCTTCGTATTTTTTTGCAGGAGTGACTGATTCAGAAGTGGCTATAGGTATAAAAACAATTTTCCACTTTGAATACTTGGCTGTAACAAAATTTTATTAGAATATGATGCTATGCCCTTCTTTTTTGGTTTAAAATATCATAGCATCATGAATTTTGAATTGTAACTGTAGATGAGTAGAATGTTGCTAGTCATGAAGAAGTGCTGTGGAAAGGGTACTCTATAGCATTACCTTGTTCTGCCACTGAACTGTGTGAGATTGACTGCGTAAGGCAAAATATAGGCCAAGTAGAAGGTAGAAGAAGTAGTGCTATTTACTGTATAACTGTCTACTCTAAATGTGAATAATTTGTATTATGTTCCTACAATCATTGCAGTGGTGTTCCTGTGGCGGCCTTGGGTTTGTGTGGGTGTAAGTGAAGTACAAGAAAGCAGGGTTCCAGAGAGATGGCAGTGTGATGGCGGTTCAAGAGGAGTGAAGGGAGACTGCCTGGAGAACTCAGAGTAGCAGAGGGGCCACGACTGCTTGGAGAGGTTGAAATCTGTTGTGATGGGTATAGTACTGTCTCCTGTCTCTCCTGTCTGTTTTTCCTGTCTCTTGACTGTCTCTCTTGTCTTTTTCTCTCTCATGTCACTCTCTCATGTCTGTTCCTCTTGTCTGTCTGTCTCTTATCTGTCTCTTTTCTGTCTTTCTCTTGTCTGCCTCTCATGTCACTCCTGTTTGTCTGTTAGTGTAGGCAGGTAACTATGGAGGGTTGAATTGAGCAAGGACACTCATTCTTACATTAGCCAAGAATGAGATGGAGGGATGGAGTGGAGAGATGGGGGGGGGGGTGTAAGTTGGAGGGATGGAGAGTAGATACAAGTAGATATGGGAGTGAGAATGTGTGTACGAGGGATGAGTGTGGGTAGATATGGTGGAGGGAGGGTGTGAGTTGGAGGGATAGAGATGAGAGGGGGTGTGTGAGTTGGAGGGATGGCAGTGAAATGGCAGAGGACAGAACAGTGTGGAGGAAATTTGTGGCCACACCTTACAGGATTAAGATGTCTGGCAATAGATAGATTAGATAGATATATAACTGAATTTCCAGAAAGCACACTGTATTGATGTGGGAGTGGTAGTTATGTCCAGTGAAAACATGTAGTAACCAAGGAGACTCATGCATACCTCCATAACTATAAAATTAATGAAACTGTAATTAAGTACTAAATTTGTGAGAATGGGCCAGTTCCACCGGGTGAAGGACAGACTACAGTATAGCTAAGTGGCAAGATTATTTTTTCCTTGTTTAAGAAATCTAAGTGAGATGGAAACACAGATTTTACTCTTAAATTGGTATAGCTTTTTGTCCTTTTGTGGAGGGATACAGCTTAATGCCAGATTGACATTATCTTGCCTGTACACCTTTCTCATAGGCCAGAAGTCGGCAACCCTTAAAGCTACAAGAGCCATTTAGTTTAAAGTTTCAAAAAATGTAGTACTCTTGGAGCCGCAATACAAAAAATATCTCAAACTGAAATCTGCAGTATTCTAAACAAAACATTATGGTAATACTGTTTGATCTACTTATAGTATATTGTAGATCTTTTCAAAGTTTCATAAAAATTTAGTACTCTTGGAGCCGCAATACAGAAAATTCTCATAAACCGAAATCTGCAGTATTCTAAATCTAAACAAAACATTACGGTGATATTGTTTGATCTGCTTGTAGTATAGATCTTATCAAAGTTGAATGAAAAATCTAATGTTGCCTTGCATGTATAATATGATGCCTTTGTTCTGAAAGAATAAATGGTTATTTATGAAGCTCCTGGAGCTGCAAAAGTGTCCTAAGAGCCTCATGCGGCTTCTGAGCCGCAGGTTGCCGACCTCTGCCATAGCCCTTCTTTAGCATAATTAACAAGTCATTTAGATACGTGTGTTAGAGCAGTTAAGATTATACAGTAGACTATGCAAGAAAGATTAGGGAACGGTTGATATGTTATGACCTAAGTTTTATCCAGTGTGGGTGAAGGCATTGGTAATGTATACGGTATATCTACATTGGTGCAGTCTTAGAAATTTACTGTCCATTGCATTGGGCATGTGGAGAGAATGGAGGATGACAACTGGATGCAGCGGGGGAGAGGTGTGTGTGTTGAGGGTAGAGTTAAGGGGTAACTTGAGATGGTTTTGGGAGGCAGGATGGGGCTGGAGTGGATTGGTGTTGTGATGTGAAGGGGGTAGACTGAGATGGTTTGGGAGGAAGGATGAGACTGGAGTGTACTGGTGTTGTGATTAGGAGGGGTAGAGTGAGATGGTTTGGGCATGTGGAGAGGATGGGGGATGACATTTGGGTGCGGAGGGTGAGAGGTGTGAGCATGGAGGGTAAAGTTGAGAGGCAGACTGAAAGACCTGGGATGAAGTCAGTGTCCTCAGGGATAAAGGGCTGGACAGAGAAGCTGCTAGAGATCAAGCAGCATGGAGAACTGCCATTAGGTGATCAAGGGTGATGTATGGAAGCATCTTGGAGTTTTTATAAATGAATGAATGAAGGAAATAAGTTCCTTTTCCCCGCTTCATTAGGCGGGTAAAGATGTTGAGGTATAAATGTAAGTCTATCTATCTATCTATTGCCAGACGCCACAATCCCATAAGGTGTGGCCATTTGACTTTGAGTTGTTTGTTTTATGGTGCTTCCTCTATTATTTCTTTCCCTGTCCTTCCTTTCTGCACCCTTCCTCACTCCAGCATAAGTTGAAAAAGATCAGGATGAAGGAAAATGAAGATTGTTCCTAGTTAGTTTGTTGTTTGCATTTGCTTAACTTGAATAGGGAAGTAGCATTATACTGTATAGGAATAAATGCATTGGTTACTAGGCATATTTGGGTGTTAACATATTTCACTGAGAAACTTATTTACTAGAGCCCTTAACTCAGTTTTGGGTTCATGCTTATCTGGATATGAATCTAGGGGACTTCATGCTAAAATTCCCCTTCTGCAGTCCACCATCCTCCTTCTGAGAGATAGGTAGATATGTGTATGGCAAGAATATTAACTGATAGACTCCTTGAAATGGCTGGTTTGATACAGCCTTCAGTATGTCCTTCAGCCTAAGATTTAACTAGTGTTGATGGTTGAGGTAGCACTGGCATTGTAGTTCAAGGGTGGAGTTGTAAAGCATGTTTGTACTTTAGGACAGTACAACGAGGGCAGCTTGATGACAGAGAAGGCCACCCTTGCTGTGGTGGTGTCGGGTGGTAGACATCCACCACCACCACCACCACCACCACCACCAGTGATGAAGGGGAGCAACTTGGCTGAATACTACAAGATGAGAACATTTAAAAATGTTATACTTAATCACTTAGGTGCCAGTCAGTTGAAATAACCATTGATGGGCCAGCGGAGTGTTTTATACATAATGTATAGTTTTCTGTAAATCTTGCTGTGGTGCTGCTTTTGCTAATTGCCAGTTGGTTGCAGAACTTGCCTCAGTAGGTGTTAGTCAAAATGCACTGCAACTTGTGCTTAAATAGCTGAGGAAGCTAAAGTTGCAAGAATCATGCAGAACATTAAAAACTCAATTTTGCTAAGTGGAATTATTTGCAGTAAGTGTTCTGCAGTTAAATTGGCAGTGCTAACAACCATATTCCAGGAAATGATCACTGCCACCCCTTGTGCCTTAGGTTTTTCTTAACTTTTCCATATAGTTTTAAGTCTTTGGAGACTTGCAACAGAAGCCATATAGCCATTATTACCCCATCAGTAAATAAAATATCCCCAGAGCTGGATAAAACCATTGGCTGTGGCAGGAGTGAATTAACACACAACAGGAAGCTCCCTGACATCTCTTCTGTAATGATTTATTTTAGGGGTTAAACTTAAGTCAGTTGGAGACACCTGCATTCAAAAGGAAGCTCCCCAACACCTCTTCCTTAGCTATTTATCTAGGGAAATCAGTGGTGTGATAGTAAAGCCTTGTCTTATATGCAGATTTCTAAGTTCCATTGGTACTTGTTGTTCTCTCAAATGCCTTGATTTTATTTTTAATGGAGAGTAACAGTTGGGTGTGGAAGGTGATAAGTGGCAAGGTTGAGGGTAGGGGTGAGAGGCAGACTGAAAAAGACCTGGGAAGAGGCCATAGGGTGTGACCTCAGGGCTAGAACTGAATAGGGAGGCTGCCAGAAATTGAGAAGTGTGGAGAGCTGCTATTAAGTTATGAAAACCGACGCATTCAAGTATGTTGGAGCCTTTATAAACGATATGATAGCAGTATTTCCAGAATCTGTATAAACGATACGAGAGCAATATTTCCAGAGTCTATATAAACGATACGAGAGCAATATTTCCAGAGTCTATATAAACGATACGATAGCTGTATTTCCAGAGTGTATATAAACGATACAATAGCTGTATTTCCAGAGTCTATATAAACGATACAATAGCTGTATTTCCAGAGTCTATATAAACGATACAATAGCTGTATTTCCAGAGTCTATATAAACGATACGATAGCTGTATTTCCAGAGTCTATATAAACGATACGATAGCTGTATTTCCAGAGTCTATATAAACAATACGATAGCAATATTTCCAGAGTCTATATAAACAATACGATAGCAATATTTCCAGAGTCTGTTAATCCTGTATTTTTTTAACTGAAGATGTAGCCTTATTAACCCCATCAGAGCTGTAAGTCCTCCCTGAGTTTTAAAATGCCTGGTGGTGGCAAGAATAAAACAATAAATCAATAAGGAAGAGGTGTTAGGGGAGGTGCTTCAAGAGTACCAGCCCCTGAGTTGTAAAAATTGCCAAGTACTATAGTAGCAAGAATAAAACCAAAAATATATCACTAAGGAAGAGATGTTGGGGGAGTCAGGGAATTGGAAGTACTGTGTAAGTTTGAATTAATCTGACATTTTTTTTTTTTTTTTTTTTTTTTTTTTTTTTTTTTTTAAATACAAAATGCCTGCGTCTTTCTCCTTCTGCCTGCGTCTTTCTCCTTCTGCCTGCGTCTTTCTCCTTCTGCCTGCGTCTTTCTCCTTCTGCCTGCGTCTTTCTCCTTCTGCCTGCGTCTTTCTCCTTCTGCCTGCGTCTTTCTCCTTCTGCCTGCGTCTTTCTCCTTCTGCCTGTGTCTTTTACCTTCTGCCTGCGTCTTTCTCCTTCTGCCTGCGTCTTTCTCCTTCTGCCTGGTCTTTCTCCTTCTGCCTGTGTCTTTCTCCTTCTGCCTGTGTCTTTCTCCCTCTGCCTGCGTCTTTCTCCCTCTGCCTGCGTCTTTCTCCCTCTGCCTGCGTCTTTCTCCCTCTGCCTGCGTCTTTCTCCCTCTGCCTGCGTCTTTCTCCCTCTGCCTGCGTCTTTCTCCCTCTGCCTGCGTCTTTCTCCTCCTGCCTGCGTCTTTCTCCTTCTGCTTGCGTCTTTTCCTTTTACCAGTGACTGTATCTCCTTTCTCTCTCCTTCCTGTCCTCTCTCTACTGTTCCACCTTTTCTTGATATTTCCATAATTCTATTGGCCCTACATTTCCCCCCTACTATCAGGTTAGACATTTGGTATTATGCCATGGATAGTTTAAGGCCCTGCCATTAACCCTGCCCCATCCTTCCTTCCTCCCCATCCTCCCCTTCCTCCCTATCCTCCCCTTCCTCCCTATCCTCCCCTTCCTCCCTATCCTCCCCTTCCTCCCTATCCTGCCTTCCTCCTTGTGCATTAACACCAAACTGTTTAATCACCAAGCATCTTCATGGCCAAAGCTGCTCCCATGCCAGTCTTGGTGCCATGTAGCCAGTGTGACTTGGTGCAGGTTCGTTGGTGCAGGTTCCCTGGTGCAGGTTCATTGGTGCTTTCTACTGTGACTCTTAAATGCAGTGGCCAGGCATCTTGCACTGAATGGTTCTTGACTTTGTTCATTTCTTGTTTGGGAAGATTTTTTTTAACTGTAGTAGCTTTCTCATGCAATGCAGACTTTGAAATAGTCTCCAGAATTACTTCAGTAGATATAGATAAATAGATATAGATGGATAAAGCACTCGGGGAGTATGGTGAATTATCTTTAGGTGTATTAGCAGTGGTTATAGTTTCTGCCGTCTTTCTAAATGTGGCCATCGTCAGAGTCGTTCAGTGAGTTAAGGTGGTGGTGTCTGATGCTTTGAATGTGTCAGGTGGTTGTGCTGCTGTGTTTACTGTAGATGCCTGGTGATGTAGTGGGTTAAGGTGGTCCAGCCAGATGTGCTGTGGAATATTAATAGGTCTGTTCACCTGTGGCAAAGCTAACAGGTCTACAAGTGTTACTTTTTTTTTCTCTCCAAGGAAAGTGTAAATATCTGCTCTTGGAGAGCTTTGAGTGATTTTATGAAATACAAAGCTGCTCAGCCTGAACTTTTGTTGATTTATCATGTCAGCCGTTGCCTAAGCTGACTGTTGGGTGCATTTCTGTTTGACTTTAAGGAGGCATTGTCGTGGGTTATGAAATACAAAGTTGCTCAGCTTGAAATTTTGATTTGATTTGATAGGTCAGCTGTTGCATCAGCTGATTATTAAACAGTTGTCAGTTTTGGCCATAAGGAGGCATTTTAATACAAGTTTCACATTCTGAGTTTGAAAGAAACTTAAATATTGACTGCAGTCTGTGCAGATAGGTTCTTGTTGTTTAGGTACAGAATTTAAACTTGTGATCTTGTGTTTAGGTAATCCAGTTGGCTGGATTACCTAAACAGGTAAACTGGGGGATTAGGTCAGTGGGTGTAGGTGTAGAGTAGGTCGGTGGGTCTGGGTGTACATTAGGTCAGTGGGTGTAGGTGTAGAGTAGGTCAGTGGGTGTGGGTGTAGATAGAAACACAGCTAATGTGTTGTTGTATTTGCAGGAAACAGATGGCGTCTAACAAGATCTGTGAAGAAGATATCAAGATGGCAAGATGAAGCCAGCTGGGTAGAGGAATATGCTGTATGTTTGAAGAAGATTGGTAATGTGTTAAAACTACATCTTAATCATTTTGCTTTAACTTGGCCTAAAAATACCTTGCTAGTCACGAAGAAGTGCTGTGGAAAGGTTTCAACGACCTAAAATTACCATCTTTGAATCGTGTTTAGCTATACTGTATTAGATCAAAATTAGTGATGTTAGTCATGCAGTGTGGTGGAAAGGTTGTAGAGCCAGTGAACTAAGTGAAGTCGGCTGTCAAAGGATATGTCTTGGCCAAGTTTAAGTGAAAGAACTGTAGTTGTGTGTACAGAAAGTCCTCGTTTATGCTAGTCATGAAAAAGTGCTGTTTTCATGTACTTTAAATTGAAGTAATTGTCAATGTGTTCCCTGGCTGGTTTATATGGTAGTGCTGAAGTGATGTATTTTGTGGCCAGGAGAACAGGAACATGTTGGTCTGCTGGCTGAATTGGCCCTTATCCTGTAGTCCATCACATTCCTTTATGGGATGATGGTATTAGACTAGTAACCAAGGAGACTCATGTACTCCACCATCCTTGGAGGATAAGGGAGGGAATTGGGACATCTTTTGTTTGATGGCATTGTGAATTGAAGTACGTTGTTGATCAACCTCAGTCTGCCTGGCCAAGCAGACCTATCAACCACAGGCAAGCAACAGCCTTGCCACCTCATTTAATGAACCAGTGTTCCCTTGTGGCTGACAGTGCCCTGCAATGGCAAGGTGCGTTGAATAGTGTGGAGGTTCAGTTCCTGGATGGATGCTGCATTTGCATAATCCAGTTAACATGGGCACCATAGCAGGCCCCACATCACCCCATTATTTGGTGATATGGTTACCACCCAACATTGTAAATGGTTTCCTGGGTTGCAGGAAACCATTAGGCCTGTCACCTGGTGTAAAACCACATGAAGTGGAAAGAAGAGAAAAAGTGACAGGAAGGACAGGGAGAAGTAGGGAGTGAGGACAAACAGAATGATAAAGTTGAAGGAAGAATAGGTAGTACTACAGTGCAACCTCAAAAGTTTGCAAACCTCTAAAGTTCAATTGCCATAATTTATGAAAAATGTCATTTTTATTTACCAAAACTAGCTCAGAAATAACCAGAGACTAGTAAAAAAAAAAATACCTAGCTACACCTATCTGGTACTGATGACCTCA
The DNA here is from genome assembly GCF_032717465.1 of Coenobita brevimanus. Classification (NCBI taxonomy): domain Eukaryota; kingdom Metazoa; phylum Arthropoda; class Malacostraca; order Decapoda; family Coenobitidae; genus Coenobita; species Coenobita brevimanus. The sequence goes on along the minus strand of NC_136959.1, from coordinate 52,288,648 downwards.
CCATAAAGCGGGTGTTCACCCATAATAATAATAATTTCTTTTCCTCCTCTTGAGTAAGCTCTTTATTACTCGAGTCAGTTTTATCGTATCCAAATTTGACCATAATTGTGGCTTCAAACAGGTGTCCTGGCTTTACCAATTAGTGCAGTGCTGGGAACAAAAATGATGCAGTCTAAGAATGCAGCCACAAGTACTTAGTGTGTGTTGTGAAATGACTGGTGATGGAAACCACCATGTATGACAAATTTGACAGTTCTCAGTGCTGTACCAACTGAAACTAGAGTAAATAACTAATTGCAGGTGCTGTCAAAGATAGCGGTGGTGTTAAACCTGACAGTGTATGACATTACAAAGCAGTGTGATAAGGTTTTTAAGTTTTTGAGTGGAATTATGGTAAATATTCCTTTATCACGCAACACCATGCAACACCACTTGTCAGACGTCAACTAATTTTATTCACTTTTGACTGAAGCATGATTGTTGGTAGGCAACAATCTTAGTGTAATTCTAATAGATCATTTGCATCACAGTTAAACCACTGTGCAATCTATTTTTGAGTAGATATAAACCACCACCATCTTCCTTTTTTTTTTTTTTCACACACACACAATGTACTTAAGTATTTCATCACTGAGATTGCAGTATTTCTGCAAGATTATAGTAGTGCAGACTGGCAGTAATTGTACGTATCATAAAATGTCATAAAATAAACTGTGTAATCAGTGCACAATATGTGAAGTGTATCATCACGTATGGGTTGGTTGTATGGTTACCACCCAGCATTGTAAATGGTTTTCTGGCTTACAGAAAGCCATTAGGCATGTTACTCAATGTAAAGCCACCTGAAAAGGAAGGAGTAATAAAAATTGACAGGAAAGATGTGAGAAATAGGGAGAGAGGAGGACAGAAACAAAAATAATGGAGATAGTGAGCAGTGCTACATCAAGGAGTGGATGGTGGTTGCTGAAAGATGTAAATATTAATGTTCAGTACTGTAGTTTTTACGTAAATAAATGAATGCATAATTACTGTCCCTTACAATTTACTGATTGATGTTAAATATGAATACAACTGCAAAGTGTTTTAGAACAAGGGGACATACACAGGATGAGGAAAGGAAATGTGAAAGAAACACTTCATGGTTTGTAGCTATTATAGTACTGATCCTTGAGTTAAGAGATGAGATAAATGGTAGTGTTAACACTGGAAAATAGGATGCCTGAAGCCAGCTAGTTAGCCCAGACAACACAGCTTGTGTCAAAAGCATGTCTAAACCATGAGAATTAAGACAGCCACAGAAATGCTTTATTAAAAGTTCAAATTTTTCAAAAGTATCAAAAGGACACAAGAACCTCGAATTTAAGAGGTTGCACTGTATATCAAGTGAGTGGATGATCACAGTCACCTACTGCCTGCAGGACTAGTAATCAAGGAGACACATGAAAGCAAGCCTCCTGTACCTGTAAAGTGTATTGCTATAGCACATTGATATGACTAGTAGCCATAACCAAGGAGACTGCCACCTCATGAAGGCAACTTTCTCCATTGTCTGTTAAATTTGTTATAGCATGTTATCAAACCTGACAGATCCCTGTCCCCTTTTGTCTCAGTTGATGGCAGTGTGTAGTGTGATTGGAGGGTTGATACGACTAGTAACCAAGGGTGATGGTATCTAGGGCTGGTGGTGGTACTGTCAAAGCTGAGGGAGTGTGGCCATGTGTGGATTACCACTAGGGTGTGGGAAGGAATTGCAACTTGTTAACTGTTTGGTGAGAGGCTGTGTATGTGGTGTTAGAGGTAGACTGTGAAAAATGCTGACATGGTGTGTGTGGGGGGTGGGGAGCATATGGAGATTTCAGGCATGAAAGGATTAATCTTGCTGTTGAGTGTGTGGCGGCTGTTTTTAATTTTTATTTTGAGGACATGCTGTGTGCTGGAGGTGGAGCTGGTGTTAGCTGTGTGGCTAGGGTAAGGAGTGGCTGGAGGAAGTTCAGAGAGCTGTTGCCTCCTGACATTGAGAGGGCTGTCCCTCAGTGCTAAGGGATCTTCGTATGTGGCACATGTTAGGAGTGTAATGCTGTATGGTGGTGAGACCTGGGCAGTGAAGGATGAGGATGTTCATAGGCTTAAACATACAGTAATGACAACAATTAGATTTGTTTGTAGTGCATCCTTGAATGACAGGCCTTGGGAGGGGTGTTAGGACTGCAGTTGAAGAGTTGAGAAGAAGAATGGGACTTGAATGTATTGATGTAGTGATGAGGAGGGGTAGGTTGAGATGGTTTGGACTTGTGGAGAGGATGGAGGGTGAGAGCTGTGATTGTTTAGGGTCGAGTTGTGAGAGGCAGACTAAAAAAAGACCTGGGATGAAGTCAGAGTGAGACCTCTGGGATAAGGGACTGGACAGGGAGACTGCCAGAGATCAAGTAGTATGGAGAGTTGCCATTAGGTGACTAAGGCTATGCAGGTATGTTGAAGCCTTTGTAAGCGATAGGAAAATAAACGAAGTAACCAAGGAGACTGTCATGCCTCATAATTAAGGACCATCAAACAATGCAACCCCTCTCCCGCCCCACTCCATTTTTTTTTTGTTTTTTTCAAATTCTGTCAGTTGATAAGTGTTTCTGTAAAGTTTAGTCAGGGTGCAGAATTTTCCATTACCAGTTGTATGGTGGGAATACTCTTTAGGCCATACCTGTGGCTAAACGAGGACATCTGTATATGCACTGTACAGTATTTGTGGATTTGGGAGCATCTCTTGGCCAGTCAGTTAGACCATAGGATTTTTCAGCAGATCTTCACTCGTGTAGATTTTAAAATATTGCGGCCCTCATGATCCCATATCTATTACTTATATATTTATATGTGCTGACCATATTTTCTTTATTCCAATAAATGTATCTTTAATGTAAATGCTTCTTTAATATAAATGTTTCACTATTTTGTCTAGTGGAGTAGAGTATATCGCCTTTTAAGACTAATGAAGAACGGCTTGATTTTGACAAGGCAGTCTTAGAATTTCCGATATTTGAAAGGTAGTATAATTAATTGTGCTTTTTAAATCTAACGTCAGTTGCTTTGCCAGTGAGTGAAGTATTGCTGCAACTTTTAATAAAAATACTAAACACACAACCAAAGAACTGCAGCAAAAAAAAAAAAAATGCATGCTCCTGGTGCAGGCCAAAAATTATTTGAAACATCTCTACATATTGCATCAGTGGCACATAGTGATGCAGCTTGCCAATTTTTATTCCATGTGACTACAACTGTTGCATGTTTATCTCATTTGTACTGCTGTCAATGGTCACTGCCCCTCCGAAACGTCTGCTTGCATCCCTCCACCACCCTGCCGGGTGCATAGCACCTGTCTAGCATCAAACTCTCATCCCTTTTCTGTCCAGCTATCAAATGCAAGAGTTAACCTTCATGTACGCAATAGGTCAACTCTGGAACTGCTTTTCACTCTTCCTACTGCCTATGACCCTCCAGTCTTTTTAATGCTGTCTAGGCATCTCAAGATGAACGATCTTGAATTTGGCCCTTAACTTATGTTTTTTGTCGGAGGGAACAGTCGTTCAGATTTTCTAGCATTTGGTTCCTTCTTCCTTGTATAAAATATTGATTTAAATTGTTGTAGGAACATTTCCTAAAAATTACCTACTGTAGTGTTCATCTGTCATGTTGGACTACAAGACCTGTTGCCTGGGTATGAATGGCTTGGTAGGCCAGGAACAGCATTACTGATTTTATACATACAGTACTTTATTAGTTGCCTACTTGCACCAGACCATGAGCAATAGATTTAAACTTCAGCCAGTCTTGGTTAAGATGTGTGTCTGTTTATGACCTAGAAGTTAACAAGGGTTATATAAACTGTAGCAGCCAGTTCATAAGTAACCTTGTAATTTTTTGGAAGTGCTATTCCAAGGTTTAAGAGAACGAAGTCTTAAAAGGCGAGAAATATTACTTCATTACTTTTAAAAATATAAGGTGGCCATATAGATCTGTTATTGGTAGGTAGATTATGGCAACATTCCACAAGTTTAGTAAGAAATCGTGTAAGTGGGGGGGGGGGGATGGAGAGTGAGACTAAGTAGGGGTTTGTGTGAGCGAGGTGGAGGTGGGGAAAGTGGCAGGGGGAGACTGAGGATGAGATGGAGTGGAGAGGTGCATGAGAGAGGAGGGTGTAAGTTGGGGGGTGTAGAAAGATTAATTCTGAGTGAGGTGGAGACTGAGGATGAGATGGAGGGTTGGAGTGGAGAGATATATGAGAGGGGGGTGTAAGTTGGGGGAATGGAGAGTAGGAAACATAATCAGGAGTGTGTATGTGAGTGAGGTGGGGGGAGCTGAGGATGAGATAGAGATGGAGAGGTGTTTGTAAGTTGGGGTGTGAAAGACTAACTAGGCGAGTGTATGTGAACAAAATGGAGGGATAGGGGAGGGGGTGTAAGTTAGGGGAATGGAGAGTAGGAAACATAATCAGGAGGGTGTATGTGAGTGAGGTGGGGGGAGAGGCAGGGGGTGTAATTTGGGGGGGAGGGCAGGTAGATGGCAGTGGACAGGGAGGAGATATGTACCCTCACAGGATCAAGGTGTCTGGCTATAGGTAGATATAGCATGTCCACACTTTCACATTGTTATAGTAATGTGGCCATTATAAATTTTTACAGTTTTATTCGTTTGCTTGAGATTATACTCTGAACTTTAGCTTGGCCTAAAATTTTAAATATTTCCAGCCTGAATTATGAGTTGTAACTTTCTTAAAACAGGATAGTAGGCACAGTGTGAAAAGGATTATGAGTAATAGCATTGCCTTTCTGTGCCTCGAGTTACTCTTATGTGACACAGCTGGAAAAGACTGAAAAATTGGGCCAAGTTAGTGAAGAGTAAATATTGTTCAGTGGAATGTGATTTTGTTGATATTTAACATGCATCACAACCAGTCCATGTTGGTATTTTTTTAACCTCTTCAGTACTGTTACATCTTTTCTCAGTGTATTGTTGCTGTGTCCCAGATGATTTTATTCTTGCTGCTGCCAGACGATTTTACTCAGCTTAGGAAGGGGGTCTCATACTGAAGGGAGGCTATGTCCCCTCCAGTATGAGATCGCACTCCAAGCTGAATAAAATCGTGTGGCATCGGCAGGAATAAAATGTTCTCATACTGAAGGGGTTAATTGGCTCATGTCTTTGGTATACTGTATGCCATGTTGACTAGTGGTGCATTGCTTCCTGTTTAACATGCCTTAGCAAACACACGTTGCATGGTGCACACAGTGTTTAGCAATGCCTGTTAAGTAGCCCTTTTGATCACTTATGTTGTATGCCATGTGTCCTTGTATAGCTCTGCCTGGCATTAGCTGGGCAGAGCAATACAAGACATGGCATCTACACAGTGATTTGAAGGGCACGCTCTTGGAAGCATCTTGGGGTAGGGCGCAGAACCTATCTCGATAAATCGGCCACGAAAATACGGACTGGCAACCCTCCCTTGGGGTTCCCAGTCCTTATTTCTCTGGCCGATTTATCGAGATAGTTTTTTTTTCCCACCTTCTTCACTTAAATGTATCTTAGTGGAAATAAAACCAATGTATTATTACCATGTCTTTATTATATACATATACCTTTTTGGTATATTACTTATATGTGTATAGTACTTATATATGTATAGTACTTATAAATGTATAATATTTTGAAAAATATCAGAAAGAGAATACCAATAGACATGAATAGTATGGAGACATCACTTCGTACTATTCATGTCTATTGGTATTCTTTTTCTGATATTTTTCAAAAAACTATACATATATAAGTAATTTATAACATTCAAAATTTAGCACTTAGAAAAAATTATGAACTTAAAAAGACATTAAAGAATAAAAGAAACATATATTAAAAACAAACAAAACAAGACACATGGAGTAGGACAGAGGAAGGACAGCAGGACATAGCACAGAAGACAGGGCAAGAACAGCAGGACATGACACAGGGTAAAAATAGCAAAGAGGGGAGGACAGGCCAAGGATGCCAGGGCAGAGCAAAAGTGCAGATGACAGTGCATGGGTGTAGGCCAGGACATAGCACAGATGATGGAAGGGCACAACAGGGCAGGTCATAGCAAGGCAAGACAAGCAAGATACAGCAAGAGATGGAAGGGCAGGACACAGGGTAAGAATAGCAAGGATGGCAGGGCACAGTAAGAGTGCAGATGACAGTGCATGGGTGTAGGGCAGGACAGGGGGTGTAGGGCAGGACAGGGGGTGTAGGGCAGGACAGGGGTTGTAGGGCAGGACAGGGGTTGTAGGGCAGGACAGGGGTTGTAGGGCAGGACAGGGGTGGCAGGGCACAAAGCACGACATAGCACAGATGATGGAAGGGCAGGACACCCTAGGCAAAAACAGCAGGACACAGGGTAAGAATAGCAAGGAGGGGAGGACAGGCCAAGGATGGCAGGGCACGGCAAGAGTGCAAATGACAGTGCATGGGTGTAGGGCAGGACAGGGGTGGCAAGGCAAGGCCAGGCAGGACAGGGGTGGCAAGGCAAGGCCAGGCAGGGCATGGCTGTACAGTGTATTACATGGGTGTAGGGGAGGGGAGGGAAGGAAAGTGCAAGGGTGCAGGGCAGGTAAGTGATAGCAGGACAGGGGTGGAAGGACAGGACATGGTTGACAGAACAGGGATGGAAAGTGCAAGGGTGCAGGGCAGGTAAGTGATAGCAGGACAGGACATGGTTGACAGAACAGGGATGGAACGACAGGACATGGTTGACAGAACAGGGATGGAACGACAGGACAAGGATGACAGGAATAGCAAGGGACACCTGGTAAGGCAAAGCAAGGGTGGGGGTGGTAGGGTGGGTTGCAGGGTGGTAAGGTTAGAAAGAGGAAGAGGAAAGAAGAAAAGGGAGAGAAGAACGAGGAGAAGAGGAGGCCTAATACAATAAGAGGAGGAGAGGAAGCCTAATACAAAAAGGGGAGGAGGAGGAAGAAAAGAAAATAATGAGGAGGAGGAGGAGGAAGGAAGAAAAGAATGAGGAGGAGGAGGAGGAAGGAAGAAAAGAATGAGGAGGAGGAGGAGGAAGGAAGAAAAGAATGAGGAGGAGGAGGAGGAAGGAAGAAAAGAATGAGGAGGAGGAGGAGGAAGGAAGAAAAGAATGAGGAGGAGGAGGAGGAAGGAAGAAAAGAATGAGGAGGAGGAGGAGGAAGGAAGAAAAGAATGAGGAGGAGGAGGAGGAAGGAAGAAAAGAATGAGGAGGAGGAGGAGGAAGGAAGAAAAGAATGAGGAGGAGGAAGGAAGAAAAGAATGAGGAGGAGGAAGGAAGAAAAGAATGAGGAGGAGGAGGATGCAAGAAGAGGAAGGAGAAGAATGAGGAGGGCAAGAGGAAGGAAGAAGAGGAAAAGAACAAGGAGGAGGAGAAGAGGAAGCCTAATACAATACGGGGAGGAAGAGGAAGGAAGAGAAGAACAACGAGGAGGAGAAGAGGAAGCCTAATACAATACTTAACTATATGAAGTACTAAAACACAGAGAATAAACACTCAACTTTGTTTTCCTTTGTAATATTAATGCCAGCAAGGGTATCATTAGTTTAGGCTTCAAAAACTGCTTGTGGGTCAAATAATAATGATAATAATAATAATAATTTACTGGCAAACCCCTATCAGTAATTCCTCATTTAAGATACTTTCACTAAGCACAGTCTCTCTCTTAATGTCACTCAAAAATACACTTTTCACAAACTTCTTAATTAATCGCAAAGGTGTGCTATGAAAGATCAATGTTAATTCATCTAAAAATATAATTTTTTAAAATTTAACACAAATAAATCTTGCTAGTTAGTTCTGTCTTGCATATGATTCTTAAATGCTGGAGAAAAAGTCCCTCTTGCTGGGACCCGACCCTAACATCACGCAATCAGCAATTTACGGGAATATATATCAATTACTAAATAAGGAATTACTTACTGCTGGCATTATACACAAACAAAACTCACAATTTACACACAGTCTGTTTTTAACTGTGTGGAAAATGTGCCACTAGATCTCAGATGATGTGTTTATATATACAGTATTTCAAAGCTATGCATATATATACTGAGATGTACATGATGGGCCTGTAGAAACAGTTCAGTATTTTTATATCATTTGTATCGTACCATTCATGAAGGCTCCAACATGCATTCATTGGCCATAGTCACCTAATGGTGGCTGTCTATGCTGCTCAATCTCTGGCAGCCACCCTGTGACCTTGTCTCGTATTTTTTTTCCAGTCTGCCTCACAACCCTACCCCCGAAATTCACACTTCTCACCTTACGCACACAATTGTTATAAAATTGCGGTGCAGGGCAGACACCTTCAGGTAGTGGCACTGATATAACCAGGCCATGTCCAGTGAAAAGGGCCAGATGCTCACTCACTGACCATTTAAGCCCCTGGAATCCTGACTACCTCACATATTTCTCCCTACATAAATGCTTCAAAATTATCAACTCCAGGACTTTCCTATTCCAGACCAACACCACTACAATACCAGCTGGTGTTCTCAGTGCCAAAAAACCCTCGTGGCTAAACACACAGACACAGGACAACAAGGGGACTCTCAATGCAGAAAAACACGAACACATAAACCACCACCACAACCCAACAAGACCTCCACACAAAGTTATAAAGCTGCCTCCTCCCCTCAACCTCACTATGTACCTCTTCATAATAACTAATCCCATGAAACAGTGAAATTTTTAGTACTGAGACAGGAACGAGTCTCCTTGATTACTAGTTCAACTGACCCTCCAGTCTGGCCCCACTTTGTCAGAGGAACATAAAAGCATTACGGCCATTCAAACCACCAAGGAAGTTGTACTAGACCTATTACTTGACCACTGCCCCAAATTAGAAAGTTACCTAAATCCAAATAAAATGTGCAACCATTTTTAATTTTCCTCCTTTTCTTCTTATTTCCTTTTTTTTCTGTTAATAATTTATCCTGTACATACTGCCTTCCTAGCCACTACCGCCATTCAAAGCCTATAACACCGCACGCCAGCACTAAATTTCACAAGATATAGTCAATATTTTTTTCCTCCCCCCTAAAACGGCCCCCATTCAGAGGGAACTGTGCTGTGAAAATACATGGAATTTCACAGTACAGGTCATCGGCTCCGACCACCTGCACTTGTCGCAGTCCGCCGATGGCTGTGGCCGTCAACCTCTTATTTTTTTTTTAATTTCAGTACTTTATTATTTCAGAGTGTACACAGCTTTTTTATAAATAAATAATATATATACAGTACTTTATTTTTATTATTTCACACCGTACCTAGCTACCTATACACACAAGGCCACTACAGACATCCACAAATCTGCAGCCAAACAGGACCCTTCAAAAACCATCACCAGACACCCACCCTTCACAAACAACCCTACCCAGAGAAATACGAATACACCTACTCTCTCTCACCCTCTCTTTACTCTAACTTTGTCTAAAAATGCCTTGTGCTCTCTCTCATGGATCTATCTATCTATCTATTGCCAGACGCCTTAATCCCGTACGGGATGGCCACAAACGTATCGCCTCTCTCATGGATGCTTGGTTGTAAGCATAGTATATAAACACTAAAATACGATGCTGGTTATGAAGAAGAGCTATGGAAGGCATGTAATAAAAACTTGCATTACAAAAAGTACTTTTAAAAAATCTGTAAGCCAAGAAACTGTTTACAATGCTGGGTGGTAACCATATAATCAAACCATATGTGCTCCCTATGTGTCAACAAGTGGGTTGGTGAAGGGCTAGTGCCCCTCCCCATAAATAAAAGTCAAAAGGCCCCCCCTTACGGGATTATGGCAGCTGGCCGTAGGCAGACAGATAGATATTCTCATCCTATACCCAACACTAAAATTCACAAGGATACATATTTTCTTTCCTACCCCCTTAAAACGGCCCCCATTCCAACAGAACCATACTGTGAAAAACATATGGAATTTCACAGCACAGGTCACCAGCTCCGTCCACCTGCAATACCTGTAGTCAAAGTGCAGATCCACCAGTGGCTGCGGCCATCATCCACTTTTTTTTTTTTTCCCTCTTTTCTAACTTTATTTCTACTACTTCAGACAGTACATAGCAACTACCTAGATATACATGGCCACTACAGCCAAACAGAGGCCTTCAAAAACCATCATGAGACACCCACCCTTCAGACACAACCACATCCAGAAAAACACAACCTATACTCTCTCTCTCTTTTTACTCTAACTTGGTCTGAAAATGCCTTGTGCTCTCTCTCATGGATGCTGTATTGTAAGGATACAGTATATAAGCACTAAAATATGATGCTGGTTTTGAAGAACAGCTATGGAAAGCATGTAATAAGAACTTACATTACAAAGAGTACTTACAACCTATTCTCATCCTATACCCAACACTATTTTTCAGAAAGATACATTTTCTTCCTACCCCCTTAAAACGGCCCCCATTCCAAAGGAACTGTGCTGTGAAAAGCATATGGAATTTCACAGTACAGGTCACTGGCTCCGACCATCTGCAATACCGGTGGCCTAAGTGCAGTCCAGCAGCCCAAGTGCAGTCCGCCAAGTGGCTGTGGCCGTCATCCACTTTTTTTTTTCTTTCTTTTTAAACTTTATTTCTACTATTTCAGACGGTACATAGCTACTACCTAGATATACAACAGAAACCTTCAAAAACCATCACCAGACACCCACCCTTCAGACTCAACCATACCCAGAGAAACACAACTCTAACTTGGTCTAAAAATGGCTTATGCTCTCTCATGAATGCTGAGTTGTAAGAATACACTAAACAGCCATTAAAATATGATGCCTGTCACAATGAAAAGCTATAGAGTGAATGTAGGTCTAATGTTTTGTTTCTACCAGTGGGACACGTTAAAAAAAAAAAAAAAATACCAAAACATCAAAATTGGTGCCAAGTTAGAGTGAAATGAGTATACCCCAGACTTCAACACAATCATCATCTTTCTCTACTTCAATGGCAACACAATACACAACTCACACACAATGCACTATGCCCACAGTGTAATGCTACCTGCCACACCACACCACACTCACATTTACCACAGTGTAAGGCCTCCCCCCCTCACCACCACACACTACTACAAACACTCACCACATGTACCACAGTGTAGGCCTCCTCCCACACACCACACCACACTACCACAACAGACAATCCTTCAACATATACCTTTGAGGCTGCCAGGGTTTCTGTAGTCAGTCAAGTGGGATTACAAGCCAAGATTTACTAATACATAGCAAATATTCTTCAAAACAGCATAATTTTGATATAATAGGTTTATCATCCACTGACAAAGGAATTCAATTTATCATGAGAATTAATTTGCTGGAAGGGAAGGTTATGATGGCCAAAACAGGTGATAGGAGGGTCAGAGGCATGTAATGATTTTAGCACAACAACAACAGGGTCTCTCTATCTCTCATGACAGAAATATTTGAGGTGGGAGCAAAGAACAAAGAATAAACAAGCATTAAGGGGGTGACTATCAGTACCATGCCTAGTGAAGTGGACTAATCATCATCATCATCATCTTCGTAACCAATTATTTTTCAATCATCGTAACCATTTTTTTTTCTTTTTCAAGCAGTCACTCCTAACCTGTTTATTTATTTTTTTTACACATGGATAAAATGCATAGGGCCCATAAAGCAAAGAGGAAACCCAAGAGAGAGTGAAACTAACTGCAAGCCCAATGAAATGGCTCATACACTCATTCACTTACCATTCAAATCCAAGTATCTTACACACACACACAAAACCATGGGGACATCACACATCCTTGCTCTCTCTAATCATAAACCACGACAACCCAACCCAACAGACATCAACACCATCACAAACACCCAAACGATACACACACCAAGAAAACGCAACAATGAAGGAGAAATATCAACAGTATAGCCTAAGAATCAGCATAAAGATAGTAATTCTAAAAACGTAGCAACCATTGGCTGTGATGTTGGAGACCTTGCAACTTTATACAACATCGTCTGCCATCATCCAATCCTATGTCACCCCATAAGGAGCGTAGGAAGCCAGGGCTAGGCATACTGCACAAAATTATCTGCTCAACACATAATACTGCTGATTTCTGAGATGCCCTGCGTTCAAAGACGATAAAGACCTGACAGGCAAATTGGTTCTTGCTCATGCTTAGGAAAATATGGCAAATGACTGTGTGATAGGAAGAGATATATCAAAATAGTTTAGTCTATGGGCACCCTAGGATCTCTCCCTACCTATCTATCAATCTATCTATAGCCTGACGCCCTAATCCATATACTGTAGTTATAAAATTTCAAACACGTGGCACATTTTCCACCATACCGATAAGAGTATAACATATTCCAATTCAACATATAACTATAGTCAGTTTATTTCCATCTGACAAAACAAGGCAACTTTTATCACTTCAGTACTAAATCATTGATGTATACAATTCAGTATGCCTTAGTGATGGGGTACAGATGAGTCTCCTTGGTTACTAGTCAAATTAACTCTCCAGTCTGACTACACTTGGCCATAAAGCTAACGGTTATCTCTGTCAGGTGAAGCAAACTGACTATAGAATAAATCAACAGAAATAAAGACACCAAAAAAACACACCCACATCAATATATAAAACATAGTCAGCCACAGGAAAAAATATATAAAAAACATAAACCGTATTAACAATAAATGTTCGTATATATGCAGAGAAAAATCTCGTTAATCTCTCACCTAAATGAAGGGAATCAACTGCTATGTTTAATGAGGGGAAGAAACTCAGAATGATTGTTATTCTTGGATATAAATGAAGGGAAACGACTCAAGTTGCTCATCAACCTTTGACATAAATGGTCGTTAACTAAGGATGCTTGTTAGTTTTAAAATCTCAGTGCTATTTAGGACAATACATTTTTCTTTTTAATGCAGAGAAGCAGAAACTGAAGAGTGCAAGAAATAATACACAAAAGAGAGCCAAATGCAAGATATCTTACATCTGAAATTCCTGCACACATTGCATTTACAAGACTGGAGGTCACAGGCAGAGGGAAATAGAGATTGAGAAAAATAAAATCAAGTTGACCTGTTGCCAATTACAATCAACCAAAGAAGGACAAGCGTACATATTTTTTTCAGCATATTTTTTCCTGTGGCTGACTGTGCAGTACATCACAATGACATGGTAATAATAACGCAAATATAACAAGAAAATGGGCATAACAATTGGCGTACAAATACAACAGCCAACATCAACAGTCCAGGAGGGATAATATATACAAAACACCAATTTTTATTGTTGGGTAAACAAGCACTATGGCTTTTTTGCAGAGTCCTTTTATTTGCCACAGTTATTTACGATCTTTTGGGCTGATAATACCTGCTGTTGTGGTGGTCCCTGGCTCATTTTAATTACTAAGAATCAGAGTCAATGCTGGAGAAACTAAATACTCGAATTTAATCAAAGAAAAGAGGCAATAGGAGCTCCAAAATTCTTACAACCAAGATTATCCTCTAATATTCTTCAGACGTGTGTGTGTGCATCTTTCAGGAGTTTACTCTGGAAAATGACACGCATATATCCTTAGCAAAGTTTCATAGCTCATTTAGCCACATCTCATTCAAGAAGGTAGATGATCAGCACACACAGATAAGCTACAACCAACTGACACTGTTTTATTTAGGCAGCAAATACTGTACTGGCAAAAATGCTGAAATTGATGCTATGTTGGTTCAGAGAAGTGGTTTGATTACAGCACTACTACACAGGCATATCCAAACACCTGCCACTGTCCTACTTAGCCAGTAATACAGGACCACAGCAACAGCAGCCCACAATTTACTAAACCAAAATACAGGGCTGCCCATATATATCTGGTGTTGTCGGCTCAGTCTACGGGTTTGGGGGAAGCACGTATTTTGATAACTTAATTATGCTCCGTTTAACTGGGTATTAAATTACCATCATTCCTTTGTAAATGCTACTTGAAACATGACTAATACGGTGCTAGTCATGAAGAAGTGCTATGGAAAGGATGTTGGGCCACAGTGCTATCTTATTCTGCCAGTGACGTGAGGGAAATAAATCTGCATAAGGACAAAAATCTTGTCTCTTTGTGTCATGTTTGTGTCATACCTTGTGCCATGCTTTTGTGTGTCATGTCTGTGTGTGTCGTGTTTCTGCATGTCATGTCTCTGTGGCTGTTCAATTTGTATATGGATGAAGCTATAAGAGAGGTAATAGGAAGGAATGTGAATATATTGGTATCTAGTGAGGGAGGGTAAGATGTGGAAACTTCCTGAGCTGTTGCTTGCTGATGATACTGTATTGTGATGAATGTGAACTGCAAGGCTTGGTGCATGAGTCTGAGGATGTAAGAAACAGAATCCTAAAGAGAATATACGTATGGGTAAAGTTATGGTCTTGAGGGAAATCACAGCATACAGAGTGAGACTGGATGGTGAGGAAATAGATAATGAACGTGCATCCAAGTACTTTAGAGTGATGAGAGAGGATGGAAGGATGTGCTTGAATGCATACAGCAGGGTAGAAAGGTTGCTGGATCACTGAAAGCTGTGATAAGACGTTGAGAAATGAGGCTTAGATCCTGTTGGAAGGGCACAAGAGTGAGAGCAGTGGAAATGACCTGAGGAAAGTGTGGAGTTTTATGGACAGACAGATATACAAATGAGGAAGTGGAAAAGTGCTGTGGTGCTATTAGGAGAAATATTTTGAGATAGTTTGGCCATGTAGAGGATGGGGAATGAGAGAATGACTAGAAGGTATGTGTATGATGTGAAGAAGAGGAGAGACCATGGCAGAGACGGAAAACTGGAGTGGAGAGATACAAGGGAGGGAGGTGTGAGTTGGAGAGAGGGCAGTCAAATAGCAGATAACAGAATGACATGGAGTTAATTTGTTTGTGGCCTCCCCTTATGCAACTGAGATGTCTGGCAATAGATAAAAGTCAGTGGAGGGTAAAAATCTCTTCTTACCAAAATGAGTGAACTTTAAGCAATTACTGAAGAAAATGCAAGAGGAGATATTAAATTACTTGATAAAAAAAATGCAACCAATGGATGCAAACAAGCAATCACTATCAAGTAAGAAAGGGTTATGGGAAACAGAAAATGATGCAGGGTAGTGATGGTAAAGCCGACTGAGCCTCCACCATATCAATCATCAAATAATCAAAATCAATATAATAAGCATCATTCATTATTATTAAAATCATCACTGCAATCGTCATCATCATCATCCCGGCCTCTTCTTCCTACCTAAGGATGGGGTAAGATATGGTTCAAAATGTAACAACAAAACACATGGGATCAGACATATTATATATGAACCACCCTGTATTTTTTAGCATCTGTGGCACATAACCAGGACTTAACTGCACCTGTTTGTGATGTACAGGCATGTGCAAAAGTATGCCAACAATACTCTGCCAGCACTAACTTGTATTTCATATTTACCACTCTTCCCCAAATGACTAGAGGGTAACATTCCTTCTGTTGCCTGTTTTTCTGATGCCTGGAACAGACACCTTCATATGGCAATGATCAGATATTGAATGTCAGATTAAAATAACAGCCTTCAGTTCCTTTACTATCCCCACACAGGAGAATGGTGGACTAGGAAAGAATAGTAACGTTGATGTGCAGTCCTTACCACATAAAATATTTCAAACAACACCTTCCATTACTAAGCTGGCAGAGAAGTGTCTACATACTTTGCTCATGCTCAGGACAGGATTAATGCAAAACGTTTCATAGCCAATGGTTGTGTACGGCTGGCCAGTTGTCTATAACCTTAGTCGCTTTACTCGAATCTGGCGAAGATGTCTTCTTTCAGAGCTGACAGCAGCAGGTAAAGAAACTGGTTGTTTGATACGATTACTAATGAAAGTGGACATCTCGTGACTATCATGAGTGACAAGCCAAATGGCTTCTGGCTACCCAGGATATAAGTAGCTACACTTGGTGGTAATATACAACTAGACAGTCACGTGGTGGTGTCAAGAGTTACGGCGCTCCAGCTGGATGGGGCAATATCCGGTATTAAATTAGTCAGTAGCTAGTCCCAGGTCTCTTCACAAAATGGGGAAACAAAAAATTGGTGAATGACTGGGTGGCTGTGAATGTGAGGTCCAGCATCTGATAGATGTGAACAAAGTGTGAAACGTCTGGCTTGCAATATCCACTTAAGAACGTATGCCCAATCCTTGAGGCATTGCCTAGGCCGTAAAAAATAAACAAAAAAAACTGGCCATCAAACACAACCCCCTCATAGAGCATTCCGCCCCCTTACTGTACAGCCACAACGTGGTTATTGCAAGCAATGGCTGAGTGCATGGTTACCTAAATAATCATCCACCTGTGTGCCACTTATCCTTCCAACATACACAATGATGGACTCCTTCTCACTGTCCGACAGCCCCCATTACCCACGTCAAAATGAATATATGTCATGGCACACAATGGTGGGTTGTGTGTGCTGTAAAAGTATTGACCCAACCCCCCAGGCATCCCCAATCCCCCAAAACCCCACTAGTAGCAAAGGGACTTGGGGGCCACGTTACACGACAGTATTATGGCAACTAATTCGGCACACAATTTTTAAAACTTATTTTTACAAAGCAGACTTTTCGTTCATTTACTGCCGGCGTAAAACTTTAATCTCCTTGGTCTGACATGGCGCATATTTTTACATCCGTACTTAGCGTTCTAACTTCCAGCATAAAACTTTAATAATTTATACATTACTCTGCTGCCTTATGTATTATGGTAGTTATTCCCACACCATACTTGTTACTAATCTTACTCAACCTTGTAGCATTCTTTTATAAGTATGTCCAATTTCCATCTGACGTTAAGAATACAGTACTGTAATTGCTTTTTCTGCCACACACGCTTTCATGGAACAATAAGGTTAACTGTATACAAAGGGGAATCGACAGGGTCGCGGTTTGTAAACAATGAGGATACAACTAGACAGTCACGTGGTGGTGTAAGGAGTTACAGCGCTCCAGCTGGACGTGGCACTATACGGTATTACATCAGTCAGTAGCTATAGTCTCACCAATCTAAAACCAAGGTTTGGGTGGAGTCCAGCCGGGGATTTCCCGGCGTACAGCGCTGCCTTGTTTTCTATACTCTGACTGGGTAGTGGCTGACCTGACACCGTTAGAGTTCGTCCGCTCACACCTCGCCACCTGGCCTGACATGACTTCACCCACTTCTGTGTGTGTGTGTGTGTGTGTGTGTTTGTGTGTGTGTGTGTGTGTTTTTTTTGTGTGTGTAAAGACAAACTAATTTAAGTTATAAATATAATTTAAGTTACCGGTATATATATATAACAAAGTGAACAGTGGAAGCACGTGACAGAAGCTTAATCTCCCTCCAATGGATTAACTCCCAGTATGGGCCTGGATGTTGCCGCTCGTGAGTGTTTTAACTTATTTATTTCTATTAAGAAAATAGCATATGTTCTACTGATTCCTTCAAATTATATTATAAACGTAATTGTTACATTACTTACCCAGCTTAGAACTACCGTGAAAGTCGGTAAGAGTAACTACATTTTTTTTCAGCACCACTGTAAAATATGTATGCCACGTTTCTTTATTGATGTACAAGAGCCATATGCATTACAAGTTTACCTTCCTTTGATATGCTAGAATACTTACGTTTATATTGTATTAGTATGTGTGTACCTGTCTGTGATGCCTATTACATATATAACAGAATCTACTCATCGCTCGTTTAGGAAGTATGGCATGGCTGCACCCAGCGCCAGACCCCACCCAAACCTTGGTTTTAGATTGGTGAGACTATAGTCCCAAGTCTCTTGCACAACAGGGGAAACAAAACACTGGTGAATGACTGGGTGGCTGTGAATGTGAGGTCCAGCATCTGATAGATGTGAACTAAGTGTGCAACGTCTGGCTTGCAATATCCACTTAAGAACGTATGCCCAATCCTTGAGGCATTGCCTAGGCCATAAAAAATAAACAAAAAACTGGCCATCAAACACAACCCCCTCATAGAGCATTCCACCCCCTTACTGTACGGCCACAACATGGTTATTGCAAGCAAGGGCTGAGTGCATGGTTACCTATATAATCATCCACCTGTGTGCCACTTATCCTTCCAACATATGCAATGATGGACTCCTTCTCACTGTCCGACAGCCCTCATTACCCACGTCAAAACGAATATATGTCATGGCACACAATGGTGGGTTGTGTGTGCCGTAAAAGTATTGACCCAACCCCCCAGGCATCACCAATCCCCCAAAACCCCACTAGTAGCAAAGGGACTTAGGGCCACGCTACACGACAGTATTGTGGCAACTAATTTGGCACACAATTTTTAAAGTTTATCTTTACGATGCAGACTTTTTGTTCATTTACTGCCGGCGTAAAACTTTAATCTCCTCAGTCTGACTTGGCGCTAATTTTTTTTTAAAAGCATACCGGTACTTAGCGTTCCAACTTCCACACAGGGGAATTGACGGGCCGAGGTTCGTAAACAATGAGTAACGCCAGAACTGCAGGGTCGATTGGTGTGGGTGATTTAAACGGACAACATAGCGACAATATACACAAGTATCAAACAACTGGCCATAAAAAAATCTGTCCACTGTGCATCAATTACAATACAAACATCAACATAATAATCAAGCAATAATCATATGCATATTTCACTTGGGTGTCTTCTAGGTGGCTCAGGAGGCTTGCTAAGAAATCACGTTAGGAAATCACCCCAGCCACAAAGAAGACAAGCCACTTTGACTGAACTAACACCAGACACTGTTCAACTGAGAGAAACACTACTAGTAGTCAAAAGCATCAAAAATAACATGAGGAACCTTTCCATCACAAAATTCTTGCAGTATACCGGGTATCTATCTAGCTAACACTTACTGCAATATATCTACTATCTATGTGTATCTGTGTAATGTTTACCTATCTGTGTACTTTATCTATCAGCTTGAAATACTGCTGAGCTGAGGCAACACCTTAGCAAGGAGACATGCTAATCATGAAGTGCAGGGGAAAGGTTTCAAAACTATCTGCTACTGGTAAACCTGGGGAATTTACTTACTGTACTCTTGTTACTCTACCCAGGCATAAAATATGCATCTTAGCGATAGTTTATCAAGCAGAATGCTAGTCATGAAGAAGTGCAGTGGGATGGAAGTAGACATGTAGTACTGTGTTATTCTACCACAGAGATATATGAAAAAAGCAGGTGAATGGACAAATCCCAGGCCACGTTACAGTGCAAGAAGTATGATAATTGACCATAGACGAATATAAATAAGTTAAAAATCCATCCAATCAGCCATCATCCAATCCCACGTCGCCCCACAGAGGAGCGTAGGAACCCAGGGCTAGGCAAGTTGGTCCTGACATTAAAGATGAAAATAAGTTAAAAATAAAGCTCATTATTATCCTTAGACCCCCAATGCATCACTCTCAGTTGAATAAAACCATCTGGTGTTAGTTGGAATAAAGACAGTTGCTCTCCCACTTACGAACAAGAGCTAAGAAGAATTGCTGTTGAGATTAAACACTTACCGACTTGAGATTTCATTCGGCTGTGTGGTTGCCAGCCTCATGGTGCCAGGGATTGACTCCTGGCACTGCATCATCCTAGCTTATCATCAATCATCGTCGTCGTTGATTGGCCAGTAAAATCAGCACCTAGACTAAGTTAACTGGCCTTCTATATCCTAGTGGTGGAATGATCTAGTTATGGAGCCTAGCACTAACTATTCTATCATCAATCATCGTCGTCGTCATCAATAGGCAAGTAAAATCAGTACCTAGACTAAGTTAACTAGTCTTGTATACCCTAGTGATGGAATGATCTAGTTATGCAGCCCAGCACTGCCACTGATCATAATTAAAATCATCATTAGGCATTATCATCATCATTCCTGACTCCTCTTCCCACCCAACGATGGGCTCTGGAGTTCTCTATTAAAATATCGTAAGTAGGGGAGCAACTGTTATACTCTGTCCATCTCAACTTGGCTTAAAAGTGATCTGGAAAGGATGCAGAGTCACAGTATTGCTAGCCTTGTCTTACTCTGCTTCTGGCTGATGAAATTAGGCTGCCAAGGACAAAACTCTCCGCCAAGTCAAGGTAGACCAACCAAAAATTTTCTAACTCACATTTCAGACGGGTGGTTGTAGCTGTAGTTGTAGTAGAAGGATACGGTGATGCAGAAAGGTTTTCAGGATCAACGGCGCTGGGAACCTCTATATCTATCAGAGGTATTTCCCGAGTTTTGAGGCCACTGAGTATTTTTCAACATTCACCACACAATCTTGTATCGCCCTATGAGCAGCGAAGGAGCCCAGGGCTGGGCAAGTTGGTCCCGACATTCAAAATGAGAGTGACAAGCCACACTCATCCCCGTGTGGCATTACGTTAACGATAAACCCCAACCACCCTTGGGTATAGACATTGCATGATGAGAAAAATTGAGCCAGCACTGCCGGCTCCAGCAGGCAGCACCACCAGGATCAACTCCAGCAGGCAGCACCACCAGGATCAACGCCAGCACGGCAGCACCACCAGGATCAACGCCAGCACGGCAGCACCACCAGGATCAACTCCAGCACGGCAGCACCACCAGGATCAACGCCAGCACGGCAGCACCACCAGGATCAACACCAGCACGGCAGCACCACTAGGATCAACGCCAGCACGGCAGCACCACCAGGATCAACGCCAGCACGGCAGCACCAACTCAGCAATCGCAGGAACAGCAGCCTAAGTAACACAGACGGACCCTGAAAATAAGGCAAGGTTTTAGGAGATAATCTCAAGTGTGTTCAAACTTAATCCTTTTGTCTGTGGAGGAGTTCAATATGGATCTTAATTAACCCCTAGTGTATTGGTGCTGGATGGGGGGGGGGGAGGGCTGCCTGACTACATTTACACTTCTCAATGCCACACCTATCCCGCAAGAGGAGAATGATGGACTACAGGAGGGTAACTCAGTCTGCAGTCCACTGGGATAATATTCTGCTGTGCCTGGGGTTGAACTACTACTAGTACACAAGACCTAAGATGAACAAATCCATTTTACATCATCTGTCTAGCTCAATTCCTTGGTTACAGTCCCTCAAGTACTTCCTTATTCCCAGCAGAACAAGAAATTCCGATGGCTCTGCATTATTTACCGAACTCTTCATGACTGGCTTTATTCCTGTGTTAATCTTTTGTTACAACTCAGCACTGAATAAGGCCAGATGGCAGTTTAAACAGATTGATAGTGGGAAACTGGGTAGTAGATAGATTCCTTCACAATGATGGCTGTCTCCTAATATAAATGAAAGAGTCTGGTGGTAGCAAGTATATTATGACAAGAGCAGAAGGCCCCATACTACAGGTCCCTTTGGCAAAATTAAAAAAAGTCACAATAGGACACTTACCTGAGAGTGGAGGCTGATAGTTGGTATTACCGCGACTGGGCAGCGGGTTGTGGTTTTCTTCTCCCCTTTCTCCGTCTCTGTTGGCAGTTTCCACAGCTGGGTCAATTAACACACCTGAAAAAACAGTACACATTAGTCCTTTCCTTCCAAACCTTGATTAACAAAAGTATCTGGTTAGCAGCAAGAACAATATAACCTGGGAACAGTAAGGTTTAATTACATGGCAGTAAGACTTTGCGAAGTCTGTAGTAATAATAATAATAATAAATAATAATAATAGTAATGACAACAATAATCATAATAATCGTTTCATTTTTAAAGGCTTCAACATGCTTGCATGAGTCGGCCTTGGTCACCTAATGGCGGCTCTCCATGCTGCACGATCTATTGCAGCCTCCCTGTTCAGTCCCTTAACCCTGAGGTCATACTTAATGACCTCGTCCCATGTCTTTCTCGGTCTACCCCTCATAACCCCACCCCCAATATTAACATTTCTCACCATCCTCACCCAATTATCATCCCCCATCCTCTCCACATGCCCAAACCATCTCAATTTACCTCTGCTCATCACAACACCAATACATTCCAGTCCCATCCTACCTCTCAACTCTTCCATCGTATACCCAGCCCACTCAGACCTTGCACACAGGGACGCACTACACATCCACCTAATCACTGTCATTTCTGTACGTCTAAGCCTGTGAATATCCTCCTCCTTTACTGCTCAGGTCTCACTACCATACAGCATGACACTCCTAACACATGCTGCATACAAAGACCTCTTAGCACGTAGGGAGAGTCCTCTCAATGTCATGAGAGGCAAGAGCTCCCTGAACTTCTTCCAACCACTTCTCACCCTAGCCACAGAACTAGCTCCAGCCCCACCTCCAGCACACAATATGTTTCCCAAATAACAAAACTCTTCCACACACTCAAGAGATTCACCAGCAAGATCAATCCTTTCACGCCTGACAATCTCCATCTGCTCTCCCTGACACGCCGTACACATACAGTATCTCACAGTATACCTCTGACAGCACTACATCTCTTGCACCCCCATTTATCACAAACACCGCACAAGATGGAATTACTTTCCACACCCTCGTGTCAAACTGCACATGGCCACTCTCCCTCGTCTTTGACAGTACCGCCACCAACCCTAGATATCATCACTTTTGTTTTATCTGCAGTTACCCTTAAGCCCTTGTGCCCCATACCATCCCTCCACTTCCTAAACCTTTCCTCCGCTTCCCTTTCATTCTCTGAAATCAACACCATATCATCGGCATGCAACATCTCCCACAGGAATCTGCTTTTGAAGTCATGTGAGAGAGCTTCAAGTACCATGATAAACAACATAGGACTCAAAACTGACCCCTGATGCACATCAACGTTCACGGAAAACTCATCACTCAAATCTCCATTCACTCTTACCTGGGTGCTACCTGGGTGTGTGCACCCACATACATAGCCATAACTACCCTAACCAGCCACTCCTCCTAGTCAAGCCTTCTCATTGCCCACTTCACCACCTCTCTAGGGACTCTGTCAAAGGCCTTTTCCAAATCAACAAAAACAAAATACAGATCTCTTTTCTTACCAATATATTTTTCCTGAAGCTGTTAACAATGAATATGGCATCAGTGGTCCCCCTACCTGGCATAAACCCAAAATGCATCTCATCAACATTCACTCTCTCTCTAATCATACCTTCTAAGACTCTCTCCATTACCTTCATTATCTGATCTAAAAGCTTTATACCTCTATAATTTCCTATTTCCAGGTCATCACCCTTCCCTTTATACACATTTACAATTACACTCTTCAGCCAATCATCTGGGACAACACCATCCATCCATCATCCAATCCTACATTGCCCCATGAGGAGCATAGGAGCCCGGGGCTAGGCAGTTGGTCTCGACATTAAGATGAGAGTGACCAGCCTCACTTATCCCTGAGTGGCATTCACTCATAAATAATCATATTTGTTGGGTCAGTGACTAACCGCACCCCTATATCTCCTGAGGCCTTCAACATTTCGGCAGTCAACCCAGACACACCTGCTGCCTTACCCACCTTCATCCTGCCTATTGCCTCACTCTCAGTAGCAGCATCAATCAAAGGCCAAGGGCCAAACACTGGATCTGCTGGCTCCAAACCTTCCCTGTCCCAGTCAAACTCCTCATTCAACAACCGGTTACAATGCTCTCTCCATGCATCTTTAATATCCCCACTGTTCACCACTACCCTTCCTTCATCATTCTTCACACACTGCTCACCTATAATACCCCGATTATCCCTCTTCATCTGATCACTTCATCACCTTAAATATCATATTTTTCCTTTCCACAATATTTAGGTTATCAAACAAAAGTCTCGGTGACTCAGACTTCGCCCTTGGCTTGGCAGCCAAGTATTCCTCCTTGCTATAATGATAATCATAATCATCATCCGGGCAGGGTGAGGAGTAGCAATGTCCAGACAGCCCAAATTTGCCCAATCCAATAGGCCACGCTTCCATTCGCTCACCATTCAAGCCCCCAGAATCCTGGCTCTGTATGATACGCCAAAAACATTGACCACGTTCTGTAGCTTCACATAAACGTATCTGAGAGTCAATAATAATAACAGTAATAATGATAATAATAAAAATGCAGTACCCCAGTTTGCAGTCCACATACAGTATACACTGGCTACAGTTTACATATTGAAGAGACAAAAAAAATGTCCCCATATGCTGAATTAATCTGCCTTCCAACACAAAGAATTACAGAAATCTGCCTATATCATACTCCAGGGGTTGTTGCTGTTGATCAACCCTTGTCTGTCTAGATGAGCAGACCCATCAACTGAAGGGAAGCAACTGCCTTTCCCATGCACTGAGTCTGTATTCCCTTGCGGCTGACAGCAGGGAATAGTGTAAAAGTTTAGTTCCTGGATGGATGTCGCATTTGGGTAATTCCACGAAGATGTCAACCTTTTGTGTCAAAATCAGAATTGCTTAAAAGCATATAAATTATACATCATTTTAAAGCTTAATCATTGAATTTTATGAATCTGAAGAGAAAGAAAGCCTAAACTGTCAACTTGGGGAGCTGCATAAAAAACTGTCACGTTATGTCACCAAAGAAAAACCAGTGCTGAATATAGCACCTTTCATAACATCATTGACCAGAATATGTTATTGTTTGGAATGCTGACACTGTGTTTTACTGAAAATGTGTCTATTTGAGTTGTGATTGACACTACAGTTGTCTACATATACTGTATGCTGTGGTCAGAATGTAGCATGACCTTTAAATGGAAGTATTTCAGGAGTAATGTGTCTCATGTTTTTTTCCCCATTTTTCCCATACACAACTAACAAACTGGAGAATACCAACATAATATTATAAACAGGCATCCCAAGGCCTTAATAATGTAACGCTGGGATACTTTGAAATAAACCCTGGTAAGCCATATGGTCTGTCACACATGTTACATGCCCACCGTGAGGAACGTTACCAGAAAATGATGTAAAGTTTCTCACGCACACCTTTGAACAAAAAATCAAAGTACCTGCACTGAAGTCCAATGATAAAACCCCTGTGTTTGTAATTCAGTATGTTATCTTTAAGTTTTTATTCTTTCCAAACAGTAAATTGATTTTGCCTGGTACCTGGTGAGTGTGCTTTACCATCATGTCTCCAATGACTCCAGCTGATTATTTGAATTCTGCTGGTATTCATTTTACACATGTATCATTGTGGACTGATGGGGCAGCAGCCCACTTCAAGAATAGGTATTCTATGGCAGCTCTAACCTCTTACAAAGCCATCCACAACTGCACTGCTAAATGGAACGTTCAAGAAAGTTATCATGGCAAGGGCCCTCATGATAGGATTGGGGATTTACTAAAACGGAATGTCTACAAGCGAGTTTTGCAAGGTCGCTGTACAGTAAGGTCTGCTGTAGAATGTTATGAGGAGGCTGAACAAATAACAGATAAAACTGAACAAATGTATGTGTCTACTGAACATATAAACACTGAGAAGTCAAGGTATGTACAGATCTGGAAAAACTGTAAGGCAGCAAAATCCATTCAGCAGCGCAGGTCAGTAAAACCTCTTGGCCACTGTAAAGTAGGATTGTATCATTTGACTGCAGACCAATCACCTTTTAAGCAGTGCTAACTTCAGGAGACTGGCTATGACCAACAATCTGACTCCAGTACTAGCAGTGATAGGGAAGGTACATAATCTCTTGCAGAAATGTCAGAGTCATTCATGTCCCAGCCTGAGCCACAGAGTACTACTGATATTGAGGCAACACAAAAACCATCCCCAGGTAACTATGTACTTGTTCATTACACTACCAAGAAGCTGTCGAAGCATTATGTTGCAGTGGTAGAATCAGTTCCGGAGCCAGGCATGTTTGAAGTTAATTATTTAAGAAAGAGAGGCACTGACAAAATGGGTGATAGTCAGTTTCATTTTCCTGACAACCTGGACAGAGACGAGATCTCAGGGGATATGGTTGTGCAGGTATTGCCAACTCCTCATGTGTCAAGAATGATACGCACATTCAAAGGGGTGAACTTTCATTCCTCAATTAATTAGTCTAAAAGGATGAATTTTCCATCTTCGATGAGCAAGTAGTTGATCTTTGTCTTGTTTATATCGCTGTTGTGATATACAGGTAAGCTTATCATGTAACTTTCACATCTCTTACTGGCTGTAGGGTTACCTACATGTTATAAGCTAATTTCTGTTCATAATATTCAAAATTACATTGTTCTTTTCCGCTGCATCACCCCCAACCCTGGTTTACAAGAATCATGTTTTGGTTAATTTATCATGTTTCACATTAATACATGACTTACATTGTTTTGTGATACAATTACTGTAACCTTCATAAAAGATGACTTTGTAATTATATGAGAAATATAAATCGCACAAGTAACGTTTCTCACTTTTCCTGTTACGTGTCTCACGGTCACATATAATTTATCGCGTTTCACATTAATATATGACTTACATTGTTTTGTGATACAATTACTGTAACCTTCATAAAAGATGATTTTGTAATTATATGAGAAATATAAATCGCACAAGTAACGTTTCTCACTTTTCCTGTTACGTGTCTCACGGTCACATTTTCCTTAAAAGTAGCAAAATTCTTAGGGGAAATAGAATTTGTTGGCTATGATTATGATCCTCATACACTGACATATGACTGATATAAAGCACTTCTTGACCTAACCAGTAAAATCACAGAGTTATTGAAAATACTCAAGCAAAGTAAAATTCTTAGGGGAAATAGAATTTGTTGGCTATGATTATGATCCTCATACACTGACATATGACTGATATAAAGCACTTCTTGACCTAACCAGTAAAATCAAAGAGTTATTGAAAATACTCACGCAAAGTAAAAGGCGGGGTAGCATCGCGGTAACGTTTCTCACGCCACTTTGAAAAATTTATATAAAATCAGAATAAAAACATATGAATAATCTGACCATGGCATAATGTATTGTGAGGTGTTGGTAGTATACCTTGCAAACAGCATTTATTTATATTGCCTACATAATACAAGTGAGAGTAGATCAGTAACTTATCTCTGAATACAACGTTTCTCACGATGGAATGACCCATTTACATCTCTCCACTCAGTTAACAGGGGCACCATAGCTGGGTCCACTTCACCTCATAAAATGGTTCACCTCACAAAAATGGTTACCACTCACAGGTGTAAGTGTGTTCCTGGGTTACAGAAGTGAAATCAAAAGTACATTCAAGTCCCTTCCTTACTCTCAACTCTTCCATTGTATACTAGCCCTCCCAGGCATAGCATTCAAGAACACACAACACATCCATCTAATCACTGTCCTCTGTATGTCTGAGCCAATGAATATCCTCTTCCTTTACTGCCCATGTCTCACTACCATCCAGCATTACACTCATAACACATGTCCAAGATGAATATAATTTCCTGACCAACACATATACAACATAAGGTCCAATACTTAGACTTCCTTTACTTAGCCTAAGGTGCCTTCATGTGGTGGCACTGATGTGTGAGAGTGGTGGAGCTGCCCAGGTATTTAAAAATCCCTCAACACCTTCCCTATCTCTGCATGGAGGTTGATGGAAAAAAAAAAAAATGTTCATCCTTGGTCTGTATAAATCCACTAACTGTGTATATTAAAATAAAAAAAGAACTGACGCTAAAGAGGGATGCCTTCACCTGGTGACACTAATATACAACCTCCCTCAACCCACAATTTTAAATAAGGAGGATGGTGGAGAGGATGGAGAGTGAGAGGCTAATGAAGATAATATATGTGAGTGAGGTGGAGGGGAGGAGAGGAAGGGGGGGGGGTCAAGGATGAGATGGAGGAATGGAGTGGAGAGGTACGAGTATATGAGAGAGAGGGGTGTGAGCTGGGACCAGGGCAGTGAAATGGCGGGGGACAGGGCAACATGGAGGCGATTTGCTTGTGGACAACCCTTATGGGATTAAGGCGTCTGGTAATAGATAGACAGAGAGATACGATGGTGGACTGCAGGAGAAGAGCAACATCAGCCTGCAGTCCACTATATTTCATAATCTACCTTTTGATTCACTTTCATCGCTTCACCCACAGATTAACAAACCGAGATACATGAAAGCAACAAAACCACACGTGCCCTATGGTAACATGCCACACATACCTTCACTATAAGCGCGCGCACGTGCACATGCACACACACACACACACACACACACACACACACAAAGATTCATATCCTGATGGGCCTGAAGAAATAACAAGAACAAAGAGGCATCACATTCACACACTTACCACATTCTACAGGCAGGTGTTGGGGTTAACGTCCATTACAGTTTCAAGTTAGCTGGGGATTCCTCCTCCTCTTCTTTCCGCCTCTCTCAGCTTCCACGGGTGACAACTCACGCACCTGAAAAATATATTCACACAATTAGTCCTTTCCTTCTGAACCTTTAAGTTTACGTGGTAAGAAACGTATCTGGTGGCATCAAGAACAATATCATTTGGGGACAACAACAGGGTGACATGGAGGCAATTTGTTTGTGGCCACCCCTGGTGGCATCTGGCAATAGATTGATACTTTTTTTTTTTTTTTTTTTTTTTTTTTAAATGCACAGGAGGAACACAAGGCTACAAGCCCACAAGATTGTTACCTCCAAGAAAAAATAAAAACACGATAAAAGAAGCCATATTCAAAACCCAATCATTTCAAGATGCCTGGACACACTGTATTTAAAACACTAAAGATCACAGACAGTAGGAAATACAAAGACAGTTCCAGAGTTGACCTGTTGCATACATGAAGTACTGAATGTAATGGTTAACTCTTGCATTTGAGAGCTTACATATTACAGTGAAAAAAAAATGTCACCATAGAATGAATTAATGTGTCTTTCAAAACAAATAATGGAATCAGACTTAACAACATTCAGAAACAGACTCAGCACTCTTTCTCTCTCTCTCTCTCACACACACACACACACACAAAAGGGGGCGATGCCTGGTAGATTTACCCCTTAATACACTTAAAGCATCATACTGGCAAGTGCAAGTGCAATAAGATTGTGTCATCTCATATTGTTTATAAAGGCTCCAATCTGATTGCATACATTCGCCTTGGTCACCTAATGGCAGCTCTCCGCATTACTTGATCTCTGGCAGCCTCCCTATTCTGTCCCTTATCCCTGAGGTCACACTCTATAACATTGTCCCAGGTCTTTTACAGTCTGTCTCTCACAACCCTACCTGACATTCATACTTCTCACTTTCCCCACCCAATTGCCATCCTCCATCCTCCCTACATGCCCAAACCATCTCAATCAACCCCTCCTTATCACAACACCAATACACTTCGGTCCGATCCTTCCTCTCAACTCTACCCTCAACGTTCACACCTCTCACCCTCCACACCCAGTTGTCATCTTTCATCCTCTCCACATCAGGGACATAAGTCTGCCCGGGCCGTGAGCCCCTATGACCCGGAGCTTGCACGCCGCCACCATAGCAGGAATACGAGACTACCTTCCGGGCAAGCAGACCACCACCAACTACGGGGTGCAGCTGTTATTCCAGCTCCAGTCAGCATCCCTGAGACAGCCGGTAGCTGCTCAACCCTCCCACAGGAGACAGCCTGCAGCCGCTCCAGGGGTAAAAAGGAGACGGGCAGTAGCTGCTCCCACCTTCGTCAGGAGACGGCCAGAAGCCACTCTGAAGGCGCCCCTAACGAGACGGCCAGTAGCCACTCGACCCTCCTACAGGAGACGGCCTGCAGCTGCTCTGGAGGTAACAAGGAGATGGCCAGTAGCCACTCTGAAGGTGTCCTGAACGAGACGACCAGTAGCCACTTGATCCTCCTATACGAGATGGCCTGCAGCCGCTCCGGAGGTAACAGGGAGATGGCTGGTAGCCGCTCTCACCTTCGTCAGGAGATGGCCGGTAGCCGCTCTGAAAGTGCCGCTCAAGAGACGGCCGGTAACCGCTCAACCCTCCTACAGGAGATGGCTTTCAGCCGCTCCGGAGCTAACAAGATGGCCAGTAGCTGCTCCCACCTTTGTCAGGAGACAGAGGGTAGCCACTCTGAAGGTGACCCCGAGTCGTCCTGTAGCCATTCCCTTCCCCAGGCCACAGCCAGTAGCCGGGCCTTAGTGACGGCCGGTAGCCGCGCCCTTTGACGGCCACGGCCAGTAGCCGGGCCTTAGTGACTTTCGGTAGCCAGGCCCCTAGAAGGCCACGGCCAGTAGCCGGGCCCTAAGACGGCCGGTAGCCGCTCCTCTGTCAGGTGCTGACTCCCGCCCACCAACCTACAACCCAGAGGGAGCCCCCAGCCTGGAAGAGTACTAGAGAGGCCCCGTGACTACCACCAGGCTCTTCTCCCTGCAGCCAGTGCCTGAGAGGACTCGCCTGATGGACCTAGGCTGACGCCACAACCCCCTCCTGACGGCATCCCCGATCATCGGGGACCGCTGCCCTTGGGACCTCCAGACTGCCCCAGGACCCCCGAGTGGGACCTCCCTACACCCCGACGCTGGGGATTTTTGTCCTCCGTCAGGCGCCTGAGCGAGAAGTTCAGGCAACTATTCAGCCCCGGCTCTGAGGGCCAGACTCCCGTCCCAAGCCCTGAAAGTGCGGGACTCTTCGCCACCAGCAGCCCCGGATAAGAGAGGAAGCCCCTACGCGTGATCCCGTGGCCCCTGAATACAGAGGCCCCTGGCAGAACTCAGCCCCATCAGTAGTGAGGCTGAATCATCTCTGCCGCCCTTATACCTGACCGCCACTAGGCCCAGACCTGAAAGTGAGTGATAGCGAAAGCACAGTGTCCATGACACAGTGAAGTAAGGGCAGAGCAGTGAGTTGACAGAATAGGGGAAGTCAGTGAGAATAGCATTAGTAATAATATGAGTGGCAGAATAAGGAAGGTAACAATGAACACAGCAAGGCAGTGAAATATGCGTCTATCTCAGTGAACACGCTACCAGATAGTGATACCGCCTCTTGCTAAGATCATGCGGAGGCCCCAGTGCAAAAGTAATAATTAACGACCCTACCAACAAACCCGTTAGCCTACCCGCAGTGAAATAGTGCCACCACCTTCAGTACAAAGAATCTTGACTTTCCCACAATAATAGTGCATAACCTCTCTGCCCTAAGTGCTATTCACCTTACCCGATCTTGTCCTGAGTAGTATCCTGCACGATACTAACACCCCATATCTAGGCCTTAGAATTATAATTGTCCACTATACCTGTATTTGTGACATCTGCCAGTTCCACTGTAGAATTTAGCAACACACATGTAAGGTTGTTGCCTTGAGTTTTTGCCCTGCCTCTCTCTTATTTGTCTAAGTTCCGGTCTAGCAAGAGAACTCAGCTGCACACTAGGTGTTACAGGGACGGGAAGCCAACCCTAAAACACATAGTATTACACATTTACTGTTTGGGGACGTGATATCAACATCTCTCAAGTGTATGAAAAAATATTTTGGAAAGTGAAGATTTTTCTTTATCGGATGTTCGAATTTGGCAGGTTGTACTCTAAAACTGACAACCTACAGTACATCAATTCAACCAACACAGGATGTAAAAAAGCTGCTGAAAAAGAAAAAAAAAATCTGCCAAAAGGATAAGCCCCTAACATTAAATAGTAACCCAGATCTAACACATGGGGGGAAAAAAAAAAAAAAAAAAAAAAAAGCCCACATAATAAATACTGACCAATTTGTAAAGGTGAGTTGTCTTGAACATTAATATATATATATATACATATATATATATATATATATATATATATATATATATATAAATATATATATATACACGTATACATATATATATATATATATATATATATAGTAAGCCCTCCAATATCCGATGTAATAAAGCCAAATGCATGTCCGGATAGTGGTCCTGTCCGGATATTGGGCCTCAGCCTCCTGGACTTGTACTTATGGACCCTAACTCAGAAAAACACCTATACAACTCCCTCTGGACATGCATTGCACCTATTTAAGACCCAAATCACACAAATAAGGGACATAAAAGACTGATATAAATGCAAAAGAACCATAAAATGAGGTTTTAGAGGTGAGTTTATACAATATTAAACATTCTGGGTACTTACAACAACAAGTCCCTGGCTCCTAGACTGGTTTGAACCGCCAGTTTGCAGTCGACCGTTAATCCTTTGCACTCTAAATTCTGTCTTAACACGGCACAACACTGTAAATTCCCGTGTGTTCTAGTGGCGAGGTATTCCAGTTTATTCACAAAAAACGGGCACCTGTGGCTTGCATTGCTATAAGCACCTGCTCTCGATCGGAGTTAGGCTGTGACTGTTGATGATGGCGGGGTAACAGAGTTGCCAGATCACAACGGCAACATTACCAGACTCCTCAAATTTCATTACCATTTTTAACTTTCATTACCAAATTCGTAAAGCTAGCATCTAATTTTCACTAATTATATACACAAGTGGAAATACATGTAATCACTCTTCTTATAATTAACAGCATGTGATTATTATCACGGTATATATGCTTCAAAATTAATCAGAGAGAGCAAACAATCCACCATCTTCATCCTGTGTATCCTCATACATGTGAAAAATCCATTTGGTATTGTATTATTCTGATTCATTACCAAACGAAGTTTTCATTATCAAATTGGCCCACATTTAATAATGAAATATACAAAATGGCAACCCTGACAGGGGAGGGGGGAGGGGGGAGGAAGGAAGGGGTGAAGGGGCCATGGTGTAACAGCTGTTCGGCACCACGCGGCAATTTCAAATTACGGGTGGGAAAAAAAAGTCAGATTTTTTTCAAATTTTTTGCGTTTTTTGGCCCATTTTGGGAATACTGGATCCCGGGATGAAAATGTCAGGTTATTGGGAATGTCCGGAAACTGGGCGTCCGGATGTTACGGGGATTACTGTATATATATATATTATATCACATCCTTGCCTGCCATTGCATCTCTAATAACATGACCTAATTTTCTACTCTGACCTACTCAAACCTAATCGGTACCTAACCTGAACGACTTGGAGCCACCTGCATGGCTTTGGAGGCAGGTAGATCGATCTGGTAACACCTGGGCTACAGTATTGCAATATTTGTTCCCAATGACCAAGATCTTGTGTTCTCTTGGCTTCATTGCTACCAGCATCAGCCAACATTAACCATCTTGTGTCATCCCACGGTATGAACCCTGAACCACAACCACAACTCGTGCACAAAATCTGAAGCACCCACTGGTGAATGGAGGAAAGGTGTGTGCATGAGGGGGCAGGGCATAGATATAAGTATACCTAGATGCTGCATCGCCCATTCTTCAGTACAGCGCCGATGCGTCTGCATGGCCGCCATCTTCGAAAGGTCCACCGTGTAATAGTGCCGCTTGATTTAGAGTGAAGTCAGACTATGAAAATGAATGTAACTTTGCCATTTGTTGTCCGATTTTGTTAAACTTAGGCTTAAAGAAGAGATAAATAAAGATTGTACATAATCGGATGTTCATAATAAAGAATATATTATAGCCGTATAGCTAGTGTTTAGCATACCAAATAGATCTAAGCCTCCGCAGGGCTATTATTTCTGTCATAAAAGAGTAACTGAAGAATTATGTTCTGCACCTGACCATGTGTATATTCTGTTTTCCTATCTTTAATACTTAAAACCATTAGGACCTAGCTGGTAGCTGATAAAAATTGATTTTCACACATATTGAGCTTACCTTATATCACTTAGGCAAACTCTCACAAGCATACAAGAAATCGTTTGGCTTGTCATGCAGTGTAGAGTCACCCGCACACAGAAGGAAAAGGAAAGACAAGAGGAAGGAGGGAAAAATGGAAGGAGGGCATACAAGTCACAGGTTATAAAAAATATACATTTTAAGTTGCTGCACTGTCACAATGCACAAGGGAAAAAAAAGATAATTCCACATGAATAGAAGCGACAATGCATAAGAAAAAAAAGAAAAAGAAAGACACATAGAATTACATATCAATAGAAAATACAATGCAGAAGGCAAAATGATTACACATCAATAGAAACTACAATGCTTAAAGCATAATAATTACACACAGAATTACACATGCATAGAAAATACAATGCATAAGGCAAAAAAATTACACATGCATAGAAAATACAATGCATTAAGGCAAAAAAATTACACATGCATAGAAAATACAATGCATAAGGCAAAAGAATTACACATGCATAGAAAATACAATGCATAAGGCAAAAAAATTACACATGCATAGAAAATACAATGCATTAAGGCAAAAAAATTACACACAGAATTACACATGCATAGAAAATACAATGCACAAGGCAAAAAAATTCACACAGAATTACACATGCATAGAAAATACAATGCATAAGGCAAAAAAATTACACAGAACTACACATGCATAGAAAATACAGTGCATAAGGCAAAAAAATTACACAACTACACACGCATAGAAAATACAATGCATAAGGCAAAAAAATTACATAGAACTACACATACATAGAAAAGAAAATACAATGCATAGGGCAAAAAAATTACACAGAACTACACATGCATAGAAAATACAATGCATAAGGCAAAAAAATTACACAACTACACATGCATAGAAAATACAATGCATAAGGCAAAAAAATTACACAGAACTACACATGCATAGAAAATACAATGCTATTTCCCAAACTTTTATCAGCTCAGGATCTCTAGAAAACCTATTTAGATAAAAGGTACGAAAAATTTGCATTAAATTTAACTGCATACATTTTCTACTGTTGGTTTTTGTGGTAAAAGCATTACTCTGTTGGAATCTACTTCATGGGGGTAAATTTATACAAATTGCTAATACACCCCCAAGGTTGTGTAGTATATTTTTCAGGACTTAATCTAACCTAACCTAACCTGCTGCAGCGGAATGCTTTCCTTAGAGTTAGGTATCATACTATGCGTTTATAGTGGTAATATCCCTGAACCACATATTGGCAACTTGTAAAATAATACCGTACCTTCATGGGGATAAATGAAACAGAATCATTGTGCCTGGCCTTGGATACATAATATAATATTAATACGGACACTGTGACAACTGCACAACAATACATTTTGCCAATATATCCTGTCATTTCTTGGAATGGGCAGCCTCCAAACTCTTGACTTTCAAATGCTTATGCAGCTTTTTTCCCCGAATCATCCATGATACTTTATGCAGACGATAATCAAGAAAGCAAATACTTTTACATTAGGTTTGAGATTGTAAAGTAATTACTCCACCTGCCACTGGCCCTGGTACAGCAGACACATGGACATTACTGACATTGTCATCCAAGATGTATTGCAAGCTGACGTCAAATTATCACACAAAAACTAGTCTTTAAATGAACTTACTTGTGGAAAGTTATTCCCTGTTGTCTTGTTTCTATATTTCGACAGTTTTTACACCCAAAAGCAAAACAGTGCTGCGGCATTTCTAGGTAAACAGTGGTCAACTGTGGTCAACTTTGCCCCTTGTCTGGAACACAATATCGCCTACCTCAACCGCTCCAAGATGGCGGCCGCGCAGACGTATATAAAGTAGAGTCATGCGGCATCTACGTATATTTATATCTATGGGGAAGAGAAGTAGGCAGGGAATAATAAATCAAAAGGAAGTGTATCCAACTATAGTGCGTCACAAAGCAAAAACAGAGCCATGTTACTTCTGGAGTGGGTAAGTCAAAGTATTTCTTATATTACTCAAATATATTTAACCTGTTCATCCTGAAAATATCTTAGATTCTGTTTGGCAGTGGCGCCATCAGGTTTATTTCCGTCAATCAATCAACTACATTCTATTATCTGACTAACGCAAGACGACTTTATTGTTTTTGGGTGAGCTGACCAACTTTGGCGAGACGTTCTTAGCCTAAATGAGTAGAAACATTCTCGATTAAATCATATTTACTTGGGTATTTATGTAAACAAGAGTTAAGGACAGCGTTACCAGTTATACGATAATTATCGTATAAATACGATAACTCAGTGCTTGGTACGATAAACAATAACGTCTCTACGATATACGATAATTCTTCATTTTAATGCGATATAATACGATAAATACGTGAAAATATATGGCTAATAATATATATATATTTTTTTTTTATAAAAACGCTAGTTATTAACAATTTTAACTCGAGATGTAGTGGTAATCAAATTACCCGTTCATCACCCATAAAACCTAAGTTGGACGGTACTTGGACCTGTCCGCTTCGCGTGAGTTTAGTGGCCTGCCCGGGCGGCTGGCGGGCGTTGGACCTGTTCGCTTCGCGTGAGTTTAGTGGCCTGCCCGGGCTACTGGCCTCCTCCCAGTAGCCTGACTTCCCTAGCCTTGTGTGCCCACGAGTGAGCAACTATACCCAGGAGCGTAAAATTTTGACAGCTTTCGCATTACCTCAACGTAAAACATGTCTGAAAGTAAAATACATAAAAGGCACAGAAGAAAAGACCCGTAGTGATGATTTATCGAAGAATAAAAAGAGATGTGAGCAAAAGTACAGAAGTGCGTGGGAAAAACAGTTTCCGTGGTTGCAGCCTTCAAAGAAAAGTGCCTTGAAGGCATTGTGTCGTGTGTGTGGAGTGGAAACATCAGCTCAAATAACGCCAATTAAATTGCATGAAAACAGTGTAAAACACAAAAAACTGTCAGTACCATCTTCATCAAAAAAGATATCTGAGGCATTTGCAAGTGGTGAAGTTAAGAACAGTAAAGCTGATGCAGTAAGGGCTGCAGAAATAAAATTAACAGCGTTCATGGTAGAACATAATGTATCATTTTTAGCTGCAGACCATTTATGTGATGTAGTGAAGGCCTGTTTCCCTGACTCTGCTATAGCAAAGGACCTACATATGAAAAGAACCAAATGCCACAATGTTTGTACGAAAGTCATGGCAAAATGTTACCAGGAAGAATTAGCAGAAAAACTAAGGAATACAAAGTTCAGCATTATGGTTGATGAATCAAAGGACATTTCAACTTCTCAGAATTTGTGTGTAGTGGTACGATTTGCAGATTCACGAGAAGT
Organism: Coenobita brevimanus; assembly: GCF_032717465.1. Classification (NCBI taxonomy): domain Eukaryota; kingdom Metazoa; phylum Arthropoda; class Malacostraca; order Decapoda; family Coenobitidae; genus Coenobita; species Coenobita brevimanus. The sequence continues at coordinate 52,251,567 of NC_136959.1, read as the reverse complement.
AGTAAGCAAATTTTGGAGTCTGGTACCGATATTTACAGCTGAAGATCCAGAAGGAACTGTTGAGGGTGCAACAGGAAGACGAATATTCTCTGTAATTATGAATACACTGTGTGATTTTAATGTACCTGTTGGTAATGTTATTGGTTTTGGATCTGATGGCTGCAGCATAATGATGGGGCAGCACAATTCCGTTAGCAGCAGATTTAGAGAAGTGTGTCCTGGAATATTTTTAATGAAGTGCATTTGTCACTCGGCACATTTATGTGCCTCCGAGGCATGTAAGGAGCTTCCCAATAGTATTGAACAGCTAGTTCATGATGTTCACAACATCCTAAAACTATCATCCAAGAGATTAGCTCAGTTTTCAGAGTTCCAGGATTTTGCTGGTGTACAAAAGCACCGCATTTTAACACTTTCCAGGACCCGCTGGCTTTCATATGCCGCAGTCGTGAGAAGAATGCTTGAACAGTGGGGCCCTCTGCAGATGTTCTTTACTGATCTGCACTTCCAGCACCATAAAAAGTATAATGCAACATCAGTAGCACAAGCATATGAGATGTTACATGATCCTTACTGCAGACTGTATTTTTGTTTCTTGGATTGTGTGTTACAAAAATTTAAACAATTTAACCTACTGTTTCAAAGTGAGTGCGTTGTGATAACCTCACTGCATGGACAAGCCTGTGAACTATACAAAGATATTCTGCTGATGTACATGAACCGGGATTATGTGATGAAAAGATCTCTGGCTGATGTTGATCCAGATGAAGAACGAGAATTTCTATTGCTTGAACAAGTATACCTAGGGGCATCAGTGTTAAAGAGGACAGTGGAAAATGTAGCAATGTACAACGACCGAGAAAGAATGAAAGAATTTCGTCTCGGGTGTAGATCATTTCTTGTCACTGCTGCCAAGCAAGTGAAGAAGAGGTATGACTTTGGAGATCCAATTTTGTCACGACTGAGCATACTAAACCCAGCTAATGTCGGGCATCAAGGAGTTCGGGAACAAAGTCTTGTTCCCCTTGCAAGCTGTCTGCCAAGAATTATTGAGCAAGATGACCTGACCCTTCAGAAATTGGATGATGAGTGGAGGAGGCTTGGCATGGACAATCTACCAGAAGAAGTAACAAGTATGGCTCAACAGAAGGGGATGATCAAAGAAAATTCCCCTGATAAGTTCTGGGGAACTGTAAAAACGGTGGTTGATGATGAGGGAGTCCCGAAATACGAGTGTGGCAAATTTTGCTCTGGCAGTACTCTCATTACCTCATTCCAATGCTGACTGTGAACGAATATTCTCAGACATTAACAGGATGAAAAGTAAAGACAGAAACAGGCTAAAAACCGACACTGTTGGAGACATGTTATTAGCTAAGCAGTGTGTGCAGTGGAACCAAAATAGCAACTGTACAACTTCTCACACCATCAAGAGCTATGTTGCGTAATATGAATTCAAAAGTGCTGTACCCTAGTACAGCTCTTGCTGGAGAGGAGCCACATGATGTTCCAGACATCTACATAGAGTAGAAAAAGGGCCACGTACAACAGTAAGTTAATTAACGTTCTTTACAGTAGAAACACGTAATCCCAAAATAATAGATTTTTTTTTTTTAGTTAGATAACATTAATACAAGTTGATTGTCAAGAATTATGTGTACTAATAGTTTTGTATCGCGAAGATTAGGTTTAGCAAATGAATACGATAATTTGAGCCAAAATACGATAACTTTGACTAAGGCTGTACGATATTACTGTCACTGGCATCTGGTAACGCTGGTTAAGGAGAACATTCAATATAGGTAACGTCTTCGCTGTTGAATATTTTGAACGCAGTTATCGCCGACAAATAGGATGTTAAACCAAAACATAGTTGTCTTATTGATAACTTTCTCATCCTGTAAACACACCACTACCAACAATATCAGCACACGCTGTGTGCCCAATAATTACACAGATGTAGACTCAGAAACCAGGTGTTACCGTCCCTGCAATATGACAGGGTCATGAAATGGTTCAAGATACTGTGATCCCGGCATAACAGGGATTTACCAAGATATATATATATATATATATATATATATATATATATATATATATATTATATTAACCCCAATCAAACAAGAAGTGCAGATACTAATAAACATTCAGTGAAGAGAGATTTGTAGAGGGCTCAGAAGCTGGTGGGAACAGGGACAAAAAGCAGTCAAAGGCGAACGGCGGATATGATGGTGAAAGAAGCATAGTTCAGATTGTCCTTAGTTTCTAACAACATTAAGGGAAGGGTAGAAACTACATATGAACAATAACTATTAATTGCCAAAACCAACACACACACATTGTTGAAGGCACTATTTTTCCTTCGCGTTCCCCTTGGAAACTGTTCAAGCCTCTAAAAACTCACAGAAGACTCCTGTACGAGGCTAATGAGCCTGTGACTCCAGCTCTACATTATTATTACTATTACTGGATCTTACGGTCCAGTGGTCATTGTGATCGAGGCGTCTGTGTTCAATTATTGCCGTATAATCAAACATGTTTCTAAATTTCCTTTCAAAGTCCATCACTGATTTTGCATTCACAACTGAATCTGAGAGGCTGTTCCAACTATTCATGATTCTATTACAAAATGTATATTTTCTTACATCCAATCTTGGCCGCTGTTTATAAATCCTCTTATCATGTCCTCGTGTCACCCAGTCAGTCTGTTCAATGAATAGTCCCTCACATATAGCCCCATCGTACACACCACCAACCATCTTCAAAGTTAATGTCATATCACCCCTCGACCTCCTGTATGCCAAAGTTGGAAGGTTTAACTAATTCAATGTCTTGATATGATGGTTCCTTCAAAGTTGGTATTAGCTTTGTTGCTCTTCTCTGGCCCACTTCAACTTCCTCCATATCCTACTTCTTACATGGGCACCATACTTGATTTGCATATTCAAGGTGTGGTCGAACTACTGCCAAAAACAGAGCCTTGAATATCGACTCATCCAGTGATGTGGTCCTAATCAGTTCAACCATCCTGTTAGCTTTGTTGATTTTCTCTGCCAGATACTCAGTGAACTTGAGTTCACAGTCGATCATGATCCCCTGATCCTTTTTCACTTTAATGTCAATTAAACTCTCAGACATAATATACTGAAAATTTTCCAAGTTTGATTTTCCAGTCCTCATAACACTGCATTTCTTTGGATGAAACTGCAACAACCACATCTCTGACCAGATTCTCATTCTCTCAAGATCTTCCTGTAGATTGACACAGTCTTCCCTCTCACAAATTTAACTAAACACTGCTATATCATCTGCATATGAAAATATTTCACTATTTAGTGTGGATTCCGGTAAATAATATATATATAATCGATCGATCGATCGATCTATCTATCTATATATATATAACAAACAGCAACGGGACCAACACCGAGCCCAGGGTGCGGATGCTCAAAACTTTAGTCCCGGTCGTTGCTCGCCAGCGCGGGACTAAGTCATCACCTGTGTTCACAATGGCTGCCGTCTGCGATGTTCAAAACAGTATGGGCGCCATGTTGTGACGTCAGCGGGACTATCTCTGGTCGGAACTCCATCAAAATTTACGACTGGTACCGAGCAGTCCTAAAGCCCATTCAGCACGGTCGTAAGGAAGCTTTGAGCCTCCCATCAGTGTTATCTACCCCTCAAAACATTAGTTAAGGTGTTTGTAATACATACAAGCATATAGCGGTATTTTATTATGGCAAGGATCCCAGGGAACTCTCATGCATGATTTGTGCTTGGTTATCGAGTTTTAAGTGACTCGCTATTGAGGCCTCTTATGAATTGTAGATGTGCAGCATAATTTTATCTCATGAGACTGTGAAAGCCTCCCTATGATGCCACATACTTGCTCTAAAATGTAGGCTACTCATATTTTCATTAGGTATGGCATGTGAACTGCTTTTCTTCTACAAACCCTCGTTCTAAGTTAGATGTGGGCAGATTTGGTATTTTTTCCGGTATATTACAGTTTAGGACACTACTGGAATTTCACATTTTAACCTCCATTCTCTGGAGTATGCATATTGAATTCCAGAGGTGTCCTAAACTGTTAATTTACCTTTTTTTTTTTTCTTTTCTTTTCCTTTAGGGGCTTTCATTAGCTCACAATTTTATTATGTGCTGTGAAGTGATAGGTTAGGGTCTTTAGGTAAGGATAGGGTAAATGTTTACAAGTGCACCTGCCTTATGGTAATGAATTTGATGTAGCTCGATGGGTACATCTTGATGTCTGCATCAAATCATTCTAATTCATCCATGGCAAAATAAGTCTTTGAGATATTAACAAAAACCCACCACCACTTTGCACTTAGCTTAAAACCTAACCTAACCCACCCTAGCCTAATCAGAAGCCTAACCTAACATTACTTAACTGCACCCCACTGACCTAAAAACAACTTATCACCGTAATCATGAGGCCTTGGCTTGACAACCTCCAAGCAGGTTTGGGGTTTAGGTTAGGTTACTTAATTTAGGTAGATTAGGTTTGATTGGGGCTAAAACTTTGTTGCATGGGCCTAATGGTTATTAACAAATATAAAATCCGTCAAAGATTATAAGTTAGAAAAGAAAAACATTGCAAAACAGGTCCTAAGGAAAAAATTTCCAGTTTATTGACTAAACTGAATGCTTGAATTTAGTTTTTACGCCCGAAACATCACGTTGCATTCGACTAACAGCATTGACAGCATCAGTAACATACTGCCAAGCTGCCGCCTTCATCCTGACTCCTGTTGAGGCACTGTCAAATGAAAATTTTCCCAATATAATGTCTTGCTTCTCTGCAACACATGTTGCCATAGCCAGCAGCTCTGCATCAGTAAAGTTTGGGCGCCGAGGTCTCTTGGCTTTAGGTTCACCTTCCATTGTGAAGTAGGTTAGTATTAGCAGACAGACAGGCGTGTGGCGAGTATCTAGACTGTGGCGGTGATATTTGTTGTTACCAGCATGCACGAGTTGTCTGTTTAGAAACAACCTCCTTGATTCTCATTGGGTGCCTTTTTTGTTACACTGATTCTCATTGGTTGCTATCAGATCAGCTGGCGAACTGCCTGCCCTCTGCCGCTTGATGGGACTAACACTTATACCCGCCCTACGACTGACCGCTTCTCGTTTGAACATTGGTGAAGGTGGTCAGTCATAAGGCGGGAATAACTTAAGACGGGACTAGAGGAGCGACCACCGACGGCGGGACTGAGATATGACCAGTTTTGAGCATCCGGCCCCTGGGGTACTCCGCTGACCACCTCCTCCCAATCCGACTCTACACAGTTATCAATCACCCGCTGCTTCCGTTCGCTGAGATATGCAGAGATCCATTCCGAAATGCTGCCCCTAATATTGTAATTTTCAATGTTTTTTCATCAAACGTTGATGCGAGACCATATCAAAGGCCTTCATAAAGTCACAGTAGGCAAAATCTATAGCTCCACCTTCATCCATGATCTGAGTCCATTTATCAAGCACCGTGATCAGCTGCAGCACCGCTGATCGCCCCGCCACAAACTCGTACTGTCTGTTACTAATCAGTTTATGTTCTTTCAAATGCCCAAGAATTTTCTCCCTAATCAGGTTTTCTAGGTTAAGAACCACTGGCATATGTCATAGGAAAGAAGAGCTTAGTCATGGATCATCATCTAATACACGTAAATCAAGCATTACAAAACCTAACCTAGCCATAAAATAAATGTATAAAATAATGGATATCACTTGGTCCTAATCTTGGGTATTTCCGTAGAATTTAGTTGCCATGCATGAATTACATTGAGGGAATAGTAGGACTCGCCTACGTTTGCGGCTGTGGTGTAGCCCGCACCTGTGTACAGTGTTGCCACGTTTTCTATACCGTTCTCTCTCTCTCTCTCTCTCTCTCTCTCTCTCTCCTGGCGGGAAATGTGAGCCACCCTGAGTACTTTTGATTCTTTTATAAGTTATTTATAATTGTGCTTTCATTTGTTAATTTGGTTTTGTTATATTTAGTGATGCCGACAATGCATTCAATGCATGCCCCTCTCCTGCCTCTCTCTCTCTCTCTCTCTCGCTCTCTCGCCGACTGGGTGTGGAAGTGTTGCCGCTCGCGAGTGAATAATTTTTTTTTTTTTACTTCGGTATTGGCATATGCCTACTATTTTGTCCTACATATTAGCTTATGATTATAAATGTGATTATTCCTCGTCCTTAAAATTATGGTAAAAGCCGGTAAATGTGAGCATTTTTCCCTAGCAACACCTGTACAAGCTATGGTTGGGTATACGAAGGTACTTTACCGTAGGCCAGACTGGTAAGTGTTGCCACTCAGAAGAATTACATGAATTATTTCTTTTACTTTGGATATTGGCATATTTCTTCTTTTTTCAGGCTCATTATCTTATATCCATAACTGTGATATTATTACCCACCCTAAAACTACGCTAAAAACCATTAAAAGTGACTACAATTTCTTTTAGCAACACTGTACAATATGTATGCCATGTTTCTGTGTTACTGTATAAATATTTTATGCATAATAAGATTACTGTTGATTCATCCATCAAAATACACAAGTGTAAGTTTTATTCATCTGAATTTATCGAATTTGTGATGCCTTGTACATAAATAGCTTCCGTTTCACATCGCAAGTTGGGGAAACATGGCACCATTGTACACAGTTGCGAGCCACACCACAGCCGCAAACTTGCGCGAGTCCTACTATAGGAGTGCAGTAAATACCCGTGTGCGCGGAGCGCGTCAGGGGAGAGAGGGGGGGTTAGTGATCCACCAGGAGGAGGTAGGGGAGACACGGAGAGTGACTTAAAACGGCGAGGAGAAAGTTATGGTAATATTTAGAGATGCCCGATATTAGCAAGGGAGTTTAGGTGTTTTCTGTTGGCGAAGATTCTTTGACAATTAACTGATTCTTATTTTGACTTTAAGGGCGGGAGCGAGGAATGGAGAGAGAGTTTTTAGGAATAGTGTGCGGAGCAGGGGAATATCGTTATTACTCGCCGTCCTTGTTGTTTTGGTGGCAATAGGTTTCTGTCGGCACAACTTATTCATTACACATCTCCCCGATATGTTATGTAGACTCTCGCTTCACAACGCGTAACGAAGTCGGAACACTCATAAATCTATTCCACCATATTACTCAGAGCTTAGCCAATAACACTCCAATAATATTTTAGTCTTTCTTCGGGCTCTAGAGATATGTCCTTAGAAAGCTTCGGGATGACACTCGCACGTATTTTCACTTGAGGTCTCAACCCACATTCTCGTCCTTCAATGGGGTATTATGTCCTGGTTTACCCCAATGGAGATTACATGAAATTACTGCACCATACTTATTCTAAGAGAAAAGGAGTCACACTTAACCTACTTTATGATTGTTACAGGATCACTCGTATTTCCTCATGAAGAGAAACACGGACACATCATTGGTGATCCGGTCGGACTGAGGGCGTCGTCAGGGTGGGGCGAGCCGAGAGGGCACAGGGCGACTCGCGAGGGCGTCCTCTCACCTCCGGGGGTTTCCGGACTGGGCTCCAGTGTAAGGCCCTTAGGACTGGGGCCGAAGAGGTCTAGGAACCCCTGGGTCAGGTCCCGGCGTCACGGGGGCGTGGTGAGGTCTCGCCCGGGTGTCCTAGGGCGGGCCGGAAGAGGCGACGGACTGCGGTCTCCCACGAGCAGGGGCGCCGTCAGGGGAGGACTGCGGCAGCGGCTGTCACGGGGGCCCGACAGGTGGGTCTTCTCAAGGGCCACGCGTAGGGAACAGAGGCCGGGGGAAACAGGGAGGTCTCTCCGAGAATTTCCAGAGCGAGGCCCCTGGAGTTCAACCTCCGGTCGTGGAGACGTCTTTCTCCTCACTATACCCTGGGAGCGACCATTGATCGTCTCTACCGGAGTGCTGAGGGAGCGACCATTGATCGTCTCTACCTGAGCTTTAGGGGAGCGACCATTGATCGTCTCTACCTGATTTTTAGGGGAGCGACCATTGATCGTCTCTACTAGAGTGCTGAGGGAGCGACCGTTGATCATCTCTACCTGAGCTTTAAGGGAGCGACCATTGATCGTCTCTACCTGATCTTTAGGGGAGCGACCATAGATCGTCTCTACCTGGTTTTTAGGGGAGCGACCATTGATCGTCTCTACCGGAGTGCTGAGGGAGCGACCGTTGATCGTCTCTACCTGAGCTTTCAGGGAGCGACCATTGATCGTCTCTACCTGATTTTTATGGGAGCGACCATAGATCGTCTCTACCTTGTTTTTATGGGAGCGACCATTGATCGTCTCTACCGGAGTGCTGAGGGAGCGACCATTGATCGTCTCTACCTGAGCTTTCAGGGAGCGACCATTGATCGTCTCTACCTGATTTTTATGGGAGCGACCATAGATCGTCTCTACCTTGTTTTTAGGGGAGCGACCATTGATCGTCTCTACCGGAGTGCTGAGGGAGCGACCGTTGATCGTCTCTACCTGAGCTTTCAGGGAGCGACCATTGATCGTCTCTACCTGATTTTTATGGGAGCGACCATAGATCATCTCTACCTTGTTTTTAGGGGAGCGACCATTGATCGTCTCTACCGGAGTGCTGAAGGAGCGACCGTTGATCGTCTCTACCTGAGCTTTCAGGGAGCGACCATTGATCGTCTCTACCTGATTTTTATGGGAGCGACCATAGATCGTCTCTACCTTGTTTTTAGGGGAGCGACCATTGATCGTCTCTACTGGAGTGCTGAGGGAGCGACCGTTGATCGTCTCTACCTGAGCTTTCAGGGAGCGACCATTGATTGTCTCTACCTGATTTTTATGGGAGCGACCATAGATCGTTTCTACCTTGTTTTTAGGGGAGCGACCATTGATCGTCTCTACCGGAGTGCTGAGGGAGCGACCGTTGATCGTCTCTACCTGAGCTTTCAGGGAGCGACCATTGATCATCTCTACCTGATTTTTATGGGAGCGACCATAGATCGTCTCTAACTTGTTTTTAGGGGAGCGACCATTGGTCGTCTCTACCTTGTTTTTAGGGGAGCGACCATTGGTCGTCTCTACCTTGTTTTTAGGGGAGCGACCATTGATCGTCTCTACCGGAGTGCTGAGGGAGCGACTGTTGATCGTCTCTACCTGAGCTTTCAGGGAGCGACCATTGATCGTCTCTACCTGATTTTTATGGGAGCGACCATAGATCGTCTCTACCTTGTTTTTAGGGGAGCGACCATTGGTCGTCTTTACCGGAGTGCTGAGGGAGCGACCGTTGATCGTCTACCTGAGCTTTCAGGGAGCGACCATTGATCGTCTCTACCTGATTTTTATGGGAGCGACCATAGATCGTCTCTACCTTGTTTTTAGGGGAGCGACCATTGATCGTCTCTACCGGAGTGCTGAGGGAGCGACCGTTGATCGTCTCTACCTGAGCTTTCAGGGAGCGACCATTGATCGTCTCTACCTGATTTTTATGGGAGCGACCATAGATCGTCTCTACCTTGTTTTTAGGGGAGCGACCATTGATCGTCTCTACCGGAGTGCTGAGGGAGCGACCGTTGATCGTCTCTACCTGAGCTTTCAGGGAGCGACCATTGATCGTCTCTACCTGATTTTTATGGGAGCGACCATAGATCGTTTCTACCTTGTTTTTAGGGGAGCGACCATTGATCGTCTCTACCGGAGTGCTGAGGGAGCGACCGTTGATCGTCTCTACCTGAGCTTTCAGGGAGCGACCATTGATCATCTCTACCTGATTTTTATGGGAGCGACCATAGATCGTCTCTAACTTGTTTTTAGGGGAGCGACCATTGGTCGTCTCTACCTTGTTTTTAGGGGAGCGACCATTGGTCGTCTCTACCTTGTTTTTAGGGGAGCGACCATTGATCGTCTCTACCGGAGTGCTGAGGGAGCGACCATTGATCGTCTCTACCTAATTTTTATGAGAGCGACCATAGATCGTCTCTACCGGGTTTTTATGGGAGCGACCATAGATCGTCTCTACCTTAGCACTATCAGAGCGACCATAGATCGTCTCTACCTTAGGGGTGCTGCCTGGAGTATAGTTTCTGACTCCACCCCTAGCTAACTCGGTGATTCCGCCACGCGAAGGTAGTGTCTTTCGCCTACGGTGGCGGCGGCGTGGTGGTTGAATGTCACAGGGGCGCACGGCCCCGGCTAACATGCGTCGTTGTTGCCCAGAATGGTGGTGGCTGGTGGCGGCTACACCGTGGGGTCCGAGTGGGGGTGTCGGCATTCTCGTGGGCGAACTCCGTTGTTTCTGGTTCGCCTCGTTGTCGGGGATACTATGGTATTCTCCGGAATATTCCGGAGTACTGTATGTGTGTCTGTTAAAGCCACGCATTTCACCACCGTGTTCTTGAAAAAAAGTCACGTCCCTGTGGCTGGAGGTGGAACGCTAGAGTGTTGGAGGTGGTGTAAACGGGCTGGAGGTGTCGGAGTGAGTTCTGCCAGGCGACAGTGTAAGAATTTTCCTCCTGTGCTTGGTCATAGGTGAGGAAGAGGGCGGAGGGGGTGGTGGTGTGCTGGAGGATATTTAACAGGTGGTGTGGCCCGCGGAGTCGGTGGTTCTTGGTAAGGGTAGGGGCCCATACGGCCCGCTTAATTCTCATGTTGCTTGGTGTGGCTGTCGGTGTGGTTGGAGGTTGAATGCTGGATAGAGTGGGTGAAGGCTGGGTTTTGTGTCGCGGTAATGCGGCGTTGAGTCTCTGGGGAGTACAGGTAGGAGGGATTTGGGCCTGATGTAGCTTGACGGTGTGTGTGTATCGGGTGGGTGGGCATAAGAGTCGGCCGGAGGGGGTGGTGGTGGTGGTTCTGAGGGTGGGTGTGGGTGGGGAAGCAGGCGTGCGGGGTGGGCGGGGTTGGTTAGCGCGGGGCGTCGCGCGCGTTGGGGACGCGGAAGAAGGTGAGAGCATCGGATTGGGCGTGCGTGGGTGTGGAGGGGAGAGGGCGGTGGTAGTGGGTTGTCCTGTGGGGGTGGCGAGGTGGGCGGGGCACGTGGGCTTGGGTGGAAAGGGTGAGGCGGCGGAGGGAAGGGGTGAGGGTGAGCGAGGTGTGGCGGGTGAGATGTCAGGTGTGGTGCAGGGGGTGGTGGAGGCGGTGGAGGCTGAGGTGGTAGGGGAGGTGGAGGGGGATGACGAGGAGGAACCATCGCACTCGTATGTGGAAGTGACAGGCGGTGCGGGAGCAGGGGGGGGTTGGGGTTGTGAGGTCGGTAGTGGTGGTGAGGTGATGGCGATGGGTGGCACGGGGTGGGAGGTGGAAGGCAGTAGACGGGGGGAGGTGGTTTTAGGAAGTAGGTTAGGGGAAGATGTGGAGAGGGTCCTAGGAGGCCTGTGAAGAGGGAGGCCGGTTTTGTGTTGCGGGAGTATAGTGGTGTGTGGGGTGGGAAGGTTAGAACTAGGGGCAGGAATAGGGGAAGGTAGAACAGAAGAGATAGTGAGAGGGGGGAAAAGGAAAGATAACGTTCTCCCCTGTCGTAGACTGGGGGAGAGGTGAGGTGGCCCCCGCCATTACGGTGGGATGCGGGGGCAGGGGGGCGCTTTTTGTTTTTCCCTTTTTGTTTTTTCTTCCCCTGGGGCTTAGGGGAATTTGCGTCAGGTGGGGAGGTTTGTAAGCGCCCTCGTGTCATTTGGCTGCACTGGGCAGCTTCTAGCTGCTCACGGATGTCGTGGATCGGACATCCGTGGTAGCACGGAGAAAATTCCCACGGGTTGATGGTGATGAGGTCAACGGGGAATTGATTTATTTCGCCGATGCGTTGAGGGGTGGCATGAACGGCTAAAAGGCGCCTCATTAAACTGATATCTTTATCCATGTCTCCTGTTGGATCATGGATAGTGAAGTGTTGTCTTACAACACTTGGGAGTACTCTGAGCAGAGTATTAAATGTGTGTTGATCCCGGGTTTCTTCATCTGCCTCCGGGTAGGCAGCAGTAACCAGGCGTCTTGCCTGTAACAGGGTATTATCTAAATCCCCGTCATAAGTAAAGCTATCCAATTTGGATAGAGCCACCACTTTCCCTAGTGATGGGGTGATGGCTTGGACTGCGAACTTGGTAAAGTTCTGCCAGGTGAGTTCTGGGACAATTTTTGGCGCAATATTCGCTGCGGCTTTACCCAGTAGTGGTAGTGTGACTGCAATTTTTTTTTGGTCATTATCGAAGCCAATATCTAGTAAGGGTTTAACTATTGCAAGATATGTGTGTATGTCATACTGGTCAGGGTCAAACTTGGGTAACTGGACGTGCGGTTTAGTTGCCATTTTTCCAAATATTTCCTATTTACCTCTCTTCTACGCTCGGATCTAGAACCACTGCTGGCCACCAGTGTAATGCTGGGTAGAATTTGGCTCGACTTCTCGTTCCAATTCAACTCAACACGGAGCGGGGTCCTCTTTCGAGACCGGAGCTAGTGCAATGAAGAGAGGTAGGACATAAAAACCTTCGGCAACACCATACACGTGTATTACTTCAGTCAGACACAGGACATTTCAGTAGACATTACATCACAATATAGAGCAATACAAAAACCTTATCTAAAATATTGTGTATCTCGCAGGATACTAGCTTTCTAGATACTAATGACAATACAACAAATCTTAGTACTAGGAGTGCAGTAAATACCCATGCGCGCGGAGCGCGTGAGGGGAGAGGGGGGGTTGGTGATCCACCAGGAGGAGGTAGGGGAGACACGGAGAGTGACTTAAAACGGCGAGGAGAAAGTTATGGTAATATTTAGAGATGCCCGATATTAGCAAGGGAGTTTAGGTGTTTTCTGTTGGCGAAGATTCTTTGACAATTAACTCTGATTCTTATTTTGACTTTAAGGGCGGGAGCGAGGAATGGAGAGAGAGTTTTTAGGAATAGTGTGCAGAGCAGGGGAATATCGTTATTACTCGCCGTCCTTGTTGTTTTGGTGGCAATAGGTTTCTGTCGGCACAACTTATTCATTACACATCTCCCCGATATGTTATGTAGACTCTCGCTTCACAACGCGTAACGAAGTCGGAACACTCATAAATCTATTCCACCATATTACTCAGAGCTTAGCCAATAACACTCCAATAATATTTTAGTCTTTCTTCGGGCTCTAGAGATATGTCCTTAGAAAGCTTCGGGATGACACTCGCACGTATTTTCACTTGAGGTCTCAACCCACATTCTCGTCCTTCAACGGGGTATTATGTCCTGGTTTACCCCAATGGAGATTACATGAAATTACTGCACCATACTTATTCTAAGAGAAAAGGAGTCACACTTAACCTACTTCATGATTGTTACAGGATCACTCGTATTTCCTCATGAAGAGAAACACGGACACATCATTGGTGATCCGGTCGGACTGAGGGCGTCGTCAGGGTGGGGCGAGCCGAGAGGGCACAGGGCGACTCGCGAAGGCGTCCTCTCACGTCCGGGGGTTTCCGGACTGGGCTCCGGTGTAAGGCCCTTAGGACTGGGGCCGAAGAGGTCTAGGAACCCCTGGGTCAGGTCCCGGCGTCGCGGGGGCGTGGTGAGGTCTCGCCCGGGTGTCCTAGGGCGGGCTGGAAGAGGCGACGGACTGCGGTCTCCCACGAGCAGGGGCGCCGTCAGGGGAGGACTGCGGCAGCGGCTGTCACGGGGGCCCGACAGGTGGGTCTTCTCAAGGGCCACGCGTAGGGAACAGAGGCCGGGGGAAACAGGGAGGTCTCTCCGAGAATTTCCGGAGCGAGGCCCCTGGAGTTCAACCTCCGGTCGTGGAGACGTCTTTCTCCTCACTATACCCTGGGAGCGACCATCGATCGTCTCTACTGGAGTGCTGAGGGAGCGACCATTGATCGTCTCTACCTGAGCTTGTCTCTACCGGAGTGCTGAGGGAGCGACCATTGATCGTCTCTACCTGAGCTTTAGGGGAGCGACCATTGATCGTCTCTACCTGATTTTTAGGGGAGCGACCATTGATCGTCTCTACCGGAGTGCTGAGGGAGCGACCGTTGATCGTCTCTACCTGAGCTTTAAGGGAGCGACCATTGATCATCTCTACCTGATCTTTAGGGGAGCGACCATAGATCGTCTCTACCTGGTTTTTAGGGGAGCGACCATTGATCATCTCTACCGGAGTGCTGAGGGAGTGACCGTTGATCATCTATACCTGAGCTTTCAGGGAGCGACCATTGATCGTCTCTACCTGATTTTTATGGGAGCGACCATAGATCGTCTCTACCTTGTTTTTAGGGGAGCGACCATTGATCGTCTCTACCGGAGTGCTGAGGGAGCGACCGTTGATCGTCTCTACCTGAGCTTTCAGGGAGCGACCATTGATCGTCTCTACCTGATTTTTATGGGAGCAACCATAGATCGTCTCTATCTTGTTTTTAGGGGAGCGACCATTGGTCGTCTCTATCTTGTTTTTAGGGGAGCGACCATAGATTGCCTCTACCTTGTTTTTAGGGGAGCGACCATTGATCGTCTCTACCTGATTTTTATGGGAGCGACCATACATCGTCTCTACCAGGTTTTTATGGGAGCGACCATAGATCGTCTCTACCTTAGCACTATCAGAGCGACCACAGATCGTCTCTACCTTAGCACTATCAGAGCGACCATAGATCGTCTCTACCTTAGGGGCGCTGCCTGGAGTATAGTTTCTGACTCCACCCCTAGCTAACTTGGTGATTCCGCCACGCGAAGGTAGTGTCTTTCGCCTACGGTGGCGGCGGCGTGGTGGTTGAATGTCACAGGGGCGCACGGCCCGGGCTAACATGCGTCGTTGTTGCCCGGAATGGTGGCGGCTATCCCGTGGGGTCCGAGTGGGGGTGTCGGCATTCTCGTGGGCGAACTCCGTTGTTTCTGGTTCGCCTCGTTGTCGGGGATACTATGGTATTCTCCGGAATATTCCGGAGTACCGTATGTGTGTCTGTTAAAGCCACGCATTTCACCATCTATATCATAACACTATTGAATCTCGACACAAAAAGCAGTAGGCTATGCCCTGTCTGCTCTCTCTCTCTCTCTCTCTCTCTCTCTCTAACACACACACACACACACACACACACAGTGTAAACACTGTGGAAGAGATACTAAAAAATGCAAAGAATCTTATGGAAAAAGAGGAGTTCAAAAATGTATGGATAAAAAGATGCCTAACACAAGAGGAACTGGAATTACTGAAAGAGAAAAGGGAGGAAGCAAAAACAAAAAATGTGGGAAGATCGGAAGAGGAGGAGAAGTTTTTTTTTTACAAAGTAATAGGATTGCAGGTACGAAAGTGGTACACAAACAGGATGGAATAAAACGGAGGAAGGTAGTAGAACCATGTCATGACAAGTATATAAACAAGAAGATAAAGTTGATGTACTCAAATGTGGATGGAATGGTATCTAAATTACTAGAGATGAATGATTATGTCAGAGAAAATGAACCACAAATAATATGCCTAACTGAAACAAAATTAACACCAAGGATATCCAATGACATACTAAACTTAGAGAAATACAATATATGGAGAAGAGACAGAAATTTAAAAAAAGGAGGAGGAATTATTATATTAACTAAGAAAAATCTAAAAGTCAATGAAATAAAACTAGATATACCATCACAAGTAGAACTGATTGCGGTAGAGATCAACACATCTGAAGGTAAAGTAATTGTAGCCAATTTGTACATGCCACCGAGATGAAACACATGGGAAAGAGATGAATATGAGGACCTGGCAGAGAGTACAATTCAGAGTTTAAGATCATTACTACATAAAATGGAAGAGAAATCAGAAAAAATTATACTAACTGGGGATTTCAATACAAATATAAATTGGAATACTCTAGCTATAATTAGCCAAGAAAGCTGTTGGGACCAAAAGCTCCTGGATCTCGTACAAGAGTTTTTCCTAAAGCAACATGTGAGGGAAACCACCAGAAAAAGAGGACTTGATGTACCTTCAGTGCTAGATCTAATATTTACTAGGCAAGAAAATGATATTAACAGTTTAATATATCACCCTCCACTCGGCAAAAGCGATCATGCAGTACTAAATTATAACTTCAGGATAGCATATGACATTGTTAACAGCAATGACAGTTACAAAAAGAGCCTAAACTATAAAAAGGGAAATTATCAAGACCTAAAAAAGTATTTCTTAGAAGTTGATTGGGCAAATGAGCTTAGAAGACAAGATTTAAATGCTGTATATAAAAAATTCTGTGAATTTTATGAAATAGGAGTCCAGAAGTACATCCCACAGCATAAAGAAGCAGATAAGAAAATACAGAAATGGTTCAATACAGAATGTAAAAAATCAAAAGAAAGAAGAGATTTGTTGTGGAATAGATACAGAAGACATAATAGTGAATGGGCGTATAATAATTACAAACAGGCAAGAAACGATTATACAAGAATAAGGAGGGAAGCCCAAAAACAGTTTGAGGAGGATATGGTAAATAAAAGTAGTGATCAACCAAAGCTGTTTTACAACTATATCAGAAGCAAGACCAAAGTAAAAGATATAATACACTCCATTACGGACGATGGAATCACTTATACACAAGAGAAGGATATTTGTGAAGCACTAAATAAGAATTTCCAATTAGTTTTTACAGAAGAAAAAAATTTTGAGAGGGACTATGTGGAACATGCATGTCCACACATACTACCAGATATGCAAATAGCAGAAAAAGTAATACAGGAGGAGTTAAGTAGATTAGACAGAGGAAAAGCAAGTGGTCCTGATAAAATTTCATGTTGGGTACTACGAGAATGTGCAAAAGAGTTAAGTAAACCATTATTTTTAATTTTCAAGAAATTCTTGAGTCAAGGTAAACTACATGATATTTGGAAAAAAGCAAATATTGTCCCCTTATTCAAGAAAGGAAATAGACAAAATCCACTCAACTACCGACCAGTATCACTGACCAGTGTTGTAAGCAAGGTATTAGAAAAGCTTATAAGAAAAGCTTGGGTAAACCATCTAGAAGAACACAGTATGATAACAGAAAGACAGTTTGGTTTCAGAAAAGGAAATTCATGTGTTACTAATCTGTTGAGCTACTATGACAGAGTAACAAACACAATACAGGAAAGAGAAGGATGGGTGGACAGTATCTATTTAGATTTCAAGAAAGCTTTTGACACAGTACCACACCAAAGACTTTTATGGAAACTGTACCATCAAGGAGGAATTCGAGGCAAACTGTTTTGTTGGATGCAAGACTTTCTCATAAAAAGAGAAATGAGAACAGTACTAAGAGGAAACTACTCATCATGGAAAGAAGTGACTAGTGGAGTACCACAGGGTTCAGTGCTGGCACCAATCATGTTTTTAGTGTATATAAATGATATAAACAGTAACAATGGAAATGAGAGCTATCTGAATATGTTTGCAGATGATGCAAAAATACAAAGGAGACTTACTAACACAGACTCTTGTAAAGAGCTACAAGAATAATTAAATAAACTTCATGAATGGAGTAGTACATGGCAAATGGAATTCAATGTGGACAAGTGTCATGTAATCAAGTTTGGTAAAAGTGGAAAAAGACCTGATTGGGATTATAAGTTTGGAAATAAAACCCTATACACATCAGAAAGAGAGAAAGACCTAGGTGTGATCATCAATAACAGACTATCTCCGGCTGACCACATCAGCGAGAAGGTACGGAACATGTATACACTGCTTGCAAATATGAGAATAGCATTCACATACATAAATGAAGACATGCTAAGAAAGATAATAACATCATTCATTAGACCAACCCTGGAATATGCATCAGTAGTCTGGAGTCATCATCTCAAAAAGCACATAGACAAGATTGAAAAAGTTCAAAGGGCCGCTACAAGATGAATACCAAGCTTAAGGGACCTAAGCTACGAAGAAAGACTAAATAAACTTAATCTATCAACACTACAGGAGCGAAGGAAAAGAGGTGACATGATAATGCTATATAAGTGCATATCAGGGAAGGAGAACATAGACATAAATGATTACGTAACACATGGAGAAGCATCAGCAAGAGGACACTGCAAAAAACTGCAAAGGAGAGGTGATAAAGCCGTAAGGAAATTCAGTTTCCCAAACAGAGCAATTGGCCAATGGAATGCACTACCGAATGAAATAGTGTGTGCCAAAACAATTCACAAATTTAAGGATATGTACGATAAATATGGTTTAAGACACGGGACAGTACGAGCTTGACTCATTCCTGTAAAGATACAATTAGGTAAGAACAATTAGGTACGAACACACACACTTCCCTCCAGCTATCAGTACGAAAGAGGATCTTCATGAAAAACTTGCAGGTGGTATTACAGAAGATGACTGGAACTTGGCAAAATTTTAGTCTTATGACCCTCCTGCAGTCTTATAACTTTCAGTACCTTCTTTCTGACTGGGTGATTCTCGCGGAGTGGAGCCTAGTGTACTGCAGCAGTAGGCTACCCGCCTACCAGAAATTGGTTTGGGTTGGCATGAGAACCCATTCTTGGGGAAAACAAAAATCACTGGACGGTATGAAGATGTGTCTGAAGAACAGCAGAACAAGACGTGAAAACTCTGGTCGTCTGTTAACACTTCACCACGACGTGTCACTGTTTATTCTTGGTTCTACACAATTTTCATTAGGAGAGACATCTTGAGTTTGATGTTGTAGGTACAGCCTTCATACTTTCACTATTACGGTGCTCCCCTAAGATGAATAAAACTGTCTAGTTGCGAAAAATAAAACAAGGCGCACTCGGAGTGCAACACCCGCGCCCTACGTTGGTCTAGGACTGAACATCTGACTTTTTCCCTGTAATCTTGGCCTTCAATCCGATCTCAGAACTGGGCCACTTCATTGTTGCCTGACCCTCAACTCTTCCACCAAGTCTGCAATAAAATTAGTCCAACTGTTAAGGTTGACCCTGCAACTGACTTTGATTTTTGACCTTTCCCTGGGACCTTGATCTTCGACTGACAAATCAAATCCTTCCCTAATCCTGAGCCCTTCTATACAGTTTGGTTTAAAAAAATAAAAGCTGGTTGAACTGAACTTGCCATGTCATGATGACCTTGGACCTCCTGTTAAAAAAAAAAAAATCAATCCGTTGGCTGACCCTTAACCCACTCAAATCATATCCTTTTTTTTTTTTTAACACATACACACACGGGTCGAAGTTCGACCTTACCTTGTGACCTTGACCTCCGAATGACTCAAAATCGGCTCCCTTCGTTCTTACATTACCCTCAACCCTTCCACTTGGTGTGGTCTAAATCGGATCAAAACTGTTTACGCTGATCTTACCAGATGCCGTTCACCTTAAATTTATTTAAAAAAAAAAAAAAAAAAATCAGTCCCCTGGCTGACCCTCAAGACTTCAAAGTTGGCAATAAGCAAATATCACATGCGTCAAGGAAAACCAACACCCGCCTTACTATCACGAGTAAAATGCGTGACTTAAAGAACAGTGCCCCTGAAATATACCATAGTACCCCCGACGACAGGGCAAGCCAAACACAGCTCAGTATGCCTGAGGATGCGCCGACATCCTCACACGGACCCCACGGGGTAGCCGCCACCAGTCACCACCACTCCTGGCAACAGCGACATATGTCAGCCCGGGCCATGCGCCCCTGTGTCACGCAGCCACCATGCCGTCGCCGCCGTAGAAGAAGGACACTACCTTCACGGAGTGGAATTGTTGAGTCAGCTAGGGGTGGAGTTGAAAAAGACACTCCAGACGGCGCCCCTCTGGTAGAGACGATCTATGGTCGCTCCCATCCTCGTGAGACGATCTATGGTCGCTCCCATCCTCGTGAGACGATCTATGGTCGCTCGGAAAGTGCTCCAGTAGAGACAATCTATGGTCGCTCCCATCCTCGTGAGACGATCTATGGTCGCTCTGAAAGTGCTCCGGTAGAGACGATCTATGGTCGCTCCCATCCTCGTGAGATGATCTATGGTCACTCCCATCCTTGTGAGACGATCTATGGTCGCTCCGAAAGTGCTCTGGCTCCCATCCTCGTGAGACAATCTATGGTCGCTCCGAAAGTGCTCCGGTAGAGATGATCTATGGTTGCTCCCGTCCTCGTGAGACAATCTATGGTCGCTCCGAAAGTGTTCCAGTAGAGACAATCTATGGTCGCTCCCATCCTCATGAGACGATCCATGGTCGCTCCGACAGTGCTCCGGTAGAGACGATCTGTGGTCGCTCCCATCCTCGTGAGACGATCCATGGTCGCTCCGACAGTGCTCCGGTAGAGACGATCTATGGTCGCTCCCATCCTCGTGAGACGATCCATGGTCGCTCCGACAGTGCTCCGGTAGAGACGATCTATGGTCGCTCTCATCCTCGTGAGACGATCCATGGTCGCTCCGAAAGTGTTCCGGTAGAGACGATCTATGGTCGCTCCCATCCTCGTGAGACGATCTATGGTCGCTCCGAAAGTGCTCCGGTAGAGGCGATCTATGGTCGCTCCCATCCTCGTGAGACGATGTATGGTCGCTCCGAGAGTGTCTTGGTAGAGACGACCTATTGTCGCTCCCTTCCTCGTGAGACGATCTATTGTTGCTCCGAGGGTGTGCAGAGAGAGGTGAGTGGAGAGACGTCCCCACGGCAGGAGACTAGAGCCCAGGCTTCCTGTCCCAGAGTGACCCAGACAGGCCTCACAGCCTCCCCTGGTCTCTGTTCCCTACGCCTGGCTCTGGAGCAGACGCACCTGACGGACCCCAGTGGAAGTCGCTGCTGCAGCCCTCCCCTGTCGGCGCCCCTAGACGCTGGAGACCGCAGCCCACAGTCTCTCTCGGTTCTCCCCAGGACACCCGGGCGTGATCTCTCTACGCCCCCACGACGCCGGGACTTATCACAGAGGTTCCTGAAGCTATTCGGCCCCAGTCCCGACGGCCACACGCCTGAGCCAAGCCCGAAAGCCACGGGAAGCCCAGGGCGCGAGAGGACGCCCTTACGAGTTATCTCGTGCCCTCTCGGCACGCCTGCATTGGCGGTGCCCCTAGCCCGGCAGGATCGCCGATGACATGTTCCTGCCTATCCCCCTGATGAATACGTGTGATATTGTAGCACGAGTGATTTAGGTTAAGTGTGATTTCCCCTAATGTAAGTATTGTGCAGTGATTTCATATAGAGAATATCGGGGTAAATACGATCACAGTGAGAAGTTAAAGGACGAGAGTGTGGAACAAGATCTGATTGACTATACTTATGAGTGACATCCCTGTTATACAATTAATAAGCCTGTGCCGCCTGGAGAATTTCCCCTATAAAGACATACCCCCATTACTGTGAAGGAATATTGTGAAAGGAAGTATTAATGGTATTCTCTCCCTCCCCCACGCTACCCATAAATCTTGTTTATCACCCTCTCTCACTCCAATATCCCGAGTAAGAGTGAATCAAGAATAAAATCAATTACCAAAGTCCCTCGGCTAGTGGAAACCATATAAACTTCACGGCTAATATCTGCCGCTCTCCAGTATTACCATAACTTTCCCCTAGCCGTCACAAGTCACTCCCCGCACCTCCCCTATCTCCTACTCGTGAGACTCAATCCCCCCCCCCCGCGTCTCCCGCGCGCCTATATTTACTGCACTCTTGATACACAAGGATTGATTGTGTTGTCATTACTATCAGAGAAGCAAGTATCCTTCGAGATACACGTATCCTAGATAAGGTTTTATATTGCTATGTATTGTGCTGTAATATCTGCTGATTTGTCCTGTGTCTGATTGTGGTAATATACGTGTAAAGGTTGTTGCCTAGAGTTTTTGTGTCCTGCCTCTCTTTATTGCACTAAGCTCCGGTCTCGAAAGAGGACCCCGCTCCACGTTAGGTGAAATAGGAACGAGAAGTCGAGCCTTATTTCACCTAGCATTACAACGAGCGCCGGTGCAATAAATGACATCCTCTGTCTGAAGAGGTTAATCAGATCAAGTTCTAAAGAATCAGATAAGGGCAACATACGGCAGGGTTGAATGTGATTGTTGCGAAGATAAATTGGGTTCGCCCACCATTCTTCTGCAACAAGAATGTAATGTAATCTGTTACCGCCCCACTTGTTAAAATCATAGATGTCATAAACATAACTACTATTTTCAAGTATATACTTTAGTTCTAACAGGTAAGATCTAAAGATCAAGAGGAATCATACCCATATTTGGAAACCTTGTCTCCCTCTGATAAACACCTTTTCCGAATGAAGGTATAACAGTTTTCTTAACGAGTCGCGGCACTTTTATTGCATAATCCAGCGGCCAGTCAGCTGACTCCTGAGTGTGACTCACGTACAGAGTTGCCAAGGAAGCAGTTTTCCTATAGAGTTGGGCTAGTTTAAGATCAAGTTGCGGAAAATTTGAAGATTTGCGGGTTGAAGGCTATATGGGACAATTTTTAAAGACGCAGTTGTGCAACTTTTGGGTTGTTTCTTGATGTCTCGTACAGACTAAGGCATTCAGTGAATTCAGTAGCCTATGTTCTTCGCTCTCTCTCTCTCTCTCTATTCTTCGCTCTCTCTCTCTCTCAAACAGTGCTCCTACTTCTTCCTTCGCCTTGATCATTCTTTTCTGCGTCTGCCCTCCTTCTTCCTATTTCTCCGATCCTTCCTGTCCCTATTTACTGCTTTTCTTTCCCCTTCGGGTGACTCAAGAGTAACAAGCGTAATGGTTTCTCGTAACCCAGGAAACCATTTACAACACTGGGTAGTAACCGTATAACCAATTAAAACGGGATGATGTGGAGCCTACTGTGTTGTCTGTTAACTGGGTGGAGATGCAAATGCGGCGTCCGGCCAGGAACCAATCCCCCACACACTTAAAAGCGCCTCGCTGTAATGAGGTGTTGTCTGCGGCAAGGAAACATCGGTCACTGCACCGGACTACTCTGCTGGGGCGTTGCTTGCCTGCGGTTGATGGGTCTGCTCGGCCATGCAGACATCAGTTACTCGACAATACTGTGATTTTAACAAAATCAGGTGCCCATATAAGCGTTACGAATTAACTAAGTTCAAGTTAAACACTTCACGCGAATGACGAGGTTCAGATGAAATTCATAAAGAGCAAACAAGAAACAGTGAAACAAAATTCACCGAAAATACTCTGCATGTGCATGTACACATAAACAACAACTGTTGCGAATTGCAATTAATTTGCTTCCAAGCAGACAATGCTCTCCCTATTTTGCCATAAACTATCTATCTATCTATTGCCAGACGCCATAATCCCGTATGGGGTGGCCATTTGACTCTGAGTTATGTGTTTTACAGGGAGGGGCACTAACCCTCCACCAACTCACTTGACACGTAGGGAGCACGTATGGTTTGGTTATATGGTTACCACCCAGCGTTGTAAGTGGTTTCTTGGCTTACAGGAAACCATTTGGCTTGTCACTCAAAGTAAAGCCACCTGTAACAGAAAGAATAGGAATAAGTAGTGACAGGAAAGATGGAAGAAATAGGAAGATAGGAGGGCAGGCACAGGAAAAAAAAAAAAATGATAAAGGCTAAGGAAGAACGCAGGACTAAAAATCTGGCAACCAGTTATGACTAAACACCCCCAGAAAGAAATGTTAATAGTACCAGTTAAACCCTTTTTGTAGCTTTCTTTTTCACTATGTGTCAACAAGTGGGTTGGGGCTGTTCGGCCAGACTGCTTAGGGAACAACTACTACAAGTGAGTTGGCGGAGTGTTAAGTGCCCCTCCCCGTAAAACAACTCAGACAAACGGCCACCCTTTAAGAGATTGTAGCGTCTGGCAATATACAGTGTTTGCTTATAATTATATACTTACGTTTAGACCTATTCATATGAAGCTTTTATTCATCATACGTTCTTTGAAAATTACTCTGTAGTTGCAAATAGTGTTTTTTGTGCCTGCCTAAACTGCAGTATAGTGCCACAGGAAGCGCCCCGACACCCTCACAAGGAGCCCATACAGGAGCAACGACAGCGCGCCAGGCCTCCGAACGACAACAGCGGAAGTCCACCCGGGCCGCGCGCCCCTATGACCCGGAGCTCGGCCGCCGCCTCCATACCAGGAATACCAGACTACCTTCCGGGCGAGCCTTCCCCAACCAGCTTCGGGATGGAGCTGTTTCTCCAGCTCCTGCCAGCACCCCTGAGACGGCCTGTAGCCGCTCAACCCTCCTGAAGGAGACGGCCTGTAGCCGCTCTGAGGGAAATAAGGAGACAGCCTGTAGCCACTCCCGCCTTCATCAGGAGACGGCCTGCAGCCGCTCTGAGGGGAATCAGAAGATGGCCTGTAGCCACTCCTGCCTTCATCAGGAGACGGCCTGTAGCCGCTCCTACCTTCACCAGGATACGGCCAGTAGCCGCTCCGAAGGTGTTCTTCTCGAGACGGGCTGTAGCCGCTCAACCCTCCTAAAGGAGACGGCCTGTAGCCGCTCTGTGAGGAATCAGGAGATGGCCTGTAACCGTTCCCATCTTTGTCAGGAGACGGCCTGTAGCCGCTCCGAAGGTGCCCTTGGGTCTGCTGGTAGATGCTCCCTCCCCCAGGCCACGGCCAGTAGCTGGGCTTTGGCGACGGCCGGTAGCTGTGCCCCTAGAAGGCTACAGCCAGTAGCCGGGCCCTAAGGCAGGAGACTGCCTGTAGCTGCTCCTCCGTTGGAAGCTGACGCCTGTTCTCCGATCCACGACCCAGGGGAAGTCCCTGGCCTCAAAGAGTACTGGAGAGGCCCCGTGGTCTCCCCCTGGCCTCTGCTCCCTCCAACCGGCTCTGAAGGAGGCCCACCTGACGGACCCTGACGCAGACCGGTGCCGCAGCCCCTTCCTGACGGCGCCGCCAAGCACCGGGGACCGCAGCCCTCGGGAACCCTTGACCGCCCCCAGGACTCCCGGGCGGGAACTCCCCGCACCCCGACACCAGAGATCTTCGTCCTCCGTCAGGCGCCTGAGCAAAAGGTTCAGGGAGTTAATCGGCCCCAGCCCTGAGGGCACGTGCTCCCGCCCCCAGCCCCGAGAGCGCGGGGCCCTTCGCCACCCACAGCCCCGGACGAGAGAGGACGCCCCTGCAAGTGATCCCGTAGCCTCTGGCTGTAGAGGCCTCCGGCGGAACCAAGCCCCGTCAGTAGTAAAGCTGTGACGCCTCCGCCGCCCCTTTTACCTGGCCGCCACGACGCCCGGATCCTAAAGGAGTGACAGTGATAGTACAGTGTCTGTGACCTAGTAACATAGAGGCAGAACAGTGAACTAACCCTCTAATGGAAGTCAGTGATAATATCAAAGTGGTGGAGTAACAGTGACAGTGCAACCGTAAATACGGCCACCTAGTGAGACTCGGGGTCTATCAGAGTGAATACGCTACCACCAGCAAATACCTCCTGATACTAAGACGATATCCAGACCCCAGTGCCAAAGAAACCCTCACCAACAAGGAACAATATTAGCGACTTCACGAATACAGAAACCCCGGACTTCCTATAATTAATAATACTCAGCCGCAAGAGCTATTTCATCCGAGCAGTATCCTGCGCGATACTGATAACCCATATCTAGACGTAAGCCGCAAGAGCTATTTCATCCGAGCAGTATCCTGCGCGATACTGATAACCCATATCTAGACGTAAGAGTTATAACTGTCCAGTGTATCTGTATCAGACACCTACTCGTTCCCCTGTCCAACTTAGTAATACACGTGTAAGGTTGTTGCCTTGAGTTTTTGTGTCCTACCTCTCTCCTATTTGTCTAAGCTCCGGTCTAGAAAGAGAGCCCCGCTAGGTGTTTACGGGACGGGAAGCCGGCCCTTAAAACACCTAGCAACTGCCAATATTGACAAAGATGAAAACTAGTCCAAAGGAAAGTGTGGGTGTGAGGAGGATACAGAGCGTGAGCTGTGGAAGGCCTTTTTTTAATTTTTAAAAAAATTATGATAAGGCTATATTTGGGCTATTTTACGGAGAAGATTGGGCGGAGTGCAGACCCAACGGCCTGGCAACCCTGCGGCACACTGTCACACACTGTCAGGCTACCTTCGTTAAACAGACGGAGCTGCTGGCAGGAGTGAGCACGGCTTATTTTTGATTGTGTGAGGTGCATATACGGAACGTAACTGTCAGATTACTTATCGGCCAAGGTATTTCATTGTGTGAATTCACTGCGCTTAGTAGCTTTTGGGGATATACCTGTGTAATGTAATATGGGGGTGTACTATATCTTAATTTTATTAGACGGCAGGGTTTTATTTAGCAAAAGTATTGAAAAACTAAGAGCACTGTACAACTAGCTGACAGGTAGTAAACAGCTTAATGCGGCAGCCCAGCAACAGGTTTCGTAGCCTTACAGACTGCGCTACCGGTACCCACCCCATAGCCATCCATAGGGCTACTTAGCCGGTGCTACCATTTTTATAGCTTCACAGGGTACTAAGCGCCATATTGCTGTTCTGTATGAAATTTGTAACAATGTGAGAGTAATTAGCTTTGACTGAGTCTGTGTACTGTCACAAATGAAAGATCACCAAGTGACTACTTGTGGCTGAGTGTTTCCTGCCGAGAGAGATGACTGGCTACTTACCAAGCTTGTGGCCACAATTCACACTCATGGTAGCAGGCTACTTCCCAAGACTGGTGGTAGCCACTGATTTACTAGGAACATGCACTTTACCTCTGAAATTCATCACTGGGCACTTAGCAAAATGCCACTCTTTACCTCTGAAATTTAGCACTGGGCACTTATCATAAAGCCACTATGGACAAACCAGCTCCCCATGCTTTAGGTGTTATCCTGGCTCATGCCAAAGTCATGGGTGTGGTGCTGCCACAGATAAGCTCAGTCAATACCTATTTTATAGGCTCCTTGTTTATGGTGTTTTATTTTTTGCCAGCATTTTCATATCCTGTGGGTTGATTTAATGTTATAGGTGGTCTGAAATGCTCTAGAAATTAACTAACATGAACAAACCTACCCTTAAAAGACTGTGCCATATACAGATTTCACTACTTTACTATGTGCAACAATGGCACAGTACATTCCTGACCAAAATACTTTCTCTTTATAATATACTGGTATCTCATGTAGCCAAGATGAGATCAGCTTCATTTATAAAAATGTATCTGACACCCAACATCAAATCAACCTGCATAAGACAAAACCATGCTTGGGGGAAAAAAAAAAAAAGGCATGAAAAGTCAATAAAGTAAATACTGTTTGCAGGATTATGCTAAACACTACCCGGTAGTCATTATCGTGTAGACCTTGATCAATCCTACAGCCTCTTCCTCTACATGCTAGTGTCAGGAAATGTATTTCTGTATCTCTCCTAATACTGTATGATTAACCCCTTTGCCAATGTACTGTATAATAACAACCATAAATATCAGCCTACCTGTGTAATGTTTTATTTCAGGTCTGACCCTTGGAGAGCTCTGATATAAGCAGAAAGAGTACTGTACAAAGTCAACATGAAGGGTGTGGTAATTTTGGTGGCAGTGCTGCTGGCTATGATTGTAACCACAGAAGCAAGAGGACCCTTCAGCAAGATGTTTCCAAAGCATGGTAACCTGACCCTTCCCCCTGATTCAGATGATGCAGGAGACCCACTTTTCCTTACTCCTCTGCTTGAAGCTGGCAAGATACAGGCATGTCTAGACTTTGCTTCTGTATAACCTCGATTAGCCTAATGGCTACAGTACTTTGGATTTATTATTTAGGTCTGTGAATAGTGAATGTTTTGCTACATTTTGTTTCTAAAGGCTCCAACAAGCTAGCATGTGTCAGCCTTGGTCACCTAATGGCAGCTCTCCATGCTGCCTGATCTTTGGCAGGCTCTCTGTTCAGTCCCTTATCCCTGAAGTCACGCTGTATGACCTCGTCCCACATCTTTTTCGGTCTCTCTCTCGCAGTCCTACCCCCACCGTTAATACTTCTCACTTTCTGCACCCAACTGTCATCCCCTATCCTCTCCACATGTCCAAACCATCTTAATCTACTTCTCCTCATCACAACACCAATACACTCCAGTCACATCCTTCCTCTTATCTCCTCCATCATAAACCAAGGCTTCCCAGGCCACACATTCAAGGATGCATTGCACGTCCACCTAATCAATGTCATTTCTGTATGTCTGAGCCTGTGAATATCCTCTTCCTTTACTGCCCAGGTCTTACTGCCATACAGCATTACACTCCAAACACATGCCATATACAATGCAGCCTCGTTATATGACGCACCGTTATGTGATAAATAGCAACAACGATAATTAAAAAGTTATACCCTGTCTCAGTACTGTCTCAGTGCAATTTTAAAAAATTAATTATGATTTCACTACAATGATATTTTCAAACAAGAATCTTGTGTGCTCTCAGTGACACACACACAAGCCAAAATGGCTGCCCAGTGATTCCACTGGCTGTGATTTTTGCCTTTCGTTCTATTTTGTGCATGAAAGGCTACTGAAACACCACTGTTATCACCAAATAAAAGTGCAAGTGCTTAACAAATAATGTAATACAGTGCACAATATTAAGATGTCATACTTTTATGTGTGAAAAACTGACATTTGTGACTTGGAAATCGTGTCAACCTTACGTAACCATCATCCCCTTTCTAGGTCTCTAACAGCTGACTGAGCAAAGATGCCTGCCTTGTGTTTGCAATGGCTGTGCTCGTTGCCTTTCATTTTATTTTGTGGATGGAAGGCCACTGGAACACTACTGTTATTGCCAAATAAGAGTGCAAGTGCCTAACAAATGATGCTGTGTACAATAGTAAGTGAAGTGATACAGTATCTTTTTGTGTGCAATGGTCAACCAGGCCCTCCAACTTTCCCCCATCCTGGGGGGGTGGGGGGACTCTTGGTGACGACTCGTACCAGCATGGGACAAAGTTCAGATGCGTGGCAGAGTTTTCTTTAGGTCATTTTAGGCTTCGTGGTCGAGGTGACCCTCCCTGACCCACAGAACCCATGTTATATCGACCTCATTATGCAACAGGTCTTCACTTAATGCAACCCTGTTGCATAAGGTGGCTGCACTGTACAAAGATCCCTTAGCACAGATGGAGATCCTTCTCAATGTCAGGAGAGGCAACACCTTGAACTTCTTTCAACCACTCCTCACTCTAGCCACAGAGCTAGCTCCATCCCCACCTCCAGGACATAACATGTCTCCTAAGTAACAAAACTCTTCCACACACTGAAGACACTCACCAGCAAGATCAATCCTTTCATGCCTGACAATCTTCACAAGCTCTCCCTGACAACTGCACACATGAAATCAGCATTCTCTCTCAGTCTACCTCTAATACCACTACATCTCTTATGCACGCACTTATCACAAACACTGCACAATATGGAATTACTTCCCACGCCCTTGTGGCGAACCACACATGGCCACTCTCCCTGTTCTTAGACAGTACAGCCACCAACCCTTGATACCATCACATTTGTTACCTCTGCCAATAAAGCTGGAGGAGGTTATGTACTCACCTATGTTTGTTTGTTTGTCCACACAATATCTCCAAAAGTTCTCAATGAATTTCAATGAAATTTTGTGGAAGGGTGAGCCATGGGCCAAGAAAGAACTATTTGAATTTTGGGGCAGATCCAGACCCAGATCCTGCAATGGCATTGGTGGAGGTATGAGCTCACTGAGTGCTATCTGGTTTTATATGCAATTGCTCTCAAGCCCTTGTGCCCCATACCATCTCTCCACTTCCTAAATCTTTCCTCCACCTCCCTATCATTCTCTGCAATCAACACCAAATCATTGACATACAACATCTCCCACCAGAGTCCATTTCTGAAGTCACATGAGAGGGATTCGACTATCATGATAAATAACAAGGGGCTCAAGATTGACCCCAAATGCACACCAACATTCATGGAAAACTCATCACTCAAATCTCCATTCACTATCACCTGGATAGCCATCACCACTTTAATCAACCACTCCTCGATCCCAAGCTTTCTCATTGCCCACTGCATCACCTCCCTAAGGACTCGGTCAAAGGCCTTCTCCAAATCAACAAAAACAAAGTCTATCTATCTATCTATCTATAGCCCGACGCCCTAATCCCGCAAAGGGTGGCCGCAGACAAAACGCCTCCAAGTCGCACTGTCACCCACCATTTGACTATCCTTCCCCCAACTCACCCCCCCCCTCCCTCATATACCTCTCAACTCCATCCCTCCACCTCATCTTCAGTCTACCCCTCCCTCTCCCTCCCTCCACCTCACCTACATATACCCTCTTAGTCAGTCTTTCATTCTCCATTCTCTTCACATGTCCAAACCACTTCAATGTATTTCTCCTAATCTTCTCAACCTCATCCACATCCACCCCACAACGTTACGTCACTTCTTCATTCGTCAACCTGTTCCTCCACGTCACTCCACATGCTCCTCTCAAGTAACTCATTTCCATTGCTCTCACTCTTGACTTGTTCCCCTCTTGCAAGGTCCATGCCTCGCTTCCATACGTCAGGGTAGGGATCACAATACTGTCATGCAGTGACTTCTTAACTTCCATACTCACTTCCCTATTTCTCATCACTGCTTTCAGTTTACCAACAACCTTCCTTCCCTGCTGTACCCTTTCACGCACTTCATCCCCCAAAGTTCCATCCTTACTCATCACACTACCCAAGTACTTGAATGCACTCACATTCTCCATATCCTCACCATCCAACCTCACTGCACACTCTGTGACTTCATTCCTCTCAAACACCATAACTTTACTTTTGTTTACATTAACTTTCAGATTCCTCCTCCTACACACTGTCCCAAATTCATTCACCAAACCTTGCAACTCCCATTCATCTTCACTCAACAATACTGTATCATCAGCAAACAGCAACACCGGAAGCTTCCAAATCTCACCCTCATTCATTAGAGCCACCTCCACATCCAAAAGTACAGATCCCTTTTCTTTCCTATATATTTTTCCTGAAGCGGTCAAACAGTCAATATGGCATCAGTGGTCCCTCTGCCTGGCATAAACCCAAACTGCATCTCATCAGTATTCACCCCTTCTCTAATCATACCTTCTAGAAGTCTCTCCATTAATTTCATTACCTGGTCCAAAAGTTTTATGCCTCTATAATTTCCTCTTTCCAGGGCATCACCCTTCCCCTTAGACACATTTGCAATCACAATCTTTAGCCAATCATCTGGGACAACACATATATAATTGTATTTATCAAATCAGTAACCAACCTCACTTCTACGTCTCCTGAGGCCTTCAGAATTTCACCAGTTAACCCAGACACTCCTTCCACCTTCCCTACCTGCATCCTGTCTATTGCCCTGCTCACAGTAATAGCATTAATCAGTGGTCAAGGGGCAAACATTGGATCTGCTGACTCCAAACCTTCCCTGTTCCAGTCAGACTCCTCATTTGGCAACCAGTTATAATGCTCTCTCCAGGTATCTTTAATATCCTCACTGCTCACCAATACCATTCCTTCATCATTCTTCACACACTGCTCACTTATGATATCCTTGTTTTCTCTCCTCATCTGACTTGCCACCTTAAATATCATGCTCTTCCTTTCAACACTATTTAGGTTATCCAGTAAAAGTCTCTGAAACTCAGATTTTGCTTTGTACACCTCTTTTCTAGCCTTACGCTTGGCAGCCAGGTACTCCCCTTTGTTACCACCCCTTTTCCATTCCCTGAAAAGCCTTCTTTTTGCCTTAACTGCTGCTTCTACACTCTCATCCCACCACCATGTCACTTTGTCTTGAGGGGTCCCTTGTCCATTCACACACTGAACCAGTAACTCTCAGGAGATTGTTCATGAGAGCTCTGTACTCTTCATTAACACTTCTGTCAACATCTCCCTGTTCAGCCATCACTCCCACGTCTCCCTATAAAAGGCATCCTTTACTGCTTGATTTTTAACTTCCATATTTTCCTCCTAGGTGCATAGGTCCTCTTCATCACGTGGTCCTGAAGCACCAGGTCACATATCAATAATTTGTGTTACTGCAAACACTCTTTGCTTCCTATAATGTTAACCTCCCTCACCAACCTCCTATCAGCCCACCTGACTAGAAAATTGTCTGTCTGGCTACTATTACCCCCAGACTCGTATGTAATCAACCTATTCTCTCTCTTCCTAAAATGTGTGTTGCACACAATCATGTTCATTGCCTCCCCAAATTTGAGTATCCTTTCCCTTTCCACATTACGTGTACCATTTGTGCATCCCCTATGTACCCCTTCATATCACAAGATGACTATTTTAAGTTCTCTCCCAAAACTATGATCTCATCATCCCCCATACCACTTATGACACATATTAAGTCATCCCAGAATCTCTCCTTTTCTACATTATCCAAGCCAGCCTGAGCAGCATACACTGACATAAATGAAAATGTGAGGCTACCGAAAGAAATTTTCACTACAATAATCCTTTCATTCACTCTCATTACATTCATGACATATTCCACCCATTTTTCTTTAAGCAGCATGCCCACACCAACATATCCATCTGCCTTTCCCTGCCAAAATACCATCATATCCATCTGTCCTTTCTTGCCAAAACATCTTATGTTGACAATCCCTCCTGGCATCATTCTGGCTGATCTTCCCCTATATCTAAGCTCCTGTAGACAGGAGGTTAGATATAAGGAAGGATCAGCCAGAATGATTGCTGGGAGGGATTGTCATCATCAGATACTTTGGCAAGGGAGGACAGATGGATATGGTGGTGTGGGTGTGCTGGTTAAGTGAAAAATTATGGAAACACATTTCAGTACTAGGCATAGGTAGATGGGTTAATCCTCATCTATGAAAAAAAGTATTTAATTTCATTTAAAGGGTATTTCCTGTGGTACACATCTGATTATTACTCTATATTACAGTAAAAATAATTACAGTAGGTGAAATGCATTAATACAGTACCTTAGCTTAATTCAAGGTAATGGAAATATGGTAACCTGTGGAATAAAACAGAATGGTAAATGTGAATTATTGGTAAGCTGGTTTTCCTCATTGTTATCATATGTCAATAACAAGTTTCTCCCTTCTGTTCACAATCCAAGACATGCCTGAGCACATCTGAAAGTACTGTACTGTACAGATATTGCTTGTAAAAGCATCAATACAATACCTGTGTACCCTGCATTACATTTACAGTAACACCTCAATCTGATGCACCTTGATAGATCAGATATCAGATTTAAACAGACACTACAAAGCCACCAGACTTCCATCGGATAAAACAAACAATATTTGTTAGATGGCTCACAATCCACGTGTTTCATGAAGTGCAATGACAAAGATGTGAAATAAACTGTAAAAAAGCAAAATTATGTGCCAAGTTAGTGTAAAATGGGTATGATTTTCATTTATAGTACTAGAATATGTTATCATACTCATTAATTTTCAAACGTGCTTGAAATCCCACGTCGGGAGGGGGGGGGAGGGGACACTGGACATAACAGATATTGGACTTCGTCAGATCAGGCTTCCACCCATGTAGTCTATCACAGTATAGTGAGGTTATACTGTACTTGTTACTGTGACAAGTATCATCATCTGACTACAAATAAATCTGGAGAAAACTCAAAAGCTCGGCACCCACCATATTAGTAAAACTGAAAAAGAAAAGAAAAAAAAAAGAGCAGGATGTACAAAGCTCATAAAGCATGGATCACAATAAAGAAACAAAAGTTTTAGCACAAGATCCATCCTATCCATACGTTATACACACACACACACACACACACACACACACACACACACACACACACACACACACACACACACACACACACACACACACACACACACACAAGATTGACCCCGAAGAAGACAAGTGGGTAAAAGAAATTGAGGAAGTAAGGAGGATAGGGCCTTACAAGAAAGGGGAAACAAGACCAATGAGAGTCAAGTTTACATCAGAAAGTGTAATAAATGAGATACTTAAAGTGACCTGGAAATTAAGCAAAGAGGCGGGGATGGAAAATATTATAATAAGAAAAGATCTGAATGAAGAAGAAACAGAAGTTTTAAAATCATTAAAGGAAGAAGTAAAGGAAAAAAATGATAAGAGGACAGAGGAAGAATGTAATACTTTTTTTGGAGAGTATTGGATATGAAAGTAAGGAAATGGTATTTAAGGAAATAGAAGTGAAGGAAACTAGGAGGGGATGGTTGTGAAAGATCAGAAGTTGAGGAAGTGGTACGGACAGAGAGTAGGAGAGAAGAGGGTATTAATAATGTAAAAAATAATTTGAAGGTGATATATATTAATGTTGATGGTTTCATATCGACAAGGATCGAAATTAATGATTTCTTGAGAGAACATGAACCTGATGTCATGTGCTTTGTAGGGACCAAATTAAGAGAAGATATTGATGTTCATTTGGGAGATGGTAAATACAAACTGTGGAGAAAAGACAGAAAAGAAAAAAAGGGAGGAGGAGTGATGATAGCAGTGAAGAACAACATAAATGTAGATACTGTGGAAATGGGAGAAGGCAGGGCTGAAGTGATATATATGAAATTAGAAACTGGAGAGAATGTTAAGAGAGATATGGCGGTAGTGTATGTTCCCCCAAAGACGAGAGCATGGAAGGATGACGAATACCATGAGATGTTGTCAGATATGGCTAGCTACTTAAAAAAAATAATTGAGAAAAGCAGTAATATAATTTTGGTGGGTGACTTTAATTGTAAAGAGGTGAACTGGGAGGAATGGTACTCGGGAGGCGGCGAGGATTCGAGGGGCACTATGTTATTAAATATAATAATGAATAATGTGATGACGCAATGGGTCAAAGAAGAGACACGGTTTCGAGGTGAGGACACACCAGCAAGGTTAGATTTACTGTTCACCAAAGAACCCGATGTAATAGAATCATTGGAATATCTCTGTCCTTTGGGAAAAAGTGATCACGTGGTCATTGAGTTCCAGATGTTAACAGGAAACGTCGAGCCAAGAGACGAGCTTCATAGACAGGGAAGATACAACTTTGGGAAGGCAAATTTTACAGGATTGAGAAACTTTTTTGAAAATGCGGATTGGAGAAAATTCAGAGAAACAAGAGAGATACAGAGGAAGTGGGATATCTTTCTAGACCTCTATAATTTGGGAGTGGAAAAATTTGTACCAAGAGTAAGAGGGAAAGAAAACAGGAAAAAGGAGTGGTTTAATAGAAGGTGTATGATAGCAAAAAAAGAGAGAGATAAGGCGTGGAACAATTGGAGAAAGAGAGGTAATGACAGAACAAAGGAAGAATATAAAAGAACAAGAAATGAATACACAAGAATACGTAGAGAAGAAGAAAGGAATTTTGAAAAAGGTATAATTGACAAATGCAAGGATGAACCCAAACTGTTTTATAGATTTGCTAATGGCAAACTGAACAAAAGGAAGGAATCACCAAACTGAAAGTAGAAGGAGAGGTCTTTAAGGATGCGGCAATGCAAGCAGAAATAATGAACAAACGTTTCCAGTCAGTTTTCACTAAAGAAAAGGAGCTTGTGGAAGGGGAGGGAGTGATTAGAAATGTTCCGGTAATGAAAGATATAAAAGTGGAGGTACAGGAAGTGTATAAATTACTGGAAACTCAAGATGTAAGGAAAGCCCCAGGACCTGATGGAATTTCTAATTGGGTACTGAAGGAATGCAGCGAACAACTGGCGGATAAAATTCACAGCTTAATTGTATGCTCACTGAAAGAGGGGAAAGTGCAAAAAGAATGGAAGAGGGCAAATGTGGTACCAGTTTACAAGGGAGGAAACAGGGAAGAACCCCTGAATTATAGACCAGTGTCTCTAACCAGCATGGTCGCAAAATTGTGTAAGAGAATCCTGAAAGACAGATGGATAAAATATCTGGAAGAGATGAATATTTTGGCTGAATGTCAGTTTGGATTCAGAAGTGGAAGGTCATGTGTTTCAAACTTGTTGAGCTTTTACTCAAGAGCGATTGATGTGGTACAGGAGAGAGATGGTTGGGTGGATTGTGTGTACTTAGACTTAGAGAAGGCCTTTGACAAGGTACCTCATAAGAGACTAATGTGGAAACTAGAATATATAGGAGGACTAAAGGGGAAACTTCTGGAATGGATGAGAGACTTTTTGAGAGACAGACAAATGAGGACAGTAATAAAGGAAAAGATGTCTGGATGGAGGGAAGTAACAAGTGGAGTCCCTCAAGGCTCAGTGTTGGCGCCAGTAATGTTCCTGATTTACGTAAATGATATGGTAGATGGAGTGAACAGTTATGCAAGTCTGTTTGCTGATGATGTAAAGATCTTGAGGAAGATAGAGGTTGAGGAGGATTGTAAAATACTGCAGGAGGATTTGGATAGGATACACAATTGGAGCTGGACGTGGGAAATGAAATTTAATGTAAAGAAATGTAAAATATTGGAAATGGGTAAAAGTACCAGGAGACCATCACTGAATTATTTTTTGGGTAATGAATTAATCACAAAAAGGAGAGAAGAGAAAGATTTGGGAGTGCTGGTCCAAGATAGTTTGTCACCAGAAAAGCACATTAACAAGATAGTTGGAGAAACTTATAAACTCTTGACTAACATAAGAGTAGCATTTCATTATATGGATGAGGAAATGATGAAAAAATTGATAGTGGCCATGATCCGCCCCAGGTTAGAATATGCAGCGGTAGTGTGGTCCCCACACAAAAAGAAAGATATAAACAAGATTGAGAGAATACAAAGAACAGCAACCAAGATGGTCCCCAGTCTGACAGACCTGTCATACAGAGAGAGGCTGGAAAAACTGGATTTGCCTTCGTTAGAGGAAAGGAGAAAGAGGGGAGACATGATTGCAGTGTTCAGGACCATGGTGGGAGTAGATAAAATTGACAAAGAAGATCTGTTTGTATGGGATAAGAGAGCAACAAGAGGACATGGAATGAAATTGAAAAAGTCAAGCTGCTTGAAGGATATCAAGAAATATAGCTTTCCTTACAGAAGTATAGACTTATGGAATAGCCTGGACAAAGAGATCGTCCTGTCTAAAAACTTAAACGAGTTTAAAGTTAAATTCGACTTATTGAGAAACAGCGACGGAAACCCACGAGCATAGTACATTCCGTGTATATCACAATTAGGTATATTAGGTAAATACTTAAATATTTGGAACGACTTAGACAGAGAGGTGGTGCATGAGAAAAACATTCATGTGTGTAAAGGTAGACTTGATAAATGTGGATATGGAGACAGGACAACACGAGCATTGCTCAATTCCTGTATACTACAAATAGGTAAATACACACACACACACACACACACACACACACACACACACACACACACACACACATCACATACCATAATGCCTAGAAAACATCCCTCCCCATGCAACACTACATTACACAGTCACACTTTATGCACATATACACTGCAAGTCATTCATAACCTTTATCCAAACATTTTCCATGAAAACCTACCAGACATTCAGCCCACAAAAACTGCCATTCCCAAAGAGGCAAAAATGCTCTCACCCATACAACAATGTGTCCATCACCCTTCTTTGTATCAACACAAAATTAAAATATGTATCAAGAAACATTACAGCCTGCACTCATCATTTCATTGCAACCCCTTAAGCAACAACACTTACTTTATTTCTGAACCCTACCAATCCGTTTTTTGTGGAATTAAAAGTTAGGAAGAAGACAATGATGCTGATGATGATGATGATGATTAGCACCTGAATATTAGACTTAACCCTCTCAAACTCTTTCGCCACAACCTGTGTCCAACCACTTCCAAGTACTGCTTGACCCCCACGGGCTGGCCCAGACCTTACGTGCCACACACCTGTCACTCAGCAATGTGCACAACATCGGAAAATGTTTCCATTCAACCATCTCCCCTGCCCTTATTTATAACTGTATTGTTATGAAACTACTACATGTTATAAATGAATAAATGATCTTCCTAATGAATGAAAAAAGTAGAGAGCGAGAGAGAAATAAATTACCATATTTCATCATTCACTCATTTACTCAATGCTGATCGATGCTTCACATGGCCCAGACCTGTGCTGTGTCCACAGCCCAGGTTAGGATGTAACCAAAAATTGTGGCGAAAAATAGCGCAGCTCATACTGTTGGACGCAACCTGCGTCAAAAAAGTGCGAGCAGTTGGATTTTTTTACCGGGCCCTCGTGTACGAGAGGCTTAATGATAGCTCCTGAATATTAGACTTAATGACAGCACCTGAATATCAGGCTTACATACAGTATGGTTAATTTTACTGGGTGGGGCATTAAATCAACTCTTATTGAGGTTTCGATAGGTGAGCTGTATGTACTTTACTGGTATGCACAGTTGCCAGGTATAGTATTTTCATGCAGTTCACTGATGTGTACTTGTATAACATTTCTACTCTATATGCACAATTTAAAAATGAAATGGCCTTATACTGGCATAAACTATATGATTCATGCGTACAATACGTCCTTGATATATTGTATGTTGGAAATGTGTTAAAAAATATCAGCTTTTTCCATACAAATACTACAAAGTTAGGGTAGCTAGCAAATCAGTTTTATAG
Source organism: Coenobita brevimanus (assembly GCF_032717465.1). Taxonomy (NCBI): domain Eukaryota; kingdom Metazoa; phylum Arthropoda; class Malacostraca; order Decapoda; family Coenobitidae; genus Coenobita; species Coenobita brevimanus. Next base: position 52,213,100 of record NC_136959.1, on the reverse strand, counting down.
GTACTAATGAAACATTTACAGTATAGGCAATGTTTATTGGTTTACAGGTGACTTAAAAGAAAGAAAGGGCATCAAAGTAAGAGATATATCAAGGACTTACTATTATTCAGATTTAAATGAGCAAACTTATTATGACTCAAATTTAATTAAGCTAGACAGAACAGAATTTGCTCATGGCACTATAATCAACTGGAACAATTTACTCATTGCACTATAAACAATTAGAACAGAATTTACTCACTGCACTGTAATCAAACAGCATATCATCACAGCACACTGTCTTAACACCACAGGAGGCACGAAACTTGAGCCGTGTGCAGCTTGGTCATCGCCATGGCCACAGCTTCTCAGGATTCTTCACAGTTAACAAAACCTTCAATTCAAATCTCTTTTTCTGGTTCTTCCCAGCACGGGTGAGTACTGTATTCACAGAGATCATATTGTTCTTCACTCAGTTCAGTTTTACTAAATACATATTGATTCAAGGTAATAGTGTACACAAAGAAATTAATGACATATGCCAGGATTATTTTCATTACTTGAGGGAAAGATGCTTATTTCCAGCAACATGTTAAATAGGGAACTAACTGTTTTAAGGGGTGCTGGAGATCTACTGGTTATTAAAAAACAAGAATGCTGGAATCTTTCCGTGACTGTTAGCAGTAATGCTTTTATGTACAATCTATTCTGCATCATCAGAAAAAAGGTGTATGTTTGTGTACCAGGTGGATCAGTGAATATAATGGATGGTCAGTGGTAGTACTAAACATTATTCTTTTTTCTTTTGACTCTATTCTTCAACAGAACTGTACTTTGCATTATCATAATGTATCTTATCTAATTTTTTGTTGTAACTAACACCCTATGATGCAGACGGGTGCTGACAATGCTCCAGTGGTCCTGTGGCTGCAAGGAGGGCCAGGTGGATCCTCTCTCTTTGGACTTTTTACTGAGAATGGACCCTTTTCAGTGGACTCAGGCCTTCACCTGCTTCCTCGCAATTACTCCTGGACTAAAACTCTAAATGTTCTCTATATTGACAACCCTGCTGGCACAGGTACATTAAATGCTTTACGGTCCAGAAATATAGTACAGGATACTGGATTGCATTCTGACTTGTAAATTAATGTTTATCTCTTTGCTGTAGTAGTAGTAATAGTAGTAGTAGTAGTAGTAACAGTAGTAGTGATGGTAGTAGTAGTAGTAGTAACAGTAGTAGTGGTAGTAGTAGTAGTAGTAGTAATAATTGTAGAATTGCTTTGGGACCTGTGGCGAGGCTCTTGTTTCAAAGAGTTTGATGCTTATCAGCGTGCACCCACTTTATTCAGTCTTTCACCTTCGAATGGCTCACAATGTGGAGAGCATTTAAGTCGCTGGGTCCACTTTTGTCTTTGCGAGGATTATGTGGCTTTCCCCTTCGGCCAACGTCTTTGATGCTCTTCTCCAAAGGCCTCCTTTAACAAATCTGTCAGAAGCAGCAGAAAAAGAAGAAGAACAGTGCTGGCCACTCACTGACCTGCTGGCTATCCCCACTGGTAGTAATAAAAATAATAATTATGCACTGTTACTATTTTCATCTTTGAAGATGAACAGATGTTAATGTTTTCACTTCTGTCATTCAAATGAATTAAAGAAAAACTGAGAGAATCATGTTGAATATTTACTAGAGGAATCAGAATACTTGAGGATGAAGTACAGTAATTAAATTACGAGTCTAACATACAGACGTGAGACAACGGTGTGGCAGGAAAATGAGAAGTCAAGAGTAAAAGCACTGATGATGGAACTCATAAGCAATGTGTGTGGAGTGTTGGGAGTGGATAGGATAAAAAAAAAAAATAATGTGATTCACCAAAGACCTGGAGTAAGGAAATTCATGGACACCTGGGTTGAAGAGTGTGCTTAGATGGTATGGGCATGTGGAGCAAATGGGTATGAACAGAGTGGCAAAAAAGGTATATCTGTGTGATTTTGAAGGTGAGAGGAGGCATGGTAGGCCTAGATGTTGGATAGATACAGAAAGAGAATGAGGTAATAAGGCTTGGGAACTGATAAGTGATAGAGTCAGGTGGATGGATTTTGTGCAGTGGAGTGTATAACCAGGGTTTTGCACCCCTTTTTATCATGACAGTCATCAGACTAATTCTGTCATGTAGGTGAGTATGAAGCTATGCGCAGCATGTTTTTGGACTAAACGGTGGAGCCAGGATTCCAGGGGCTTGAATATTGAGTGATGGGAGTGTAGCTCATTCAACTGGGCAAATTTTGGTTAGTATTTCACTCTGTCAAGATTTTTCTGGCTCCCTGGACTCTACCTCATCCCACCTTGAGTGCGAAAAGCAATGTGGATGATGATGATGATGATGATGATTATGAAGTACAGACATTCAAGGATCAGGACACACTAGCAAATTTTAGTGTTTGAGTGAATGGAGATTTGAATGATAAGTTTTCTGTGAATGTTGGTGTGCACCAGGGGTCAGTTTTGAATCCCCTGTTGTTTATCATGGTACTTGAAGCCCTCTCACATGACTTTAGAAATGGACCCAAGTGGAAGATGTTGTAAGCTGATGATTTGGTGTTGATTGTAGAGAATGAAAGGGATGCAGAGGAAAGATTTATGAAGTGAAGAGATGGTATGGGGCACAATGTCTTAAGAGTAAATGCAAATAAAACAAAAGGGATGGTATCTAGGGCTGGTGGCAGTACAGGGTACTGTCAAAGAAGAGGGTAGGCTAAGTGGCCATGTGTGATTTGCCACAAGGGTGTGGGAAGTAATTCCATATTGTGCAGTGTCTGTGATAAGTGAGTCCATAAGAAATGCAGTGGTATTAGAGGTAGTCTGCAAGATAATGCTGATTTCATGTGTGTGGTGTGTCTGGGAGAGCAGGTGGAGATTGTCAGGCAAGAAAGGATTGAACTGGCTGGTGAGTCTCTTGAGTGTGTGGAAGAGTTCTGTTATTTGGGAGACATTTTACATGCTGGAGGTGGGGCTGGAGCTAGCTCTGTGGCTAGAGTGAGGAGTGGTTGGAAGAAGTTCAGGGAGCTGTTGCCTCTCCTGACATCAACAGGGCTCTCCCTCTGTGCTAAGGGATCTTTGTATGCAGCATGTGTCAGGAGTGTAATGGTGTATGGTAGTGAGACTTGGGCAGTAAAGGAAGAGGATATTCACAGGCTCAAATGAACAGAAATGACAATGATTGAGTGGATATGCTGTGTGTCCCTGAGTGTGTGGCCTGGGGGGGTGGGGTGGGGGCTAGGTTTATGATGGAAGAGTTGAGAGGTTGGATGGGATTGGAGTGTACTGGTATTGTGATGAGGAGAGGTAGACTGAGATGGTTTGGGCATGTGGAAAGGATGGGGGATGATAATTGGGTGCAGAAAGTGTTAGGGGTAGGGTTGCGAGAGGCAGACCAAAAAAGACCTGGGACAAGGTCACTGAATGTAACCTTAGGGATATGGGACTGAATATGGAAGCTGCCAGAGATTGAGCAGCATGGAGAGCCATCATTAGGAGACCAAGGCCGATGCTTGCAAGCATGTTGGATGAATGAAAGTTAGGGCTCAATTGTGGTGGAAGTACACTTTCACCGATAACTTTTCAAATACTGCAGTATACATACTATGCAGTCTGGAAAAATGAAACATATCTGAAGACTGCTCTCTTGTTAGCACTGTAACAGTGTTATCTGTTGGATACTATTCATGAGTGTGATGGTGTCTGATTTGATCATTCATAGGCAGGCATACTGTTCATTCACCTTTCCATTTTGCCCTGGTTTTCTAGAATTTTTTTGAGTGTATTGTACATAATTTCTTTCTAGTACCTTTGAAGGCTTGTTAATCTTTAAGAGTTTTACAGTAATCTCTCAATTATCTGGTGTAATTCTGCCAACCCCCAAGCCAGATTTGCAGAACATCAGATGTTGCGTGGGTACCCCCACAAAGCAATCCACTCGGCACTGAGCCGGATAATGTATCACTACCATAAGCTATCCATTTCAACCCTCTATCCTAATATCTTTCCTACAATATTGTATTACTCATGAGTAAAAGATTATAATCATGCATAATTTATAATACTGATATAGTACATATAGTACAGTAATACCATACATATGATCATTATTATACTGTACTCAGCTAGTGTTGGCATTATTGGAGGGTTGAGTGCAGTACATTTAATCCCATGTGGTCCAGTGGTGAATGGCTCCCACAAAGATTACTCCAGCATGGGGGGCCACAGGCTAAGTCACAGCACTAGGGGATAGCCATTGTGTGGGTCTCAGATGCACAGATACATCCTCACTATAGACCACCCACGGGAAAGACTGAGAGAGTGACAGTGGACTTGACGCGTCGGGTGGGCCATTCCTGCAACGCACTGTGATTGGCTGGTGTGTTTCGGGGTCTGCCCATGCACCGACTGGGTCCCATGTCTGAGCTGGATGATACCCTTCTCCGTCAAAAAATGCATAGTACTGCTGACTGTTTTCCATTTCTGAGCCAGACATTGCCTAATTTCACCGGATATTGTTTAAGAGCGCCAAGCAAAAAGCGCTGGATATTGTGATGGCTGATAACTGAGAGATAACTGTATTTTCTAACAATATCTTGACGTTTGTAATACTAACAAGTTATTTTATGGTTGTCAGGGTTTAGCTTCACCGAGGACAAGCGAGGTTTTGCCCGTAACGAGTCTGACGTAGGGCGCGACTTGTATGCTGCCATGGTCCAGTTCTTCACTCTCTTCCCAGAGCTTCAGCGCAATGACTTCTATGTCACTGGGGAGAGCTATGCTGGTAAGATTTCGTGTGAATGTGGATTTAATATGGTAAAAACAGTATAACCTTACCATAGCGGACTAATTGGGGCCCAAGCCATTCCGAAAAAAGCAAAAGTCCGATAAAAGCGACATCTGGACTTCCCCCTTGCTTACCTGGACTTTTTCCGATACATCAGACATTAGTCTGGATCGCACCAATGGTTTTTCACTACCACTGCAGTACTGTACTGTATTATACATTCACTACAATAATCAAATGTTTTAATATATATAATAATACTGTATTGTACAGGTAGGTCCCGTCATATGACCACTCGATATAAGAGAAACCAATGATACAACCTGGGTAAGTTAGGGACTATTTTCGATATGCAATCTTGAAAATCCAATTATACAACATTCAGTCTGGGGCGAGGTGTCAGGATTCTAACTTAGTCATCCCAGTAAACACAGTCACCGCTGTTTTCTTTCAACCTCAGAGAGAAATAGTGGGACTGGTCAGCTGCAGCGTTACCAGACGTGTGATAATTATCGCAAATTGTGATATTTTGGCACACTTTGCGATATGCGATAGCATGCATGCGATAATGAGATAACTTTCATAATTTCATAATCTGAAAAATTAATTGAGGACTGCAAAATTAACAAGTCTACTGTAAGACTAGTACACCAGTAGGATTTAGTAACTCTTACGATAACCAGTATTATAAAATGGTAAGTACTTAACAGTGAAACAAATTTAGTAACGTTAATTAATCACTCCACATATAACTATATTAATTCCACAGTAATTACCGATTTACGTGAAGAAATGCCTTTGTATATGAGTGTGATAATTTTGATCAAAAAGTGATAATTTTAACATGCGGGGTATGATAAAATGGGATTGGGAATCTGGCAACGCTGCACTGCTGGCGACCGCCAGGCCAGCTTCCCATCTCCAATACAACATTACAACCTATAGACGAGTGTTATGAGTGTTTTATATGTTTAACTAATGTACAGTCATGTTATCTGCATACTATCTGCTCTTTCTGGTCGCTTTCACTACAGTTCGGTAATACAGATATGTTTGCTGCGTGTGGTATTGTATATTTTAGCTTGAAAACTTACCTTTGATGGGGTCCTTGAACCCAACCAACATTTTACCATTAGTTACATGTTTCTTTGTACAAGAATTCATTATATGACCGTGCCAAATGGAACCTAAATGCTCGAATCTTCGGGACCTCCCTGAACACTGAAAAACGTGTCTTTTATTTACTTCATTGTGGTGAACATAGCTGAAGTGGTCAGGCAGTCCGGACCACTTCTGGCTTTATCGGACTTTTTCTGATATACCTGTATAAGAATTTAGTCCGGTCGGCTCCTTGATTCTGATAAAAGCGAATTCCGGTATATTGCTGTCCGTTATATCGAGGTTATACTGTAAGTTTGTGAGACAGGAAGGTGGGGGAATTAAGGAAACAAAGAAGTAAAAAAGGATTTGAAATGAATGAATGAAGAATTATATGTATGGAGATGCATGTCACAAAAGTTTGCCCCTTCTTCTGCCCCTTCCCCCCCCTTTTAACTTGACAATTGATGGAATGACTCAGACAGGTATATTTGAAGCCAAGACAGAAAAAAAAAAAAAAGAGTGGACCTAGGAAGCTGAAGGATTGAACTGATTATGTGGTTCATTTCACAGAGTTTGCTTTTTCAAAGTTTTTCCATGTTTGTGTTTTATCTTTGTGGATTTTACATCATCCCATCTTTTAGACAGGAACTGGGGTTTGGATTGTGATGATGGATTAAATATCTGAATCTGGTATAACAAACTAAAGGACTTTTCTAGCACAGAATATTTCAGTTGAATTTATTCTATACAGTGATCCTTTGGTTATCGTGCACATGGTTATAGCAGTTTTCGGTATCACTGCAAGATGAAATCTGCACTTCTGCCATTTCGGCATTTCTTGGTTAAATAAAAACTTCGTAATCATGCACCTGTGCTGGTTTCTGCCGTCAATATTGGTGCAAAATCTGTGGTTTCTGATGGCTCTGAGGGATTCAAAGATAAGGCCTACTTGAAGAGTTAATCCCCAGTGGTGGAGACCACTAACTCTCCATCCCGTAGCCTCAGAACCCCTTGCATCAAGTCCATTTCAGGTCTCTGCATGGTACATGTTTTTTCCTTTTTGTGCCCTTTTTCATCATTTGTCATTACCCTAACCATGCCTTGTGTGTTTCTGATACTATAACAGTAAGTATGTATTTAGCGAGTCTAAAGTGTAAAAGGGAATATTTGGCTTTGCAAGTGGAGTGCCCAGTACCAATTAGGATAAACCCCATATATTTTGTGCTTTTGCAGGAAGAGTAAACTCAATGTCATGACAAACATAATGGAGATTACAGTAAGACCTCACTATAACGGACTAATTGGGGCCCAAGCCACTCCAAAAAATGCGAAATTCCGATAAAAGCGACGTCCAGAGTTCTCCCTGCTAACTCGGACTTTTCCCTATATATCAGACATTAGTCCAGATAGCATGAATGGCTTTTAAACTCTTTTGACTATCACTGTGGTACTGTACTATGTTATAACTTCACTACATTAATCAAATAGTATAATATATATAATAATACTGTACTGTGCACTGACAAACATGTCTTTTATTTGCCTTATTGTGGTGAACATAGCTGAAGTGGTCAGGCAGTCCAGTCTGCCTCTGGCTTTATCAAACTTTTTCCAATATATAGGAATTTAGTCCAGTAGCTCCTCAATTCCGATAAAAGCAAATTCCGGTCTATTGAAGTCCATTACATCGAAGTTTTACTGTATTACTAGACGTTTCGACATTTCCTAATGTCATCTTCAGTGGTCTAAAATGATAAAATTATTAAAATTACTTTTATGTACTGTAAATATCAAAGTGCTTTAAAAATAAAATAGTGGTAAATACGAGAATTAACGTAGCTTAATTCTCTTATTTACCACTGGTGTATCCTTAAAGCACTTTGATGTTTACATATAGTTAATCTTAATAATTTTATAATTTTAGACTACTGAAGATGACATAAGGAAATGTCGAAATGTCTGGTAATAAACTCCATTATGTTTGTCACGACATTGTGCTTACTCTTCCTGTTGATGATCGGGCTCCCCAAGAACGAAACAATATCAAGCGTGATCTGTGGCCTCATTATCACGCGTGGTACCAATTTTACACGAGTGCGTGGTACCAATTTTACACGATAACCAAAAGATCACTGCACTATACTGGAGCAAATTTTCTTTAAAATACCTTCTGCAGATATTGAGTACAATACAGGTACCCAGTTTAACAATGTAATTGGTTAAGTAAAACCCCATCGTTAGGCGGGGTATCGTATATCGGGGTACTTTTCACATGTAAAGTAATGGGAAGCGTTGACCAGCCTTGGGTTTCCCCCAAAACCAAGTCCAAAGCCCACCCAAATGAGCCCAAAAACAAGTTTAAAACCAATTTAAATGGCCTAACAGCTGTAAAGGAAGCTAACCTAAGGCTAACACCTGTAAATAACTCACTGAAACCAACAAATAAAATGTGAAAATCATCAAATATGTGTGGAAAAAAAATCGAGCTTAGTAAACTGTACCCCAAAATGACAATGTTCACCCCACCTGTGGCTAAAACACATTAATCCAAGTCTAAAAACAGTTTATAAGTCAACCTAAATACATAATTTTAGTCTAAAATATCATCAAAATCGGTAAAAAAAAAAATCAAAACCCGTTGTTAAACCAGGGTTTGGCCATCATTAGGTAGGGTATGGTGGTATTTCTACCCCCATTGCTTAGCCGGGATATTGCATCTAGGGGTATCGTATATCGGGGGTACTACTGTAGTGTGATGTTTTTTTGTTTTTTTTTTCTGTAATTTTTTCCATAACTCACTGACCTTAAATTTATCCACTCTTTAGTCATTGGTGAGACACCCTTGCATACTTGAAATGATATAAATGTTATGATACATAACATGGTATGCAGAGAATGATTTTGAGGTGGTGGCAACCATCATCCACTCACTTGATGTAGTGCTGCCTACTTCTTCCTTCACCTTTTTCACTCTTTTTCTGTGTCTGTCCTCCTCTCTTCCTATTTATCCCATCTTTCCTGTCACTTCTTATTGCTTTTCTTTCCTTTTCAGGTGGCTTTACATTGAGTGACAAGCCAAATGGTTTCTTGTAAGCCAAGAAACCATTTACAACGCTGGGTGGTAACCATATAACCAAACCATATGTGCTCCAGGCGTGTCAGTAAGTGGGTTGGTGGAGGGTTAGTGCCCCTCCCCGTAAAACAAATATCTCAAAGTCAAATGGCCACCCCTTACGGGATTATGGCGTCTGGCAATAGATAGAGATAGATAGATTTTGTGAGTGATCAGAAATTTACTTATTTCTGAGCCAGATGCAGTTATAAGATTCTGTTCAATGCTTATGTTTTTTGAAAATTGTGAAAATAATGTGACACTGCCGGGTGGGGAAAAAAAAAAATCTTGACAGGGTATACTGTACTTAAATACTATACACAGATAAGGTACAGGAATCAGAGAAAGTTTTTGAATATGAGATGAAAAGTTGCACTGTAAGAGGAAGACTATACTGTATGTTGTGCTGGTGTGAAACAGTATATTATGGTACAGAGAGAAGTAACTGGTAGAGAAGTAGTTATTTAAAGACCAAGTAGCCAGAAGGTTGTGCTCTGATGGCCATCCCCTATTGAAAGGTTTCCAGGTGGAGACAATGCATTACAGATAATAGTAACAATGAATGAGTCTGGGAGAGAGTGTGTAAGAAATGGAATCTAAAGGTAAATGTAGAGAAGAATAAAGCTGCAGTCTTTAAGAGAAATAAAGTTTGAATGCACAGTGAGGATGGATGGTAAGGAAATGGAAAAATGCAAGTGCACTGAAGTACAGTACATCCCCACAGTACGCGAGTTCTGAGTACGTGATCCCCCTTGTACGGGAGGACCTATTTTTTTTAAAATTTTAGTGTATTTTTTATTAGTACACGAATTGAACTCCTTGTAAGCGAGATGGGCAGCGAAGAGTGGCCCAATTCTGGGGTTACCCCCAGCATGCAATATTGCCCCCCCAGGAAGCGATAACAGGTAAATGTCTATCTATCTATTGCCAGACGCCATAATCCCGTAAGGGGTGGCCATTTGACTTTGAGTTATTGGTTTTACGGGGAAGGGCACTAACCCTCCACCAACCCACTTGTTGACACGCACAGAGCACGTATGGGTTGGTTATATGGTTACCACCCAGCATGGTATATGGTTTCTTGGCTTACAGGAGACCATTTGGCTTGTCACTCAATGTAGAGCCACTTGTAAAGGAAAGAGGAGCAATAAGAAGTAACAGGAAAGATGTGAGATATAGGAAGAGAAGAGGGCATGCACAGAAAAAGAATGATAAAGGCTAAGGAAGAAGTAGGCAGCACTACATCAAGTGAGTGGATGATGGTCACCACCACCTACCACCAATGATTTACCTAGTAAAGCCATAATCTTGGTTTACTTTATCTTAGGTAATATGTCTTAGATAGTTTCCCTGTATAGTACAATACTTAGGCCTGAAAGGCATCTCAAGGGTTGCCCATGACGGGGGGTGCTGCCCATGTGTAATTTTTCCCATAAGTTTATATATTCATAGTACACGAATTTCTAGTACGCGACGTCCTCTGCTGCCCATATAGGCACGTACTAGGGGGATGTACTGTACTTGGGTAGTGCAATGAGTAAGGATGGAAGTTTAGAGGATGAAGTAATTGAAAGGCTACAACAGGGAAGAAAGGTTGCTGGTTCTTTAAAAGCAGTGATAAGAAATAGGGAAGTGAACATGGAAGTAAAAAAGTCACTGCATGATAGTACGCCAACTTTAATGTATGGAAGCAAAGCTTAGACCTTGTTGGAAGGACAGAAGTCAAGCGTAAGAGCAGTGGAAATAAGCTATTTGAGAAGAACATGTGGAGTTACATGGACAGACAGACTGGCAAATGAGGAAATGAAGGAGCATCATAGTATGGATGTGGATGTCACAGAAAGTGACAGGATAAATACTCTGAAGTGGTTGGGCATGTAGAGAGAATGAAGAGTGAGAAACTAATGAGGAGAGTGTATGTGAGTGAGCTGGAGGGGGGAAGAGAGAGGGGGAGACTGAGGATGAGGTGAAGGGATGGAGTGGAGAGGTATATGAGAGAGGGGGATGTGAGTTGGGGGGAGGTCAGCATAATGGCAGGGGACAGGGCAACATGGAGACAATTTGTTTGTGGACACCTCTTATGGGATTAAGACATCTGGCTATAGGAATTTGTTTGTGGACAACTCTTATGGGATTAAGACATCTGGCTATAGGAATTTGTTTGTGGACACCTCTTATGGGATTAAGACATCTGGCTATAGGAATTTGTTTGTGGACACCTCTTATGGGATTAAGACATCTGGCTATAGGAATTTGTTTGTGGACACCTCTTATGGGATTAAGACGTCTGGCTATAGGCAGGGAAGTAGAGAGAACTTCAGACAACATAAATGACAGTAACAGTGGATTTTACGCTGGCATCAGGTGGCCTGTAACGTCTACTGTCTTGGCACACTTGGAAATGTTCTACAGTAGGGAAAATGAAAGTGTGTTGATTTTATTCTTATCTTTCCACACAGGAACTCCATCAATATTCCTTCACTGTCCTTGATGTCTATGCTAATATACACACAGATGAAAATTTGTTAAAAGAATCTGTCATTTCTTTTGCAGGAAAATACATACCAGCTATTGCCTATACAATTCATAAGAACAACCCAAGTGCTGAGCTCAAGATTAACATGAAAGGTCAGTAATATTTATTACAATAGTTGATAATATATATATATATATATATATATATATATATATATATATATATACACACTCCCTCTTCTGTCTTTCTTTCCTTCATTCTTTATTCATCCTTCTGCCTACTGGTGACTTTACACTCCCTCTTCTGTCTTTCTTTCCTTCATTCTTTCCTCTTCCTTCTGCCTGTAGGTGACTCCACACTGACAAGCCAAATGGTTGTACAGGAAACCATTTACTACGCTGGGTGGTAACTATATAACCAAATTTTGGCACCTGGTGGTTTAGTGGGTAATTACGGAGCTCCAGTTGGATTGAGCCGGTGAAGGTTTATATCCAAGGGATGGTTGGGGTTTATTGCTCACATAATGCCACTCAGGGATGAGTGAGGCTGGTCACTCTCATCTTAAATGTCAGGACCAACTTGCCTAGCCCCGGGCTCCTACGCTCCTCATGGAGCAATGTAGGATTGGATGATGAATGAATAAAAATGATGGAGATATATATATATATACAGTATATATATATATATATATATATATATATATATATATATATATATATATATATATATATATATATATATGCAGGTATATATATATACAGTAATCTCTATACTATCCGAACGCCCACTATCTGGACTCCCCACTTACCAGACATTTTGGGCCTGGGCCTTTGGAACCCCCCCCCAAAAAAAAAAAAAAAATCCAGTATTTTTTTCAACTGTACTTTGAAACTGGCATGCAGCGCCGAACAGCTGTGTTTGCACTTGCTGCTTGCTTCCCTCATCCCTTCCCAGTTACCACCTAACTACCATCCTCATTCAATGAATGTCGCACGTGCTCGTTTTTGTGAATAAACTGCAATACCTCACCACTAGACCACATGGGAATTTACAATGTTGTGCAGTGTTATGAAATTTGAATTCAGAGTGCAAAGATTCAGTACAGAGTGTAAACTGGCAGTTGAAACTGGTGTGGTGCAATCAAGAACAGAATGTGCAGTGTTAAACAATTATAACTCATAGTGCAAAGGATTAAGTGCTGCACAACACTGGATAACTGTACGTGCTTCAAGAGCATTTTCACCACTGCCAGAGAATTAGAGGAGGCGGGTTAACCTTCGTAACGAATGACCATGAACGTGTTGTAAGTACCCTGTACACTGTTAAATATTTTCCATACTCACTTCTAATTCCACATTCTCTGGTTCCTTTTCATTTATTTCACACTTTCTGATGCTTATTTGTGTGAATAGGGTCTTAAATAGGTGCAATGCATATCCAGTAGACAGTTATGTAGGTGGTTTTCTGAGTCAGGCTGGGTTAGGGTCCATAAGTACTGGTCCAGGAGGCAGGGGCCCACTATCCGGACGGACCCACTTTCCGGACATGCCTTTGGATCTATTATATCAGATAGTGGAGAGATTACTGTATATATATATATATATATATATATATATATATATATACACACAGTACAATCCCTGCTATCCGGTATCCAGACAAACGGAATACTCAGAAAAACGGGAAAATTCAAGGGCTGGTAAAAACGTCAGTAAGTTATAACTGTGCGCCATTTTGAACGGACTGCCAAACCGCCGTTTTATCGTGTCAAGCGAGGATGGGTGAAGTCGGACTAAGCGAGGTGAAGGCATTTCTGGCTAATGTAAATCCCTAGTAAATCCTCTTAACCAGCCCTCCTCTTCCCTCATTCCCCTATTTGAATTCAGCCATCCTCCACAATTTCCACAAATCAAAAGTCTGCTTTTTACCATTAGACAGTAAACAAGCTCCCTTGCTGTTGTGTTGCTCTGTTGGATGGTAATTTCAACACTCCAAAATGCTTAAAAGAGCAAACTAAACATAAGCGTGTCGTGCTTACCTTAAAACAGAAGCTGGACATATGCAATAGACTTGAAAAAGGCAGTCATTATAAAACACTGATGACCGAATATAATGTAGGAAATCCAACGATTTATGATATCAAAGCCCAAGCATCCAAGCTCAATGATTTTTTCATGAAAAGCGAGACAAGTCCATTGAAAAAAGGCATACTCTCCATCGTTCGAGTGGTTTTGTTTAGAAAGATCTAGGGGAGCACCTATTTCTGGTCCTCTTATACAAGAAAAAGCAAGAGAGTTTCACAGTAAAATGAATACAGAAGTCGAATGTGGTTTCAGTGTTGGATGGTTAAATCGTTTCAAAGACAGGCATGGAATTTGTAAACCAGACATCTCGGGAGAGAGCAAATCAGCAAACGCCAGTGTTTTTCTTCCTAATGGACTGACTCTAACTTGCACCACATAAATTCATCTTAGAACGCATGTATGCTGGCAGAGATGAAAAAAACAAAAATAATAGGAATGAAGGTTTACTTTGTTGGAAGAAAAAAATATATATATGCTTGCACTTATGTACATCATGTATTTTATTTTGTGCAAAACAACTAATTGGCGGCGGGTGAAGGGTGGAATCGTGGAGGTCAGTCGGGGGCCTTGGGGCCGGGACCGTAAACAAAGCTTGTGTGGGGGCACAGGTGTGATAATTCTACAGTGCAGTCTTAACATCAGTTCACCAATAAATGTTCAAGATTTTATTTCTTTATTCCACTTTTATGAGTACAGTACATACAACGAATACTTCGGTAGTTAACAGAATGGTGCAAACCAGTGGCAGAATGGTGGCGGTCAGTTGGGGCCGGGACCGTAAACAAAGCTGATGTGGGGGCACAGGTGTCGTGATAATATACCAATATTCAGGATTTTATTTCTTTAGTTTTCCACATTTATGAGTACAGTACATACAAGAAATTATTCGGTAGTTAACAGAATGGACTTGTGCATTTTGCAGTACCGGTACTGCAAGGCATTGCATGCATGTGCATTATGACCATGGTGTGTGTTTATGAGGCAATATTTCAGGTGGAATCTCTTAGTGTGCCCCCTGATGTGAGTGGTGAGTACCTGAATTGTATTTACTGCTGTGATAATGATTGCCTTTGTATAGATATGAATATCAGAACTACGGGAAAAATCTGTAACCGGGAAGGTAAATTCCCCAAGCCGCCCGGTTAACTGGGATTGTACTGTATTCTGTATTGTGGTAGGTGGGGGGGGGTCACCATCTGCTCACTTGATGTAGTGCTGCTCTTGGGTGACTGCTCTTTCCTCTCTTCCTTCCTTCCTCTTCTTTCTTTCTTTCCTCATCCTTCTGTCTATGGGTGACTCTACACTGAGTGACAGACCAAATGGTTTTCTGTACACCAAGAAACCATTTACTGTACTAGGCTGGGTGGTAACCATATAACCAAACTATGGCATCTGGTGGTTTAGTGGGCAATTAAGGTGCTCCAGGCTGATTGAGCCTGTGTAGGTTTATATCCAAGGGATGGTTGGGGTTTATTGCTTACATAATGCCACTCAGGGATGAGTGAGGCTGGTCACTCTCTTCTTAAATGTTAGGAACAACTTGCCTAGCCCTGGGCTCCTAAGCTCCTCATGGGGCAATGCATGATTAGATGATGTATGTATGTATATGTATAAGCTCAAGATAAACATGAATGATCAATAGTATTTATTACAATTATTGTGATATATATATAGTATATCACAACAATTGTAATAAATACTACTGACCATTCAGGTTTATCTTGAGTTTATACATATACATACATACATACATCATCTATTCAGGTGTTGCCCCATGAGAAGCTTAGAAGCCCAGGGTTAGGCAAGGTGGTCCTGACATTAAGATGAGAGTGACCAGTCTCACTCATCCAAGTGGCATTATGTGAGCAATAAACCCCCACCACCCCTTGGATACAAACCGACACATGCTCAATCAGGCTGGAGCACTTTAATTACCCATTAATCCACCAGGCGCCATAATCTGGTTACCTGGTTACCACCCAGCGTAATAATGGGTTTCCTAGTGTACAGGAAACCACTTGGCTTGTCACTCAGTGTAGAGTCACCCAGAGGCAGGATGAAGAGTATATATCCTGTACATTATGCAAGATGCCTTTTGGTTTACTTGCTTCATAAGTGGGTAACTAAGTGCACAAAAAATATTAACTTCTGACTTTAGAACAACTCAGTCCTGAATCATACCTGGTTTAGGTGAAGAAAAAAATCAACGGGCAATTGAAGCTCGCAAAGTTTTGTCCAATCTAGGGGTTTTGAGGAGTGAATCAGCCTTTCCTCATTGGCACAGCTCATGAGAAACTACAAATCATGAACAACAATAATTTGGCATTTATAGTCAGTAGGGCTGAGCCATCAACTTTAAAGGGAAGCGAAACATAAATTTTAATTATTCATTATCTACACACTAAGTGACATGGAGAAATGTAAGTGACAAACACTAGGTCTAGGATATATCCAAATGTGCCATATTTAACTGGATGAATAATATTTTAACTCCATACCGTGGAAATTATTACTGTATTTGCTTCACCTAATTGGTCCAGATTTATGTCACTGGAGTTTATTTGACACAGCTCAGTGGCAGAAAAAGAAAATAAGGTGGTTCTAAATCCCTTCCTTAGCAATCCATCATGACTTGCATAATATTCTACCATTCATTACTTGTTATAACTTAGCATTCAAGAAGGAGAGATGATAAGTTTTGGCCAAGTTAGAGTGAAACTGGCATAATCTGGAGTTAGGTTACCCTCTCTCTTGTGACAACACACAATATGACCGTTATGGTAATGATTTCCAACAGTGTTGTTGTGGTGGGTACTCTCTTGCTTAAAATTAAAGTTACTGCTGAAAACTTTAATAGTTATATACACTATTGTGAACCTTAAGTTTAAGTACTGTACTCTAATACAAAGGCATGACTTATTATGTTTGCTGACTTCCAGGTATAGCAATTGGGGATGGCTTGTGTGATCCCATCACTATGACAGACTATGGTGATTTCCTTTACCAAATTGGACTGGTTGACTCAATTGATCAACAGTACTTCAAGCAGCAGAGTGATCTGGCAGTTCATCTTATCCAACAAGAACAGTGGCTCAAGGCTTTTGAGGTAGTAATTTCTCTTTACTTGTCAATAAACTGCACATTATACAAGCCTGGATATAAAGAAATAACATATATGGATTGGAGATAGGAGGACTAAGATGCATTATGCAAAATAGGATACCATATCAGTATTTGCCTTAAAAAACAAAACAAAAAAAAACAAAAAAAAAACAGCATCTATGCCACAATTACAGTAAGACCTCACTATAACGGACTAATTGGGATCCAAGCAATTCCGAAAAAAGCGAAATTCCGATAAAAGCGACATCCAGACTTCCCCCTGCTAATCCGGACTTTTTCCGATATATCAGACATTAGTCCGGATTGCACCAATGATTTTTAAACTGTTTTCACTACTATTGTGGTACTGTACATTAATTCATCATTCATTCATTGCCAGACGCCATGTATCCCAGACAGGGTGGCCAAGGGCTTAGAGTTAATTGTTTTACAGGGAGGGGCACTAATCCTCCACCAACCCCACTTGACGTAGGGATGCCAACAGCATCTGGTGTTCCCAGGCGGTCACCCATCCAAGTACTAACCAGACCCAACGATCAACTGGTTTAATATATATAATAATACTGTACTCTACACTGATAAACATGTCTTTATTTACCTTATTGTGAACATAGCTGAAGTGGTCAGGCAGTCCGTACTGCTTCTGGCTTTATCATTTTTCAGTGTATAGGAATTTAGTCCGGTAGCTCCTCGAGGCCGATAAAAGCAAATTGCAGTCTATTGAAGTCCGTTATATCGAGGTTTTACTGTATGTAAACCAAACTTAAACTACAGAAACAATGCAGCTACAGTAAGTCTAGAGTTCATAAGACCTTACTCTTATGTAACCTATTAACTCCTGTCCACACCCAACTTGTGCATCCTACAAACTCCACCTCCCATATACGACATACAGGGCACATTTTAACCCACTCAAACTCTTGATGCAGCCAGCGTTGAACCGCTTCCGGGTACTGCATGACCCCCACGGGCTGGCCCAGACCTTACCTGCTACACACCCCTCACTCAGTGATGTGGATGACAATGGAAAATGTTTCCATTCAACTTTCTACACGGCCCATATTATAACTGTATTGTTATGAAATTCCTACATGTTATAAATGAATAAATGATATTACTAATGAACTAAAAAAGAGAGAAAAAAAAATTACTATATTTTATCGTTCATTCATTTATTCAACGTCCCCTCCCCGTAAAACAAATAACTTAAAGTCAATGGCCACCCCTTATGGGATTATGGCGTCTGGCAATTGATTGACTGATTTCTCACAGATATATATATATATATATATATATATAAATTTCGTCAATGCTTGTTGACAGAGTTGTAGAGAATTTATTTGCAATGATTTCCATAAAAAAATGACACTTCTAGCTCAATTAGAAAGATTTTTATGGCTTATGGAACAGAATTATCTTTGGGTCTTTCACCACACCCGGCTGCTCTAGTAACAGCTGGCTCAGCATCGTAAAATGTTTCCAATCATTTCACTCCCCTGCCCTTATTTGTAACTGTAGTGTTATGAAATTACTACTTTTTATAAATGAATAAGTCATCTTCCTAATGAAAGAAGAATAAAGAAAAGAGAAAATAAATTACCATATTTTTTCATTCATTTAACACTGATTTTTTAAATATATACTGTATAAACATTTGGGAATGCTTATTGAATGCTCTACGACTTTCTCTCAGCAAGCATTGACAAACTGTTCATATATCTGTGTGAAATCAGCATTGAATAAACGAGTGAACAATAAAATATAGTAATTTATTTTCACTTTTCTATTTTTTCATTCATTAGGAAGATCACTGAATCCATCCATCCATCCATCCCTCATCCAATCCTACACTGCCCCATGAGGAGCACAGGAGCCTGGGGCTAGGCAGTTGGTCTCGAAATTTAAGATGAGAGTGACCAGCATTACTCATCCCTGAGTGGCATTACATGAGCAATCAACCCCAACCAGCCCTTGGATATAAACCTTCACTGGCTCAATCTGACTGGAGCGCAATAATTACACACTAAACCAGGTGCCAAAATTTGGCTATACGGTTACCACTCAGCGTAGTAAATGGTTTCTACACCAGGAAACCATTTGGCTTGCCATTCAGTGTAGAGTCACCCACAGGCAGAAGGAAAAGGAAAGAATGAAGGAAAGAAAGACAGAAGAGGAGTGTAAAGTCACCCATAGGCAGAAGGACAAGGAATGAATGAAGGAAAGAAAGACAGAAGAGGATGGAAGAAGAGAAGGATGGAAGAGAGGAAAGGGCAGACACCCGAGAGCAGCACTACATCGAGTGAGTGGATGGTGAGCGCCCCCACCTATCACAAGATCATTTAATCATTTATAATATGTAGCTATTTCATAACAATACAGTTATAAACAAGGGCACAGGAGAAAGCTGAATGACGCAACCAAAAATCATGGTGAAAAAATACCGCAACCAATGTGGTTGGACTCAACCTGTGTCGAAAAAGCGTGAGGAGTTGGATTTCACTTGGACGCAACCTGCTTCGAAAAAGTACGAGCTGTTGGATTTATAACTGTGCCCTCGTGTATGAGAGAATTAAGTATTCTGGCATCCAGACAAATTGGGGACACCAACCTGTCTGATAATTGCAAGGTCTATTATGTGAGCTTTCATTGGACAAGTTTTTCTTGGGACACTGAATTACAGTAAAAGTCAGGAAAAGCCCAATGCAACCGCATGATTAAAGAACTATGAAGCAGAGTACGCCTACTAATATGATGTTGCACTCAACAGTACTGTAAATAATGCAGACTGAAATGTACCAGGTTTGCATGTTAATGAGGCTTGAAGAACCAATTATTGCAGCTAAAGATAAGTATTGTATATTGTAGACTTGTTTATCAGTTACAGTGGGTTGAATAATGGATTTTCTTTTTTTTTAATGCAAGGAAAAAGAAACCAAAGCCCAGAAGCCTGCAACATTGTTCCCTTCACGAAAAAACAAAAATAAAATAACAGAGAACCATATTCAACATCCATTCTTTCGAGATGCCTGGACACAATGTAAGACTGGAGGTCATTAGCAGTAGGAAATGCAGACAGAGGAAGACAGTTCCAGAGCTGATCTGTTGCTTACAAGAAGGCCTGGGAGCAACAGTTAACTCTTGCAATAGAGAGTTGGACAGAAAAGGGATGAGAGTTTGTTGCTAGACAAGTGTTACGCATCTGCCATAGTGGTGGGGGGATATAGGCAGACTGTTCAGAGGAGTGGTGACCATTGAAGCAGCGATAGAAAAGAGATAAAGATGCAACAATGCAGCGAAGACACAGAGGTTGAAAGGAGCCAGTAAGAGGAGGAGAGTTAATATGATGAAAAGCCTTTGCATCTTGCCGAGAAGAGTTGTACCGTACTGAATGTGGGGAGCTTCCCTTCACTTGAGAGTTGTAAACTATGCAGGGGTGAATATAACTTACATAAATAGCCAATAACTGTGCAGGGGTAAAGGTGGCACAGAGTCAGCTTAGCACACCCAATCTCTTGGAAGCAGATTTTACATGAGAGGTAATACGATGTTTCCAAGATAAACTCCAAGAGAATGAAATGCCATATTTGTTTAAAGATGATACAGGATTAAGTTGGACATTGTTAAAAATTAGAGGATACTCCTGTGGAAGATTTTGGCAGGTTGAAAGATGTTTCTAATGCATTAAAAACAACAAGATTACTTTTAACCCCAATGGGAGATATGAGCCAAGTCAGACATTGGGTGTGCCATAGTCTGAAAGGCATTAGTTATCTAACAAAAGTAAACTATAGTAAGGTTTTCTGTATTTCAATGGATCCCAGACGAATCAGGATAAAACAATTTTGTTTTGTTTCGTGTATCAAAGCTCCAGCATGCTTGCATTTGTTAGCCTTGGTCACCTATGATGGCTCTTCATGCTGCTTGATCTCCGGCTGCCTCCCTATTCAGTCCCCTATCCCTAAGGTCAAACTTTATAACAGCAACCCAGGTCTTTTTTTGATCTACTCCTTGCAACTCTACCCTAAACATTCACATCCCTCACCTTCAGCACCCAGCTGTCATCTTCCATCCTCTCAACATGCCCAGATTATCACAGTCAACCCTCCTTATCAAAACACTAGTACTATACATTCAAGTGCCATCTTTCCTCTCGACTCTTCAACTGCAATCCTAAGACCCCTAAGCTTCTCACTTAAGGATGAACTTCATATCCATCTAATCATTATCATTTCTGTAAGTTTGAGCCTATGAATATTTTCTTCCTTTACTTCCCAGGTCTCAGAACAGGCAAACCCTGATTTATGATACCCCAAGGTGTGATACCCAGGAATAGTGATGGGGGTTGAAATACCACCCTACCCCCACTATCGTAGGCCTAACCCCGGTTTTGCAATGTTTTTTTCAGACTCTGATGATATTTTAGACTTAAATTTTGTGTACAGGTTGATTTATAAACTGTTTTTAGACGTGGATTAAAGTGTTTTAATCATAGGTGGAGCAAACACTGTCATTTGAGGTACGGATTCTCGCCCATCAGACGAGGTACAAAACAGTGTGGACAACTAGGCGACTCAGCAAAAAATAGTTTGTGTTTGGCCATTGAACATCTAATCTATCATGAAATATGTAATAATAATTTTAAATAAATATTAATAATAATAAAAGCCTTGAAGAGTAAATATTTCATGCACTGATGAAACCTGCGACGTCGATAAATCATATGTTTACATTCTGGTTGTTCAAGGAAAAATGCTTTGAAAATACAAAGGAATTTCTAAATAAATGTTGGAAAATAAGAAAGAAGAAAATAAAGGAGCCCAGCAACCAGAACAGTAACCAAAACGACATAAAGATGGGCCGTTGAAAAGGCCATCCCGATCGCATCATTGATACAGTAGATAAATCAGATGTTTACATTCGTGTATACAACAGTTCGTACCTTGGACGATTTTGCATCATTCATACATTATTATTATGCATAACAGATGTTTACTTAATTGTCCAGGGGCCGTCCGATGGTGGGATTGTACTGTATACAATGCTGATGCTTCTTCTCTACCGAGTTTAAATACGAGTCGGAGATCGCATTCTCCAGTGACCTTGACTTGGTACAAGCGAGACGAGCACTGGTTTTGGGCTTAGGTTGGCTTCTTTTACAGCTGTTAGGCATTTAGACTGGCTTTAAACCTTTTTCTGGACTCATTTGAGAGGGTTTAGAACTTGGTTGGAGGGCAAACCCAAGGCTTTACATGTAAAATCTACCCCGAGATAAGATACCCCACCTAGCGATGGGTTTTTACTCAACCAACTGCATCATTAAACCAGGGTTTCCCCGTACTGAACAGTATTACACTCCTAACACTTGCTGCATTACAAGGACCCCCAAGCATGAAGTGCAGGGAATGCCCACTCAGTGTCAAGAGAGGAGTAGTTGGAGTAACTGATCACTTAAGACAGAATTACCCAGTCAGCAGCTTTTAACCTGAAGGCTGTTACATAACCTCTACAAGGGGTTGTGGGTGGCTGCGACATATCTCTTATGAGTGAGGTACCTGCACCACAAGTTTCTGCAGGGAACAGCATCTCAGAACTTTTACAGCATATAAGGGTAGCTGTCCCCTCCTATCTCCATCTCTGACGTTTATCCCAGAAACAAAGGAACAGTAGCTGCTATGAATGAAATTCATGCACTTCCCAACCCATTTACTATGGTGCCTGTTTAGAAAAATCAGTTCTCAATGATAAAATCAAATGGAAGGTCAACACTGGCTATGGGAAAAGAAGGATGAAGTAAATTACAGTACTGAATGTGGCTCATCATTCTCAAGTTATGGTTTATTAGGCTGACTGATAAGTCACCTAGGCTTTTAAAACAGTAAGCCCTACTCATCAAGTTCTAAGTTTCTCACCAAATAGGAGTTTTCTTACCACTGTAACTCTATAACAATGGTTAGCTGAGCAAAAATATTTCATGGGTAGGTGTACCATGCCATTTCCAAGGCTCTGATGTACATATCAAGTAATTCTGCAATGGTCACTAAACTGGGCATGTTGCTGTACTATTTCACAGACCACCCAGCTGTAGTCCATGGATTGCTGTATAGAACCACATACAGAAAAGTTTTTAACATGTATATCAACGATT
The DNA here is from genome assembly GCF_032717465.1 of Coenobita brevimanus. Classification (NCBI taxonomy): domain Eukaryota; kingdom Metazoa; phylum Arthropoda; class Malacostraca; order Decapoda; family Coenobitidae; genus Coenobita; species Coenobita brevimanus. The sequence continues at coordinate 52,190,254 of NC_136959.1, read as the reverse complement.
CTACTCTGTACATTGAGGATCTCACCATGCACAGTGATGAATGATATATTGTGCAGGATATACTGTATGGACATTCTGGAATAGAGGCAACAGTAGAGGGTATCAAGCAAGGTGTTGTGGAAAAGGTCAAGAGAAACACTCTGAGATTGGCTAGGCACACAGAGTGTTGGAAGATAGTGACAGGAAGAATATTTGAGGTAAGTAGGTCATGTTACAAGAGGAATGCTTTGACCTACATTGAAAAGAAAAAAAAAAGTTCTACTTATCCATGAGAGATCAAGCAATGGAAGAAGAATGACTGGGAGCAAAAACATAAATTCTTGTTTTATGATGATGACCCCCTGTAGAAGAGTTCACAGGTGGAAACAAGGCATCACCAAAATAGGTACATTGAAGATTCTACTGTGTAATGCATGAATTGCAGATTTGGAGACAAAAGCTCACTGTTTTTTTCAATTCTTGCACTGTCACTTCCTCTGCTGGCTAATATTGCCAAGTTGAGAGAAATATGGCATGCTTCTCTACCTACACATATGATACATCAGGGAAGAGAGTGATGAACATACCACAGTATGATGCAGTAACAGTGGTTTAATAGGCAAGCTTTTGTCCCTGACTGTACCATATGTAATAATACTGCTACTGCAGATTAACTTACAGTAGGACCTCCCCCCACATGGTATTCAAAAACACAGAAATCATAGTGTATCACAATGTTTGTTCATGAATGCCATTCATTAATATGAAATCATGTTTCCCTTGTTTTTCAGGACCAGTTGGATGCGTTTTGGCATGGAATTACTTAGATCTCTAAAGTAATCTAAGGACATTTCTTTGCACCAAACATTTGTCAGTTCAGTCTTGAGGTTGTCCAGATTGGGTGTCTTCTCTGCCATGATTTTCTTCATCTCTGCCCAGCAGTTTTCTATCAGATTTCGATCTGGACTGTTGCCAGGCCAGTCGAGGACCTCAATCCGATTATCCTAAAGCCATTTTGTCACATTTCTTGACTAGTGACGTGGAGCTGAATCATACATGAAAAAGTCGCACCCATGAATAGCAAAAAAGTTTAACAAATGATCTTTCAGAACTTGAATGTACCAGCCAGGTTTCGTCATCAAGTTCTTAAGAAGAGAGTAGAGGCCTCCCCTTCCCATTTCACCTGAGAAACACCCCCATACTATTACTGATTGCGGGTGCTTAACAGTCAGCACTATGTAGGCAGGGTCATATCGACTATGGGAGGCAGGGCGACGAACCTTGGCAAAACGCTCTAGAAACACTTGAAATGAGCTTTCATCAGAAAACATAACTTTTCTCCACTCATTCGATGTCCAGTGCACATACTTCTTGGCAAACTGAATGCGCTGCTTCTTCATGCGGTCAATGATAAGCGGCTTCTTGGCTGCAGTGCGGCTTGGCAAACCCAGCCCCTGCAAGCAGTGTTGGATAGTTCAAATTGAAACGTCTTGTAACAGCCGGGGATGCATTCTCTTCAATTCTGCTTCTGTCAGTCAAGGATTCTTGATTACTTCCCTCTTCAGAAGCGTATCTGTACCTCTGGAAGTCGTCCTCTTCTCTCCACCGCCATGCTTGTGCTATGGTACAACATCAAGTGGCAGGCCAAGCACTGCAGCAAGAATCTTCATGACGGTCGACTTTGTGCGTCCAGTACGTTCACAAATTGTGTTGATAGGAACATTATCTTGCCTCCATGCAATGATATGGTCCCTCTCATCCCTTGAGCAGTACTTTTCAGGCATGACAACTCGACTCTAGGAAAATAACAGGGCAAACAGTAATGCATACGAAAAAAGAGGGAGGTGCAAGCTCGGAGCGACGGGAACATATACTCCCACTCTTGCTTCTGGGCAAGCACTGAAGTGCTTAGTGTTTCACCATCTCCCGCCAACACCAGAAGAGTTGCCAGTTACCTCTTGCCCAAAAAATTCACTTGGTAGTAGTGGAAACACAAAGCAAAGACGGACAACTCTCCCATGACAATTCTGCGTGCAGGTCCTAAATCAATTTGCGGCGGGTGTACTTGTTGCATGACAGAAGTTGCTGATACACCTAGTCCATGTTACTGCAAATCCATGTCTCCAAAGCCTGTGGATATGTAAGTCTGAGTGCATTTCTTGAATACTGAGCCAGGAAGACGAACATGATGGTCATTATTTTTGTATGAAATGTATCAATGTGTGTCTGTCTGTGTCGAAAACTCAAATCTCAGAAAGCATTGATTGTAGAAGGAAAAGTTATTAATAAAAGTTGTTTTGAGTCAAAACCTGAGCTCACATATCACTCAAGCAGCATTGGGAATGTATTAATATAGCCTACCTGGCTCACACATGATGGGTAGTCACGTATTACTTAATATCTTCAAGCATATGCATTTTATATTTTATTCCTGTTACTTTCTAATAGTTTTATTTAGCTTATGAAGAAAAATCAGGTTGTGGAGATTCTGTTTCTAACCCTGACACTACAAATGGTCATTCCAAAGGTAACTGGAAGTAGCAAGAAAAAAATATAAAATACTTTGGTGGACTGAAGGGGTTAATGGGAAGTTTGCCTTTAAAGAGTATTTGAAGTTTAGACAGGTTAATAAGGTATCAAGGGCCTCTATTATCTCTGCTTGAAACAGCTCCCTGGTACCTCTTCCTCACCAGATTATTTTTGCACGTGGCACATTAATACTTGTATTCTCATATATGTTATCCATGTAATCTCTGTCAATATTACCCAAATCAACACCCAATATATTAGTTTTCAAAATAAATTACTGGAAGACATCCAAGAAAGCCTCCTGAGCCACCTGAATACAACCAAGGGTATCTCTTTTGCTTGAGTGTGAGCAGGATAAGTGTCTGTTATAGCTCCTGACTCACTGATATTATTATGCGGTTCATAATGTATGTACTCTGCATTATTACCAGTACCTATATAATGCTTACTGATGTCTTGGGTAACAGGTGTTTGACAGCCTGCTGAATGGAGATAAGACGGACTATCCTTCATATTTCACCAATGTCACAGGACTTACAAATTACTACAACTTCCTGGCCAATGGAGAGCCCGAGGTATGAATATACTGTATTCTATATTACAATTTTATTGAGGTTGATGGGGTGGTAGGTGGTAATGACCATCAGCCACAACTCACTTGATACAGTGCTGCCTAGTTCTTCCTTCACCTTTATCATTCTGTTTCTGTGTCTGCCCTCCTACTTCTCCCTTTCTTTCCTGTCATTTTTTATTACTCTTCTTCAGGTGACTCTACAATGAGTGACTTTTTCCCTCTCAACCCAGGAAGCCATATATAATGCTGGGTGATAACCATATAACCAGATAACTGGGTGATGAAGAGATTGCTATGGTGTCTCTGCTCACTGGGCTTAGAGATGGAGATGTGGCATCCATCCAGGAACCAAACTTCCACACTTTTCCCCATGCTTTGCTGTTGTGGGGTGCTGTCAGTTGCAAGGGAACATCAGTTAACCCTTTGAGATTACGAAGACACGATTTTGCGTCATCATAAATCCAACCACTGAGATTCTGATGACTTGAATTCGTGTCATACAAAACAATATACTGTATATATATATATATATATATATATATATACACTATACTATATATATATATATATATATATATATATATACACTATACTATATATATATATATATATATATATATATACACTATACTGTATATATATATATATATATAATACAGTAATCACTCTAATATCCGGACGCCCAATAACCGAACATCCCCACTAACCGAACCTTATCGTCCTGGGATCAAACATTCCCAAAATGGTCCGAAAATCCAAAAAAATAAAAAAAAAAAATATCGATTTTTTGCCGTCCGTAATTTGAACTTGCCGCGCGCGCCGCATGAGAGCATTGTTTTGGTTCGTCATTCCTCCGACGTCCGATAGAGCGCCGCTGCATCCTCCCCACTTCCTGCCTGTCTCTCACCGCTACTGGACCTACGCTCTTCGCAATGGCTGCCCACGTGCTCGCTTTTGTGGTGGTGCCGTACTTGCTGCAAGGCCTCCTGCTGCTCTCTGCCCTCCTCTTAGTGTGTGTGATGATGGCCCCGCCACCTGAGAAAAGGAAGAGAGTGGTGTTGACTCTGGAAAAGAAGAGGGAGATATTGGAGAAAGTTGATGCGGGTTGGTCTTCTTCACGCATTCTCCGCGAGTTTAACCTGGCCCGGTCGACTTTGTTCGATATCAAACGTTCCCGAGACAAACTCATGCAGTACACGGCTGACTTCTCGTCGAGAAGCAAACGCAACGTGGAAAGGAAGGTTATGTTTACCCCCAAGTTTGCAGAAATCGACCGATCCACGTTGATTTGGTACCGACAGCAACGTGCAGCTGGTGTGATGGTACGTGGAACGGAGCTGAAGGCTGCTGCTGAGAAGTTTGCAATGCTTCACGACGGCCTAGACTTCAAGGCATCCGAGGGTTGGCTCTTCGCGTTCAAGTTGCGACAAGGCCTTACTAACCGTAAAGCACATGGTGAAGCATTGGACGCTGACGAGGATGGAGTTGACGAGTTTCAGCACAAGGTGAAAGGCTTGATCAACAGGGAGGGCCTCACTCTCGGTCAAGTCTATAACGCAGACGAAACTGGCCTATTCTATCGCTCGGTGCCAACGAACACTCTAGCCGATGAGACGGAGAAGCGTGTACCTGGCCGCAAGCTTTCTAAGGAACGGATATCTGCTTTGTGTTGTGCCAGTGCTAACGGCATGCACCGGCTTAAGCCCGTTGTTGATGGCCGTGCAAAGCAGCCTCGGTGCCTTCGTGGGGTGATGGATGTCCTTCCTGTCGTATGGTACCATTCTTTGAAAGCATGGTTCACAGCTGTGATTTTCAAAGACTGGTTTCACCGTCACTTCGTCAAGGAGGTCATCCAGTACCAGACGAAGACACTGGGAATCCCTCGCGACCAGGTAAAGGCTCTCCTTCTCCTCGACAATGCACCTGCCCACCCGTGCGACAAGGACTTGGTTGCTGAGAATGGCCGTATTAGGTGCATGTTTCTGCCACCTAATACGACTGCTCTCATTCAACCCATGGACCAAGGAGTGATCGTGGCAACAAAGCGCCTGTACCGTCGGAAGTTCCTGGACGAGGTGATGGTTGTTCTCGAGGACGAGGACGAGCGCAGAGAAAGACGTGACACTCAAGGCAAGCGGACTTTGGAAAACCTTCGCCGCTACAACATCAAGTCTGCGCTGTACAACTGGGCTAGTGCATGGAAGGAAGTCCCTGTGAAAACTCTTGAAAATGGTTGGTCTCGTCTGCTTCTCGGAACAGATGTGGAGTACGATTTTCTAGGGTTTGACGTGGATGACTTCCATGCACGGCTACGTACGCACGGCGACGATGTTGATGTGGACGATGTTCGTGAGTGGTTGGATGACGACGAGGGCGATCCTGGGTATCAGACGTTGTCTGATATCGAGATCGCGTCTTCGGTTGCTGGTGTCAGTCCCGAACTTGAAGATTCCGACGACGAAGGCAATGATGATGCGGACTCCTCTCAGCAGGACACTACTCCAGCCATCCCCAAGCTGAGTGCACTCCGGGAACATCTAGAGTTCGTCCTAGACTACCTGGAACACCCGGACTGCGACAGGGAGATGGGGCCCTTGGGACTCGTGGAGGAAGTGTGTGCTTTCCGGCAGCGCATCATCAATCGCCAGAATCGTCGGTCCTTGCGTCAGTCAACGATTGACAGTTTTTTCAGGCCCGTGACCCCCGCTGTGCCAAGCCCTGGTTCCACTCCGTTGCCTCCCCAAGACAGGCCCTCATGCTCCGAGCCACAGCCCAGCACATCAGCTACAGTGGAGTCACCGCTCGATGTGAGTTTGCGGCTTTCCTCAGAGTCTTCTGTAGTCGGTACGCCATCACCACGACCCACCGATGCACCCCTTGGTCGCCTGCCTGTGATACTCTCGGACTCTGACAGTGAATAAACAGCAAGAACTTCTCCACTAGACCACACGGGAATTTTGAGTGTTGTGCAGTGAAAAAAACGGTGTGTTGTGTTAAGGATTTAAAGTTGAGAGAAAAGACTCAATGGAAAAGAAATTTAACGTAACTAACCTTCTTTGTTTTGGCTTTAGAAATTTTGAAAAGATTGGGAAAAGTTAATGTGCAACACTAAATTTAAATGGAACATTATTTGGACTAAAGTGAACACTGTGAAGAGAACAGACTTCTGTGTGTTATTGACTAAGTTCAGTGCAAGACTTCAGGAAGAGTGTACTGCAAGTGCTTCAGGAAATCGTTCTTACTGTCAGAGTCCGAGAGGAGGCGGTTATTCATCGAGGTGGCCAGGGACTTGCTGTAAGTAGCCAGAATGTTTCATATTGTACTGTTTTCCATACTATACTTACCAGAATGTTTCATACTGTACTTTTTTCCATACTATACTTACCTCATGCATGTGCAGTAGGAATGTGTTTTTCAGAGTTAGGCTAAGTTAGGGTCCATAAGTACCAGAATGTTTATTAATGTATGAACATACTTCTAAACCCTCATTTTATGTTTCTTTTGCATTTATTTCAGTCATTTATGTGCCTTATTGGTGTGATTTGGGTGTTAAATAGGTGCTATGCATGTCCAGAGGGAGTTGTACAGGTGTTTCTCTGAGTTAGGGTCCATAAGTACAAGTCCATAACATTGTGTTAAAAATGGTATGCACTTCTTATACTTTAATGTTTCGTGGTTATTTTTCCTCTGAACTGTACAAATATTTATATAAATATAAACTTGAATTTTGATTGAGAAGCTGAATGTTTGGCTAAGAATTTTATTTTTTATGAACAGGGGAAACCTGTAATCTGGTGTGTTTTTTTTTTTTTTTCCCCTCTGTTCACCTGGAAAAAAAAAAATGTAGAGAGAACAGAGGATGAATATTACGTTATGGGATGTTAATATATGATAGTGGAGGGAGGTTCTGCATACTGATCTCAGGGCTCAGGGACTTGAACAGAGACTGCCATGTGAGAGGCTGCCATTAAGCATGAAATGAACAAGGTGTACACATCATGTAGGGGAGATTCTGGGAATTGGTATACTTCACAGCCTTGATGAATATTTATGAGTTTGTTGGTGACAGTAATATGATGGAATGGAGTTGCCAGTTATTAGTTGGAAAGGCCAAGTACTTGTGATGCATGAATGTTATGACGGTGTAACAAGACCTCTGCTTCAAACTGATGAGACCCTAGGTTTATATGTGGCTTACTGTACATTAAGAAGTGAAGGAACGTTGTGGGGTAGATGTGGATGTGGTTGAGAAGATTAGGAGAAATACACTGAGGTGGTTTGGACTTGTGGAGAGAATGGAGAATGAAAGACTGACTAAGAGGGTGTATGTAGGTGAGGTGGAGGGAGGGAGAGGGAGGGGTAGACCGAGGATGAGGTGGAGGGATGGAGTTGAGAGGTATATGAGGGAGGGGGGGGGTGAGTTGGGGGAAGGGTAGTCAAATGGTGGGTGACAGAGTGACTTGGAGGCGTTTTGTCTGCGACCACCCTTTGCGGGATTAGGGCGTCGGGCTATAGATAGATAGATAGATAGAACTGTTAAAATTAATCAAGAAATTATTTGTGTTGCACTGCTTTGCATAATTTAAGTACCACATGTTTATTGATACACAATCCCAGTGTTTAGGACCAGATCCTCTTATATCATGCTGTCCAGAACCTTAACATTTTTTTTTTTTTTTTTTTTTTTTTTTTTAAATATCCCTACGTGTCAAGTGGGGTTGGTGGAGGATTAGTGCCCCTCCCTGTAAAACAATTAACTCTAAGCCCTTGGCCACCCCGTTCGGGATACATGGCGTCTGGCAATGATGATGATGATGATGATCATGCAGCAGTGATTCTCTTATTCACTATCATAGAGTCAGTTACTTCTTTTGTGATTCTTCCTTTCAGCCACACCACAATTGCTTGTGGATTTGCCACTGCTTCGTGCAGTGGCAGTATTGTAATCAATGAGGTCTTGCCGAAGTGATGCATTTGCTGCTGCCATAAAGCTCAAATTGGGAGAAGTTGAAAAATACCACCTCAACACTTTTGCAGCACCTCAGTTTGGGTTCCCATTTCTAGAGGAGTAGTCAAATCGTACCCCACCTGCTCATGGTGACCTCACAGACACCCTGTTTTTTAATTTGTTCTTTTTTTTTTCTTTTTTTTTCCCCTCCCTAAATCAGGGTGATACAAACAGGGATGGCGCTACCCGGATTATCCCGGGTAGTATTGTATACCGGTATATATATACTTTTTGCTGTTGTTGTCGTTGCTTGTTTTTGTTTTGTTTTTTTCTTTATCACCAACCATGAGCAAACAATACCAGTGCCTTTGTTGCAATAGGTCTGTAGCAAAAAATGCACAAGCACTGAAGTGCACCTACTGCAGTGAGTGGGTTTATTTGGTTTGCGAAAATATGGATGCTAATGATTATCCACTTATGAAGAAGAGCCACCAGCTGGGCTTTCACTGGCTGTGTAACAATATAGCATGTGGAGGAAACAGAGCCAGTAAGAAGGAGTTGGAGGAACGGGGTTGTTGGGCCAATCTTTCAGGCTATCAGAGATGTGTCAAACAGACTTGAGGCATTAGAGACCAAGGTCTCATCACTCATGACTGTCACCCAAGACCAGGCCAAGTCATTTGGCAGATGCTGTTTAGGGGTCTCTCGTGGGGGAGGGGAAGGATCTGCCTGGGGGTGTGTTTGAGATCAGTGCTCATGGCCAGAAAAAAGCCATTCATAGTCATCACGTATTGATTGTAAAACCAAAGAAAGGTGCTGAAGCTCCAACAAGTCAAATGGGACCAGAAGACATCAGAGTTGTACTTGACTAAGTACCAGTTGATAGCTGCCTTAAGACCAAGGCTGGTGGGCTAGTACTGAAGTTTCCATCAGCCAAGGCCAAAGGTGAAGCGGCTAGGATACTGAATAATCATTTTGGCTCTGATGGCACTTTTTGTATATTAGAGCCAAAGAAAATGCTGCCAAAAATGACTGTATCAGGCCTTTCCTCTTCCTTGGGCAAGTCTGACATCATCCCTAGTATTCTGAATAAAAACAATAAAATTAAGATCCTCATTGATCTAGGTTGCACTCTCAACCTTCTCTGCACAAGATTAAGGAATGACACTAAAACTGCTGTCTTGAAGATGTCGCCAGAATTGCGATCCTCCATCATAGAACAGGGTAATTGTATCAATGTGGATCTTACAAGATGCTGTGCTTTTGACTGATTCTGAGTTACACAGTGTCATCACTGTCGGGGTTTTGGTCATACATCTGAGAGGTGTTCTAGAAAAAATGATGAACCTACAGTAAATGTGTTTTTTGTGCTGGGGCCCACGAGTCTAACGATTATAGTAACAGAAATTCTCCCAAATTCATCAACTGCTCCTCTTCAAGGCATAAAGATGCTGATACTAATTTATAGTCGGCTGCCCATTTTGCATCTAATAGAGACTGTCCAGTTATGATTTCTCATAGGAATAGATTGACTGAAAACACTAATTTTGACCAAGTCCCTCTTGAATCAGTTAAGGATGAGTCTTTTAAATATTTGTACCACCTGTAATAAGACAGACCATAGTAATGAAGCTCTAAATCAGCATGAGCCAGACGTTTTGTGCTTGACTGAAACTGGTTGTATAAGTCTGATATTAATATTATTCGTAGTGCATTGCCTAATACACATTCTATTATAAGTACTTCCGGTCTGCTGCCAACTACCTGGGAGGAGGTGTAGCACTCATCTACTCGACAGCACTTGCAAACATTTCTCTCATAGACTCAGACCTGACCCAATCTTCATTTGAATTTATGGAAGTATTAATAAATTTCCATCCGAATACCATTAGAACTGCAATTGTCTATCGACCAGGTCATCCGGGCACAGACCGAGGTTTTGTGGAGGAGTTTGGGCAGTTTCTTGAAGTGTTTTCTCTTAAATCTGGAGGACTTCTTCTTTGCGGTGATTTCAACAATTGGGTTGACAGTCCGCCGTCAGAACCATTTTCTTCAGAATTCTTTGCGTTGATCACCCAGGATAATTTTTTCAATCATGTGAGTGATCCTACTCATGTCTTGGGGACATGTCCTTGACTTGATCTTGTCCCCTGTTGGTTGCAGGTGTGTATTGGACCCTCTCATCTGTGATCATGCTCTGCTCACCCTTACTTTTGATATCCCAAAATCCCCTTTCTATAAAAAGGTCATCAGGTTCAGAAATTACAGGAACGTTGACCGCCATCTGATGTGTCGTGAAACTGATCAGTGTTTAAATTGCACTGATTCTTTAGATCCTTCTTCTGATGATTTGGTTGATTTATATAACCATGAGCTTGGGTCAATTTTTGATCATTATTGTCCTGAGGTGGTAAAAACAATCACTGTATGTGATATTCTCCATGGTATGGTCCATCCATTAATTCTTTGCGTATACAACGTAGAAAGGCAGAATGTGCATGGTGCTTGAAATGGACCAAATTAATTCGTTTGCATTATGTTTGTGCGAGAAGAGTGGTTGTTCACACTGTAAAAGCCCCGAAGGCAAAGTATGGTCAAATGAAGTTGATTCATGTGGTGGTGGTAAAAAAAACTGTCTGCAGTTGTGAGCAATTTGGTTGGCAAGAGGAATGTAATTGTTAAACCAACTTCTGTATCTGATGCCCAATTGGCTTCTGATTTTGCTTCATTTTTTACAACAAAGATATCTCGCATAAGAAATTATTTAGACAACAGTTCCTCTAGTGAAGTGCACGCAGTTGACTTCCAACCATGGTGCACAGGGGATCATTTGCTTTCAACATTTCATTCACTGGATGTAAATAAAATCAAATGTTACATCAGAGAACTTAACAAAACATTTTGCCCACTTGATCCGTGTAACTTGTCACAACTCCCTGGTGTGTATGAGCACGCAGCAGACTTTACCTGCAACACAAAAAATTGATGCTTCTTTGAAAGTAATTCTGTGCAGTCTGAGAAATGTGCCTTGCATAGGCCTCTAATCAAGAAACCTGGCCTTGAGGTCGAGAGCATGACAAATTATCCCCCTGTCTCTAACCTGTCTTTCTTATCCAAGATTACTGTGTGTGCCATACCTGATCAACTCTTACCACTACTGGAACATAACAAAGTTGTTCCTGTTGTTCAATTAGCATACAGAAAATACCATTCAACTGAACTGCATTAACAAGAATTCACAGTGACTTGGTGGCAAACACCTGTGGTGGATGTCCTCTTTCCTAGTTCTGTTGGATCTGTCTGCAGCATTTGATACAGTACATCATAAACTATTGTTGGATAATCAGTATTTTTATGGCAATCGTGATAGTGCTCTTTTGCTCCTTAAGTCATATTTGTCAGACAGATCTCAGAGAGTGGTTGTTGATGATGCTAGCTCTGATTCTGTTCCCCTTCTATTCAGAATCCCTCAGGGATGAGTTTTGGGTCCTGTTCTATTTACTATCTACACGAGTAGTTTATCATCTTTACTCAATGCTTACGACGTGTCCTATCATTTTTATGCTGACAACACCCAGCTTTACGTTAAGATGTCAGATATCAATTATATTAAGACTAAGCTTGAATCTCTGTTGTCTGATATTAAGATTAGAATGGCTAGGAGGAAACTTAAGCTGAATGATGGTAAAACTGAGATCATCGTCACCAGAGGGAACACAAGGGATGATGACACTGATAATGCCCTGGCTTTAATCACTGGTGTGACACAGCTTCATCCAGTCAGTTCTGTTTGAAATCTGGGTGTTTATTTTAATTCAGATTTAAATTACAAGGAACATTAATCAAGTTGTCAGAAGGTGTAACTTGCATGTCAGAAATCTGTACTCTGTGAGGAAATTCCTGAACAGACGTTGCCTCTTAAACATTGGTCCATGCAGTGGTCATGTCTCATGTTGATTATTGTAATTCACTGTGGATTGGTCTTCCAAATAATATACTAACAAAAGTTCAGTCTGTGTTGAACAGGGCAGCACTGCTTGTCTTTGGTCTCCCCCCAAAAACCTCGACTACACCGTTCCTAACTGAGCTGCATTGGTTACCAGTAAAAGCTAGAACTGAATTTAAACTATGTCTTATTACATTCAAGGTTCTAAAGTTTGGTGAACCGAAGTATCTTGCTGAAATGTTAAAACTCCCATCGGCAAGCCCAGGTGTCATGATACATAGAGAAGGTGATTCCATGCATCTTGACAAGCCTGGAGCGGCCATTCATCCGTCATCTTTTGCTGATCGTTCTTTTGTGTATAGTGCTCATAGATTATATAACAGATTGCCATTGTCCATGAGACAACTCTCTTCTACTGAATCCTTTAAGAGACAGCTTAAAGCCATTCTTTTTTGAAAATGCAATGACCTGGATAGAGGTACTCTGACAGATGATTATGAGGTTTAATTATTGCCACTTTCATATTTTTTTTTTACTGATGAAGTTTGCATTGTATATGAGAGATGTCACAATTCTTATAATTGTAAAAATAATGTATATGTGTGTTGAGCGCTAGATAAATCCCTATGGAAGAACTGGCGCTTTTGAGAAACAAAAGACCAGATTAATTTTATTATTATTATTGTGATCCCTACCCTGACGTATGGAAGCGAGGCGTGGACCTTGCAAGAGGGGAACAAGTCAAGAGTGAGAGCAGTGGAAATGAGTTACTTGAGAGGAGCATGTGGAGTGACGTGGAGGGACAGGTTGACGAATGAAGAAGTGAAGGAACGTTGTGGGGTAGATGTGGATGTGGTTGAAAAGATTAGGAGAAATACACTGAGGTGGTTTGGACATGTGGAGAGAATGGAGAATGAAAGACTGACTAAGAGGGTGTATGTAGGTGAGGTGGAGGGAGGGAGAGGGAGGGGTAGACCGAGGATGAGGTGGAGGGATGGAGTTGAGAGGTATATGAGGGAGGGGGGGGTGAGTTGGGGGGAGGGTAGTCAATTGGTGGGTGACAGAGTGACTTGGAGGCGTTTTGTCTGCGGCCACCCTTTGTGGGATTAGGGCGTCGGGCTATAGATAGATAGATTATTATTATTATTAATTATTAAAAATCATGGTGTGGGTGTAATTAGTTTTAAGTAGCTTAAATGTTTTTGTCGCAGCCTCCTCAAATGTCAGCTTACGGAATCAAGCAGTGGCAGCAAATAGATGTGTAAACAGTAGAAAATGTATTAAGCTAGGTTAAGACTTTTAAGACATGCTGCTTTACATTTGTTCTATAATTTCATGCATACTGGTACCTTTAAACAGGACTACTACACCAAGTACATCAATCAGGCATCAGTCCGACGAGCTATCCACGTCGGCAACTTGACTTTCCATGATGGTTCAGAGGTTGAAAACTACTTGGAGGAAGATATTATGAAGAGTGTCAAGCCCTGGATACAAGAGGTGAGCATAAATGCTGCATGTCAAGTGATGAGTTACAGTGAGGGTTGTGAGGTCAAGGACCTAAAATGATCTTCAAGCTTGCAACAGTATGGGGAAAGTGAAAGTTCAGTATTCTGATGTATGGCCAAAAGAGAAGTACAGAAAGCCACACAAGTGACACAGGACAAGCTTATGAACAACTTTAACCCATTCAATCTGGATTTTTTCCACTCCTGCTACCTTTAAACAATTTTATTCAGTGTAGCAGAGATGTCTTACAGAGAAGGTGCTAACAAAGACCTTTACTTTAACCCTTCCAGTTCAAATCTGTTCCAGGGTAAATAAAACTGTTTAGAGTGGGAGAAAAAAAAAAAAAGACCAAAATAAACATAATTAGACTGAAGGAAGGTAAAAGTGAAATGTTCAAGATAGCTAAGTTAAATGTTAGGTAGAATTAGTGGACATCATATGACAAATGACAATGTAGTTGTTGAATGCTCAGAAATCAGGAGTCCTTGCTAAGAATGCTGTAATAAACTGCTGAATGAAGAGCAGACTGAGACAAGAGTAGTTTGGACCCAGCTATGCCAACTGATGGTACACTGCTTTTGCTTACATGTGACAGTGTGAAATATCTAATCTGATCAAAAAATGACAACGTGTTTCCCCATAAGGAATACCTGCACTGGGGCTGGCCACGAAACAGCTGTTTTTTATGGACTGAGGTGATAAAGACTAGCTAATTACTTCTCAGCAGTTGTTGGATGATGTTGGAGAAAAAAAAATCTGAGACATCTAACAAGACCTGTAACACTGTGAGAGTCTCAGCTTGGACTTTGACTCATGTACAGTCACTCAGAAGAAGCATCACAGAGTGACTGTACTTGTGGCTGAATGCTTCCTGCCGAAAAGTGATGATTGTGTGGCTAGTTATCAAGCATGCAGCCACACTTCACTCTCATTGTAGTACAGTACCTCCCAATGTTGATGGTAGCCACCCATCTACCACCTAAGTATGCAATAGATAAAATGAAGAAAGGCAAGGCAGTTGATAGTTCTAGGTAGCTGCTAAACTGTTGCAAATTTCAGGTAGTATTGGTGTTGGGGTGGTAACTGACTTAAGCAATGCAGCTGGAGGAAGATTTTGGGTTGGATGACTGGCTGAGGTAGTGACTGTGATTGTTTATAAGGGGGTGGGAGATTCATCTGTGTTTGGCATCTGTAAGGGTCTAAAATAGTTAGACTTGATGATGGTTGTTGAGAGGGCGTGTATGAGTTTGTGTAGGGAGAGAGTGGAAGCTGATGAGGTATAGTATGATCTTATGTTGGGTGTGGCTGCAACAGATGCTATCACTGTAGTTACTGGTAGGCAGTTATGAAAGAATGTCCAAAGTGAAAGGAGAAAACTTTACCTAGTACTGTACATTTGGATATGAAGAAGGTATATGACATGTGCCCAGAAAGACCATTCAGTGACCGGCATTAAAGCTGCGACTGGAACAGTAGCTGGTACCTGCATAATAAAAATATATGGTTTCGGAAGTATTGGTGAGAGCAAATGGAGTTGGGATCACGAAGTTTTGCAATAAAGGTGTGTGCACTGTAGTGGTCTGTCTTGAATTCCTTCTTTTCTGTCATGGTGCTTTAAGTACCTTTGTGGAACTTCAGGTCTGAATTAGCAAGTTATATGTAAATTATTTGGTGTTGTACTGACTCCTTAGCTATGAGGGTGCTACAGGGAAATTCACGAATGGAGGAAGGGTATGCAGTCAAATGGTTTAAGAATGAATGTGAGAAAAACTAAAGTTATGACTGAGTTACTAAGGAGGACAGAGGTTTATTAGTGGACAGTGGACAGCAGCTTTGTGCCACATGTGGAAAGGGGGCCGGCAGTAACTCCATCTTTTGTGGTTTTTGTGAAGGATAAGTCCCTATGAGATTCAGCAGTGTGAATGTGTTATTTGGCATGT
This sequence comes from Coenobita brevimanus, assembly GCF_032717465.1. NCBI lineage: Eukaryota > Metazoa > Arthropoda > Malacostraca > Decapoda > Coenobitidae > Coenobita > Coenobita brevimanus. The sequence goes on along the minus strand of NC_136959.1, from coordinate 52,174,829 downwards.
TTAATTCCAAGTGTGCCAAAATTTTGCAAGGATTCAGCCAAAGCTGGAGGAGATACTGTACATGTAGGCAGTGTAGCTATTGTGTATGCTGAATTTTTTGAACTGCTGGCTTTAATTAGCTATACAGTGGTGCTGCTATTAGATCAGTTGCAATTATCAGAAGTAGTTGTAAGAAGTTTAGACAGCTCTTGCCCTTGAAGGGACTCCCTCTACAGATGAACAGAAAATTATTATTGTGTGTGACTGTAATGTGATGCTGCATGGCAGTGAAACATGGTCAGCATAGCTGAATTATGCAAAATAAGAATGATCAGGTGTGTATGTAGTGCCACCATGTGGGACAAGAAATGTATGATTTATGAGTACACTGGGATAGCCTGACAGTTTCTGGATTCCAGAAACACCCCATATGTATAAATATTTGGTATATGCTAGCACTGAAGGTTATTAAAAATACTTTAATGGCTTGTAACCTTCTCTCCAGCTGATGGACCACTATCGTGTAATGATCTACAATGGACAACTGGACATCATTATTGCCTACACTCTGACCGAAAACTTCATAGCCAACATGCAGTGGAAATACTCTGACCAGTTCAGTCAGTCTCCTCGCTACATATGGCGAGTGAATGGAGAGGTGGCAGGCTATGTGAGGGAGGTCCCTGGCTTTGTCCAAGTCATGATTCGCAATGCTGGGCATATGGTACCTCTTGACCAGCCAAAGTGGGCTTTTGATATGATCAACAGGTTCACTGCAGAGAAGTCTTTTGCTTCTCACCTTTGAATTAAATAGTTTTTGAAACTAAACAGTGTTGATTTCTGTTGAATTTAGTGTATCATTAGGAGATTGGAATCATGGTTATATTTCTTAATTTGCTTTGTCATAAACAGTTTAGTGTTTGTTAATGTATTACATGAAGTTAGTTGCCACCACCAAACTTTTGCAAATTTTTTCTATTCTGATTTATAGTACCTAACTGTTTCATCAACAGTGGTGAGCTAACTATGTGACACTATCTGTTGGTCTGCCTGATGTTTTACTCTGATTTATAGCACCTAAGAGTATCATTAGAGTGCTGTGTTAACTATGTGATATTATCTATTGATCTGCCAGATGTATACGGAAATTCATATTTGCTTAAAAAAAATAATATACCTGTATATATGATGGTGTAGAGTACTTGCAAACTGCACATTCAGTGTTTGCTGCATTGTATAAAATAAGAGTATTGTAAGCCATGAAACGATAACAATATACAGTGCTGTAATGTGCTGTAATTCAGTAAGAAAAAAAAAGTGATTAAGCATTCCCATCTGTAATCTTCAGTATTAAGTGTAAAGGCATTTAATATCTGTTGGTAGTTTTGAGTTGTGATTTGTCAATTGAACAACTATCCACAGATCTTAGTATAAACTGTTTATGTACTGCACAAAGTATAATTTTTTTGGCAATCTCTGTTTGCCAAGATGTATTACGTAACTTGGAGTGAGATTTGTGTTCTAGCCTTGCGTTATGGCACTGGAAGATTAAGAGAACTGAACTATACTGTACATATTGCATCCTATAGGACACTAAAAAACAGCAGGGTTAAAAGTGATTTATACCAATAGCACATTTTAGAAAACTTTGGTTTGATGGAGAAGATAAGAAATAGAATATTGAAAAGGGAAGCACCACCCATGACACAGGTGGAGGACATGAATTTTGAACTTATTTACTTCTCTGATTCACCTCCAGAGAACAGAGAAACCCTTTACTATATATCTCTAACCCCTCTGTCCTTGTGTGGATGTGGATTATAGGGTTAGAATGACAGTCATAATGATAAAGGTTGTGATTGATTGATTTGTCTTAAATATAGAGGATATGATACTGTACATTCTTGATACTCTCTGCAGATCTGCACAGTACTCTGTTATCTTGCATTACTTCCATTCTTGAAAGTAGCTAGGCATATGAGTCCTCACAGATGTGAGATATTTTAGCTAATCAGATCTTTAAAAATTCTGTAGTTTTATGAAGAGGTTGTAAGAGCCAAAAATACAATTTAATACTGTTTGGAACTGCTTAGTACCGGTATGCAGGAAATTTAAAATGTTTGCATGAATGGTGCTTGTTAAATACAGTCATCTCGCTTAAAGTGCATGAAAATGGACAACACAGCCCATCGCGCATTATAAATTCGCACTTTGCGAAGCATAGGATCCCATGTTAAAATGGCTTTATGGGTGACACGTCCTGAATTTTCATATATTGATTCACCAGTACCTATCCCTAACTAAAATGCAAAAGGAAACTTACAATAGAAACATGCAAGAGCGATACTGTATATTTATTATAAAAGTTCAAGACCTTACCAGCACTGTACAGAGGGTAAACAATGGCCTTGGGGAGGTGAGGGGAAGCTGCCCAGATGCTGCCGATGTCACAGTGCGTTGTGACGTCGGCCCCTTCCTTGCCATGATATCACGGCACGGACACCTTCCTCGCCACCACTCACTCACACACCAGCCGCATCCCACCACAAGTACTCACCAGCCCCACCCTTACCCATCGCGCGCTACAAATTATGCTCGTGAGTTGCAAGAGAATACCGTATTTGCCTTGATTTTTCAAGCCATTCACACACTGCAAGTAGCAAACACACTTTCTAAATAATTAATTACTGTCAGACCCCCGTTGCACATTAGGCGAGATGCACTTTGCGATGGCGCACTTTAGGCGAGATGACTGTATTGTACTTGTAAACTTTTAATAATATTAATACCAATATCCAGTATCTATATTTGAAAGATAATACACAGATCAGAAGTATGATGTTTATGTTTATGATGAAACCTATAAGCGTCAGTGGATCCATTCATCCATCATCCAATCCTACGTTGTCCCATGAGGAGCGCAGAAGCCCGGGGCTTGGCAAGTTGATCCTGACATTTAAGATGAGAGTGACCAGCCTCACTTATCCCTGAGTGGCATTATGTGAGGAATAAACCCCAACCATCCCTTGGATATAAACCTTCACTGGCTCAATCCGATTGGAGCGCCGTAATTACCCACTAAACCACCAGGTACCAAAATTTGGTTATGTGGTTACCACCCAGCATAGTAAATGGTTTCCTGGTGTACAGGAAACCATTAGGCTTGTCACTCAGTGTAGTCACCTGCAGGCAGAAGGACGAGGAAAGAATGAAGGAAAGAAAGACAGAAGAGGGAGAGTAAAGTCACCCAAAGGCAACAGGACGAGGAATGAATGAAGGAAAGAAAAACAGAAGAGGATGAAAGGAAAGATGGATGGAGGAGAGGAAAGGGCAGACACCTCAGAGCAGCACTACATTGAGTGAATGGATGGTGGGCGACCCCACCTACCACAGAGCTTCAGTGGAAATTACCAAAATTCGTTACACTGATTACACAACAGCAGCAGCAACCACAACCTTAAATTATAAGAATATGAGGACAGACAGAGAACTTGCTACTGACTGCTTCCACCATTCCAAGAAAATCCCCTCCAGTTGTGCTGGATTTATCAAACCCACGGGTGCTTTACGAAGGCAGCATTTTGTACTTTTGGTTGGTCCATGGTTCCACATGACTGCCAGGTATTTGTGAAGTGATCATGATTCCACAGGACTGCATCATTTGCTTCACTGTCTTGGTCCTTTTATGCTTCTCCCTTTCCATGACTTAACTGTTTTATTCTCCTTACCCATCATTTGCTCACTTGATGTTGTGCTGCTTACGTCTTCCTTTATGTGTGTTGTTCTTTTTCTGTGTCTGTCCTCCTCTCTTTCTATTTTTCCCATCCTTCCAGTCAGTTTTTCTTGCTCCTCTTTTTCACTTTCAGGTGGCTCTACACTGAGTGATAAGCCAAATGATTTCCTGTAACTCAGGATATCATTTACATTAATGGGTGGTAACTACTGGATATAGCAAAAGAATGGGGTGATGTGGAGCCTACTATGGTGCCCCTGTTAATTGGGTTGAGAGAGACAATAGTGGCTCCCAACCAGGAACAAAACTTCCACACCGATTCCTGCACCTCACTATGGCAAATCACTGTCAGCCTCACGCAAATACTGGTTCACTGCACAGGATGGCCTGGCAAGAGTGTTGACTGCCTGTGTCTGATGGATCTGCTCAATCAGATAGACTGGAGCAGCACCACAACATATTATTCTTCGCAAGAGCTTCTGCCCTTCTGGTATATACCTGTCACCACTCAGATCTTGTTTTTGGACATATACATACATACATCATCTAATACAGTGTTGCCCCATGAGAAACGTAGAAACCCGGGGTTAGGCAAGTTGCTGCTGACATTTAAGTTGAGAGTGACCAACCTCACTCATCCCTGACTGGCATTACATGAGCAAAAAACCCCAGCCACCCCACGGATATAAACCTACACAGGCTCAATCTGGCTGGAATGCCTTAATTATGCACTCAACCACCAGGTGTCATAATCTGATTATATGGTTACCATCCAGCATAGTAAATGGTTTCCTGGTGTACAGGAAACCATTTGGCTTGTCACTCAGTGTAGAGTCACCAACAGACAGAAGGAAGAGGAAAGATAGACACAGGAGGAAATATGGAAAGAAGGAAGGAAGAGAGGAAAGAGTAGTCACCTGAAAGCAGCATTACATCAAGTGAGTGGATGGTGAGTGTCCCCACCTACCACTAACACTTCCTCATATTAAGGTCAAAGGTTGTAGTGCCTTCCATTTATTACCACACTTTTTTTTTTTCCCAAATGGGAACTTTTCGGTCAAACATTACTTGTTCTACATCAATATGATCCTTATGTATCTGAATATTCATTATAACTAACAGCTACTACTACCTTGCCACCACAACCACCACCATCCTACTTCTCACTAAAAAATGTGAGAGGGTAGGATCCGGAAATATGAAAGAAACCATAAAAGTAGAACTGTAAACAGAGAACTCAGCAATATGGGCCACCCAATCATTCACACTTCACCTTCAATCTTGGCTCTACCTCATGGACAAAAACCATCTACACATACTATTACTGCCTTTCAAATCTTCGTTGCACATCAATGAACCTGTTCATTATTCATGCCCTGTTGTGTATAAAATGACAATTTTTTTCTTCTGGAATATGTTTTGCTCTTAAACGAAACAAGGAGGCGAAGTAGGCCAAAGAGAAGGTGGAGAGATATGGTGGATGAATGTGTGAGAAGAGAGGTTTGGAAGTCAGTGAGGCTAGGGAACTGACAGGAGATCGTGCTGGCTGGATGAATTTTGTGAGGAGAAACGCATGATCAGGGATTTTTGGCATCAATTTTAATGTGGCAGCATCTGGATTGACTCTGTCAGATATGATTATGTGAAGCTACAGAACATGATGAATGTTTTTGGCATATCCAAAAGAGCCAGGATTCTGGGGGCTTGAATGATGAGTGAATGGAAGCGTGGCCCATTGGATTGGGCAATTTTGGGCTGTCTGGACATTGCTACTCCTCACCCTGCCCTTGGGTGGGATAGGAGGTCCGGATGATGATGATGATGATATGTTTTTCTTAGCAGATACTTATTGTGAGCAAACGTTAATTCACAGATATACTGTAATTGGAAGAGAATATGAAAACAAGCTAAAAGTAGTTGTAGATTATGTTGTGACAGATGAAGGGATTACAAGAAAAGTTACAGATGCAAAATAAGTTTCTGGATTATTAACAAATTCAGATCACTGCAGTATTGGCAAGTACAGTATTGGGATCAGAAATAAATGGAAGTTTGAAAAGAGGGAGGAAACAGTACTGGAAGAGAAAATAACATTTGACTGCCTGGAGAAAAAGGAAATTGTTGAAAGATATAGGTTGAAGATAAGACAAATACAAGAAACTTTTGAGTGTGGATGCATATGCTGAGATGGACTGAATGGAAATGTGGCAAGTTGTGGAGGTATGACAGAAGTAGTTGAAGTATTGCAGTATGTGGCAAGAAAATACTGAGAAGAAATAAAAAGGGAGGTGGTGCTTAGTTTACTAATATATAACTAAAAATCACCTCCCACATGGTGGTAGATGGTGATGACCATCATTCCACTCGCCTGGCGTAGTGCTGCATAATTCGTCCATCAATTTTTATCATTCATTTTGTTTGTCATCCTTTCTTCCTACTTCTCCCATCCTTCCAGTAACTTTTTCTTACTCATCTTTCCACACAAGGTGGTTCTACCCAGAGTGACTTGCCTAATGGTTTCCTGTAACCCAGGGAACCATTTACAATACTGGGTGGTAACCATCTTACCATAAGATGAGGTGATAAGGAGCCTACTATGGTGCCCCTGTTAATTGGGTGGGAAGATGAGGAGCCTACTATGGTGACCCTGTTAAATGGGTGGGGAGATGCAGCATTCATCTGGGATCCAAACCTCCACACCTCTCCCTGCAACTAACGTGGATAAGCACTGTTGACCACAAGGGAACATCAGTTCACTGCATGGTATGACCCAGCAGGGGCAGTTGTTTGCCTACAGCTGATGAGTCTGCTCACCCACACAGACTGAGGTTACTGAACAACAGCCTCTCTCATAATACCATGTACAGTTTATATAGTTGCGTGGCAATCACAGGGGTATTTGTCTCCTTAGTTTAATAGGAAAGATACAGTATATACTGTAGTAGGATACTTGCTGACTATGTTAGGGAGCTAACTGAAGCATTAACATAAATGGAGAGGTACAGTGTGGTTTTAGGAAGAATAGGGAATGTGTAGATCAGTTACAGTATTTATTCTGGGACATTTAGTGAAAAAGTATTTAGAGAAGGAAAATAAATGGTACGCTGTCTACATGGATCAAGAGAAAGCAAGTGGCAGTAGAAAACAAGGAATGTGGAAGGTGATGAAAATATACAGAGTGGATGGGATTTTGCTGAATGCTATCAAAAGTATGTATGAGGGCACATCGGCTGCAGTGCAAATGGAAAGTGAACTGACTAGAGTTCTTTGACTTTAATGTTGGACTGGAAGAGGTTATTCAAAATATATATATGAATGGTGTTATAAAAGAAATAAAAGGTAGGGCAGTGGATGCCAAGAATATCTGTAGAAAGAGAGGGTATGGTTTGGAAATTGCTTGTACTGTTGCTTGTTCATGACAACAAACTGTATTGCTAGGAGAAGATGAATGATAGTTGCAAGTCATGGCGGATGTGTCTGAAAGTGTGTCTACATGGCAAAATAATATCTAACAGTAAATGCAGCTTCAAGTTATGGTCTTTGAGAGATGCAAAGTCATGGAGTGCATATTGAGGCTAGATGGTCAGGAAATGGAGAACGTGTCTTCAAATATCTGGGGGGTATAATGAGGAAGAACAGAAATGTAAAGGATGAAGTGAAGGGCACAGATGGGAATAAAGGCTGTTGGTTCAGTTACAACAGTGATAAGAAATGAAGATGTGAGCACGGAAGTGAAAGTACGACAGTACTGAGATGCCCATTCTAATGTATGGAAATGAAGCTTGGTCCGTGCTGGAAGAACAAAATGCAAGGGTGAGAAGGAAATAAGTTGTTTGAGAGGAAGATGTAACACTAGTCAGAGAAACTGACAGACAAAGAAATAAACAAATGAGAAATTGAGAGACTGTTGTAACGCTGATGAAGAAGTGTTAGAAAGCATTAGGAGAGATACTTTGAGATGGTTTGGCCATATGTAGATGAAGGAGAGACTGACTAGGAGAGTGTATGTGTTGCTGAGGAGACTGAGGATGTGAAGGAGGGATGGGATGGATATGTATATGAGAGAAGGGGTGTGTGAGCTGGAGAAATTGCAGCCAGATGTTCAACAAAAGGGTGACATGGAAGCTATTTATTTGTGGCCACCCCTTATAGGATTGATATACACAGTAAACCCTCAATACAAAGAGCCTCTTTTAATGAATTTCGGTTTTAATGACCACCTTGAACTGGCTGAATGTTAGGTTCATTTAATTAATTTTTGACGTTCTGATAACACCGACCAGCTTGGTGTCCCTACACACACACACACACACTCCTCTGCATCTGCATCAATCAATGGGTGACCAGCATCATGAGAGGAGCTATAAACAGTGCATTTACTGAGAAAAAGAGCCATTTAGACATAGTTGTATGTTCTTGTGTGTGACTGTACAGCCGAACGATGCTCTATGTCTAATGATCTTTATTTGGTAAAAGCCACGACGTCTGGGAAATTACCGAACAGCATGGCGTTCAGGTTTAATGAACTATCGGCTGAAACATCAAGGGTTTGGTACCAATTAGCTCATTATATCGAGGGGGTACTGTATATATATACACAAACACACACACACACTAGTGGTAGGTGGGGGCTTTTGCCATCCACTCACTCAATGTAGTGCTTCTCATGGATGTCTGCCCTTCCTCTCCTCCATCCTTCTTTCCTTCCATCCTCTTCTGTCTTTCCTTCATTCTTTCCTCGTCCTTCTGCCTTCGGGTGACTTTACATTCCCTCTTCTGTCTTTCTTTCCTTCATTCTTTCCTCTTACTTCTGCCTGTGGGTGACTTTTTTTTTTTTTTTGATGTGTCCGACTCTGGGCATAGGCTTCACAGCCTGCTTTCATGGCCCATCAGTCCTCCTACATACCATACACCTCTACATGACACTAAGTGACATGCCAAATGGTTTCCTGTACACCAAGAAACCACTTACTATGCTGGGTGGTAACCATATAACCAAATTCTGGCACCTGGTTTTTTATTGGTTAATTATGGCACTCCAATCGGATGGAGCTGGTGAAGGTTTATATCCAAGGGATGGCTGGGGTTCACTGCTCACGTAATACCACTCAGGGATGAGTGAGGCTGGTCACTTTCATCTTAAATGTCAGGACCAACTTGCCTTGCCCTGAGCTCCTCATCGGGCAACGTAGGATTGGATGATGGATGGATGGATGAACACACACACATACATATATATAAATGACATGTAGACATGTAGAGGTGTATGGTATGTAGGAGGACTACTGGGCCTTGAGAGCAGGCTGTCAAGCCTATGCCCAGAGTCGGACACATAAATATATAAATATATATATATATATATATATATATAGATAGATAGATAGATAGATTTATATATATATATATATATATATATATATATATATATATATAACTGGGCCTTAAGAGCAGGCTGTGAAGCCTATGCCCAGAGTCAGACACATAATATATATACAGTAATCACTCTAATATCCGGACGCCCAATAACCGAACATCCCCACTAACCGAACCTTATCGTCCTGGGATCAAACATTCCCAAAATGGTCCGAAAATCCAAAAAATTGGAAAAAAAAAACCGATTTTTGCCGTCCGTAATTTGAACTTGCCGCGCGCGCGCGTAGAGCATTGTTTTTGGTTCGTCATTCCTCCGACGTCCGATAGAGCGCCGCTGCATCCTCCCCACTTCCCGCCTGTCTCTCACCGCGACTGGACCTGCGCTCTTCGTCATGGCTGCCCACGTGCTCGCTTTTGTGGTGGTGCCGTACTTGCTGCAAGGCCTCCTGCTGCTCTCTGCCCTACTCTTAGTGTGTGTGATGATGGCCCCGCCTCCTGAGAAAAGGAAGAGAGTGGTGTTGACTCTGGAGAAGAAACGGGAGAGATTGGAGAAGGTTGATGCGGAGTGGTCTTCCTCTCGCATTCTCCGCGAGTTCAACCTGGCCCGGTCGACTTTGTTTGATATCAAGCGTTCCCGAGACAAGCTCATGCAGTACACGGCTGACTTCTCGTCGAGAAGCAAACGCAACGTGGAGAGGAAGGTTATGTTTACTCCCAAGTATGCAGAGATCGACCGCTCCACGTTGATTTGGTATCGACAGCAACGTGCAGCTGGTGTGATGGTACGTGGAACGGAGCTGAAGGCTGCTGCTGAGAAGTTTGCAAGGCTTCACGACGCCCTGAACTTCAAGGCATCCGAGGGTTGGCTCTTGGCGTTCAAGTTGCGACATGGCCTTACTAACCGTAAAGCACATGGCGAAGCATTGGACGCTAACGAGGATGGAGTGGACGAGTTTCGGCACAAGGTGAAAGGCTTGATCGACAGGGAGGGGCCTCACTCTCGGTCAAGTCTATAACGCTGTGAAACTGGCCTATTCTATCGCTCGGTGCCAACGAACACTCTCGCCGATGAGACGGAGAAGCGTGTACCTGGCCGCAAGCTTTCTAAGGAACGGATATCTGCTTTGTGTTGTGCCAATGCTAACGGCATGCACCGGCTTAAACCCGTTATTGTTGGCCGTGCAAAGCAGCCTCGGTGCCTTCGTGGGGTGATGGATGTCCTTCCTGTCGTATGGTACCATTCTTTGAAAGCATGGTTCACAGCTGTGATTTTCAAAGACTGGTTTCACCATCACTTCGTCCAAGGAGGTCATACATTACCAGACGAAGACACTGGGAATTCCTCGCGACCAGGGAAAGGCTCTCCTTCTCCTCGACAATGCACCTGCCCACCCGTGCGACAAGGACTTGGATGCTGATAATGGCCGTATTAGGTGAAAGTTTCTGCCAACTAATACGACTGCTCTCATTCAACCAATGGACCAAGGAGTGATCGTGGCAACAAGCGCCTGTACCGTCGGAAGTTCCTGGACGAGGTGATGGTGGTTCTCGAGGACGAGGACGAGCGCAGGGAAGGACGTGACACTCGAGGCAAGCGGACTTTGGAAAACCTTCGCCGCTACAACATCAAGTCTGCGCTGTACAACTGGGCTAGTGCATGGAAGGAAGTCCCTGTGAAAACTCTTGAAAATGGTTGGTCTCGTCTGCTTCTCGGAACAGATGTGGAGTACGATTTCCTAGGGTTTGACGTGGATGACTTCCATGCACGGCTACGCTGCACGACGATGTTGATGTGGACGATGTTCGTGAGTGGTTGGACGGCAGCGAGGGCGATCCTGGGTATCAGGCGTTGTCTGATATCGAGATCGCGTCTTCGGTTGCTGGTGTCAGTCCCGAACTTGAAGATTCCGACGACGAAGGCGATGATGATGCAGACTCCGCCCAGCAGGACACTACTCCAGCCATCCCCAAGCTGAGCGCACTCCGGGAACATCTAGAGTTCGTCCTAGACTACCTGGAACACCCGGACTGCGACAGGGAGATGGGGCCCCTTGGGACTCGTGGAGGAAGTGCGTGCTTTCCGGCAGCGCATCATCAATCGCCAGAATCGTCGGTCCTTGCGTCAGTCAACGATTGACAGTTTTTTCAGGCCCGTGACCCCCGCTGTGCCAAGCCCTGGTTCCACTCCGTTGCCTCCCCAAGACAGGCCCTCATGCTCCGAGCCACAGCCCAGCACATCAGCTACAGTGGAGTCACCGCTCGACGTGAGTTTGCGGCTGTCTTCAGAGTCTTCTGTAGTCGGTCACGCCATCACCACTACCCACCGATGCACCCCTTGGACGCCTGCCAGTGATACTCTCGGGCTCTGACAGTGAATAAACAGCAAGAACTTCTCCACTAGACCACACGGGAATTTTGAGTGTTGTGCAGTGAAAAACGGTGTGTTGTGTTAAGGTTTTCAAGTTGGGAGAAAAGACTAAGTAGAAAAGAAATTTAACGTAACTAACCTTCTTTGTTTTGGCTTTGGAAACTTAAAAAAACTTGGGAAAAGTTAATGTGCAACACTTAAATTTAATGGAACATTATTTGGACTAAAGTGAACACTGTGAAAAGAACGGACTTCTGTGTGTTAGTGACTAAGTTCAGTGCAAGACTTCAGGAAGAGTGTAGTGCAAGTGCTTCAGGAAATCGTTCTTACTGTCAGAGTCCGAGAGGAGGCGGTTATTCATCGAGGTGGCCAGGGACTTGCTGTAAGTAGCCAAAATGTTTCATGTTGTACTATTTTCCATACTATATTTACCAGAATGTTTCATATTGTATTTTTTCCCATACTATACTTACCAGAAAGTGTCATACTGTACTTCTTTCCATACTAAACTTACCTCATGCATGTGCAGTAGGAATGGGTTTTTCAGAGTTCGGTTAGAGTTCGGTTAGGTTAGGTTCGGTTAGAGTCCATAAGTACCAGAATGTTTATTAATGTATGAACATACTTCTAAACCCACATTTTATGTGTCTATTGCATTTATTTCAGTCATTTATGTGCCTTATTGGTGTGATTTGGGTGTTAAATAGGTGCTATGCATGTCCGGAGGGAGTTGTATAGGTGTTTCTCTGTGTTAGGGTCCGTAAGTACAAGTCCATAAGCTGGGGCCCAATATCCGGACAAAACCAATATCCGAACCTACCGATGGCTCTATTGATCCGGATATTGGAGTGATTACTGTATATATATATATATATATATATATATATATATATACAGTAATCCCTCAATTATCCAGACGGCCACTATTCGGACCATCCATTATCCGGATGCTGTGATCTGGCAGTTCAAAACCATTATTCGTACATTTTTCCATTTTCTATCTATCTATCTATTGCCAGACGCCATAATCCTGTAAGGGGTGGCCATCTGACTTTGAGTTATTTGTTTTAAGGGGAGGGGCACTAACCCTCCACAAACCCACTTGTTGACATGTAAGGAGCACATGAGGTTTGGTTATATGGTTACCACCCAGCATTGTAAATGGTTTCTTGGCTTACAGGAAACCATTTGGCTTGTCACTCAATGTAAAGCCACCTGTAAAGGAAAGAAAAGCAATAAGAAGTGACAGGAAAGATGAGGGAAATAGGAAGAGAGGAGGGCATGCACAGAAAAAGAATGATAAAGGCTAAGGAAGAAGTAGGCAACATTACATCAAGGAGTGGATGATGGTCGCCACCACAGGACAAAATGCTTGCATCTGGGTCATTGCCTTCTCTTAACTCGACGCCCTCACCTACGATCCAGGCCAGGCGGCTCATCACCACCGCCCACCCGGAAGCCGACACCACCACCCGGGACCAACACACCTTCAACACTGTGCTGAGGATCCTCCCCAGTGCCATCAGAAAGCTTTTCATGATCTATGATCCAACAGGGGACCTTGATAAAGACGTCCAGCTCATCAGGCGCCTCCTCACCACCCGCACCGCCCAGCAACACATCGGCACGGTTAGCCGAGTCCCAACCTGCAAACCGCTGCAACCCAAACCCCGGACCCCCCCCCAGCAACACTGTCCCTTCAGCACCACCCACCATGCCAAGGGCACGCCCCACCAAGAGGCACCCCACCCCTAAAGCACCAACCTCATCTCCATCAACCCTTGGGAATTCTCTGCTTATAGTCATTGATGCCCTATCCATGACATATGCGAGCAGGTGAAGGCTGCCCAGTGCAGATTGGCCACCAAGGGGTGCCACAAAGTCTCATCCATAGAGGATGACGGCATCGAGGACGATGCCCTCACAGCCGACTACTTCGATCCAGGGGAGACAGAGCTCAGCAAGGAGGATGCCCCACAATAGCTGGATTTTTAGGACCACCCCCACACCTCCCCACGGTGGCAGGGGCCACCTCACACAAATATCACCCCCCAGTCTACGACAAGATGAGGCTGAATGGGATTAAGGCGAGGCTACTGGTCGATACAGGAGTGGCCAGGTCCTGCCTCTACCATCACTTCTACTCTCACCATACCTCGGCTTTGGGCCCACTCCTCCCCACTTCAGCCCATCTTGCAGACATGGGGGATGGCCCCTGCCCAAATGTGGGGAGACCCGGGCCCTACATGCCAAAACCCATCAAAATATGTCTGTCCAACACCAGTTTATGATCTTCGACTCAACCTGCCATGCATATGAAGGCTATCTGGGACTAGATCTCCTGCAAAAACTGCACACTAGCATCAATTGCCACAAGCAGTGCCTCCACTTCAGGAAGCCCCCAGACCCCCCCCCCTCAGCCACACTGCACGCACACACCCACACTGCCTACCCCCTTGCCCCCCCACCATGTCCTCCACCCTACCCCCTACGGCCCCTAGCCCCCACCACCACCCCGCCCACCACTTTCCCTGCCACCACCGCCTCCACCCTTATCATCCCCCCAACCATGAGGCCTGGCTCCACCTGTACAGGCCCACTAGAAACTGCATCCTGTTTTTGCCAAGCCTAACTTCAGGAGGCATTGCCTCCTGCCTGCTGTCCCCCACCTTCTTCTCCCCCAACCTCAGGGCAGTGCGCACTGCCAACATCTCCACCACCCTCCTCACCCTCCCCAAAGGATTAGTGGTCAGTGCGATGGAGGAAGCTAAGCCATCCACCTATCCCCCCTACCCCCCCACCGCCCTTCCCCCTCTACCTGTAACACCTCTCACCACACCAGACTTACAGCCTTCGATGCCTCCTCCTGGACTTTTAAGAAATCTTCTCACCGGGACCGGTGGACATCGGTCACACCACATACCTGTCACATGAGATCCACTTAACAGGACCTCCTATCTGCCAACCATCTCAGAGAAAAAAAACCCAAACAATTGGGTGAAGACCAGCAGGTTCAGGACATGCTCAATGCCGGCGTTGTATCTCCATCCACCAGCTCCTGGTCCTCTCCCATCATCTTGGTGAAAAAGACAGACGGCACCATGTGATTCTGCGTGGACTATAGGCGATTAAACGACGTAACCACCAAGGATGCCATACCCCTGCCCAGGATAGATGACTCTCTCGACTCCCTGCACAGAGCATCCTGGTTCTCCACCCTCTACCTGCAGTCAGGATACTGGCAGGTCCAGGTGCATCCCAAAGACAGGGGTAAAACTGCATTTTCCACAAGCAATGGGAAACATTATGAATTCAACGTCCTTCCCCTCGGCCTATACAATGCCCCCTTGATACTCTCCTGGTTAATAGAATCAGTTCTCAGTGGCCTCACCTGGGAGATACAGTATGCCTCGCATACCTTGACAACATCATTAATTTCAGCTGGACATGGGCCGACCACCTCCACCGCCTTCAACAAGTCTTCATCAGGATCCGGCAGGCAGGGCTCAAGCTCAGGCTGTCCAAGAGCGTCCTAGCTCAACGATCCGTCTCCTTTCTGGGACATGTCATCTCCATGGAATGCACAGTATCCGACCCGGATAAGCTGCGTGCTATTACAGACCTCCCCCCTACCCCGAGATATCCACTAGGTCCATGCCTTCATTGGCCTCGCATCTTACTACCGGCGCTTCGTGAAGGGTTTCGCCAACATAGCAAAACCCCTACATGACATGACAAGGAAGGGTGAAACTTTCACTTGGACAGAAAAACCACATACGAGCTTTCAACACCCTCAAAAACCAACTAATCACCATCCCGATCATTGCATTCCCTGGCTACACCCTGCCCTTTCGCCTGTACACCAACATATCCTTAGTAGCGATTGGTGCCGTCCTGGCCCAACTCCAAGAAGGGCGGGAACACATCATTGCCTGTGCCACCCGTACACTTAACCAGGCCGAAAAGAGCTATGCTGCCACCAAACAGGAATGTCTAGCATCATCTGGGCTTTGGACCACTTCCGGGCCTATCTGTCTGGCACCCACGTCACCATAATCATGGACCACCAGTCCCTCCAATGGTTGCGGCAATCAGAAACCCACAATGCCCAACTAATAAGTTGAAGAGAAGCACTCGAAGAATTCAACTTCGATATAGCATACGGTACTGGCCAGGAAAACTACACACAAATCCCAACGTCCTATCCAGACTACCCATCAACATCATCAACACTGCCCCTAGCCTCCAACACCAATGGCAAAACAAAGATTGGCCCAAATGGATCCCACACCATGTATTCTCCAAGCTCCATCGACACGGTGACCACCTGTTCACGCACTAGGGGCACATAGCACCCAATCCAGACACCGCCCAAGACACCATGACCCACTTACACTCAGACAACGGAATACACCTCAGAACTAAAAAACTACTGTAAATTTTCAACGATGTGTATTGGACGCCAAACCCCTACCACCTAGGCAAGCAAGTTGTCCAGGCCTGCCAGGCGTGTGCACTCGGTAAGGATGCCAACAGGACACCCAGCCCATCCGGCAACATCACCGCAAATAAGCCATGGCAACTCCTCCCCGTGGACATAGTCGGACCCCTCCCACCCAAATCAGGCTATAAATACATTATCACTTTCGTAGACACCTACTCCAAATTCCTGATCACCTGTCCAGCCAAAGAACACCACACTGTCGCTGTGGCCGACGCCCTCATCTGCCATGTTCCCCTATTTCGGCATTCCCCAGGCCCTCCACTCAGACAATGCCCCGGAATTTGCCAGCAAGGTATGGATGGAACTCACCGAAATCTTCGGGTACAAACTCTCCCACTTTTCCCGATACTGGCCACAGGGCCATGGCATTTGTGAGAGGAGCCACTGCACCCTAATCAACCAAGTGTGAACCAGGATCCAAGAAACACAAAACGAAGACTGGCCAGCCCAAGTAAAAATCGTGCAATGGGGAATGAACTCCTGTCCACGCGAAGACAGCGCTACCCCACACGAGCAAGTATTCCGAGAAACACCACTCCTTCTGCCAGTCTGCCACCACCTACAACCACCTGCCACCTCCCCCACATCTGACCCCCTCCACCACTTCAAGCGCCGACTACACCACCAACAAAACAACCAGGACTTCCAACCTGACACCATCCCCCACAGTCCATACAAGCCAGGCGACTCCGTCATGTTGGCTAAGCTGCCATCCCCTAATAAACTATCACCTAGATTCATGGGATACTTCACAATTGTAAAAATCCCAAACCCCTACCAAGTAACCATTCAATACCATAACACCACCCATACCTACCACAATTGCCACATGCGTCCTTTCCAAACACCCCCAACCCCGCCACTCCACCATGCTCACCCTCCTGCCCAGCGCACAGCACCACTGCCCCCCCCCCCCCGACCACCACACTGACTCATACACATGCTATTTCACACCTTCCCTCTCCTCACCCTCACCCAGTCCTCCCTCCACAATCAAGTCTCCCACCACACCCCCCTCCGACTCCTCGTCCTCTCCCGACCCCCCCACTCACCTCTGGCCACCTCATCTCCCACTCCCACCTCCACGGCCGTGCTGCCATATCCATCCCCTACACCACTTGGCCAGCTCTCCCCACCCCCTTCACCTGCTCTCACCACCACCACTCCCAAAACCGGACACCTCACGCCCACACGCCCCTAACCCTCACCCACTCCTCACTTCACACCCACACCCCACACCAGGCTCCACACCACTTCCCCTTCCTCGACCACCACCTAAAAAAACAACCATGCCGCTCAGACCAAACACCCCCCACACCCATCCAGCTAATGCACCACGTGCCCCAAGCTCCTCGCCATCCACACCCGTGCTAACCACCATCATAACCAGATCAGGCCACTTCTCCCGCCCACCTGCCAGATACGCCCCAACACCCTCACCATCACCGACACCCCCTACACAAACCTCCCCCACACCACCCACACCCAACACCTCCCCCCTCCCCCTAAAAACACACTACATAGAATGGAAGATTCCAGTAGCCCAGCCCACTAGGACAATTAAGGCACCCCCCCCACAACCTCATAAAACTAGGGAGACCTCACTCATCTCCAGTCTTCAGCCGACAGTCACCAGTCACTCACCTAACTCCCTATGAAGATCAAGCATGTGCTGTGGACTCCCGCCCAGGGAAACAAACGCAGGCTGAAGGAAACCTCACAACTGCTACACCTCCTGCAGAAGATGACCCACACCTCCACCCTGGAAATCATCTACAACCCACACCAGGAGCCGAATCACCCTACACGCCACTGGATTGACCTAATTCACCACCTCACGCCCTCCCACCAGACATCCACATCGGACACCTACCACCTCTAGCCAAGGGGATGTGACTTTCAACCCCACGACGGTGGTGAAATACCCACCCCAGGAGGGCGAGACACCCAACCCAGGAGGAGACCACGGGGAGGCGTACAAGAGCCCAGAGCCAAACAGGCCGACGTCCCCCGCTACCATATGTCCCTCTTGCCCTCAACAGAATCAGCAGGGAGTTCATAGTCCCGCTGCACTACACTCCAGCTGGGACAACACTCGCCAGCATCAGGGTGGGACCTGTGCTTGCACAGTCTCCAGCAGGGCCTTGGTAATGTCCACCGGACTTACCAGCGAAAGAACGTCCACCGGACTTCCTGCACCTGCAGACCCCGCAGGAAGCAGTGCAGCAGCAATGTCCACCAGACTTGCTGTAGAGCAAACTTCCACTGGATTTCCCTCATTTGCCACCCACCACCGGGAGCAGGGACATGGTAACGTACACAGGACAGCAGGAGGAATGTCCACCGGATTTCCCACACCCGCCATCCCAGGGAAGGAAGCAGAGCTGCAGCAGCATCCACCGGACCTGCCATAGAGGGAACATCTATCGGATTCCCCTCGACTGCATCCCTCCCCTGGCAGCAAGGCCACAGTAACGTCCACTGGACTTTCTCTACCTCTCACTCCCGGGACGAGTGGAGCCACAGTAACGTCCACCAGACTTCCCAGGCAGAAGGGACGTCCACCGGACTTCCTTCATCCACTACCCCGGAGTGGAGCCACGGTAATGTTCACGAGACTTGCCAGGCAGAAGGAACATCCACTGGACTTCCTTCTCCAGAATGGAGTTACGGTAAAGTCCACTGGACTTGCCAAGCAGAAGGAATGTCCACCGGACTTCCTCCACTATCCCAGAGGCTCCTGCCGAGGTCAGTGCCCCTGGCCCGGCCCGCTCCTCCAGAGGCCAAGTGGGACGCCCCTCGCACTCCCCCCATACCCCTAGGGGCGGAGACTGCTCCCCAGCAGAGTCCCTGGTGGAGAACATCTGGAGTGGCCCCATCATGTGCCTAGGAGTCCGCTCCCTGCAGCCAGCCCCTCGACGTCACCAGCCGCTGTTGGACTCCTTGAGTGGAAGCAGCCACAGGCAGCCCCTGATGGCCTCCCCAAACCGGCAAGACCGCAGCCCCCAGCCTTCGAGGGACACCCCGAGGACCTAATGCCAGGACCAGCCCGGACCCCCCAGCAAGACTCCTACTACCTCTAAGGGCAGGCGCAGAGCAGTGGCCTGCTTGCCCTGTTCAGGCCCAGCCCCGAGGACCACCACACGCCCCAGGGCCCCACCAGAAGGAGGCCGCCCACGACGTCGCCCCACAGCCCATGCCGGACGATTCACCACGCAGCCAGAGACTTGTGCCTCTGCCGACAGCGCACACCAGACGGCCCCCACCCACACCTGGTCGTCACCTACAGCTGCCTGACCTCTCCTAGTCTGTTCACATCCTTATGTATCAATAATGATTTGTATTGTGCTACATGTATGGTGTTATGTGCCGTGGATCTTTTGTATGGTAATATACGTGTAATGGTTAGCCTGTGTTTGAGCCCTATTCCTTTGTTGCATGCTCCTGACCCGGTCCTTAACCCGCCCCGTCCCGACGACGTATGGGTATGTTGCAACGATTTGCATTTGCCAGTCCCGGCGACGTACCAGTACGTCGTGCAATTGCATGGTCGCTAATTTGCACAATTTTCAATTTTCGCACGTGATTTTTCGTATGTATACACGGGACACCTGCCTCTATTCCTGTACAAGATACCAAGCAGGGACAATGCCTTACACCACATAACCTCCCCCCTCCCCCCCTCACGACATTGTCTTGGCAAAGGACCTGTTACCAGTGACCTGGCTAGTAAAGTTATTCAGGGCCAGAGTGATTCCCCAATCGATGACAATGTGGAGGACAATGTTTACATAGCATTAGAAGAAGAAACAGCCAGAAATAATGATCAGGTAGTGTGGCAAAAATAGGTCAGGTATGGTGATTAGTTAGTGAGTGAAACAATGCTTATAATGCCTTTATTACTGCTTGAAAACCAATATACTGTCATACTACATATACATTCGTACCAAGTAAATAAATAAATACCGTTTATGAGTGGATAAAATAGTTACCCACCCACAGAACTCGTTTTCTTTGGTGCCAGCATGTTAGAAAACCCACTCAGGTAAGGAGGAACTCCTACCTGGATTGGGCACTTTAAACCTCAGGTGAGCGATTTCTCTATGAATTTTCGATGTTTCTCACCAAAAGCGAAGGTTTTAGCCTAAAAAAAAAAAATTCGAAAATACCTCGGGATTGGGGGATGTCGGAGGTGCGGAAAACCTCGGGACGTGACGGGTTAAAAAGAACCCAAGTCCGTGCCCATGATCTGAGGAGAAGATGCTGGACTCAGAATACGCCGCATAACAATAGGTATATGAAATGGCTCAGGAATAGGTGTCAGGAGCTTCCTTAACCAACGAGAATACGACCCTTGAGTCAAGGCTGTGTAAATAATTGCTGGTTATCTTCACCCGTTCGTATTCTTGGTGCACCTTTTCCTTTGTGATTTATCTTGCATGTTAAACCTTAACATTTTCTTGCATCCTATTTATGTCGTTTTAATGCCGACATATTATGCTTACACAGTCGCTACTAGGACGTAATATACAGATTAGGTCGCTAAGAAAACTGTTAGGAAATCTCCGAGGCTGCCTGAGAATACGAACCATACAGTTACAATAGTCCCCATCCAAGCCTGATTGCACATTAAAGTGAAAAATACAAACACAACGATTTCTGACTGTACCTAACTAATATGGAGATACTGAGACTTCCTCATCGTAGAAATTGGCTAAGATCCTTTAAGAGCACAGCATCATCATGCGGTATGAGCATGGTAAAAATAACTAAAACAGAGTTATTTTACCATGGGTATGAGTATGACTGACTAATGGGAATAATGATGCGATATTGACGATATGATGATAACGATAACTGTGATGATAGGATGATGATACAATGAATGATGATGACAGTGAATGACGGACGATGATAATGAATGAATGAATGAATGAGTGATGATAATGATGATAATGATGGACAGTACTCTCGACGACTAAAAAATTTCATAACATCTATACCTGGGCAATATATTTAGGATATTACACAATATCTTCGTGTGTGTTGCTATGCTAATGCCAAATATGTACGGTATGTCAACAGAGAAAAGATATACAATTCAGTGAACACTGGAAAGCAATACCCTAACTAAAATGAGTGATACAACGAAGTCCCCAGATTCAAAACATTTCCTAACTTTCCAGGTGCAAAACTGCGAGGTTTAGCTGCCAAATGTTTACTACGTCTTGTGGTGCATATTCCCTCGACCTACACTTATTTATAAGCGTCTTAATGAGCGCTGCTTCCCGACTGCCAAAGAGAATCATGAAGAACCTTGATCATATATTAAACCTTTCATGACCGAGACAACTCTAACAGTATTCTATTCCGGCTACAACCAGACGACTGTCCAACTGAGAGTCCTTGGAGAGTGGGTGTCGATGCTGTCACCATTAACCCTCTCATGGTTGGGATAGCTCTAGTAGTCTATTCTGACTAACGCGATAGTACTATTCTGTCACGTGAGTCTTAAGAGCCTGAGTTCATAATAATACCATCAACCCTCTCAGGGTCAAGACAACTCCAGTATCCTATCCCGGCTACCGTCATACGATTATATTCAGCTGAGAGCCCAAGTAGATATGATTATATTAGATGTCACGTTCTCTCTTACAGCAGCTTCAGGAGACCTTCATCGAAGGCAGGAACTGTACCTTTTCTCGTTCCTACAACATTTGTCTTCCTTCAATTGACTTCAGGCTTTCTATTTTATCTTTCTTCATTCACCGTTTACATCTTACATTTCTATTTAAGATTTTTCTTTTTGAATGTCTCCCCATAGCAGATAAGAAAAATAAACAACGAAAGGCCTGTTCTGTTTGGCCTTAATAAGGATCATCCTATGTTGGCTTGCACTTAAGCCTGGGAAAAGGCATGACCGCTTTACGAGTTTTCATTCTAGTTTGTTTTTCAAGTGTGTGGTTAATGTATAAGTGAACATAAAAGTATAAAACTAAAATCTGACTCATACACAAGCTCATAAAAAGGTAAAGATCCATATTTACGACGTCTACGTCCGTCTTATACTTTTATCTTTATTCCTACAGTTAACAAACATGTTGTAGCAAACTAAACTGGTGAGAAAATAAGAAATTTTAATTATTTCTAACAGCAGTAAAATGCCATGGAAAACTGGTTATTCTATAAATTAAGATCCTCGATAAATATGATTCTTGTGTCCCGACATTTTAACTAGCTTTGCCAGAGTCGTTCCTTCGTTCTGAGGGACCCTTGGCAATATTTTGCTAGATGGCCCCCTACATGCTAAGAGACAAGTCAGAAAGTAAACCGCATATATTAATGCCCTCGTGCATTCCACATGCATACTGCAAATAACCTTCTTCCCTACATAAAATCTTATTACTAGCTATGGCTATAGTTATATACACTACCGGTAGTTAAAACACATACATATGTACGAATTATGTTAACTGAAATATTAACTGCACCGCTTCAAAGGGTCACATTATTGCATATCTGCAAAACAAGCCACTGTAACAAGGTAGACTACTGTGCAGAATAAAAGTAATAAAAGTCATGCTTTATGACACTTCTCTTGCAATTAAGTCGACACAAAGAAAAAAAAAATCAGTTCCAGTACTACCGATGTGCCAGGTTAAAAACGTGATATTACAGAACACATCCCTAATGAATGAGGATTTCGTATATTACAAATGCCTCAGAACTGCAAAATAGTAACTGGGTGCCACGAAATTCTAGAAATGTTCAGGGGGTGAGGAAAAAACGAAAACGCATGGTTTGGGGAACCACTATCCATATGGACAAAGATTCACATGTCGATAAATATAAAGTCAGCCCCATGAAACCTATATTCTACCCACTGTTTATTGTGCAATTTGTTCGAATTTGATAGAACGATACTGCTGCCTATATCCGTTTCCGTCGCATACCGGTATCACGTCTCGTTTCTGAACCCCCGTAGAAACGCGGTGATTTATATGAATATGGATGACAAAATGCCACAAATCACACCCAAAACTTATCTAATCTAATCTTTACATGTAATTCTGGCGCATCGGGCAATCCCTATGAACAGTTCATCACTACTCTAACGTCTTTCTTTTAAAGACATTCACACAACCATCAAATCATGGACTGATACTGTATATCAGTTTCGATCACTTTAAAAGAAAAGCAAAAGAAAAACTATTATATACTCACTGTTTCACTGTCTGCTTTTTCGTCTTGGTTTCACCGCGCCTTTGCTGCAATAAAGAATAAAGCATAGTAACTTTTGTTTTAATAATGCAAAACTATCATTACCACTGCCCTGCAATTCTATCAAGGTGTTATAATAATGGCAGTGGTTAGGATTACGGCAGCCGTAAGTACCGGTATACACTCACGGACTACGATTACGTAGCCGTAACCTAACCTAAACAATTTCTAACCTAATCGAACCTGCAAACCGTTAAATTCTAGGGTTTAAGCTGAATTGTATCGGTATAAACCTAACCCAACATAACAACTATAGCATTCATTATATGTATAATCCATCCATCCATCATCCAATCCTACGTTGCCCCATGAGGAGCGTAGGAGCCTGGGGCTAGGCAGTTGGTCCTGACATTTAAGATGAGAGCGACCAACCTCACTCATCCCTGAGTGGCATTACGTGAGCAATAGGCCCCAACCACCCCATGGATATAAACCTTCACCGGCTCAATCCGACTGGAGCACAATAATTACCCAGGCGCCAAAATGAGATTATATGGTTACCACCCAATGTATAAAAGCTTTGTAAATGCCGTAATCGTAGTCCGTGAGTGTTTGTATAAGTACGGCTGCCGTAATCCTAACCACTCGGTACAACAAAGCAATATATATCTAGTTCCCGTCACGGTGTTATATAATGAAATATCTATTACTAATGCAGTACTGCAGTTACATCAAAAGGTTATGTTTAACGAAAGTGGTAATAATCGTTAGATTTTGTCAATGTCTGGCAGCGTAAAGGTAACGTTAAAGTAAACCCGCAGTGTGAAATGCATGGGTGCATTACCACAGGCAGCGGTCTTATACAGATGTACGGTAATGTCTGGGATGGTGCTAAGAAGCAAATGGTTCTATAGCTAGCTGTAATTTCAAACATGATATGGGTTTCTGTAACAGAGCTTTCCCGCGTTCACTGCCCGGCAGTATTGTTGGCAACATGGTATTAAATGGTATAAAAGAAAAGGGGGGAAAAATGCATATATGACAAACAGTATTGATGTGAGGTGATAACTGCTTCCGGAAATAAGTGACTCCTTTGACCTACATAAAGTAATACCATAGCCCAACTCGTTCATTCCTGAATTAGTTCAAAACCGTAACTACCGGTAAGTCTGAAGAAAAGTGCAAAGTTTGTAAATCTGCGAAGTTCTTTATGGCAAAGATTACAACTGCAAGTATTCCTCAGTGATAACCTATGGGTCGGCAAGTAGTTATCTTTTCTTCCGGTAGGCGGATTTCAATTCTCACAAACAAGGTGTGCTGATGGGTTATTTAACTTTATGGCATAATAAGATGCTCAGTAACATTATTAATGTTACTGGCCTGCCGAGTTACCAACATCAGTAACACTACGTTTAATTAAGGTCAGGTTGGGTTAGGTTAATTACATTTTAACTTAATACAATAAAAGACGGAGATGGGGCTGCAAAATCTCCCCCACCTCTTGCGGACTTGTAAACATCCATTTTGCAAAACGTGCAAACAGATGAGTGCTTAAAATTGCTGAAGTTCAGTAATTAGCATAATGAAATGTCCGAGTTGGGGGCACTTCCGAAAATTTATTTTTTCTTATTACAATATGGGCAGTTTCGTGCAAGCCTACTTAACTTTTTTTTTTTTTTTTTTTACAAAATTGCTTTACTTACTGCTTACTGTGCATTACGCTGATGTCCCAGATTAGATTACGACATTTACCGTGGGTTAGGTTAGGTGTTAACTCATAATTTCCTACAAATTTCAAGCCCATTCTCCTCAATCGAGTTCACCCGAAACTCCAGGCCTGCCATATTTACCTCGTTAATTCTTGCCAAACGGCCGCGGCCTATATTTCCTACTGAAGTCTTTGGTATGTTGGAGATAGCTGGGTAAAAAAAAAAAAAAAAAAAAAAAAAAAAAAAAACTACGACCTACTTTATGATGAATATAAAATACCGAAAATAAGGAAAATGTTTCCATTTAGAGGCCAAATGCATTATCCTTTATATTATGGTAACCAGTTTTACTATAAAAAGTCCATAAATATCTGTGAAGACAAGCTTACCTTGGTAATGGCACTTGACGCAGCATTACTATAAAAACAGTTCATAAATATCAGATGGGTTTACTAAACATTCTTCTTTCTCCTCTTCCCGGTACTTCAAGCAATGATAGGTTTATGTCCCTTTTAAACATTATAACTTTATTGCACTAGTCCACTGGCATTCCACCAAAGCACCTGCTTATCAGGAAATGGGGAGCAAGGAGGAGCAGCCACACTATAACAAAAAATCAGTACAACACCACCACCATCCAAAAAGCCACCGATGAAAATGACGTCGTTTCCATGGTAGTGTTCGAATATAATGATGTTTTCCTTAATATAGATTGCGAATTATCATTTTGATCTGATGATAGTCATTTATTTATTCATTTATTACCTTATGTACTGATTCGTTTTATTTAACGATTAATTACGGAAATATTTAATTCCATTCCATATAGGATCATAACATATTATGTTATTCACATTCTGTCTCCGTGCAAAATGAAAACTCAATATTTTTTTCTTTGCATTTAGCCTTTAAAAGAAGAGGAAAATCAATGTACTGCTTAGCAACTTGCATTCGAAAACCCAAGTCATATGTGTGACGTCAAAGGAGCTAATTTCAAACATCCACATGCCTTGTCCAAGAGTTAAATCACCCTTCGCTGCAACACAGTACACCGTTTTGCATCACAAAACACAGCCATATCAATAAGTCACACGAGATATTGTTATTATTATTATTATTATTATTATTATATGCCTGCCACTGCTTTTTGGATGTTTTGCAATTATACACACACACACACACACACACACACACACACACATATATATATATATATATATATATATATATATATATATATACATATATATATATATATATATATATATATATATATATATATATATATTAAAGAGCTCTGTTTCAGTGCATGATTTATACTTACTGCCGAACTGACTCACGTAGAAAATACTTCAGAAATTCACTTTTCAGTATTAACCACTGAGCTTTATGATAATGGAGGGGCTATCCCCGGAGAGAGCGTGTACCTTTGGCCGCCACATTGAAACACCTGCACTCGTCGCCTCCACAATGGTAATGCAATTGGATCACTGATCTTAGTTTGCTGTTTCTGTTTCGCTGTTGTTTACATGAGCAAAGCAGTGGGCCATGGTACTATATTTTCCGAATTCATCGGCTGATTAAAAAAAAAAAAAAAAAAAAAAAAAAGTGGGCGTCGATGGTGTAGACAAACAACATCAGCGCCGCCCTGGGCCCCTGGCGGGGGTTATACATAACCTCCTTGGCGAAGGTAATTATTTACGTAATCGCGTTTTCACCGTACCAATCCTCTAAGATCAAGATATACCATAATTTGCCTACTATGAGGTATGTGTCACAATTTGGCGTTATGCGATTCTCACACGTGTGTAAGAATTTACATAAATGCACAAAGTATTCGCATAACAGTAAAATGCATATATTTGTAAATTATATATATGCCCCATCATAATTAAACATTAATTAATGAACCATGTATATTTAACACACATGATGAGATACACTGTAGAACATTATATGTTCGGCTCTATCAGGAAATGCAATTACCGTAATACTGCCACGTTCATAGCCTACATCATACCCACCATTAAGTGCTGATATGACATATACGTGTACGTTTTGCTGTTTTCGCCTGATGTTTCATATTGTTACACACGCCCGTGGTTTCCATACCTACTGTTTTTACTGGCAGTTATTCTATCAAAATCCATATATCTTTGTAGGCTACCTACTATCTACCTATCTCTTGATGTATATAGATAGATAGATTAGATATACACTGTATATCCTTAACTGTGTAGAGGCCTGTAACTAGGCTACCCATTTCAGACATTTAAGGTGAGTGACCTATTACTCACTCTTGAATTGTCGTGTGTGAGCAATAAACCCCAACCACCTTCGGATTTCAATTCTTATGGGCTACGTCCAGCTGAAGCACCTTACCACACCAGAACACAAGGCTTCTATTTGACTATATGGTCACCACCTAACTCAGTAAGTGGTTACCTGGACTACAGGAAATTATTTCTCTTGTAACTCGGTAAAAAGTCACCTAGAGGTAGAATTGCATTAAGTGAAAAGATGGCTTGAGACCCACCTGCGGGAGTAATTGGCCGGAAAAGATTAAGGTCATTAGGTCAAGGCTAAATTTTCCAGTATATTTATATTGGGCGATCAAGGCGCCAAGAGTTAAAGATTTTCGGTCAATTAACTCAAAGATTTCACCACAATTTTTTGACGCGTTGTTTTACCCAAGGTCTAGTGAGATACAAGGACTGATCATTTCTGGCTAAAAATGGGACCACTCCGCGCATGACGTCATGCGGCACCTGATCCCGCCACTCCAGTAGGGTTAAGGCGATCAGTTGGAGATGGACTCCACTTGGGTGAAGATCCTAAGCTCCTCCTGACTTTTCACTCCAAGCTAGGCTAATGGTGTGCTGTGCAATTTACGGGTGCACATCCTCGCAACGTAAAAATAAGGAAAATGGAGGTATACATTTATATCATTTCCCAAATGATGAGGAATTGAAAAAAGGGTGGATTTATCCGTGGCATAGATAATATTAATGTCAGCAATGCAACTGACCAAGGCAGAAAGGTAACCTTGCAGCTGACTGGTTGTCAGAGTGCAGCCATTATTAGCAATATATAAGGGTTACAATAACTGACTGAAGAAATGGTTGTCAATATATATAGCTATTTGTGTGGATTAATTTAAAAATAGGGCCTTACAAAGTATGTAAGATGGTCTAGACACATTCGAAATTTTGAATTCTCGGGTCAAATCAAAACACAACCAAATAAAATTTGAAGAATACCTTGATTCTCTTCCCTCCCATTTTCAGAGAAAACAAGGTATATGATGCCAATACGGTGATACTTTGTAAAATATAACCCATATATATATATATATATATATATATATATATGTGTGTGTGTGTGTGTGTGTGTGTGTGTGTGTGTGTGTGTGTGTGTGTGAAGGTGGATGGAATAGTTGGTGAATAGGGTGTGCCTGCTGAGATAGATGAGAATGGGAGTGCGTTAGTGGACATTTGTGCTGGGAGGGGGTGATAGCCAATATCCTCTTCAGGCATAAAATGATCCACAGTTATACATGGCGAGTGATGAGCAGGGTGGGTGGTGAACTGAATGAAAGGAAGGCAATGACTGATTATGTGTGTGTGGATGAAAGGATGCGAAGATGTGTAATGGATGCAAGAGTTTATAGAGGTTGGGGGAGTGGACTTTCTGACCACTACTTGGTGGTGGCCAGAATTAGAATGCAAGTAAGATGGAGGAATAGAAGAAGGGAAAGGCAAGAGGAAGGAGTAGTTGCAAGGAGAGTGGAAAGGTTACAAGAGGATGAGAAAAAGGCAGCGTATAAGAAAGAAGTGGAGAACGATTGGGCAAATATGAATTGGTGCAGATGGGAGACGTGGAAGGTGTGTGTAGGATATTTACAGAAGAAATATGTGCAGCATGTGATGTGGTGTGTGGAAGGACGAGAAGACGGAGGGGGGTGCAAGGAACAGCGTGGTGGACTGAAAAGGTGAGACAGGCTGTGGCACAAAAGAAGAAAGCATACAATGAATGGATGAGAAATAGGGGCGTGGAAGAAGATGAGAGGCGGAAGAGAAAGTTATATGTAGAGATTAAGAAGAGAGTGGATGAGGAATTTGGAAGGAATTTGAGTGTAAAGTGGAGGGACTGTAAGAAAATGTTCTGGAAAGAGGTGAGAAGAGTAAGACAGGGTGGAAGTGAAGTTAGCAGGGGAGTGAAAGATAAAAATGGTAGATTACTAGTGAAGAGGGGAGAAAAATCGAGCAGATGGAGAGAAAACTTTATGGAATTGTTGAACATAGAGGATGGAAGTAATGCGAGTATAAGTGGCTGGGGAATGGCTGGGAGAAGGAGGGAGGTGAGAAGACAGGAAGAAATCAGTAGGATAGAAGTTGTGGAAGCAATGAAGAAAGTTAAATTGGGGAAAGTCCCAGGAATTGATGGAGTGTGTGGTGAAATGCTGAAGCATGGGGGAGAGATAGTAGTAGAATGGATGTGGAAGATGTGCAGATTGGCCTGGGAAGAAGGTAGAGTCCCGGAGGATTGGAAGTCAGGTATAATTATTCCCTTGTACAAAGGAAAAGGGGAAAAAGAAGTGTGTGGTAATCATAGGGGCATTTGTCTTCTTAGTATAATAGGAAAAGTGTATGGTAGGATACTTATTGACAGAGTTAGAGAAAGAACAGAGATATTAGTTGGAGAAGAACAGGGAGGCTTTAGGAAGGGAAGAGGTTGTGTAGAGCAGATAGTCATTCTTAGATGTTTAGTGGAAAAGTTTCTAGAGAAGGGAAAGAAGTTGTATGCGGCTTTCATGGATTTGGAGAAAGCATATGACAGGGTGGATAGACAAGGATTGTGGAGAGTATTAAGAATATATGGAGTAGATGGGAAGTTGTTGAATGCTGTGAAGAGTATGTACGATGGTGCGTGTGGATGGTGAACTAAGTGAATTTTTCTCTTTGAAAGTTGGGTTGAAAAAGGGATGTGTCATGTCTCCATGGTTGTTCAATCTGTGCATGGATGGGGTAATAAAAGAGGTACAAGGTAGGGTAGTGGATGTTGGAGTGGCCCTGGTGAGAGAGGATAGTGTTTGGAAACTCCCTGTACTGTTGTTTGCAGATGATACTGTGTTGTTGAGTGAAGACGAAGGGGAGCTGCAAGGCTTGGTGGATGAGTTTGGGAGAGTGTGTAAGAAACGGAATCTAAAGGTGAATGTAGGGAAGAGTAAAGTGATGGTCTTTGAGAGAGGTGAAGTCAGTGAATGTACAGCGAGGTTGGATGGTGAGGAATTGGAAAATGTGAGTACGTTTAAGTACTTGGGTAGTGTGATGAGTAAGGATGGAGGTCTGGAGGGTGAAGTGCTTGAAAGGGTACAGCAGGGAAGAAAGGTTGCTGGTTCTTTGAAAGCAGTGATAAGAAACAGGGAAGTGAGCATGGAAGTGAAAAAGTTACTACATGACAGTATTGTGATACCAACTCTAACGTACGGAAGTGAAGCTTGGACGTTGTTGGAAGGACACAAGTCAAGAGTGAGAGCAGTGGAAATGAGTTATTTAAGAGGAGCCTGTGGAGTCACATGGAGAGACAGGCTGACGAATGAGGATATAAAGGAGCGTTGTGGTGTGGATGTAGATGTGATAGGAAGCGTTATGAGGAACACACTGAGGTGGTTTGGCCATGTGGAGAGGATGAAGGGTGAAAGACTGACGAAGAGAGTGTATGTGAGTGAGGTGGAGGGGGGAAGAGGGAGGGGAGGCCGAGGATGAGATGGAGGGATGGGGTGGAGAGGTATATGAGAGAGCTGGTGTGAGTTGTGAGCAGGGCAGTGAAATGGCGGGGGACAGGGCGACTTGGAGGCGATTTGTTTGTGGCCACCCCAAACGGGATTGAGGCGTCTGGCAATAGATAGAGAGATAGATAGATAGATATAAATATACATATATATATATATATATATATATATATATATATATATATATATATATATATATATATATATATATATATATATATATATTTATTTATTTATTTATGCGAGGAAGAAGGAACCAAAGGCTACGAGCCAGCAAAACAGTTCCTTCTAGGGGGAAAAAAAAACAATACAAAAGAGAGCCAAATTCAAGATCTGTTCATTTCGAGATGCCTGGACACACTACGTTTGAAAGACTGGAGATCGTAGGAAGCAGGCAATACAGACAGGGAGACAGTTCCAGTGGTGACCTGTTGCATAAATGAAGGATTGGGAGTAACTTTTAACTCTTGCATTAGAGAGTTGGACAGAAAACGGATGAGTTTAATGTGCAATGTGGTATATCTGATGTGGTGTGGTGGTATGTGGTGTGGTATATCTGACGTGGTGGGGTGGTGTATGCAATGTGGTATATCTGATGTGGTGGCGTGTGTAGTGTGGTATATCTGATGTGGAATGGTGGTGTGTGTAGTGTGGTATATCTGATGTGGTATGTGTGGTGTGGTATATCTGATGTAGTGTGGTGGTGTGTTACTAGTGCAGTCACAGTCTTACAGGAGCTGCTTAGCATGGAGCAATCAGCCTACTGTTGTTATAATATTTTCTTATGTTTTAAGTAAAGTTTTAAAAAGTTCACTCTGTAGTGCCCTCCATTCTCTCCCTTATTTGCCTGAAATATGTGTGTGAAAACGACTGGTATGGAAGTTGAAGTATCCATATGGAAGTGACATAGTAGTTTTTATGATGATGATGATAGTGGTTCTGGTGGTGATGATTATAATGGCAAGACAGGTTTACTGCAGAAGCTGAGGGAATTATGGTAGTGATGCACTGGTGATGATGGTGATGGTAATTATTATAATGGTGATAATGATGGTGACAGCGATAGATGTAATCATGATAAATGACGATGATGGTACTTTGTGTTTCTAGTGTCCTATGCAGCCTTATTTGTCGGAATATGCGTGTATGATGAAATTTATGGAAGTTGGGGGAGCTATAGTAGTGACAGTGATGATGACGATGATAAGAGGTATGTTAATAATGATGACGATGACGATGATGAAAAGCATTAACAGTGAGGAATGAACAGAAATAGCGTTTCATCACCACCATAATGGATATGATAAATCTGGTACAAATGATGAATTCAAATATTTGAAGTTCATATACTCTGCTTATGAAGTTTAAAATATTAAAGCTATAAATTAGGAAGCATTCAGTAACAATAATGAGATTAACACCAATATGGTTATATTACAACACTGACAAGTGCGACAACATAAGTTAGCAAATTGTGGCAATTTGTCGCAGTTACCCATACACTTTACTTGTTTTCTCTGAACCCCCGAGAAATATGCCGTGTGACGTCACGAAGATGCACGGGGAAGCAAAACGATCTGACCTGTTCTCTCACTAGACCTTGGCTTTACCTAGGTGTAATATACTAGGAGACACGGAGACGTACACAAAACGATACAACTTAAGGCCTATATAACAAAGCAATTGTGAGGATGTCCGCTGCCTAAGCTGACAGATGGTTGTAATTTGCTCCACTGGGATCATAAGGTATATAATTCGACTGAATGTTAGTATCTGTGATTTACAATAAGGGTATTTTCCACTGCTGATTTGTTTGCATCTCGTTTTGAAAATCCCCGAAATGGCAAGCTTCACTGGCGAGGTTTGGGCCTCACTGAAGAGGGTATTGGTAACCGTTTTAGTAATGCATATGTTACTGGTTTATACTGTACGCTCCTAACATCACTATCAAAGGCGTCTGCGGAAGCGAAAATAAACTTATTAATAGCCTCTCGTACCCAAGATGTGTTTTCCCAGGACGCACGAGGAATGGGGAGGGCACGATCATCTCCCATTTATCTTGTTATCTTTCCCCGTATCTTGTTATACCTACAAAAACAATTATGACTTACGAAAGACAAACGTAAGATCTTCTTATATAATTTTTTTTTTTTACCTACACAAGCAAATTTGAGTTGAGAGAGAGAGAGAGAGAGAGAGAGAGAGAGAGAGAGAGAGAGAGAGAGAGAGAGAGAATAGGTCATAAGTATGTTAGTGATTCAAGAAGCTGGCCAAAGATAAACAAGCAATCTTGGTTCGTAGTATAAATGGCTTTTGATATTTCGTAACATCTCTGCCTTTGCGACTTACACCACACATGACAAGTATCCTCATGAATGTCATCCATGCGAACTGTGTCAATATAAATACAAAATAAATAACATACACGAGAAATATGAGACATTATACAAAACTTATCGTCAAGGAAGAGGTGCTGTGTCGGTGGCAGGTATGGCAGTTTTGGTGCGAGAACAGGGCTGTAGCAGGGTTGGGTGGGATGGAGTGAGATAAAACTGACAGGTTAGGGTGGGTGGTGGCGTGGAGTGGGGTAATGGTGGGGTTGGGTGGGATGGAGTGGGGGTAAAATTGACAGGTTAGGATGGGTGGTGACGTGGAGTGGGGTAATGGTGGGGTTGGGTGGGATGGAGTGGGGGTAAAATTGACAGGTAAGGTAGGGTGATGCGTAGTGGGGTAATGGTGGGGTTGGGTGGGATGGAGTCGAGCGAAATTGACAGGTTAGGTGGGGTGGCGTGGAGTGGGGTAATGGTGGGATTGGGTGGGATGGAGTGGAGTGAAACTGACAGGTGAGGTGGGGTGGCGTGGAGTGGGGTAATGGTGGGATTGGGTGGGATGGAGTGGGGTGAAATTGATAGGCGAGGTAGCGGGGTGGCGTGGAGTGGGGTAATCGAAGGGTTGGGTGGGATGGAGTGGGGTGAAATTGATAGGTGAGGCTGGGTGGCGTGGAGTGGGGTAATGGTGGGATTGGGTGGGATGGAGTGGGGTGAAATTGACAGGAGAAGCAGGGTAGAGTATGAGGAGGCTGAGTGGAATGGAGTGGGGTAAAACTGATAGGTGAGATAGGTTGACTATGGTAAGGTTGGGTAGCATGGCGGGAGGTAATAGTGGAGCTGGGTGGGATGAAGTGGGGTAAAACTGACAGGTGAGGCTGGGCAGAGTATGACAAGATTCAGCGAAGTGGAGTGGGGTAATGTCTGGTCTGGGTGGGGTGGGGTGGGGTGAAATTGACAGGTGCGGTAGGGTAGGGTACAGACGAGCTGGGTTGTGGAGTGGAGTTATGGGAGAAGGAGTGGGATGGAGTGGGTAAAATAAACAGGTGAGGTGGGGCAGAGTTTGACGGGGCGGGGCGGGGCTGGGTTGGGTGAGGTGGAGTGAGATAATAATAAACAGGTGAGGTAGGCGAGAGTATGGCGGGGTTGGGTGGGATGGAGTGGAATAATGGTGGGGTGGGATCGGTTGGGATGCGGTAAGATTAAGGGAGGTGGGTGGGGTTGAGAATGGCGGGGTGGGGTGGGGTGCAAAGCGGTAATGGCGAGGTTAGCTGGGGCGGAAAGGGGTAGATTTGGCAAGAGGCGTGGAATGATGGGGCTGGGTGGGACAGGGAAGAGTAAAGCAGATAGGCGAGGAAGACAGAGCTTGGATGGGGTGGAGTGAGGTTATGCAGAGAGGTTGGGTGATAAGAGCGTGATAGAACAGAAAGGTGAAACAGGGCTGAGTATGGTGGGGTTGGTTTGGGTTCAGTGGAGTCATGGTGGGGGTTGGGTGGGATGGAGTGGCTAAAATACACAGCTGAGGTAGGGCAGAGTATGACTGGATTAGGGGGTGGAGTGAGGTAAAGACGGGGTACGGTGGGGTGGGGTATGGTGGAGTGGGGCAATGGAGGGGTTCGGTGGGTTGAAATGGGTTAATGGTGGGGTTGGGTAAGGCGGACTGGGGTAAAGACGGAAACTGGTGGGATGGAGTGGGATTAATTTGGCAGACGAGGTTGGGCACAGTATAGGGGTTGTGTGGGGTGAAGTGGCATATTGGCGATGTTGTGTGGGGTGAAGTGGGGAAAAACTGTCCAGTGAGGTATGCTGGACTACGACGAGGTTGGGCTGCGTGGAATGGGGTAATGGTGGGGTTGGGAGTGGTGCAGTTGGGTAATGCTGTCAAGTGAGGTTGGGTAAAGTGGGGTTGGGTGGGGTGAAGGTTGTGTGGGGTCGCTCTCCCCCCCCCCTCTCTCTCTCTGATATCAATGACTCATTAAATTGTATATATAGTATTAAGTCCAATTCACTGGTCAACAAAAATAAAATTACTTCATCGTTCTGAATTGAAATGATCTGATTCCTGGGTAATCAAACGTGCTGAACTCGAATATGGCATCAGTAAGGACGTATCAGGTCCGGTTCTTGAAAACTAGTATATCGGTGTATCTTGCTCACAGGATGTCTCATACATCTGTTTGTTTAGTTCCATCGATTAAATTTGTATTTTTGTTGTAGGTTACATAAACTGTTTTCACTTCTTTTCTTGCAGATATTCTCAATCACTTTGACAGTGGTGAAAGATGGAACGCCGCAAATGTGTAAACGATCCTGACCGTTTTTGTTACATTTGTGAGGCGTTCACCCCGGAAAGCTTCAAGAAACCCATCACGAAGGCTGTTCGAGTGAACTACGAAAGCTATTTCAAATGTCAGTTGGGCGACCAAGACAAGAAATGGGCGCCTCATATAGCGTGTAGGTCCTATGTCAATCACCTGAATGAATGGATGCATGGAAAACGAAGTTCGGGTTTGCCATTCGCTGTACCAATGGTGTGGCGAGAGCCCAAAGACCACAGCAATGACTGCTACTTCTGTCTCACGAACAACAAAGGAATAACTGTCAAGACACGAGCCACAGTACAGTACCCCAATATCGCTTCTGCAATCCGACCAGTGCCACACAATGCAGAACTACTAGTTCCAAACCCACCTGCTGAACACGAGCTAAGCAGCGAATCTGATTCCAGTCATAGCCCCACGGATGATGACTACCAGAACGACTCAGGAAACAGTAGGTGCAAACCATTCAACCAGGGAGCCCTTCATGATCTCATAAGGGACCTTGATTTGTCTAGAGAAAAGGCAGAGCTCCTGGGATCACGACTGAAGCAGCGTTACCTGCTGCACGATGGAGTGCGCATCACTATGGCGCGTCATCGGCATAGACAACTGTCTGCGTTTTTCAAAATGGCAAACAACCTTTGCTACTGTGATGATGCTGTGTCTCTCATGCAACAATTCTGGAAGTCTGATCCATACAAGCCGGATGATTGGAGGCTGTCTATAGATTCAGGCAGACACTCTGAAAGCAGTCCTCCTACACAACGGGAATCGGCTTCCATCCGTGCCAATAGCACACGCGGAGAAGATGACCAAGAGCTATGAAACTATGAAGATTGTGCTTTCCTCTATCGAGTATGACAAGCACCAGTGGAAAATATGCGGGCACCTCAAAGTGATCAGTTTACTTCTGGGCCTTCAGAGTGGTTACACGAAGCACATGTGCTTTCTCTGCTTGTGGAACAGTAGAGCTAATGCCGAGCACTATGTAAGAAAAGCATGACCAAAAGATGCACCCAGAAAGTTCAAATGTCTTCACAAACCCGCTGTGGATCCAGAAAACATATTCTTGCCTCTACTGCATCTCAAGCTGGGCGTGGCGAAAAATTTCGTAAAAGCCATGGATCAAACGGGTACTGGGTTTCAATATTTGTCTATGAAGCTCGGTGATGTGGTATCCGCAGCCAAGTTGAAAGCAGGGGTCTTGAATGGTCCTCAGATCCGCATGCTGGTTAATGATGGTGACTTCATCAAGGCATTAAACCCGCTGGAGAGGGACCATGGGAATCATTCATGAATGTCTCACAGAACTACCTTGGAAACCATCGTGCAGACAACTACGAATTATGGTGTAGGTATATGTGCGGGAGTCAGTGAGAATGAGAGGGCAAGAGAGGGAGTATGTCTGATGTTAAGCAAGAAGTGGAAGGAAAATATAAGAGAGTATGGAACAGTGGGTGCAAGGATTGTATGGGTGAGGATGAAAGTAGGTATACAAGCATGGGCGATTGTATGTGTGTATGCTCCAACAGAGGATCGAGTGGCAAGAGTGAAATATGAGTTTTGGGCGAGAGTAGAAGCATGTATGGACAAGTTTGAGAGGAGCGAGAGAGTGCTGTTGATTGGAGACATGAATGGCAAAGTTGGGAATGTACGAGTGGATGGAGTGGCTGGTCAGTGGGGTGTGCCAGCTGAAGTAGATGGGAATGGTAGTGCTTTGGTGGACATCTGTGCTTGTAAGGGGTTGGCAATAGCCAACACCTACTTTCGTCATAAGATGATCCACCGGTATACATGGAGAGTGATGAGGATGGATGGTGAACTTGTTGAACGAAAGGCAATGATAGACTACGTGTGTGTGGATGAGCGAATGAGAAGACAATTGTTGGATGCAAGAGTGTGGAGAGGGTGGGGGAATGGAGTCTCGGACCATCACTTAGTGATGGCCAAGGTAAAGATGCAAAGAAAGTGGTTGAGGAGGCGAAGGGGAAGACAGGAGGAAGCAGCTCCTGTGAGAAGAGTGGAGAAATTGCAAGATAGTGAGAAAATGACAGAGTATAAGAGCATAGTGGAAGAAAGATTGGGAAGGTATGAGCTAGAGCAGATGGAAGGGGTGGAAGAAGTATGTAAGATATTCACGGAAGAGATAGGCGCAGCGTGTGAGGCGGCTTGTGGAGTGAGGAGGAGATGCAAGGGTGTGCAAGGGACAGCATGGTGGAATGATGAGGTGAAACGAGCTGTGGAACAAAAGAAGAAGGCATATGGTGAATGGTTGGCTAGTAGAGGTAGGGGAGAAGATGAGAGAGAGAAGAGAGAGGTATATGTGAGCAGGAGAAGGGAGGTTAAGAGACTGGTGAAGGAGAGTAAGAAGAAAGTGGATGAAGAGTTTGGGAGGAATCTGAGTGTGAAATGGAAGGAGAGTAAGAAGTTGTTTTGGAAGGAGGTAAAGAAAGTAAGGCAGTGTGAAAGGGGAAATAATAGGGGAGTGAAAGATAGGAATAATAGAGTGTTGGTGGAGAAGAGAGAGAAACTGAGGAGATGGAAGGAGCACTTTGAGGATTTGTTGAATGTAGAGAGTGTGAGCAGTGTGAGTATAAGTGGTTGGGGAATGGCTGGGAAAAGAAGAGATGAGAGGAGGGAGGAAGAGATCAGTAGGGCGGAAGTAGTGGAAGCGATGAAGAAGATTAAGCTGGGAAAGGCCCCAGGAATTGATGGAGTGTGTGGTGAAATGCTTAGGTATGGGGGTGAGATTGTTGTGGAGTGGATATGGAAGTTGTGTAGATTGGCTTGGGAAGAGGGAAGGGTTCCAGAGGACTGGAAATCAGGTACAATTGTTCCTCTGTACAAAGGAAAAGGGGAGAGAGAAGTATGTGGTAACCATAGGGGTATTTGCCTTCTTAGTGTGACTGGTAAAATATATGGTAGAATACTCATTGATAGGGTCAGGCATATGACAGAGGAGCTAGTTGGAGAAGAACAAGGGGGATTTAGGAAGGGAAAAGGGTGTGTAGATCAGATATTTGTTCTAAGATGTTTAGTGGAGAAGTATCTAGAGAAGGGAAGGAAAGTGTATGCTGCCTTCATGGACTTGAAGAAAGCTTATGACAGAATAGATAGGCAAGGTATGTGGAAGGTATTAAGAATATATGGAGTGGAGGGGAGGTTGTTGAGTGCTGTAAAGAGTATGTACGAGGGAGCTAGGGCTACGGTGCGAGTGGATGGTGAGCTGAGTGAGTTCTTTGATCTCAATGTGGGACTGAAACAGGGGTGTGTGATGTCTCCATGGCTGTTTAATATATATATGGATGGGGTTGTAAAGGAGGTGCAAGGTAGGGCAGTGGATGTGGGGCTGGCCCTAATGAATGAGGGTGAGATTTGGAAGCTTCCGGTGTTGCTGTTTGCTGATGATACAGTATTGTTGAGTGAAGATGAATGGGAGTTGCAAGGTTTGGTGAATGAATTTGGGACAGTGTGTAGGAGGAGGAAGCTGAAAGTTAATGTAAACAAAAGTAAAGTTATGGTGTTTGAGAGGAATGAAGTCACAGAGTGTGCAGTGAGGTTGGATGGTGAGGATATGGAGAATGTGAGTGCATTCAAGTACTTGGGTAGTGTGATGAGTAAGGATGGAACTTTGGGGGATGAAGTACGTGAAAGGGTGCAGCAGGGAAGGAAGGTTGTTGGTACACTGAAAGCGGTGATGAGAAATAGGGAGGTGAGTATGGAAGTTAAGAAGTCACTGCATGATAGTATTGTGATCCCTACCTTGACGTATGGAAGCGAGGCGTGGACCTTGCAAGAGGGGAACAAGTCAAGAGTGAGAGCAGTGGAAATGAGTTACTTGAGAGGAGCATGTGGAGTGACATGGAGGGACAGGTTGACGAATGAAGAAGTGAAGGAACGTTGTGGGGTAGATGTGGATGTGGTTGAGAAGATTAGGAGAAATACACTGAGGTGGTTTGGACATGTGGAGAGAATGGAGAATGAAAGACTGACTAAGAAGGTGTATGTAGGTGAGGTGGAGGGAGGGAGAGGGAGGGGTAGACCGAGGATGAGGTGGAGGGATGGAGTTGAGAGGTATATGAGGGGGGGGGTGAGTTGGGGGGAGGGTAGTCAAATGGTGGGTGACAGAGTGACTTGGAGGCGTTTTGTCTGCGGCCACCCTTTGCGGGATTAGGGCGTCGGGCTATAGATAGATAGATAGATAGATGTTACGGAGTTATCGAGCTCTGGGCTCACGGATGTCCTCGAAGATTCATTTCTTTCATTCTCACCTCGATTTCTTCTCAGATAACCTCGGAGACATCAGTGACGAGCACGGTGAAAAGTTTCACCAAGACATTGCTATAATGGAGAGCAGGTATCAAGGCCGATTCAGTCCCAACATGATGGGCGACGACTGCTGGATGCGACAACGTGAAGAGAGCCAACTGAACAAGCGGAAAAGCAAAGTGAAAAAGTATTTTTAGAACTTCATCGCTTGCCAATAAAATGTGCTTTGGATTTTCATATTTTTGTACCATAAATCATCACAATATTATCTGTGTGTGCCACAATATATATTACAAGGTTGAGACAAGTTATGCCACATTCAATATGTTTTCAGTCTGATATTCAAGAAACCTGGTCCGACAGCGCAAAATGAAAATCAGATTTGAAATCAAATTAGTCAGGGACACATACTCACGAATGAGAACCATTTTGGCTGTTGATCAATAAGAAATGAGATTCTGATGACATATGGCAACCTTACAATGGACGCTACACCTCAATTTCAAAATATTTCAAGGAACGGGCGGTCCCCTAATCACGGCGCAAAAGTGCATTAATAATAATAATAACAATAATAATAATAATAATAATAATAATAATAATTCTCATGGGGCAACACTGGATTAGATGATGAATGAATGAATTTAAAAAAAAATAATAATAATAATCGCAGTCGGGAAAGCTGGCAGTGGTCGTCCTCATGCTGCAAAAAAAAACTCAAGGTACGAGAAAATATTTGTCCCCAGACGCCTGTTGGTCTGGTGGTTCCACACACACACACACACACACACACACACACACACACACAGGTTTTTCTATAATTTAATGCTACCAGGTGCTGCGGTCGGTCTCATACCCTTAAATACTACTACTACTACTACAAGAACTACTACTACCACCAGTCATAACAATTTTAGCTTGCTTATAATATATAATAGATATATTAAATTCAAAATTCCTATACAACAGTACACATCATACATTATATATATATATATATATATATATATATATATATATATATATATATATATATATATATATATATATATATATATATATATATATATGAATGCCACGATAAGTCATACGATTATACTGTATGATATTTGTATGGATAAATAGGATGTTTATTACAGTTATTCCACTAGCTATATAATATGATTACCCACTGGTGATTCATTATCCCAGATACAAAGGTACTGCTTTGCTTAATGGAGATGATAATTTAGCTGTGTGACTATTCAAATTCGATTTCAGACTGTAAATGAGTTTCTCGTGATCACACTCAGACATTTTACATTATGAAACAGGTTCAGAATTAGCTCGTCCGTCGTGGTAACAGTCCGCGGCGGGACCAGCTCTTAGCAGCACTGGGGAGGGTTGGCCTGTCCCTTCCACCTAGAGGTAGACGGCCTAGGTCCTGCCGACCAGGAGGTCGAGGCTCCTCCGCCCGCCGACCGGCCAACGACCCTCCCTTCGCCACTACCTGGACCGGGGCCTGCCCTCCCTGCGACCGTGACTGGGCCTCCCTCCTCGGCTTCCACCTGCTGATGAGGTGGGCGAGTGTTGCATCGCCCTTTCGACCAGGGGCAAGGGGGTTAAGGGCAATGTCGGGGCGGTTTTCCACCTGCAGTTCTTCGTCGGCGCCCTCCACCTGGCGCCGCGCCTCTGTCCACCTCTGCACGTCCCGCACTGCCCTCCACGACCATCGTTGTGTTTGCCTGCCCTTCTTCTCGCGGCCCTTCCCTGCCTTTGCTGCCTCCTCTGCCAGTCGTCGTTGTCTCCGTTATGCTCTCATTCGGAGAGCCACCTTCTGCCACTTCCCTGACGGGCCCTTTGTTTGCCCGTGCCCCACCAAGTGTGGGGCATATATCCACACACACACGTGGTAAACAAAGCATCCATTTTAGTCTGTCATTATGGCATACCCTTACCAAATTAATAGCACCAGCTGCCGGTTACTATTTAAACCTCAGTGAGGTACCGCAGACACAACAGCAGTAGGCTAAAGCTCCAGCTTCATTTCTTGGCTACAAATAGAAAACTTCCTATTAACTGTTCCAACTGTGGTAAGCTTCTACAGCTGCTTCGGTAAATCATGCTCTCTCTCTCTCTCTCTCTCTCTCTCTCTCTCCATGTCCTTGTGTCCTTGTATGATCTAGGATAAACATTCTGCTAGGCAACGGCAGGTTAACATCGGACCCCTACATGTCGAAGAGGGATAGTGTTTGATCGGACGTTTAAGTACGCAATTTTATGTTATTCCCTGTCTCTACCAATTACACCATGTGGAAAAACGAATTAGGAAACATGCACTGGTCTTGCCTGTAATCTCTTCCTCCGGGCCATTCCACATTTCGGACGTGGCCTTCTGATGCAAATTATCTGATCGTGCAGGCAAGATGAAAACTGGAGGAATACCCCCTAGAGTTGCCAACATGCAAAAGCACTAGGATAAATATTGTACAAATTTCCACACATGGCAAGAAATTATGTTAAAAATAATGACAATAATCGTTAAAAAATATGAACAGAATGGATAGTTGATTCAAAAAATGGAGCAAGATAGATATAAAAAACCTTCGATCCGATACCAGGAGCCCTAAATTAGCATCGTTGATTTCTCACCGGTTCACGTTCTGGCCATTCCACATCTCATTATTATCTATATTATGTATGATGTATTAAATTTAAACTGTGGTTAGCAATGTACCTGTCCTGAAGTGAAAAACAGTTCGCCCAGAACATGCCTATTTCAAATAGGCTGTTGTTCTTTCAATTTCATCTCAGTTTACACTATCAGACAATCTGTGCCTGAATTATGTTCGTTTCCGGCGTAAGGACCGTACTTTAAGTGACTGAAGATTTCCTTACGGCTCTTCCTTAGCGATTTACTTTGTCTATTACACTTCAGCATTCTTTTGTATGGGCCTGATGCAAACCATGTCTATATTAAAACCATGTTAAACACACAATACAATGTCAAGGTGTAACATGCAAGGCAAATCGCACTGGAAAAAGTGCTCCGGAGCCTCCTATACCACTTAGGGCGATATTTTCGTTCGGTAAGGAAGTTTACTAACACCTCTTCCTTAACAGCACATTTCTGTATCTAGTACGTTAGTACATCACAGCCGCGCGAGGGACAACGGGGGGGGGGGTTGTGTTTGGTTAAGTTTGTCTGTCTTTATGTCTGTGTCTGTCCATTTGTATGTTAACAATATTATGAAAAACTATTTCACGGAACTAAACCAAATTTGGCACAATGATTGAGGAGCATCAAAGGTGCATCTGCTTAATGCCGAAAAAGGTCAGAGGTCATTGATGGAGGGAAAGATCAACTCAAACAGTTTTGATATGACTGACCAAACTCGGTGGATGGTCCAGGGGCAGGAAAGGGTAAAGTGATTCAGTTTTTGTAAAGACTGGGCAAAGGTGAAGGTCACGGGACAAGGTCGAAGTTTGGGCCCTTTGCCTAAAACAGATTTGATTCGATTTGAATAAGAAATAATGGAAAGGTTTAATGTTATCCGATGAATGAACTTATTATGGCTTCAGAAAAATGGGTCAAAAGTCAAGGTCACAGGATCAAATCTACTTGAACACTTTTGATCCGATTTGAACCAAACTTGGTGGATGGACTGAGGGTTAGGTAACGATGAAGTTATCACATTGAGAAAATTCACTCAAAGGTTAAGGAAACAGGACAGGGTCAAAGGCTTGGCTTTAAGGACTCTTTACACAATCGTATCCGTGCACGCTGCTCATCAGTTTCGAAGTATTGTGGCGAATCATGCTGAAAGCAACAGATCATAACCGGGAAAGGTGGTTCAGTCCACCACATCTGCATGTGTTTTAATTTTTTTTTTTCTTTTCATTACCGTACTCCAACACCACCGATGGGCTTTTTTTGAGTATACGTATTGTACGGCACGTTTGTTGCACTCTCTCCGTGCTTCCTCTTTCCTTGTATATCTGCAAATACATCGATTATACTAGTGATGAAACAGCACTGCAGTGAATGAAAATGGCTATCATTCATAATAAATAGTTATGAAAGAAGTGATGGGAGGCTTCCGGCTAAGATGATGTGAATATGGGGTCTAGAATATGGCCTTCAATGTGACGCGGGCCCTTGCATGAGGCTGTGTGCACTGCCAACCACGGCCACATACCAGCCCTTTGTGTCACGCCAGCAACGTTTGCCCGAGACCACATGACCTCACCACGATGTAACAGCAGCCCTAATCACTCTATTGCCTTCCCCTTAACTTGATAAAGATTTTTGTCCTTTCTCAGTTTGTTCCCACAAGACACTACTACAGCTATACATCCTTTCCCTAGCATTTCTTCTTGGCCAGCACCATATGCCAGGGTTTGTTTATTGACACAACTTAGCTTCCAAGCTGGAGGGTAGAGCAGCCTGCCTCCCTCTTCCCTGATCACCCGGCAGTACAATTGGGGACCTGGGTAATAACATCGACTATTGTGCACCGTGTTCATGGGGGGGAAATGGGATCTAGTAATGACCCTCGTGCAGCTGACAGGCGTTAATCCCAAACCTTCTCTTCTGATATCCGTAGGGAGGATTATCTTTGCTTGTGATACCAGCATGTCAGAGTCTCGTCCTGAGTGTTAAAAAAAAGAAAAAAGAAAGAAAAAGAATAAAAAACTGCTCGTGATACTTGCATGTGGGTTTTTTTCATGAACTGTTACTTTAAAAAATTGCCAAAAGTTGAGTGGCACATGTCAGCCGGAGCTTGGGTATACATCTGGCCGCCCCTCTTACACAACAGTCGCAAAAATAGCTCGCAGAGGGTTGCACTGTCCGCCATTTGTCTCATCTTAGCTGTGGGACAAAAAGCAGGATGTAATGTTATCTGGCCTACGTGGACGAGGGTGAGGGGTTGTGCACGGCCTTGTGCATGGAGAGATGGCGTTGGCATGGGTGGCAAGG
Organism: Coenobita brevimanus; assembly: GCF_032717465.1. Lineage (NCBI taxonomy): Eukaryota > Metazoa > Arthropoda > Malacostraca > Decapoda > Coenobitidae > Coenobita > Coenobita brevimanus. The sequence goes on along the minus strand of NC_136959.1, from coordinate 52,130,271 downwards.
GGAGGCGGTCGGTGTTGGCAGGGCGCCCCGCTGAAGGTGGCAAGGGCAGTCTAGGGCGGCGGGCAACCCACAGTGGCCGTCGGTACACCCGCACACCCACACCACCTCGCCCTGCCTCACAGATCCACCTCTTTTCCTCCTTTAACTTGATTCCTAACTGTTGTGATTTTCTCAAGTACGTTGACTTTGTGTTGTTGACCTCCCGGGGACGCCAAACTAATCACCCCTTTTCCTTGATTCGGCAAACGTCCAACTCGGTCTTGTGTAATATCAAGCCGAAGGCTCTAAAAAAGCGGCGTCTATCAGGTTCTGTGCCGCCAAGATGTCTGACACCCGGTCCACCGTCCGTCATCACCCTCTGGTCCAGGAAGACTCGCCGAGCATGACGCCGATACATACGCCGGACCGCGGGATGTCGCCGGACCGTCTGCTTCCGGAGATGGACATGGAGGTATTTCATAGCCCCCATGACCCGGCCCTCAATCTCCTGGAAGTTCCAGATACCAACTGGACTCGCAATTCGCACGAGTCCGGCACTTCATCCCTTAATTCGTCAACCTGCGACATCAGCGCCAACCTTTACGAGATGGACAAGGGCGGCAGCCTGAGGGTAAGTACTGCACTTGGCATTACTGTATATTTGCCCACTTTCCTTCATGGCTTTATACCGCGACACTGGTTTCTGCAGAACTTGATAATAAAATACTTTTCTTCATACTGTACCTCTACACTGCGACACTGTTTTAGAACTTTATATTACCACACTTCTTCACAGCTTTATTCTGCGACACTTTTAGAACGCTATAATACAACTTCGTATCTGAATATTGCGAAAATGGCTTCATTACAGCTTTATGAACAAGGACACCTACTTCCGGGGCAGTACTGTACTTGACTTTACAATACTTTCCTTCACAGCTTTACTCTGCGACACCGGTTTCTTTGGAACTTTATATTACAACACTTTTCTTCATAGCCATGCTGCGATACCTTTCTTCACGGCTTTGCAGTGGGAAATTCACTTTATAATGCGACACAATTTCAGAGCTTTACAATACGACATCCTTTTCTTCACTGCTGTATTGTGTCTTTACCAGGAATCAGTTCGGTGCGCAATGTCCTGTCTTCTGCTTCCATTTTATCATACATTTCTTTTGAATTTGTGAATGATTTTGATACACACAGTTTCATCCGATTACTGTTGCAAAGAATAATTATGTATGTGTGCGTTATTATGTAGCCTTTATATTCAATATTTCGTTTAGTATAATGGTTCATGCACAGTAATAGAACTATTCACGCAATCATACCACATCGTCATCACGTGCTCGAACTTGCGTCACACCAAGGGCGCGCGTGCGCACGCACACACACACACACACACACACACACACACACACACACACACACACACACACACACACACACACACACACACTGCAATATGGCTGAAGAGTACGGATCGCCTGTAAACCCTTCCCAATCGACTTTCAACACAAAATACAGCCTTGCACAACCCAAGCACGGCGACTTTGGGGGCGTGAATTGATAAACCAGGCTGAGTGGAAAGCTGAGAGGGAATAAGAGTGATTTATGGCCTCTCAGACCGGCTAAGAGCGATGGACGGCCGGCCAGGGAGGTCACATGACTTCGCCTCTGGGAAATACAGGGCCGTATTCTAGGTGGCACAGGAGGTTTCATAGCATTTCTTCCTTGGCGATTTACGTTCCACATTAAACTAAACATTCTTTTATCTGTCATTTATTTCATTTTCAAATATCAGGAGGTTTTTGTAGCGTCTCTTTCTTAGCGATTTATTTTGGATATTACAACTAAACATTCTTTTATCTGTCATTTATTTCGTTTTAAATCTTTGGAGATTTTTGTAGCGCCTTTTTCTTAGCGATTTATTTTCCACGTTACAACTTACACATTCTCTTACATGTCAATTATTTCCTTTTCATATCGACACAGTTTACATCACTGACATATCCAGGTGTAATATGCAGAATAAATCGCTAAAGAAGAGTTGTTACGAATTATTCAGTGCCACTTACGATACGAGCTTAAACCTGGACTGTGGTTCACTAAATAACTTACTACACTTTCCCTTTCGTGACTTTTTTCTTCTCCATCTATGTATTTTTTTCTTCATTCTTTACTGCCCCATGAGCGTAGGGGCCCAGGGCTAGGCGATTCAGTCTAGGCATTTGAGGCAACAGTAGTCAGTCGTTTGTCCTTGTGTGGCAGTGAGCAAAAATTTCCAACCTCCCTCAGATTTAAACCCTAATGGACACATCCGTCGCCTCAGCCCACTAGACCACAAAGGAAGACGAAGAAGTATGAGGTGATTCTACCTTGCCCTTTCCTTGTCCTTCGTGCAAAAAGCAACCTTAGTTATGAGACGGAAATGTTCGCCTGTGTCGCAAAATCTAGCCCATCACAAACCGGCAAGTGCAGTGTGGAGATGTTGCGTACCTGCAGTATTTTTAGCCCGCATAGGGAAGAATAAACACATGGGAATCACAACACTTTCTTAGGCGTTAGAGCATAATATAGCTTAAGCCAAGGTGGACATGCGGAAGGAAGACCAATTACCTTCCCCTACAAGGAGAAATATATGGGGGTGATGTGAAGCTGAGGGAATGTGTGTATAGAGAAGGCGGTGAGTCAGCCCCTCTGGTTCTATATTTACAAGCCTTCTTGGACTTAAGTTGGCATAAAGCCGTCTATTTATATTTCGTCTTCAATTCATACACGTCACAGACGAGGGAATACTGAAGTGAGCGGATATCAAAAATATAAAAAACAAAACTATTTCTGTAAATGGTAAACTGACTGAAAGACTTGCGAGAATTAGTTAAGATTTTCTGTAAGTACCCACCATGTAGGCCCCACTGTCAGCTGGCCGGGTGGGAAGGTGCGAGATGGGGAAAACCAAGGCAAGGCGGGTTGGGATGGGGACGGGTGGGGCAAGGCAGGGCAAGTCGGGGCGAGACAGGAAGAGACGGGGTAAGTGGAGGTGAGACGGGGCAAGCTGGGACGGGGAGGGACGAGGCGGGGCAAGCGGAGTCAAGATGGGGCAAGCTCGGACAGGGTAGGATGAGGTGGGGTGAAACGGGACAGAATAAGCCGATGCGAAACGGGGCAGAGTGAAGAGAAACGGGGCATACCGGGGCGAGGCGGGGTGGGGTTCGTGCCAAGTGGGGTGGCATGAGGGAAGTGTCAGCATGTGGTGGCGTGGTGCATGACACTCCCACATCATCCCACCCTCTCACGTTACACTCTCACATACATACCTCTTTTGGCAGCATCCAGACAACCTTCACTACAACATATGAGCCTTCAGTACCATGACGTGTCTTCTGCTTTATTTCGTGCTACCTCAAAGCAAGTTTGATCGGCAAGACAGACTTTTCGAGGTGGGGGCTTTATACATTCTAAATTAGCCCCAGCACTAAGAAAGATCCTTCCCAAGGCGAGAAAAAATAATCTGGTGTTAGAACGAATAAACAGCATACTAATCCAGGCCATTATACAGCGAGGAAATGCGACTATGGAGGCAAAACTAATAGCCAAACCAGCCCAAGAACCCTTGTCTTCCCTTTACACGAAAATATTCTTGATGTTCATATATTTAAAAAAAAAAAAAAAAAAAAAAAAAGGAATCTACATGCAGCTTTCAATTATGAGAACACCATCAAGAAAACCTTCATCAAGAATAGCCCATCAAGCAATTCAGGTGCTGTATACAAAATTCCAAGCAAAAACTATATTTTTTATACGACAATCTGGTAAAGACTTGGAAACTAGGATCTCACTGCCAAGTACAGTATAAGGATGGCCCAACAGATCAAAGACTGAATCCAACTCAAAGCATCCAATGATCACCACACTGACTGGGCAGGGTCTAAGACAGTGGTTCCCAACCTTTTTGGTCCTGTGGCCCCCCGAGAAAATTATGAGAAGCTCCATGGCCCCTATATAACTCAGATCGTATATTTATATATTTTTACTATTTGATATTGTGCAGAAAACGGTAATTACCCCAATATACTTAAGGCTAAACTAGCACAGTAAGGTATATTTCATACTTGATATCTGTCAGGTTTTACCCAGACCAAATACCTTATAATATCATATATTACCAATAAGGCCCATGGCCCCCCAGTCAATGTCCCATGGCCCCCTTGGGGGCCATGGCTCCCAGGTTGGGAACCGCTGGTCTAAGATATTAGCATGGTCAAAAAGCTTCGATGAAAGAAATGTAACTGAATCATGCTTGCTTCCTGATACATGTGATAGTAATGTAAATATGAGCTATGGCCATTTTAAATGTGATAAACTGTTAACACAATTACCTGTAAAGCAATACCCCTCCACGTTGTTACTACGTTTAGGATATAAGTTCAGCCGAGGTGAAGTGACGTGAGGTGAGGTGAGGTGAGGTAGGGTCGGTGAGGTAAGGTCATGGTATGTCAGATCAAGTTAGGTCCCCCTTTGTTGTGTGTCTCTCCCTGCTGCAAGTGTGTAAAATATATATATATATATATATATATATATATATATATATATATATATATATATATATATATATATATATATAAAACTTCAGTATGTGTCATTATGGTGTACCATAAGTGCACTCGAAAAGTGTCAATATAATTGTATAACTATTAACCAACCACGCAGCGCACAAGGGCATGCCAAGAAAAAATGCAGAGGTGGGCTTAAATGTCGTTTTATTGTCTCGACCCTCTTCCTGTGGTTTTGGCGTACTACCATCTTTATAATTTCATATTGTATATTTTAATAAATGTTTTGTATATATATATATATATATATATATATCATCATCATCATCATCATCATCATCATCATCATCATCATCAGCCATAACTAGTCCACTGCTGAACAAAGGCCTTCCCCAACCTTTTCCACGAATTCCTATACTGAGCCAATCTTTGCCACGTTTTCCCTGCAAATTTCTCTATCTCATCTCTCCATCTCCTGTCTGGCCTTTTTCTGCTTCGCTTACATTCTCTTGGTGTCCAGTCAGTAAGCCTCTTGCTTCATCGGTTATCCCTTATTCTTGCTATATGGCCTGCCCACCTCCATTTCTGTTCCTTTATAACCCCCACAATATCTTTGATTTTAGTCTGCTCTCTTACCCAAGTTGATCTTTTCCTATCTCTTAAAGATATTCCCAACACTGACCTTTCCATTGCTCTATGAGAACGAATTAATTTATTTTCCATCGATTTTCTCAGTTTCCAGGTCTCACAACCATAAGTCATAGCTGGAATTGTACATTCGTTATATACTTTTCATTTCATACAAACTGGCAAGTTACTTTTCATAATGTCTCTATGTTTACCGAAAGCTTTCCATCCAATTGTAATGCGTCTTTTTATTTTGCTATCATGATCTTTCGTTAATTGTAGTACTTGTCCCAAGTAGTTGTACTCCTCAACTTCTTCAAGAATTTCATCGCTTATTCTGATGACGCTCTTTAGTGTGTGTGGATTAAACATTAGTTTTACTAAAATATATATATATATATATATATATATATATATATATATATATATATGTATGTATCTATATATTTTAGTAAAACTAATGTTTAATATATATATATATATATATATATATATATATATATATATATATATATATATATATATGTATCTATATATTTTAGTAAAACTAATGTTTAATATATATATATATATATATGTACATATATATCATATATATGTATGTATGTATGTATGTATCTATCTATCTATCTATCTATCTATATATATATATATATATATATATATATATATATATATACATATATATATATATATATACTGTATATATACCGTATATATATATATATATATATATATATATATATATATATATATATATATATATGTGTGTGTGTGTGTGTGTGTGTGTGTGGTACTAGCAGCCGTCTCTTCATCAGCGAGGAATTAATACTAACTTACCAATGTTCTTTTTGCACATATCACGCGAGTAGTCTCTTCTGTGCTGCTTTACACCGTTTATATATCGACATACTTAGCATCAATGGCATACAAGAGGACACTGAGGTGCAAGGTGCAGAATAATTCGCTGAGTAAAAGATGCTGCGAGGCCTACAGTGGCGCTTTGAATACAGTCTAACAGCACAGTGTACAAAAAATTATTACGGTACCAGACAACCAGATGAATAAACACTGTTCTGTTACCTTAACTTGGCCCAGGTTTTTGTCGTTTTGCAGCTTATTTCACATAGCACAGTGGAAGAAAAAGACAATGCTAGAGCTCTGCATTCTTTTCATGGCACTTCTTCATGACTTGTATGATATTCCAATGATAATCAATTATTGCAAGTCCATATTCATGATGGAGGAATGAAAATTTTAGGCCATGTTACAACGAAAAAGAACAGTGAGGAAGAGGCGTGACAGTCTCCTTAAGATAGCACTTGAACGCAGTGGTTGTTGCTATACATGGGAAGAATCTCTCTCTCTCTCTCTCTCGTGTGTGTGTACGTGTGTGTGATGGAGGAATGAAAATTTTAGGCCATGTTACAGCGAAAAAAAAAAAAAAACAGTGAGGAAGAGGCGTGACAGTCTCCTTAAGATAGCACTTGAACGCAGTGGTTGTTGCTGTACATGGGAAATAAGAATCTCTCTCTCTCTCTCTCTCTCTCTCTCTCTCTCTCTCGTGTGTGTGTGTGTGCGTGTGTGTGTGTGTGTACAAAACCGTCGATCATTAAGTGGTGCAATCTCAGCTCACTATAATTAAGCGTTTGTTCCTCGTCTAGCGAAAACTATAATTTAGATGCCTTCACCCCATCATCTTATTCTAATCAAAGCCCAACTCTTTCATACAGCGGAGGAATGTTCTTATACCGGCAAACTCCTTCATTTACAGGACTTGTTTGTTTTTCTTGTTACCTCCAGCTGATTTTATTTTGTTCAGGAGAAACTTTTCAAACTGGAAGGCATAAAACAAGCATTGAGCAGCCTCTTCAGTACGAGATCTTGCCCAAGTTGACTATAAAAAAAACTGCAAGTAGCAAGAATTAAAAGGAAAAAGTCGGTATATCGAAGGAGTGGAAGGGACAAGTATTTTCGAGCGGTTAGGATGCTTTACTAACACCTTTTCCTTTTCGTTTTGTTTTCCTCTGATTCTGCTTCGTTACTAAATTCTTGTGTGTTAGTCATGCAATCTACGTCAATATTAAAAAGATATAAAAAGCAAAGCAGAGGATATTAATGGGTAGTCAAGAAAATAAATCGTTAGGGAAGAGGTGTTAGGGAGCATCCTCACAAGACGAAAATACGGGCCAAGGAGGCGGCTAGAGTGAACGAGTGGCAACCAAGAGAGTAACAACAAGCGGCCTGAGAGGACAATGCACGGGTTGAGGATGGTCAGAACAGAGGGAAGGTCGGGGAAGGCTGAGGGAAGAAAGGGGGACAGGGATGGAGGAGGGGAAGACAGCGTGGCTCGGTCGATCTGGTTCTGGCCTGACACTCGGAGGTTATATTGCGTGTTCGAGTCCGCTGGATGCCACTGAGTTTGTGACGTGGATGCTCACATGCTAGCCCCAGTCCACAACAATCAAGTAACCAAACCTACATCATGGACTGCCACTGTCTACTACCACAATCTTCTGTTTCACCGTCTGTGTTTTGTATCTGTTTTCCACACCTCCCAACACCCCATGGTTTTACTTCTGAGGGGCAGGAGTGGAGATGGGGGCAGGTTAGAAGTGACAGAAGCTACGGACTGACTGAGCGAATGTGTGATATGTATGGTCATGAGATACAAATATAAGGATGTTGATTGAAGGGGGGAAGTCAAAGATGAGAGGAGGCAGGGATGGGGTGGAGGAGGGGATACGTCAAAAGAAGAGAGCTAACGATCAGATGAGAGGGGATGCGTCAGACGAGGGGAGAGCTAACGATTAGGTGAGGGGGAGGGGGACTACTCAGTGGCTTGGTCGGTTTAGTGCTGGTCCCACATATGGAGGACGCTCTGAGTGGTGGGTTCGAGCCCCACAAACTGCCCTGAATTTGTGGGGTGGACATTCACAGCGCTAACGCCTTGTCCACAACAATCATATCACTGTCTACTTAAACTGTCTCCTGTGTTACTATCAGTGTCTGGTATCTGTCCTACCACTCCTCCTAGCCCCCTATGGCTTTACCTTTTAGATGTGGGGAATGTGTGGAGTCAGGGGATTATGTGAGGTGGAAGCGAAGTAAGGGAAGGGGGAAGAACAGGATTGTGAAGGAGGGGTTAAGTCAGATGCAAGGGAAGCTAAGGATTGGATGAGGGGAATGTGTGGGGTCAGGGGACAGCCAGGAGGAAGCAGACTGCGGGTGGGGACGGTGGGAGTCAATGGTGGTGAGGGGAACGTGTGATATGAGGTCAGGGGGAACAAAGGGGAGGCAGACTTGGGGGGAAGGGTGCCGGGAGGACAAGTGCAATGCAATGGGTGATCTATCGTGCAGTTTCAGCATTTCACCAGACTTCCTGGTCGTGCATCCCATTACCCCCTTCAGTGTCACGAGGGCCTTTAGATTTAGATTATGCTACCGCCAGACGATTTTACTCAACTCAGAAATTACCCCTTGTACTGAGGGGGGCAGCGAAGCTCATATCTTACCCTTCCAATTAAAATATACTTCCTAAGCTGAATAAAATCATCTGGAGGCTGCAAAAATAAACGTAAATATGAAGCGGTGCCAAGGCATAGCAAACCCGTCCCCGGCAATCATTTTAGTGTTGACGTATAAAAACAACAGGATATCTAGACAAAGATGTCACACATCAACTTTGGTGTAAATCGGGTGAAAATTGACGATTTTATAGCCATTTGAAACTTTAGGCCCGACCCACCTGATACTGACCCCTTTACCGCTAACTGGGTGGTGACCCCCCTGATGTAATGAGGAATGTTACAGGATGCAGATTTGAAAGATGCACCTTTTAGGTTTTGGTTTCATGTCAATATGACGGATTTGAAAGGAGCTATGACGAAAAAACGATTTTTACCAGTCCTCCCCCCCCTTTTTTTTTCTTTTTACATTTTTTGGGGCCTACTGCCTGGGTCTTGGCCCAATTTGACCCAAAATTTAATCAGGTGATCAGGTCACAGTCCATCATCCCTGTAATATTAGTCAAATCGCACCAGCAGTTTTCGCGTAAAGTTGTTAACAGACAAACAGACAGACAGACACATATTCTTTAGGCCTTGGACACACACACAAACCGAATGAAAACAATACCTGTCCCCGAGCTCCGAAATAAGAAGTTATCGTTCTTTAGGGGTGACCAGTATTAACTCTCGCCAAGGCCTTGTTGTACCTGGACCTCACGTGCCATTATAACGAACAACAAATTTCGTAATACTATGAATTTATTTATTTATTTATCTTTGTGAAGGATCTGCTAATTTGAAAGATTCCTGGGACCTTATCTGCAAACTTTCATGAGCCGACGTAGTGTTCAAGATTGCCTGTTTATACTTTTATTTTCACTCACACAGCTACCAAAAGCCTCACGACTAAACTGTGTTGAGCTTCAGTTATTTATGAGACTGCTTGTTTATACCAAAACGTTCACTGACAAAGCCACCAGAAGTTTCGCAACCAAACTGGATTAAGCAGTAAAGTAAAAAAAACAAAATTAATCCTAAAAGCAATTAATGTTTATGAAGACTTAATCATTGCAGATACTGGCTAACATCCTTTATAAAACGGTTCCAGGCCTGCAGATGTTTCTGGATAAGGTCGCGAGAAAGACTAACAGATGGAGATATACTGTAGGAAAGACAAGAGACTGATACAATAGTCAAGTGCATGATGTGTTGCTAAATACAATAGCCCCATAATATAGTTTCAAGTAAAATGAATGAAGGTTGACTAATTATACTGTACATAATTAGTTGTTTTGCTTCCAGATAATTAGGTCGATTTAGATACGGGTACGATGTGCTTCCAGACAAGGCATGGGAAAGCTGCATACTTGATATGTTCCCAACACAATTTGTACGTAACTCCAACAACCCTGACTCCTGCAGTAGGCTTTAGTATACGCCAACAAGTCCCGCTAGACTAATAACACCTACTGTAGTGCTGTGGACGTGAGGATGCCAACACAAATCTGACCAACAAAATCCACGGTGCCACAAGATATGTGATGTCTGTGTGGAAAGAAAACAACTTCATCTTCACACATTCATTTTCTAACCAATCGCATATAATGGTCTATGAAGTCAAGTGGATTCTGATACACTGGGGATACAAACTAAAGGCTATATTATGTACTGCATTTACATAAATAATTTCTCTCTATTTACATAATATTTTTTTTTCTCTCTCTCTCCACACACACACACACACACACACACACACACACACACACACACACACACACACACACACACACAGAATGACAAGTGGGATGTTCTATGAGCTAAGAATACATGGAATTGCTGGAGTTCTCTTACTGATTTCCTATAGAAGTTGGAATGTCAACTGTCTACCGGCGATCGTCTGCTCTCTGAACAGCAGGACTGGGAGGTGACTACTGTGTACAAAGGTGAAGTGTGGGGGTGGGTAGCAGTATATGGTTCAATATCTGAAGGACAAATGATAGCTGGTATCAGAGGTAAGTGATATCTGGGGGATGGTGTCTTATGTAAGAAAATCAACATTGACTCTATAGCCTATGTACAGTACACGGTGTATGCATTCTGAGGGATGAAGGGAGTGTGAATGCAGTTGACAATATCTTCTCTCGGTCTGTAAATTAGTGCAGTGATCGCTTAAAGAATAACTTATGCTGTGTCTTCTTCTCTGTGGTATGGACAGATTCAACAGCAGGTGGTCAAGGTTCAGGTTCCAGTTTTTTTTTGGGGGGGGGAAAAATGCACGAGACATCCCCAACAATTGGCTGTAAGCGAGGATGTCAGGGTGTGGTTGCTTCGACAGGAGTGTTCTGAATCAGTAGGTCACCACCGCAGGAATGACTGCCACAGCTCTGTATGCTGAAACTTTTCAGAGGTTTGTAATCTAATTGTTAATAAAACCCAAAGTACTGTAGCTGCCACAGCTGAGCAAGCTGTGAATACTTGGGGACTGGGTGTCTGAAGGATATCTTACGGCGGGATGTTTCAGGAGGCGGGCATGCTGGGGGCTCGTTCTCTACTTGTTCTTCCACAGCCCGAAGGGTCGTATTGCTTGACTGTATAGCCACTGTCAAAGAGGGATTTCAGTGCAAATTAGAAACTCTGAATTTCTCCAATGAACTGCGTAGGTGAAGTTCCCAGACATCCCATTGGTACAATATTCTTTACTGCAGTCAGCCCAGTCCTGTCGCTGCATGATGCTGAAGAAGAGCTGGATGATGTACTAGATGCCCGAGCAAGGATTGGCTGAAAGACAGAAGACCGATGTGGAAGATGTGTGACACGTGTCTGTCAAAGCATAACTTGGTGGTGCCATGGATGGAAAATGGCGTAACTTTTACATATAACCTGACAATTTCTGGAAGCAGCAGGCTAAGCGTCTGCCTTGGTCTGGTTCTGATTTCCCTGTCATTACTTAGAACTGCAGGTTTCATTTCTCATTTACAGTCTGAAACATTCACAACCAGACACCAGTCACTTCACTTCTTATCTAATACTGGCATCAATTCGTACCCACACAACCACTTCTTTCCAAAATGCCTCTTACCCTCTAGCTGTTCAGGCCTCTGTTGTTGAAATCTCTTTGACACCATCCTTTCATTTCATCTTTTGCCTCCCTCTTCCTCTCACTCCCTCTTTTCTGATCAACCTCTCATCATCATTCCTCTCTATATGGCCATACCACTTCAACATACCCGAGTCAGCTCTATCCACGATATTACGTGTGCTTCCACACCTCTTTCTTGCCGTGTCATTTCTCACCCTGCCAAATCTAGGTCTTGGGCACTTCATATCCAAATTACCAACCATATTTGTTTCCAAACATTCAGTGTCAGAGCCTCGCATCCGTAGAGAACAGTCTGTATCACTGTGCCTACACTCATACACATCTTTGCCAAAACAGACAACATATATTTATGAAATACAAACTACGACAATTAGTCTTGTAAAAAATTACATAACTTGTACACGTAGGCACATACAACTAAGGTTACTTTGCTCCACACATATAATCGCACACGAAATTACACATCATGTCAGTTTGTACTCTTCACACCGATGTGTCTACCAGACGACGTGCAAGTCACTACCGGGCGGTTTTTTGTTAGACACAGGCCCAGGTTAAAAATGTATGGGTTTAACGAGAAAAAAAATATGGAGCCATAAAACGTCTCAAGGTACGACTCCTTTAGTATTTCCTGTAGGATATAATCGTTGAATTAGCGGGAGCTAAAACGATGAAGGCTGTATCACCTGCCATCAGTGTGAACGGGTCAGGTCAGCGGCAGCCACAATCAAGGCCGACAACACCCGGGAATGCGGTGTGGTTTGGGTCGGTGGGAGCTTTAGCGGTAGTGGCTGCTACTCCTGTCATGGGTGTATGGTTTGGGTCAGCACAAATGGCCTGTGTAACCCTTGATACTTTTGTTATTTTATCACTATCATGCCTACAGATCCATCACACTCTTTGCTATCCAATTTATTACGGGCTTAGGGTGCTGCATAAGAGAAGTATGGGCATTCTACTGTTTGTGTGTCTGTCACTGAGGCAAGAGTAGTGAAGTCTTGAGTTGGGCAGCTGTCGTCGCTGATAAGTTGCCTCATGTGGTTTTTTGTCAGCTAATTGTAATTCTCTCAGTGGTGATGGTCATCCCCACGCAGAAGCTCGACAGCCTGCTTGCTGTTGACTTGGGTGGCCGGGACCCTCACTTTTCTAGAACCTCTTAGTATAGCCATGCCTTCCGACTGGTAGGCTCAGAGCGGTTGAGGCCATTAACCCACCCAGCCTATCTAACACGAGCTAATCTTGTATGATGAGAAAATCACCCTGCCGTCCAGAGTGCTCTGAGTTAATCATACTTACATTACTGCCACGTTATTTTTCAGAGAAAGGCTGGTAATCCCCTCGTCTGAGTTGGCTGTAGTTAGTCCCATATACAGCATTCCTCAGTGATGGTTTTCATGAATGTACTGACCTCTCGTGATTGTCCATACGGGCAATGGAAAATCATCCGGTTCATTCACAGATCATAAACAGCCAAACTACATCATGCATACTATAAAACAATATATATACAGTGTATACCGTAATGTGCAGATTCTTCCTGTGCATTCAGAGAAAACGCGGAAACTGCATACCCGGCCCTGTGATATGAATGCAGATCTGAAAGAATTACAAAACAGTAGTAGTAGTAGTAATGGTGGTGGTGGTGGTACTACTTCTACTACTAGTAGCAGTAGCAGTGACTAGTAGTAGCAGTAGTAGTGGCAGTAGTACCATTAGTAGTACTTATCGGATGTGAGCCTGTTTTACATGTGCTACGATATCAAAGCAAAATCTGCCCTCCTTCCCCTACGCTGTATATTTTTATAAGTTTTGAAGGGAGATTGATTCCCACCAAAAATAATGGTAAACAGTGGACGGCATTGTCATGGAACCAGACGAACTGACCTGAGTTTCACTGAAATCCATGTGCTCACTTTCCTCTAATTCAGGTCGTTTTTATTTCTGGGAGCAGGGCTGATCCCTCGAAAGTGTCAGGCTCCCTAAATATCGCATTACGGTTGAGAATCCACTGTACAACATGTAACAATGTATCAAAGCCTTATCTGCCTTCTTTTCACTATTTCTGAGAATGTTTTATTTGGTGAGGGGGCTGATCCGTCCAAAAATCATGGACAGAATATCGTATACAGTGGAAGGTCCTCGGAGTAACCAGACGAACTCACCTGGGAAGTTTCATTCTGATCCATCAAATAGCCTGAGGGGAGTTAAAGCACAAAAACACAGGCATACAGACAGTCAGACAAACAGACAGGCTGAATCTCGCACAAAGGTATAAGCAAATTGCAATAAATCATACCATCTTGCTTCGCAGGACTGATAATTTACTACTACTACATAAATAAATAAATAACAATAAAACAATCAATTTGATATTACTGCTTTCACTGTGTAAGAAAGCGAGAACCTCCAGCCGCCTCTTGGGGATTCGAACCTACGCACAGCACATCATCGTCACACTCGACTGATTCACATCTACTGCAACACGCCGAATCCCAGAGATTAACCAGGGTGGTCTAACAAATAATGCATCCAAGCTGTTCCATTAACACACATCGTCACTTCGTCCCACAAGTCCATGAACTTTAATTTACCATGCATTTCTTACGTCCAAACTGCGACAAAATAGTCCTCCTGGCTACAGCTATTACGCCCACCTCCAGAAGACTGTCTGCTCATTCATTCACTCAGCTAACTCTACACCTACTCCTCAAGTGACTTCCCCCCACCGCCCTCTATCGTGACTCTATCCCCTACAGCAGTGTCCACATGACACTCACGTGAGCCAAAGTTGGCATCAACCCAATATTATGCAGGACCTTTTAACTTCTGTGCATACTCCTATCCATCACCACTGCTCTCAATGCATTTATGACTTTCATACCATGCTTATGTCCTCGTCCTTACTTTCGTATCAGTCCTACCATTCTTTCTGGATCGAACTCTCCCAATCACTCCATCAATGAATGGCCCAACATAACATACATACAATCATCCAATATCCAACCCCCTTTTACCCCAGTAGGAGCGTGGGGGCTCGGAGCTTGCTTACTCGTATTCAAGACAGACACTGCAGGCGAATGGACAGTTTCTTCTCCCCTGAATGGCCACATCAGGTTGAAGCGACTTAACTCACGGCACATCATCAGGAGTCTACTGTTATATGAACAACATACACTACACGTATACGTAGACATGTATACAACATATGCTACATATTATATGCTGTCATGTCTACATATGTAATAGATATTATACTGTACAGTGCATACAAATAAGATAATAGTAACACTACTTGCTGACTATATGGTTACCACCTAACATATTACACAGTTTCCTGGAGTATAGGAAACCATTTGGCTTGTCAGTGTACAGCCACCTGAAGAAACACTACATGGAGTAAATAAATGGTGGGCCCTCTCACTACTACAATTTAACACCAAATGTTAATGCATTTGTTTAACCCATTAGCTCCCAGAATTCCTGTGCGCGGGATTATGCCGGATGACTGCCAGGCGTACCGCCCTCCGTCTGCCGGCTCATAGTCGCGAAGCTCATAGGTCCCTACCCCGGGGTTCCCTTCTTTATCAGATCTTGAAAATGCCCAGTTCCGTCCTATTTTGAGGACACTGGGAGCAAATGGTTAACTTTTCCCGATTTTCAAATTTCGTGGCTCACACACGCTTACAAAAATCACCAACCGATCTCAGTAACTTTCATTCTTCATTCACAACAACACTGCGCCATCTGCAGACTTGAGTGTGACTAACTGCCACTCAGCTATCTCAGGTTTCAAGCCAGCCACCCAACCCACTGTCCTCTCCTTGACCTCTGTGATTTGTTCATCAACATACACATTAAACTGTCAGAAAAATACACATTACCAAGTCAAGGCGAAAGTGTGCACCTTCCCAACAAATAACTCGTCCATGTGTAGGCATGATTATTCCATTTAAACAATTCACACCCCTGTGATAACACACACACACACACACACACAAAAAAAAAAATCAGATCCACATCCAGATCGACCGTCTCACTAACCTGTCGAAACAACTAAATAAATAAATAAATAAATAAATAAATAAATAAATACATGCGTGCCAACAGGAAACCTCTGGCAAAGCTTCAAGATGCATGCCGAGAAGCGACATGTGGGAATGATGAGAAGTGAGACTGTGGGGGTGTGATGAGATGAGGCAGACCCTTTTACCTACATCTCCCGTTCTTTCCTTTCACACCAACTCTCCCCCATCTCGCTCCCCATATTCTTCTCCCTCTCCCCTTTTTTTCGCGTCCCATCCATCCTCTCTTCTCTCCTTCCTAATCTATCTCTCCCTCTCCCTTTTCCTCCCCGTCCCATCCATCCTCTCTCCTCTCCTTCATCATCTCTCTCTCCGTCTACCATTACTTCCATTCCGATCTATCTTTCCTCCGTGTCTCCCTTTGTTTCTCCCCTCTTCCTACTATTTCCCTTACCAACTCTAAATATAAGCCCATGCCACCCCTCCCTTCCCCGCCATTCCTCCTTCCTCCCTCCCTTTCCCTCACACCGTCTGCCATATTCTCCCCTCCCCCCACACCTCCTTCACTTCCCTCACCTTTTCTCCCCCTCCCCTCCCCCTGGCGTCACCACAGCCCCCCACCCCCCACCTTCCTCTCTAAATCCGCTCTTTCCTTATACGAGGAAAGTTGGCTGTTGCATCACAGAATAATAAACATCGAAGTCTAATGTATAAACTTTGATGAAACACACACACACACACACACACACACACACACACACACACACACACACACACACACACACACACACACATATACACAAGCATGCACACAGACAAGTAGGCAACGATCTCAAGCACACCCATTTGCGTTCTCTCTCTCTCTCTCCCTCTGTTTGTCTGTTTGTCTCTGTCTGTCTGTCTGTCTGCCTGTCTCTCTCTCTCTCTCTCTCTCTCTCTCTTTGTCAGTCTGTATGTCTGTCTCTGTCTGTCTGTCTGTCCGTCTGTCTCTCAGTCTAACTTTTACACACAAACACACACACACACACACACACAAGTAGGCAACGATCTCAACACCCATCTGTGCTCCCCCCCCTCTCTCTAACTTTTACACACACACACACACACACACACACACACACACACACACACACACACACACACACACGCACAAGTAGGCAACAATCTCAAGCACACCCATTTGCGCTCCCTCCCTCCTCTCTCTCTCTCTCTCTGACAATATATGACCACTGTCAACGCCACATTCTCTGAGGGGTTTCGTCGACAAAAGATTTCCAGGTATCTGTGTCCCCATTCAGTAAAGACCTCCCCTCCCACGACCCCTCTACGACCTCCCTTTCCTTCCCCCACGACCCAACTTTCCCGCCCCTACGACCCCACTTACCCTCCCCCACGACCCCACTTACCCTCCCCCACGACCCCACTTACCCTCTCCCACGACTCCACTTTCCCTCCCCCACGACCCCACTTTTCCTCTCCCACGACCCCCCTTTCCCTCCCCCACGACACCACTTACCCTCTCCCACGACTCCACTTTCCCTCCCCCACGACCCCACTTTTCCTCTCCCACGACCCCCCTTTCCCTCCCCCACGACCCCACTTACCCTCACCCACGACACCACTTACCCTCCCACACGACCCCACTTTTCCTCTCCCACGACCCCCCTTTCCCTCCCCCACGACCCCACTTACCCTCTCCCACGACTCCACTTTCCCTCCCCCACGACCCCACTTTTCCTCTCCCACGACCCCCCTTTCCCTCCCCCACGACCCCACTTACCCTCTCCCACGACTCCACTTTCCCTCCCCCACGACCCCACTTTTCCTCTCCCACGACCCCACTTTACCTCCCCCACGACCCCGCTTTTCCTCCCCGGCGACCCCACTTTCCCTCTCCCATGACCCCACTTTCCCCTCTCCCACGACCTCACTTTCCCTCCCCCACGACCTCACTTTCCCTCTTCCACGACCTCACTTACCCTCCCCCACGATCCCTCTTACCCTCCCCTACCTCATAATTATACTCTCCAACCTTCTCTCTCAGACTTGTTCTTTGGCTTCTTCCTCTTCTTTTTCTTTCTTGTTCTTGTTCTTCTTCCAACTACCCTGCTGTTATAATATCGTGGGCAGTCAGAATCGTGGTATTATTATCTTTTCAACTGTCAATCTTCGCACCACAATGTACATACTGAACACCCACACCCACACACACACACAATGTACTCACCACTCTCTCTCTCTCTCTCTCTCTCTCAAATAAAACCTACATACACATACAGTGGATACATTTTATAGATTTATTAAACACACACACACACACACACACACACACACACACACACACACACACACACACACACACACGTACTCACCTCACTCTCTCTCTCTCTCAGAAAAGTTCATCGCCCCAGCTTCCAATCCCTAATCATCGTTTTCGGCAACATTTACGAGCCTGTACAGTTTTATACCTCGTTAATAATTTCCTTTAGCCACTAGTTTATTTTAACAAGGCGACCGAGATAATTCAAGGTCTCAACTAAGATCACGTTTCCTTATAAAAGTCACATTATTCGCTGGCGGGGGCAAAGGGAGAGAGAGAGGGAAACATGCAAGAGAAGGGAAAGGAGAGGAGAAAGAGGGGAAGAGAGGGGAATGGGATAGGGAAAGACTGAAGGAGGAAGGGAAGGGGAGAAGGCATGATGGAGGCCAAGAAAGATGGAATGAGGAAAGGGATTGAGACAGGGGAAAGATGAGGAAAGAAAAGAGAGGGAGAATAGAGAATGGGGAGAAAAAAAGGGAAAGATGATGGGAAAAAGAAAGGACCAGAGAAGAATGAAAGAGGATGGGATGGAGAAAAATATAAGTGGAATGGGAGAAAGAGGGAAAGGTAGGTGGAGAAGAGAAGGGGAGGACTCGTACAGCAGGTGGGGTGGTGAGGAGAGGGTGCAGATGCAAAAGAAGAGAATGAAAACAGAAGGAATTGGTAGAAGGATGGAGTGAAGGACGGGATATTAAAAGACTGGAGGGGAAAGTGGGAGGGGAAAGTGAGAGGGGAAGAATGAAGGAGGGAAGAGGAAGAGTGAGAATGGGAAACAAAGGAGAACAGCACAACCTGCCTATCATGACGGGAGGCGTGCATGGTGTGGACGCAGGGAGGGGTTGATAATGGGGAGGAGGTATTAGAGAACAAGGAGAACATCGCATATTAATTGAGATATCATCCCTTTGAGTCAGGTGGAGTATTGGTTTGTTCTTGCTACCTCCAAACAATTTTGTTCATACTTGGGGAGGCCGTATGTGTTGCAGGGGTCAATGAACGCTATGTCAAACGCCTCAGTCTGAAAAGTCTCTCCCGAACTGAAAAAATCGTCCCTACGTAGCAAAAAGATAATACAAACGTTGTCTGACTGAAGAGGCTAACTACGTTGTAAATTTGCGTGATGTATATTTTTTCAACACATATTAGCAGCGCTGAAACTCCACCAGCGACCGTACTAGGCTTCTACCGAGCATGCACGGAAGATCAACACCCACGCTGTCAATACGACTTTTTCATTGTATTTTCAAGTACTTGTATAATTTCTCAAATCCTGGTGATTTTTCCTGAGGTCAGAGTGGCCTGGTCACGTGAAGGTGACCCAAACGTTAGCTTGAGGTCACAGAAGGATGACGCTGTAACCTTGGGCTCACCTTCACCACCAGACTCACCTTCCTCGTCCCTCAACCAGTTCCGCTATTTCATATTCCTCATCACTTGCTCACTATCCCTTCTAATGCTGCTGGTCGAAGTCGCCGTGACGGATTTAATATCGGTGATATTTGGGAGATTTTTGTGACCCATGTCCTTGTTGTACTTTTTATTAGCAGGGGGCGTAGCTCCCCTGAATACACGTGGGCGGGAGCAGTTGCCAAATGTCTCTGCGTAAACTCTTTTATTATCTCTCAAAAGTCACTTCATGGCCTTTCCCCATCCATCGTTCATTCATGTTTTTCTTTATTACGACACCAGAACCGTACAAATTCTTCTTGTATTCATTTCCCTTGTGAAGATGACGCAATGAAATGCGTAGGTAGCGGCGGAGTCACACCTCCGCAATCCCGGCCGCTCATTGGTCAGATCCAGGGGCGGGGCTCTTGCGTCAGCCACACTCGAATGTCGTCATTTCAAACTACAATTTTCATCATCCCGCCCACACAAACCCATTATAAGTCTGCACGATAATTTCAGGGCTATTATCTTCACGTACTTTTTTCCTACACACCACAAACTGTTTCCTTCTCTAGGAAATGATGGTTGACTATTCGCGCCAAATCTACCGGGTATTGCGTCATTCTGTAGCAGATGCTGCGTGAGCTGCCAAAGTACGAAGTTTTTGAGGGACGTCATGATGTTATCTATCAGCGTCGTAGAAGTACAGCGTGGACCATTAGTTTCATATGTACTTTGTATGACTAAATAAAAAAAATATATATATAAAATGCACCAGCAATTAATGTTTCCGATATACATCGATATGTATTGTTTCATGCTACAAAAAATTGTTATACAGTGTTTAGTTACGAAATATATCACACAGTAAACAACGTAATCCCGTCAAGGCATACCAGATTTGTCATTCATAATCAGGAATAAAAGTTCCCATAATATTTTTCTTCTTATACTTCTCATTTTCCTCTGGTGACTAAACTGAAGTTAAGGGGGGCTTAGTATGTTTCTCTGTTCATACATTATTCCTTATATCATGCGTCAGAAAGGAAAGTAACAGGCAAGTTCTAAGTGTGAAACAGACGCAGTGGAACATTAGGCAATGTCTTGTCTCCCACTACCTTGCGACCAGCCTCCTCTGGGCGCGAAAATTTGTATTGCGCGGCCTGGAAACGGGACGACTGCGCAGGTCTGGTGTCCCGGCAGCTCCAGGATCAATAAAGTGTCGTATTTAACCTCCACGAGGGCGTACACGTTCCAGAGTGTCCTCCAGTTCGCCGCACTGGAGTGGTCGCAGCTGCCGCAACATATCTGACCTAAATATTACCTAGCTAGAACCACACGTGAACTTTTGACTTTACAGTGCTACAGAAAGTGTCAGATTGAAGTCCTCTAAACGATTTGGGAAATTCAAGTGTTTTCGATTCTAAGAGACAATTTTGACAGCAATTTGTTCAACCGGCATTTGAACATACTGTAACAGGAGTAGCAGCAACAAGTCTACCCGGACACCGGCATCAGCACCATGACCGACGAGGATAACCAGAAGTCCGCGGCTCCCGAGGGCAAGACCTCCCCCAAGGAAGAGAAGAAGGAGTCGGACAAGAATGGTACCACGGTGGAGGAGAAGAAGCAGGAGCCACCACCGCCGGCTGCCTCGCCCCCTGTGCCCTCAGCCCCTCCCGCAGAGACCATGCCCACCCAGGAGACCACCACAACTACCACTACACCACCCGCCACAACCACCACATCCGCTGTACGTTTCCATAATTTACTTCAGTAACGTCCTCTTATAACAGTCGGTGATGCGATGCTTGCCGTCCTTCTGTTATCTCTAAAGTACTGATACACTACTGATTATGTCTCTCCACCTCTGTACAATCGATCAAAAAAAAAAAAAAAAGTATCTGAACTTTATCCGTCTTTACATTTGAATCAGCGTACAAAGTAGTTGAAAGTACTCTCCAGTAACCCTCAATGAATGTGTACACCTGCTGTTCTTATCAATACACTATGAAGAAGGACCTTTATATAACACGAAATACACTATCCAAACAGGAACATTTGGCTTAAAAAAAAAAAAAAAAAGTGAACAGCGGCAACATTATGAAATCATCGATCACCTAGCTCAAGATGCTTTTTTCGTTTTTTTTTTGATCGAGTGTACGTTTCACTGGTTCCATTATTAATTTATTACATCTCAACTGTCCTTTAGATTATCATTAAAAAAAAAAAAAAAGTTTCTCCTTTGCTTTCTACTGCTATCATCCCGTAGGAGTAATGAGCACTATCACACAGACTCCCAGCTGTGTCCTTCAAGTCTGACCTTGAGAAATGTCCTCCTTTGTTACATTGCCCTCCAGCTGTCCCTCCACCCTGCCGTGCCCTGCCCCGTCCTGTTTAGTCTGCCCCGCCTCCATTTGTCCCTCAACTTACTGTCCTGTCTTGCCTCCAACTGTCCCTCCACCCCGGCCTGCCCCGCTACTCTGTCTACCCTGCCCTGCCTCCACCTGTCCTTCCACCCTATCCTGTCCTGCCCTACCCTGTATATTCTGCCCTGCCTTCACCTGTCACACTAGCCTACCCTACTCTTTCCTATTCATTCCTGTCCTGCCTTGCACTGTCCTACTTCGTCCCTCTGGCGCTCCCTGACCTGCCCTACCCTGCCTCCGCCATGTGTAAGGCTGATGCTCTCGTATTGATTCAGGCGCATTTATATAACATGCATTTCGTGTTCAGCCACAGCCCTAAACCTGCCCCACCCAATATCTCTGTATTTTTCATTTCAGTCAGGCTGTCACCAAACGATATCATTCAACTTTGGAAGGAATTCTAGTGGTTAAGATGTGACTGAAGGGTATCTGATCCCGCCATTTGGAGAAGTCTCCCCTAAGCTGAATAAAACCGTGTGCTGATGGCTAGAAACATTCAAAATACGTTACCGATTCACGGAGATAACCCAAACCTGACCTTTGTCTTCTGCAACCCTTTAATCATGACCTTTTATCATGGTCTCTGTGATTACTCTTATCCCTGGGCCTTAATTCTTTCCCTCAGCCCAACTTCTGTCCTTATCTTTAATCCCTTGAACGAGATGACGACTTTCCCATTTTATTCTTGCAACCTTTAGATAATTATATTCAGCTCAGGAATGATACCGGTACTGCAACAAAAACAGAACGTCTGATTTTACGGGAAAAAAAAAAAAAAAAAACACTAAAGATGAGTACCGATCTAGAAGTAAATAAGTCCCTAACCTATCCCACTCAGTCCCTGGAAAGGAGGTGTGTCTGCTGGGAGACCTCTTTCTAATTTTTTGAGGAAGCAGTCTTCCCCAACGAGCATTAGTTTTTATGCA
Organism: Coenobita brevimanus; assembly: GCF_032717465.1. Taxonomy (NCBI): domain Eukaryota; kingdom Metazoa; phylum Arthropoda; class Malacostraca; order Decapoda; family Coenobitidae; genus Coenobita; species Coenobita brevimanus. Next base: position 52,107,414 of record NC_136959.1, on the reverse strand, counting down.
TAGTTTTAAGTGCAAATGTTTTGTGCATAGGTTTATGGTGTGTCCTTAACGTTTTTATACAGATTTTAATGTCAGATGACTAATATACCGGTGTGTGTGTGTGTGTGTGTGTGTGTGTGTGTGTGTGTGTGTGTGTATATATATATATATATATATATATATATATATATATAAATATATATAGATATATATATATATATATATACAACCCTTGTTGTGTTTTTTCTCGTGTTGTACGCCGGCTATGACCTATATTGTTGCACTGCCAGGAGCTTAATAATGATCAATCAATCAATATTGCACACGCTACCTCTCGCCCAAAACTTTAACCCACCGTCTAGCCTTTGTCTCAGCCCTTAAACCTACTCCCTTTATCTTGGTCTTTGTCACTGCCTTTACCCATAACCCTTAACTCTTCTCTTTACCTCCCTGCCATAATCAGTAATCCCTTGAATATGATAACACCTCTTTTCATCCCTTCAGTCCGACGACGTATTTTACGTTTTATTATTTCTATTACCAGACGATATTACTCAACATGTGGGTGACTCATTGATCTGGATGGGTTACATGTATTATTAATTAGCATGTTAACTGCAAGACGCCTCCCCGAAACAGTATAAATTGATCTAGAGGAAGCAAGAACTATATATATATATATATATATATATATATATATATATATATATATATATATATATATATATATATATATATATATAAGGTATATAAAACGAGGTTCAAATGGCAAATTCTTCTTCCCTCCAAACTACTGTATTCAGCTCAGGAATGGCCTCACGTGCTGATGGGGTCAAGTAATATCCATTAAAACTTTTATAACTATGATGGCGTCGTCTTATTTATGTCATTGACCTTAACACCCTCAATAAGGTCACTTTTTTTCTGTGTAACTTCCAGGTGATCCTTCGCAAAGTCAGGAACGGCCTCTCGTACTTAAAAAGTTAATGAAGGTCGAAGACTCCCCCAGGTTGAAAAAAAAAAAGAAAAAAAAATCGAATGGACGTATAGCAGGAAAACGCAGTTCTAAATAATACGTCACCGGAGTGAAAGAACTAAATCGTCATCGGAATGAAGGAGTTCAATTGTGAGCCAGTAATGTGGCACCATTTTATTCAGCTGTGGGAACCTTTCACAGAATTACAAACCATCTCCCTCAGCCATTTAACTGATGATGCAGCTCGATATTTTATCCTGATCTCTGCCAAACAAAACACCAGATGGAAACCCTTACAAAAAAAAAAAAAAAAGTCCTGATCCAGTCTATAGGCATCGTATTTTCTAGTCTCCCACACCTCTGCCTATATCTTTATCCCCACCTCGTCCCTCACCTATACATACAGTACAACTAATACAAGCCACAGTTCCAGTTATTGTCCTGACTCTAATCTTCCTTATCCCACCGACATCGATTCCAAACCTAACCCTAATTTTATCCGCACAACCCACCTTTCCTTCTTTAAAAAAACTCCGCACATTACCGCTGCCTTTATCTTATACCCTTACCTTCATGTTTACGTCTGACACCACCACCACCACCAACCTTCACCTCTTAAGGCTGTGTTTTACCTCGCTCACTTCCTGGCCTCACCTTATCTCGCCCCTTACCAGTGCCTTCATCCCCTCACTTCCTGGCCTTATACTGTCTCTCACCTCATACTTCAACTTACACTTCAGTCTTCAAGCTTTCCTCTCTGCTTCACACACAATATACTGTTACCAAATTCCGTGTTTTGGCAGCCATTTTAGTATCTTTATGTATTATAGCGGCTGGCTTGCACACGCCTGGCATGGACGGGCAGCTGTTACCCAAAGTCCATATAATGATGACTCTGCTGTGACCAACCTAACCTATTTTATCGAAGCACAGTGGCATTAGGAAAATATCCAGTCTTTGTAAATGATGAACACTAAAGACTACTTCCGCACTGTATGTAAAGAGGCAAAAATTAATTTTAAAAAGTGCAGCTAAGTAATTATTGAAAATGACAAAACCTAATCTAAAGAAGCGATGAGCATAAACCTGAATTTTGTTATTAGCATAAAAATCCCAAGTTCATTAACTTGAAGAACACATAATTTTAAATTGCACAGGTTTAGGTTCAAGTCCAAGAAAATTTCTTATTCTCAGCAGTCTGAAACTACTTGAATTTTTCCTAATTCTGAGCAGATTATTGTGGCAAAGTCAGCAAGACAGTCATTTTTTTTTTTTTTTTTTTTTTTAGGTAACATGGAATAAACGGTGCTGAGTAAAGTTGGGTGTTTTCAATAACATTCAGATCCAAACACCAAATGGAAGATAAATGTTTTGGATATTTTTACATACTGTCTCAATAAAATTTATTAATTCATTTAATGAGTACTTTTTTTTTTTTTCTTAAGCGTTCATTCTGAAAGAAATGTGTGAGTTTGTTTGTCTGTCTGTACTTGCGTACACTGTTATGAACTTGGACCAGAACTTAAGTATGATGTAAAAATCTGTACTTGTATCAGTACCTGACAATCTAACATAAAATTAAACCTACAGGGAGACTAACAGCGCACCCTGTTCCTTCAGCGGCAATGAACGTATATTGCCTACCAGCTGTCACTTTAACTTGGCCTAAAATTGCGATCTCTCCGTCTTCAATACTGACCTGTGGCGAGAGATTTTTGTTTTCCAAAAATATGGTGCTGGTCACGATGAAGAATTATGAAAAGGAAAATAATGTAGTCGCATTACTTATTCTGCCACTGAGCAACGGGATGCGGTACAATACTCTACCTAACAAGAACATTAATAACCAATCAAAAGAAAGCTTAAAAGAGACCATCGACCAAGACAAATAAACGGTCTTCATTATACAAGGAGCCTTGGCTAAGCATATTCCAATTAAGGATAAGTAACCACCCTACTCCCCTTGATGGCACTGCATGAGCGATAAAACTCCAGCCACATTTTGGAAACTCCAGCCACATTTTGGAAATTGAACTTAGGCTCGCAGGTAAATGCGTCACTCCTACTGGGGCATTTAAACCACTACACCACAAGGTGCCTTAAATAAAATAATAATAATAATAATAATAATAATAATAATAATAATAATAATTTCTTCGTACTATGCGGGGTAATAATAATAATAATAATAATAATAATAATAATAATAATTATTATTATTATTATTATTATTTCTTCGTACTATGCAGGGTGGAAATGATAAATAGGAACAGGAAAACATAAAATGAGAACTACCAAGAGAGGGTTTACCGTAATGGGCCACACAGCCATTACCGTAACTTATCATTAATGCCTTCCATCTGTCAGCTCAGCGTGAGAGCTCTCACATCCACCCCCCCCCAAAAAAAAAAAAAAAAAAAAAAAAGTACGACGGAAACCATTTCGTAGACTAATTAGTTGAAAAGGTAATGCAAAACTTGTCAACTCAGTAATACTCATCATCATCAGACTAAAATAATCTTAACTGTTCTGAGGGCAAAATATGAAAAAGGGAGAGTGTCAAAGCGGTGTGAGTGACAGGGTACAACCCGAGCCAGCACACAGAAGGCCAAAGCCACACCCAAACTATTAACAAGTGTCCGTCCCATTCGCGGTACGGTCAGCAGGTTTACAGTTTATTTTAGGCAGGTGGCGACCTGACGAAGCTTGTGTTGGATGGTTTTGGTAGATTTATGCATAGGTATATTGTATGTTGTGGCGAAAGCATTTTTACTTCCAAGCTAATCTTTGTCGGATCAGTGAATGGGTATCCAGTAGTATTTGTCGAGAGGAAATCATGCTTACACTTACGGATGTAGTTAATTATGGCTATCTCTAAATAATAATAATATTAAATAATAATAATAATAATACTAAATAATAGTAATAGTAATAATAATAATAATAATACTAATATTTACCAGAATTCTGAAACTGCTGAAGCAATATTCAAAGAACTCCACATCCAGATGAAAATACCTTGTTATCATTGTAGACTTAAAGATTAAAGGACTTTTGGTATGACAAAATTTTTGTACGGATTTCGACCTTTGACCCTCAGATCAAAGTCAAGGTCATTCAAAATAAGCAAATCATGTTCACTCATGACCCACTACATTTCCACGGAGTTTGGTCAAAATCGGCCAAATACTTTCTGATTTAGCACTTTCAGGCATGAGGCAACAATTCTGATTTTCCTCAATCTCTCAAAAAATACTAGTTGGATCTCAATATCAATACCCAAGTGCACTAGTATATGTTGACGACTACATACTGCAACAATTGCAAAGCAATCGATTCAGTAGGTTTTGCTAAGCAGGAGTAAATATTGAAAAAAAAAAAAAAAAAAAAAAACAGAGGGCGCTAGTGCGGCGCTAGAGAAAAAAAATGTGCCAAAAGAAGCCCGCAACAAAGACACATCACCCCTGAATTCAAGTCTCTTTTTCTAACGGTCTCTGAATGCCAGCCTTCTGCATCTTCCCTCCTCCTCCCCCCCAAAAAAAAGAAGAAATAATATCTATAATATTAATAAGTGAACCACAGAATGTGGAGTCCTTAATAATCAGTAAAGAGTGCTTTGTAAGCGCGTGACAAACGAGCGAGGGTTTGTACAAACACCTATCATAATTATTTCATCTTGGTGTAAACTTTCAACATTTCTGGTGAGATAGCTGAACAATAACAGAAGAATAACTGAACTAAAATATTTACTTTCTCACGCTTTCTCTTTTTTTTTTTCTCTCTCTCTCTCTCTCTCTCTCTCTCACACACGTTTTCCTTCTGGATGTGCATATAGCGAGGCGCCGCAGCATTTGTCACACGCGCAATGTTCAGTTCTCTGCTCCTGACTTGCATGCTTGGCTATTGATCGAATGATAAAACCCAAAAATGGAGCAATTACCCTTGCTGATTGAAACGTTCATGTAAAATCAGAAGCGTAATATCCGATATTTAACTGTCAGAATTCATGCAATAAAACACAGTGCTACAACAGGGAATCTTTTTAAAATCGATTTTACAGCGGTGCATGTCAACTGAAGCCCTCGGTACATTCCCTTGGAAAGCTGGAATTCCAAGGGGTTTCTCTGGTCTCATGAGTATATATATAGCTAAAAACAAAATTTACTGAATGTATCTACTACCTGCTGAAAGAATCTCTTCTCTATCTCACATAGTAGAAAAGTTACTTGCCTCTGGAAACCATTACGGTCGCGCCGTGCCGTGTTGGGCAGCTCATTTCTCAGCCGAATGTAAACATCGCCTTGCCACGCTTGCTCGCTTCGCTCGCAATAATAATAACATACTCTAGAGAGGCAACATCTGCAAGCCAATGCACGTCACTTCTCTAGGTTTACTACTGGTATAGATCTTCCTTACCTGCAGTAGCCTAAAGCAGTTTCTCTCGTACAGTACACGTATGAACGGTTAATGGGCAAATGTAAATTGCACTCGCCTCGTATCATAACTGTTCGAAGCCGAACTTCTAGAACGCATGCCTGTATTGGGAATGGGTGTTTTGGTGTTTGGTGATTTCGCGCCCTTTTTCCGTTATCTGGGTAATAATGCGATTTTAAAGGCCTTGGCTACATCCAAAAGTTTAGAAAGGTGTCTAGAGGTACTAGCCCCCGGTACATGCACAGTAAATTTCACGTCAATCGATCTAAAGTCGTGATGACCTAGTAAGAAGCACACACACACACACACACACACACACACACACACACACACACATCCCTTTGGGAAATATAAAACCTTAGCCACTGCGAGATCAGAGGGACTTTGATGCATGGTCGTGAGGAGCGTAGACGTGTTTTCTGTTGCGCTCTTCTCTAGTTTTCAGGGCTGCCTCACCGGCATTAGCTTTTTTTTTTCACCCTTCTGGTGACACTTAGGATAGCTAGTACTAATTTTCCTCCCTACCCTTGCTAGAGATATAGTAAGTGTCTATATCTTTTTACTAAGATTACCTTTGCTTACTCGCCCACGGAGGGTCCCCCCCACTGATCACTCTGGGGTGTGAATTAACACGGTCGGGCCTCCCTGGAGTGGTTTGAGAGAGCAATCTTAGCCATAGGAGTGTTGTCCTGGTTTTTTTGTCCCTTGTTTGTTATTTCTCTTTCTTCCCACTTCCCCCTTTAGGGGGAAGTGGTTACTATGGCGGACGCCACTGCTGCCTCCCCTGAAGTCCTGACCGACCCCCGACTGTCTCACGGACGGACTACCCCCAGACTGAACGGCCCCGGACACGCCCTTTGCTAGACATTGATGTAAATAATGCGAGTTTTGTTTTGTTGCACGCGGTGGGTTCTACTCCCCTGTCCAGCCTCAATCCCTTCATTATCAAGAAGGTGATTGATGGATGTGCAGGAGAGGTAGAACAGGTAAAAAAACTTGCTAGCGGAGATCTCCTAGTAAAGACTGCAAACTCGTCCCAGGTTAAGGATTTGATGAAGATGAGCAAATTCGATTGCTATGATGTTGTGCCGTCGATCCCTCACTCCATGAATTCCTGCAAGGGAGTCATCACTTGCAGGGACCTCATGGCCATGGAAGAGGACGACATCGTACGTGAACTTGCTCATGAAGTTGTAATTGAAGCCCGTTTCATCACGAGATTTTCCGAGGGCAGGAGGACGAAAACGGCAACTGTTATATTGACTTTCGGTAAAGTGACTCTCCCAACCCATATCAAAGTGGGGTATGAAATTGTTAACGTAAGGACATACATCCCCAACCCACTTCGTTGTTTACGATGTCAGTTATATGGACACCATGAAAAGTCTTGTCGGGCTTCTCAATCAGTCTGTGGCAAGTGCGCAACGCAAGGTCATGATGCTGACCATTGCACATCAGAGGGTGTCAGCTGCTTTCACTGCAAGGGTGCTCACTTCACTTCCTCTAGGGATTGTCCCAAGTGGAAGGAGGAGAAAGAGGTCTGTGCGGTGAAGGCGACTGAGGGTGTCTCTTTCTATGAAGCAAGGAAAAAGGTGAAGGAGTTGCATGCAACTCCCACACCGAATAGGTCCTATGCTTCGGCAATGATGTCCCGCCCTGTGATGTGCACTGTGGAGACGCAGACTGATCTCGTGCTTGTTAATCAAGTCACTCACTCTACCTCCACCTCCACCTCTAAACCTCCTGTAAGATCCAACTCTCTAACTGACCTCCCCAAAGCTTCATCATACTCACAGGCCGCTGCTGCTTCTCAGTCAGTCAAGCCTAAATCAAAGCCTGACAAGACTGTAAAACATAACTTCACCACCCTTTCAAAGCCACGTCCTCATGTCCTCCCTGCTCCTAGCCCAGCGAGGGAGAGGAAGAATAGCTCTTCCTCGGTGGAATCTGGGAGCCTTGTTATTGACCAAAATATGGAGGTTTCCGTCAGCAAGCACCGGGAAAGGTCCCCCGGTAGCCACTCGCCTGGTCGCGGGGGGCATAAAAAAACTAAACACACTGGCCCCCCTCATAAATCTTAAACCGCCGCATTCACTACACTACAGTGGAATTGTAGAGGTATTGGGAATAAGTTACAAAATATAGCAATCTTGCTTTCTATACACAGGCCAGACGTTGTTTGTTTACAGGAGACGCGCCTGGAGGATCGTCCTGATCCTCCACAGTTCAAACACTACCACTCGTATAGAAGATATGAAGGTCACGGAGTTGCCATTTACACACACAAATCACACCCACAAACGGAAGTGATTCTAAATTCTACTCTGGAAGCTGTCACGTGCAGAGTAAAATTTAATAACATGTATCTGTCTATTTGCTCTCTGTACTGTCCTCCACATGGCCCCATTGATAGTGATGCTTTAAATTCACTAGTGGAACATCTGCCTGGAAATAAGTTAGTGTTGGGCGATTTTAACGCCCATCACTATCAATGGGGTAGCTTGAGGATTGATGGTCGTGGGGAGCAAGTAGCCGACCTAATACTACAGTCCAACCTCTGTCTTCTGAACGATGGTAGAGCGACTCGTGTAGATGATCGTACTGGTAACTTTTCGGCCATTGACTTATCTTTGGCCTCCCCTGGTATACATCAAGATCTCTCATGGGACCCCTACGACGACTCCTTGGGAATTGATCATTTACCCATCTGTCTTTCTTATACACGCGACATCATTTCGGACCCTCCACCTCCAAAATTTAACTTTAAGAAAGCAGATTGGGGATCCTTCTCAAGGATCGCCAATTTAGATATATCTGGGGAGACCATAGATGTTAAGGTCGAAAATATAACTACTTCCATATTACACGCAGCTGAGGCTGCTATTCCCAAGACTTCTACAGTTCATGCGAAGCATAGAGCACATTGGTGGACGCCAGATTGCCGACAAGCTTTAAGAAAACGCAATAGGAGATACAGGATTTTTGATAGTCAGCCCACTGAGGAAAATTTTATTGCATACAAACAGGCACGGGCTGAGGCAAGGAGAATAATAAGAAGGGCCAAACGTGACTCCTGGCGGTCCTTTGTGTCCACGGTGACTCGTACAGCACCATTACATAAAGTCTGGTCCACTATAAGATTATTAAATAATAAACGCCCATACTTCCCTGTCACAACCTTGCAGGTGAATAACACCACCTATGACGAGCCCGTGGACGTTGCTAACATCCTCGCCAGGAGTTTTTCTCATGTAAGTAGCTCAGCCAATTATGACCCGCGTTTCCAACATCATAAACGCATGGCTGAGCTACAGATATTAGACTTTGCCACAGAAGACGTAGACTCCCCGTACAACCAAGAGTTTACGCTAGATGAACTGCTCCTTGCCCTTAAATCCTGTAAAGACACCAGCCCTGGACCAGACACCATCACGTACGGTATGATCCAGCATCTTAATCAGGACAACCTGATTAAGATGTTAGCATTGTACAATGAGATTTGGGCGTCTCGAACGTTCCCAAACTCATGGCACTTTGCGCACGTCATACCGATACCCAAAGAGGCTGGTCGTCTTATGAATCCCACTTCATTTCGTCCTATTGTGTTGACTTCTTGTCTATGTAAGGTCATGGAACGTATGGTTAACAATAGGCTTCTTTTTGTTTTAGAGTCGAAGAATTTGTTAAATGATCAACAATGTGGCTTCCGTAAATACAGAAGTTCACTAGATCATTTAATGAATTTGGAGCATTGTATTGCAGAGGCATTTGCCAATAAAGAATTCATGATAGGGGTGTTCTTGGACATCCATAAAGCCTATGACATGACCTGGCGACACGGTATACTAATGAAGCTCTATGCTTATGGTTTAAGAGGAAATTTGCCTGTTTTTATTTCAAATTTCTTAAGGGACAGAACTTTCTCTGTCAAATTGCCCCGTAACGTAACATCGGATATATTTATCCAGGAAAACGGGGTGCCACAGGGAAGTGTGCTTAGTCCTACTTTATTTAGTATTATGATCAATGATATTCTGTCATCAGCTCCCATCCCGAGGAATCTTAAATACTCGCTCTACGCTGACGATTGTGCAATATGGCACTCTTCCTGTAATGCACAATTTTCGGCTGGGCGGATTCAAGCAGCCCTTGACTCCGTCCACCAATGGGCCTTGCAGTGGGGATTTAAGTTTTCCGTACGTAAGTGTGCCGCTGTAGTCTTCACTAATCGTAACGTACCTAATTTGTGCTTAACTTTGGATAATCAGGCGGTACCTTTTCAAAATTCTGTAAAATTTTTAGGAATACATTTTGATCGAAGAATGAATTTTAAATTTCACGTTAATACTTTGCTTGCTCGTTGTGATAAACCGTTAAATGTCCTCAAGTACCTAGCAGGTACTACCTGGGGTGCCGACAGAAAATCTTTATTAATGGTGCATAAGTCCCTTATTCGATCGAAGCTAGACTATGGCGCACAGGTGTATGGCTCGGCATCCGATGCCACGCTGAAAGGATTGGATGTGTTGCAGAATAAATGTTTGCGAATGTGTCTTGGAGCCGTCCGGTGTACCCGTGTGGCTCGTATGGAAGTGGAGGCGAATGTGCCTCCCCTCCGTATTCGCCGTGACCACCTGGCCTTCTCCTACAGCGTAAGGACATTTAGAAAAAGTAATATCGGCAATGTGGCCTGTACCCCCCTGCGTCAATACCACCACCTTCTGCGGGGGGTGCGTCGGCCACTTGCCGTTCGCCTCCACTTACTGACTCAGGAGTTTGGTGTGGACCCCAGTGACTGTGACAAGTTGGTGTTAAAAAATATAGCGCCTTGGGAGCCACCTGCCTTTACTGTTGATGTTACATGGCTCCCAGCACCAAAGGCCAAGGCGCCGGAGGCGGAGGTCCACCACTTGTTTCGTAACATCATCATTCGTCACTTGGGGTCCCACCACTTGTACACCGACGGCTCCAAGTCGAGTGAATGTGTGGGTGCAAGTGTGTGGTCGACTGAATGTGCCCTCAGGTATCGGTTGCCGACTCATACATCTGTGTTTACCTCAGAACTTTTTGCCATTGACAAAGCCATAGACTATGCTCTCAATTCTAGGCATGATTCTTTTGTCATATTTTCAGATTCAAAATCAGCCCTTCAGGCAATTGCATCTTGTACTACGGACTCTCACGAGATCCAGGGCCGCATCGTTAATAAGTTGCATTCATGCAACAAGCCATTCACGCTGATCTGGGTGCCTGGTCATTGTCGTATCTACGGTAATGAGCAGGCTGACTTACTTGCAAAGTCGGCTGTAGAGCTCGAGGAGACTTGGGACGTTCCTCGTGATCTACGGTCGAGTCTCTCTCTCGGAAAGAAATCAATAAATCTTCTGTGGCAAGGTCAGTGGACCAGACTAAATATTCCAACCTGTAAGCCGTACCTGGGCGACTGGGATACCGCCAACCGCCCCAGTCGCCTGGAAGAAAAAGTGTTGGCACGATTAAGGCTTAATGCCACCGTTGTAACACACATGAAACCTTATATGGAAAGACGCTTCCCACCGCACTGTGACATCTGTGATGCGGTGTTATCTATCAGTCATATCATCCTGCGCTGTCGGCGATTTATTCGTGAACGTGCTTCACTTATAAATTACTGCGGTGCAGCAGACGTCCCCTTCACCCTTTCCACCATCCTGGGTGATGGGGACATTGTTATGACTGATAAATTGATGGCTTTCTTGAGAGAGACCGGACTGATCAGAGTGATGTGACTTTTTTACTGTGTGGTTGTGGTTTTTATCAACGGTCAATATGTATATATTGTAATATTAATTAGGGTTGACAGCTGACATATTTGAAATAGTTCCTCCTCCCACTGATCTATTTCTAATATAGATGTCCCTTACATTAAACCCCGTTCCTCGACTAACAGTCACTAGCTGATGAGTGCAAGTGTGCAATATAGAAAGGTATTGGGCACTTGCAGTCGATGGTGGTCTGCTGGCCGAGGTTCTTCACTTTTTGTACAAATTATGTAAATACATTATACCATCTTGCTTAAGTTATTCTAATTAGGGCCGACAGCTGACGCATATGGAAATGTTCCTGACTCGTCTGGTTCTCTTTCATATATTGATGTCCCCTATATTAGGTTGTGCCTCGACTGACAGTCACCAGGTGATGAGTGCAGGTATGTCATGTAGAAAGGCATTACATATCTGCAGTCGATGGTGTTCCGTTAGTCGAGGTATTTTTACCATTAGTGTAGGTCTAGCTATTTGTCTCTGTAGGATTTAGTATAGGTTAGCGATTTGTCTGTTAGGTGATTAGTTTTAGGGTCTTTAGATTAGGTATTTTAGTTTATAAGTAATATAAGGTTAAAAAAAAAAAAATAAAAAAAAAAAAAAAATAAAATTACAAAAAAATAATAAAATTAAAATTATTATATATATATATATGTACGTGTGCATGAAAGTGTGTATGTTCATATGCATGGATGTGTGTATGTATGTATGTATGTATATATATATGTTCATATATATATGTATATATGTGTAAATATATATACATGTATATAATTTGCCTTAATGACCAGGGGCTCCGGCCTCAATGGTCGATAGGAAAAAAAAAAAAAGTAATAAAATGAAGAATGTGAGTGACAGCACACACGTCGAGGGAGCGGAAGGAAGCCCACCAAGCCACACCCAAACAAATATAAACAAAAGTCCATTCCATCCCATTCTCGGTACGGTCAGCAGGTTTACCATTTATTTCAGGGGGTGACGACGTGACGCGGTGTGTGTTGACAGTTTTACTGAATTTATGGATGAGAAGTCTTGGTTTGGAGAAGGCCTCTTTATGCTGAGGCTTCATCCCATTCTCGGTATGGTCAGCAGGTTTACCATTTATTTCAGGGGGTGACGACGTGACGCGGTGTGTTGACAGTTTTACTGAATTTATGGATGAGTAGTCTTAGTTTGGAGGAGGCCTCTTAACGCTGAGGCTTAACTATGCCAAATTTACGAATAAACAGTGTACGTGTTGTCATGAAAGTATTTAACATTGTCTTACTCCCTTGATTTAAATGACGTCTATTTCATTTTAATAGGGTCAATACCAGACGACTTTTGTATTATGTTGGAGATAAAAATATCAATAAAAAATCCCTGACCCCATGAGGTCAAAATAATGAAAGGGGTGTGCCAGCGACAATACACAACACGGGGAACAGACGGAAGCCCAACAAGCCACATCAAAACAAACAGTATCAGACCTCCGTCACATCCCATTCCAGTCAGGGTCAGCAGGTTCACGGGTTATTTCAGGCGGGTGGCGACGTGACATGGCGTGCGTTGACGGCCGTACTGTATTTATGGATGTTTATTTGACTGTCTTCACCGTACAATATTTGGTCACTCCTACAACTTAAATGCTTAGTCGCGGTTTCATGAAATTTGGTGAACATTAGTGCTGAAGTAAGGCTGAGTCTCTTTGGTTACTATCGATCTTATACCTTAACACGGAACTGATCTTGTTCCTTTCATGGCTTAATTTCACGCAGCTCAATGGTAGAAAACGAAAAACTACGGAACAACATCCTTCCCATAGCACTTCTTTGTGACCAACACCAAATTCTAGCGTCAATCTGTTACTACAAAGTATTCAGGATAGAGACATGACAATTTTAAGCCAAGTATTGGCAAAATATGCATAGTCAAATCGATCTTTTAGTCTGACAATACCTGGCCACTAACCGAGCTGAAAGGGGTTACGGATCTCTCAGGTTAAGGTAAATGTGCTATAATCTTCTTGTGAACGAGGATTTATTTCACTGACGCTTAATTTTCCTGGATTTGTGGGTGTTTTAAGGAATCGGTGATTATGGTGGGTGCATTTTTACGTTTAGGCTGAACCCCCTGCCTCACGTGAAGTCGTTCTCATTGTCTTCGTGCTATCTCCGGACGATTTTCATGATAGTGTGATGCGGTGTGTGTGTGTGTGTGTGTGTGTGTGTGTGTGTGTGTGTGTGTGTGTGTGTGTGTGTGTGTAAATAATTATATGGATGGTTAGTGGAGTTGCAGTGAAGCAAACACTATTACACTCAGTCCTAACTTAGCCGAATTTATGGATGGTTTGAGGACTCGTAACGGCGGCAGCATTCTTATATTTAGGTTTGATTTAAACCTGATTTATGGGTAGTTACAGGATGTCTAGCGGCTCTAAGCATTATTACACTTAGGATTAATCTTCTCCATCACCATGATATAATTGTTACTTACAGTAACAATGGCTATTTCCTGATTATATTAATTAGCTCAACATAATTTTTTCGTACTGCAGGGGATAGATATTGCCTTCATTCACCCCTTCAGTACGAGAGGTCTTCTCCAAGTCAGGTAAAAGCGTCTGGGAACAGTAAGAGATAATATAAAACGTCCTCGGGTTGAACCCCGGGGATAACGTGTGTGTTCCTAAAGCCTATTCGATCTCCTCGGAGGAGAGAAGACCCTTAAGCTTCTGAAAGATGGCAGCTGACTGATTGTCTGTGTGCATTCATTAGTAACAACGTATTTTAAATAATTTTCATGCAGGTCACCATAACCGTTCCTGACGATAAGATTGCTCAAATTATAGTAAGTATATATATATATATATATATATATATATATATATATGTGTGTGTGTGTGTGTGTGTGTGTGTGTGTGTGTAAGCTGGCAGATAGCTAGACAGACAGATAGACAGACAGATACATAGACAGATAGATAGATAGACAGACAGACAGACTGACTGACACTCATAGACAGATTGGTAGATAGACAGATAGACAGACAGATACATAGCAATCACAGTTTACATTAAATCAAACAATACATAAAGCACAACAAATACATAAATACAAACCATAATTGCAAACAGATAAAAGATAATAGCTAACAGCAGCCCAAGAGATAAACCATGAATCACATTTAACAAAGTACAGTTGTAAGAGGCACTGAGTGAGCAAAGAACACAAATTATACAAGTGTAAAATGTAATGGGTAATATTACATACAGCATCATTTGTGAACACTCTTGATTATCTAGCTAAAATGAGAGAGAGAGAGAGAGAGAGAGAGAGAGAGAGAGAGAGAGAGAGAGAGAGAGAGAGAGAGAGATAGGCCTAGTGATGTTCATAAACTCAGGCTGCACTCCCATGGGTTCACCAGCAAGTTTAGGTTATTACTCTCGCGAGCTTACGACGCTCTGCCGCACTTCTTCCTGGACGATTTATTGTTCACATTACATTTCAATACACTCTTGTAGGTTATTAATGTATTCTCAGTATCGATACAGATAACACAGATGACAAAACCGACATGCTGTGTGCAATATAAACTGTACTCCTTTTACCTTAACTTGGGTGCTGACTCGTAACAACAGAGTAATACTTTATTATGATGTTTGTCATGTAGGAGTGCTATAAGAATGATTCTGCCCTTGAGCTACGCGAAATAAGCTGCAAAAGGACTATGGGGAGCGTCATTAATCGACGAGAAAACTACTTTAAGTCTGGTCGGCCTGAAAGATGACTGTAAAAAATGAAGATTAGGTCTAACATGATGAGTCCATTGCCCACTGCATTCATGGTTTCCAACATATATTAAATTATATCTGTTGACACTTTCAGCGTTCTATGACTCACCCCTAACTGAATAAAACTGCTTCGTGGTAGCAGAAATATAACGCTACAGTTGCCCTGAAGTTGAGAGGTTTAACATTTTATACTGACACCCACTTTACAAGAACTACAAAACCAAAAATGAACTATAGCACGTTTGTTCTAATCTCACGAAGATCCCTAACTCCCTTCAACTCGGCTGACTGCCAAGTGTAGTCTGACTGGAAAGTCGATTTAAGTGGTAACCACGGAAACTAATTCGTTCTTAGTAAGTGAAGCTCCTCGAATTTCACGCACCCTCTACTGTACTTTACATTCAAGTCGTCTGTGTGACCCAGTTCCGCCAGGTGAAAACAATCGGACTAACACAGCCTTGGCGGGAAATGATTACAACGCCCCAATTTGGCTAATGCTGCTACCTGCGTGTATTTTTCTTTAATGAAACAGACACCCTGCCCTTTCTCGCCATTATGACCTCATCAGTAAAGACCTCGTTACCCTACCAGCCACACACCCACACCTGCTTTACTCCTCTCCCAACACCTTCACTACCAAGATGCAATAATTTTTACCTTAACTTGGCCCAAATTTCGTCCTTTCGCAGCTATTTCGTGCACCATGGTGGGGAAAAAAAAAAAATCTACATGCTTTCCATAGCACATCTTCGTGATTAGCGCCATATTCTGTCATAAGTCAGGATTCAAGATGAGGAGATGGCAATTTCAGGACATGTTAGAGTAAAAAGGTGTAGTTTAGTTTATTGACGCAACCATGAACGCTGGGAAAGATCTCTTGTATGGAAGGGGTTAATGCAGGCTGTATCTAACCTTTCCATCTCGTAAAGTCTCTCTAGAGTTGAATAACATCGTCTGGAGGCAGCAAGAACAAACCAGCACAATATATCACTGGATTGAAGGGGTTAAGACCTTCACCATCACACACCTTTCCTGCAGTGAATAAAATCGTCTGGAGGTAGCAAGTTCAAACTAAAATAAAATCGATACGGGTACCAGTCTCGGTCTTTATCATTTCAGACCGAGGACTTATTTCTGCTTTTTTATTTTTTCATGTTTTCTTCATATCTTGTTTGTTTGTTCCTACCGGACGATTTTATTCAACTATGATGGGACTTTCAAACTGGAGGGGTTAAATAATAGTTTCATTTACTCTGATAATGTCCATGGAGGATATTTGGCCGTTCCAGAATAATAAAGCCTTTCCTCAGCTGAAAACAACTGTGTGTAGGTAACAAGACTACACTTACACAATTCCTTTAGGTTTTATTCCCACCCGCCTTTCCCCGTTCTCAAGTACACTTAAGTCGGTTTCCTTTCACCTGATGGAACTAAATCACTCATAAAATAATAATAATAATAATAAATAATAATAATAATAATAATAATAATAATAAATCGTGGTTGCATGGAAATTCGATGATCCTTAGATATGCGGTAGGAATGAGTCTCCTTGGTTTCTATGCCCTTTTCACCTTAACTTGATCCAAATTTTCGTCCTTTTGCAACTTATTTCACGTAGCAGTGTGTGTGTGTGTGTGTGTGTGTGTGTGTGTGTGTGTGTGTGTGTGTGTGTGTGTGTGTGTGTGTGTGTGAGAGAGAGAGAGAGAGAGAGAGAATGCTACGGCTCTACATTCTTTCCATAGCAGCTCTTCATGACTAGCATTATGTTGGTGTTAATCTACTGTTACAACTCTGCACTCAAGATGGAGAGATGGTACGGTAATTTTAGGCTAAGTTAGAGTAAAAACGGTATAGTCGAAGTTACCCTCTACTCTGACTACACCTGGCCATCAACTAAGCCATTAAGGGGTTTCGGATCTGTCAGGCGGGAATAAAACGCGCTTATATTATATTCTCAACCCCCTGAATCCGGTGACGCATATGGCTGGTTTACTCTTGCTACTCCCAGATGATTTTATTCATTTAAGGGAGACTTTCTATGAGGCAAGTGAAAGCCATATCCAACCTCCCTAGGTGGAAAAGTCTCTCGTAAACTGAATATATTTGCGTGGGGGTTGTAGGAATAATAGGCCTATACGCGGAAAAAATATAAAAATGTATAATAGACCATTGGACTGAAAAGGTTAATGGCACAACACCTGTCCTTATTCATCATTCAGCGACGCAAATTACATTCACGCTCGCTCGCACATTCAAGTTCCGTGTCGTGCAATGGCGGTCCTGTTATAATACTTGACAGCATTCATCACACAATTGTACACTAAGGAACAATATATTCACAATAATCATTTAGTCAACTGTATTTTACCAAAGGAGTATGCTTTCTATAACTAAGCGTACACATTTCCATTTCATTATATTGTTTACTGCTCTTTTTCTATTAACCGATTCCATTAATTCTCTTTAATGGCTATAAATCTCAGACTAATATTACGCATCCTAATTACCTTACACTAATATCACATCCATCACCTTATTATGATCCTGCTCTTCACGAAAATCTTTACTATCGCCTAACCTCCACCACTCCGCGGCCACGTCCGCCATTTTGTTTCTAGACGAAGCCACTCTTCCAAACTTTTGAAGGGCTTAAAGGAGCTCTTTCTACTGAAACTGATCGCTGGTGTAACCGATCTAACCTATCTCAGCAACGTAGCCTGGCCAAAACTCGTACAAACAGCGTAAACAAGAGTGAAATGGATGAACCTGAATTCAAAATGGCGGAGGTGGCCCCGTATTTGTGAGCGTGAGGCCACCAGGAACACGAGGCGGACGTTAAAGTGGAGCTCCTGTACTGCATCCACCCACTCGGCCTCTCCACATCGACCTGCCCTACGCCAATGCCCTCATGCACTCCACCTCACACACCGATCACGTTCTCTATAGTTCGTCCACCTTAACTTGGCGGAGATTTTAGTCTTCTTTGCACCGTCCTTCCCGTTCCTCTGTGGCAGAATTGGACAACAGATACTACGACTCCACCACCTTTCCACAGCGCTTCTTCGTGACAAGCACAATATTCTAACATTAATATCTTCTTGCGTGAGTGGCATCATGTTCAAGTGTTAGTCTCTTGTTACAGTTCAGTAAAGACAGATGATATTTCTGAGCCAAATGAAAGTGGAAACAGTACAATTTAAGTATTCTGACTCCTATCCTACTGTGTCTCTCGGCCCATCTCACTTTCCACCTTCTTCAAGCTACTCTTGTGACCTCTCTCCTAACCCCTTTAACAGGCCCAGTTGATCATCTCTAGCTTAGTCCTTCCATCTGAATTTCTGCCTAGTAATCTGTCATCTTTAGTCCCCTGTATGCTGTGTTTTACCCGTTCAAAGTGTCCTCTATTTCTCTTCCTTCCATCCTACCCTCTACCATATCCTATCCATCCAGCCATCTACCCTACCCTTCTCAACCTGCCCACTACACTACCCTACCCATCAGTATTCTACCCTATCCTCTTCACCAAGCCCACTACCCTACTCTACACATCCTACACATTATCCTACCCCATCCATCCTGCCAACAACCCTACCCTATCCATCCTGCCCTCCTAACTACCCTATCCACTATCCTTCACAATCATTCTTAATCTCTCCTACCTCTTCTCCCTCTATCCTCCTCATCCCTGTCCACGTGCATTGTTCATTGTCTCCCATGCCTACTACTGCACTAATCTATTTTAGTCCCTATCCCACACAACCCTATCCTCTCCTATCCTAAACTATCATATTCACAATCCTCTAACCTGTTTTGTGCACTACTGTTCTTATCGTCGAATTCCATATTTAAAAACCTTCTTGAATTTCGCTCTAAGCTCCTTCGTTGCCATGGTTACAGTTGGGTATTTGATTAATGTTAAGGCAAGGATATTTGGATGAGGGTAAATTGGAGCAGCCCAGGGGTTAATCAAGATCGTGTGTGTGTGTGTGTGTGTGTGTGTGTGTGTAAGTAGTTATGTAAGTGTACAAGTGTTGTGTGTAAGCAGCTATGTAAGTTCTTAAGTGTTATGTGTAAGCAGCTATGTAAGTTCTTAAGTGTTGTGTGTAAGTGTGTGTGTAAATGTGTAATAATGTAGGTGAGTAAATAAAAGAGATGACTAACTGGCTGACAAGAGGCTCGTCTGTATTATGATCAGAGTAACTGGCGATCCACCTCAGCCATTTCCGCATATTTACTGTATCCTTCAGTACACACACTTCTAGTCCAACTATATTTTAAAAATCCAAGTTGGTCCAGATTTTCGTTCTATGCTATGGTTCTACATGCTTTCCATAGCACTTCTTCGTGACTAGCATTAAATTCCAGAGCTAATCTACTGTTACAACTCAGCATTCGGGATGGAGAGATGGCAATTTTAGGCCAAGTTAAAGTACAACAATTATAGGCCATCAGTAGTGTGGGATGGTCTCCTTCTTGGACACAGCGGTGACTCACCAGCATTTACATCAGCTGAAATAAATCGTTTTGCAGTAACCTTAGCAAAATACCTTAGGGCATTCTGAGATGATGAAAGGGTAGGCTGTGTGTAAGACTGTTTTAAGTTTTCATCTCCACTCACACAGCTACCAGACACCTCACAACTAAACTAGAGTGGATACAGTACTAAGGTATATACAAAATAGTTAACTGCAACGGACATTTTATTCTTCAAATTCAATAAGAATTGCTAAAAATACTTGCGATGACTCCATCTGATCCTACTCTATCCCGTACTCCTATAACCGATCTTTCTTATGTCTACCCTACCCATTTAAGTCACCCCTTACCCTAAACCCTACTCTATCCCCTGCTCATTTAACCTATCATCCTATCCCTTCCCATTCACCCTTATCCTAGTCCACCTACCTACTATCCCTCACCCTACCTAACCCTATACTTTAAACTCCTTATCTTTTATCCATTGCTTCTTAACCTACCCTATAACCTACACTATGTTCTTTCGTGCACCCTTCCCCCAAACCTTGCCTATCAATCATACCTCTGCACTACCAAACTCCTTCATCCTAGCTTTCCTACCAATTCCATGCCCTACATTATTTTCCTGTCCTAGTTAATACCTCGAACTGGCCTAGCCTACCCCAACTCCTCCTGCACCTCTTCAGCCTACCAATCATCCCTTACCATAGCTTTCCTATCATCCCTTCCTCTTCCCTACGTCCTACACCGAATACATTATCCTTTGGTCACTTCATCCCGTCCTGCTTCAACCACTTATAACCCTTTTCACTCTGGCGGCCTAAAATTGCCATCTCTCTATCCTGAATGCTGAGGTATAGCAACTTATTGATTTAAATAAAATGCTACTCATGACGAAGTACTGCGGAAAGGATGTAGAGCCGTAACTAAGCCCTATTCTGCCACTCAGTTAAGTGAAATAAGAAGCAAAAGGACGAAAATCAAGACCAAGATGAAAAGAGTATACCCCTGTCCTGGCCCAGCCATCACACTTTTCCCTAATATTTAGCTTACCTTCCCATCTTTACACCTGCCGTATCCATAACCCCTTATCCTACCTATATCTTACCACCACATCCTCTTCCTAGTGACGTTTCCTTTACCCAACACCCCCTCTCCTGCACTACAGCCCTCTCCTTCCCCAATCCTTTAGCCTGTTTACCATCCCTCACTCAAGCTTTCCTACCACCTCTTCTCAATGCAATTACTTACCCTGTTTCCCCCTACCCTACCCTTCCTAACACCCTCGCTTTCTCGCCCTATGCCTTTCACCTCTTAGTTAACCCTTTACTCACTACTCTCGTATTCATAAACTTTATTGAGGCTAAGTTGCGTTAAAGATCGTTTGGTTATGCTACAAAACATTTCACAGCCACAAGAGAGACTACTGGGGTGAGAAATACGGCCAAACAATACAGCAGGATTCACTACAACATGCAATACTTGCGATTCTTATTTATTACAATAATTGGTTAACATCTCTCATGAACACGACTCCTGGCCACTTTCCAACCCTCACCACTACCTATCACATCTTTCTCTTACCCTACCCAGTTCCTCTTACCAAGCCTACCTAACAGATCTTACCCCTACCCTACCCAGTTCCTGTACCCTACCCTTCATACTATCCTACCCACCAGCCCTGCCTCACCGTCTCCTCCCTAGCAACCTTTATCCCAGTGTTCTAGCCTGGCTCTCCATATCGACCTAGGGATATTTCTGTCTGACCTTCCTCCCTCTCCTCTGACCTCTGCTGCTCCATCGACACTGGGGAACAAAAATTCGTCTAATATTTCACCTCCTCTACTTCTCATGTTCCTCTGCTGGCTAATATTCCTGAGCTGAGAGAGGCCTGGTACATTTCTCCGGCCATTGATAATCCTCCTCGATATGATGCCTCTGAGGGGAAAATTGCCGACATGCCCAGAGTATGAAGTGGGATCAGTGGAATACTAGACGAACTATTGTGTTTGCGTATACACCGAGAAACACATGTATCTTCCCAAAGTCTGACGAATACATAGCGGAAAAATTGAACCATCTGAAACACGCACTGGTCAAGATAGGGTTTTCATTGTATTTCGCAAACTGTAAAATATTTGCAGACAGAACTGGGAAGACAGTTGTTTCTTTGACTATACACTTACTGATTCACATCACTGTAATAAATAATGAGGCTGTGGGAGTAACTTTCAAAATGACATATACGGAGCTCAGCAAACTTTTCAGAATATCACGTAAGAACTTTATAAATTTTCGAGTACAATGCACTGTGATATTATTGCTGTAACTGTAAGCGTACGGGTGAATACTGTACTACTGTAGCTTTTACGAAAGAGTGCACGCGTATTTTGAAAACCTGCAGGGGGGGGGGGGATTATGTACAGCTGCCTGCAAAAGTAATGTTCCTCTTCCTTTCCATCAGCAGCTCATACAATTTATTAATTTTGGTAGTTAAAAGAAACCCTTAGATAAAACGGTTCAACTAGCCAGATTACAGTGACTATATGCAACTTCTCCCGAACTTACAATTATTAGTTTTGGATTACTGAACGTCAAGAGGGGGTACGTAACTTTTGCATGGGATTGTACAAGTATATAAGTAAACACCAGACCGAAGTGTTAAATTCTTCACAACCATAACGTCCACTTTATAAAATTCTTGCCATCACCTGACAATTGGTATAGTTACGAAGAGACTTTTCTGAGCTACAGGGATAAGATACGCTTTTCTAAGGCCTTCAGTACGGGATGTTTTGGAAGTTTGAATAAAATCGTTTGGAGGTGGCGTCATCGTACTGAAAGGGTTACGTATGAGTACTGATTGACTTACGTGTCTCAATTACGTACCTTCCAACCACCTTCCCAACCATATTACTCTCCCTCTAACCCTACCTACCGCCTACCTACCTACATATCAGACACCCTACCTGCCTGCCTCCCTGCCAGCATAACCTACTTAAATGTTTGCATGCATATCAACTTCCTCCCTCCCTCCCTACTCACCTACCTACCGACCTACCAACCGAAACACCCGTCCACTTACCCGCCTGCCTACCCACCTACCTTCCTACCTGTTCACCTACCTTCCAATCTACTCAATTAAGTAACCCACCTGCCTATTAACCCACTCACACCGCAATCGTATCATCCTACCTACTTCTCTAACCTACCTACCTAATTACCAGCCAACCAACGTAACTATAACTGTATCATCCTATTTATCTACCTACCTACCAACCTACACACCTACTCACTCTGCAATCGTACCAATCTACCTACCTCTCCTCCAACCTACCAACCTAAATACCAACATACCTACCTACCTGCCTATTGGTATACCTTCCTACCTACCTACCTACCTACCTACCAACCAACCAACCTACCCATCCATATACCAGCCTACCTACCTTCCTACCTAATTTCCCCTTACCGTACTTCCCTCCCTGTCTCATTGCTTATTCATCTGACCTACATACATTAATACATTCATACATAAATACATGAATTAAGCGAAGAGGTGGAGGCAGACACACAGACAAACTAACAACACGTGTGCCGTCAGACAGAGAGGTGTATGATCAGGTGAGGTCTGTTTTGTTCTTGCTGCCTCCAGACGACTTTATTCAGCTTAGGAAAAAAAAACACAGGCTGACAGGGTTAAAGAAGACTGTATCTCTAACCCCTCCAGCTTGAGACGTCTCTTTGCTGAACAAAATCGTCTTGGGTGCAATCATAAAACAGGGAGTACAGTATGTCATCGTAGGGAAGAGGTTAATCCCTTCAACCTTCTCTCTCTCTCTCTCTCTCTCTCTCTCGTATTCTTGCTACTACCAGGCGATTTTAGTCAGCTTGGGAGAGACTTTTCGGGACTGGGGGAGGGGGGGTTAGATATAGCCCTCATTTCCTTGGCTGAATAAAATCGTCTTCAAGAAACAAACTAAGCATAACGTCACCAGAATAGTAGTAGTAGTAGTAGTAGAAGGAGCAGCAGCAGTAGTAGTAACTGCAACCCCCGACTCATCTGAATGTGAACCCAATGGATTGCAGGCTGAAGCTGCCCTGATCATGCAGTCCACCAGCCTTCTTTGGGGAGACCGGAAGAGTTGAGAGACGTTGGTATTTATTTCCTTTATTGCCGTCTCTTTAGCGGGCAATCTTACCCTACCCAGTGGATTTGTGCTGTTATATAGTGTATGCCTGTATGTGTGTTTTTGTATGCAAATGAATATTTCTATTTTTTATGAATATTTTTAATTTCCATGATCCTGGGTTAGGTTAGCTTACGTTGAGATATATTTGGTTGAGACAGCTTAACTTAGCTTGTCGGAGGAGCCAAAAAGGACCATCAGGGTAAGTTAGGTTACTTTAATTAGGTTAGATTAGGTTTTGTTTGGTTATAGGTTAGGTGGCAATCAAGAGCTCCCGCAGGGTTAGGAGGTAACTAAGAGTGTCAGTCATATTATGATTATTATTCATTTCCACAACAAATAAGGCCTCAGAACACTCAAACGAACTAAAAATTATCAAATGGAAGAAAAAAGCCACCAACAATAGGAAACGGCAACAAAGGAAATATTTACCGGGACGTTTGTATAACCAGGCAGTGGAGACGCCCAACTACATTGGTGTCACAACGTGAAGGCGTCCCTCCAGTAACCATTATCGGATTCAAGGGGGTTACCAGTTCGCTATCAGACAGACAGACAGACAGACAGACATACTAACAATCATCATAAAAGCCGTATCGCTGGAATAAACGTTTACCTCTACTCCTACGGCTGCCGAATACAACACTTCACAACCTAACTACTGAACAGCAAAGGAGAAAAAGATGACTATACAAAATTCTGTGGAAACCTGGGGGAGTATTTATAACCTTTCCTAAATTTCAAGCTGTGTTTATGATTGCTTGTAAATACGATGCCTTCAATCAGATAAGAGTGAATATTAAAGTGAAATAATGGCTAACTCTAATGGAGAATTGTTAATCGTAAAAAACAAGTTAGAAGTCTTTATAAATACAGCCTGTGATTATCGTTATTTGTCTGAGATCCTTCATGAATACTCCCAGACCCAAGATGTCGACCTAATAATCAGTGTTTGTTCTTTTTCTTAATACTGCATCTGATTTCCTTATTATTTTTTGCCACACTAAGCTGTCTGTTATCTTTACATGCAGCCCGCTAAGGAAGGCTCCAAATTTGAGGTGAGTGCTGACGTGAATTTAACCGTCTATCAGGTGTGTGTGTGTGTGTGTGTGTGTGTGTGTGTGTGTGTGTGTGTGTGTGTGTGTGTGTGTGTGTGTGTGTGTGTGTGTGTGTGTGTGTGTGTGTGTGTGTGTGTGTGTGTGTGTGTGTGTGTGTGTGTGTGTGTGTGTGTGTGTGTGTGTGTGTGTGTGTGAAATGATCTCAATGCAGTCTTCATGATCAAGGTTCGTCTGACAAGGCTGAACGTAATACTGAAATGCTCATCTCTTTAGATTTAATGCACTAATCTCAATTTCCGTATTTCACCTCCATTCAGTCAAATTCCATCATCAACATTACAAAAAAAAAGCTCAGGGGAGAACAAGGGTGATCTTTCTAAAACCTTAAAATCTTCCAAAATCTTCTAAACTTTTCTCATACCTTGCGTTCACGAGTTCTTAATCAGTGTTCAGGTGCATTTCAAATTCTCTCTCCTGATTTTCCGAGGTGCTATCAGAATAAAAGTAGGTCAGCCATCGTATCTTTTATCTGGAAGTGTTGCGTCGCGGGAGGGGGTGTTGTTTATGTGATAAGGGATTCTGGTAAGGACAAAACACCTACCTCAGTAAGTGGGTGTTATCACAGTTATCTCGTTTATCTCTCTGTTACCTGTGTTATTTCATAGCTGCACTTTCACCTCCTTCATTACTTGACTTTTATTATTATTATTATTATCATTATTATTATTATTATTATCATCATTATTACTACTACTACTGCTACTAAACTACTACTACCACTTTTACTACTACTACCACCACCACCACTACTGCTACTACTACTACGATCACCACCACCACCACCACTACTACTACTACTATTATTATTCGTTTAGCCATAGAACTTTTTTTTTTTTTTTTTGTTACTTTTCCTATCTACAGCCGATCATTTTATTTCATATCTGAAGAGACCTCAATATAATAGGGGCTCTACATCCATCCATTCATCATCCAATCCTACGTTGCCCCATGAGAAGCGTAGGAGCCCGGCGCTAGGCAATTTGGTCCTGACATTTAAGATGAGAGTGACCAGCCTCACTCATCCCTGAGTGGCACTACGTGAGCAATAAACCTCAACCATCCCTTGGATATAAACCTTCACCGGCTCAATCAGATTGGAGCGCAATAATTACCCACTAAACCACCAGGCGCCAAAATCTGGTTATATGGTTACCACCCAGCGTAGTAAATGGTTTCCTGGTGTACAGGAAACCATTTGGCTTGTCACTCAGTGTAGAGTCACCCACAGGCAGAAGGAAGAGGAAAGAATGAAGGCATGAAAGACAGAAGAGGGAGTGCAAAGTTACCCGTTGGCACAAGGACAAGGAAAGAATGAAGGAAAGAAAGACACAAGAGGATGGAAGGAAAGAAGGATTGAGGAGAGGAACGGGCAGACACCCGAGAGCATCACTACATGAAGTGAGTGGATGGTGAGCGCCCCTACCTACCACAAAGGGGCTCTACAAAGCTACATAAATCATCTGGTAATAACAAGAAAAAAAGAAAAAAAAGCCCTCGGATTGACGGGATTAATTTGGGGATTCACTCGAACGCGCAAACTCGACCGCCAAACTCGAACACCCGCCGCGGTGAAAAAACAAACACAGCTTTAGTATCTGATCGGGGCACATCGCTTCATCTCCCGCTGTTTTTATACCCGTCACGTTCTACTGATGCAAAATTTTATTACTGCTCCGCTTGATTGCACTGACGCTGTTTGAAAATACGTGTTTCTGTTTGAATGTAGGCTATAGTGCTCTTGTTTGATGGCTGTTTGAAAGGACGATATTGTTGTTTGTTGCAGTTTGAAGGTAGGGTGTTACTGTTAGAATGCTGCTGTTTGGAAGTGTGATGTTGCTGTTGAAAGTATAGTGTTCTTGTCTGAAGGCTGTCTGAAAGGACGGTATTGTTGTTTGCTGCAGTTTGATGATGGAATGTTACTGTTAGAATATTGCTGTTTGGAAGTGTGATGTTGCTGTTAGAATGGTGCTGTGTGAAAGTACTGATCCTGCTGTCGTTTGTTCCTGCTTGAAAGTGTGTGTTCCTGTTTATTTGTTGCTGTTTTAAAACGTGGTTCTGCTGTCTGAGGAAAAGCACGTAGACAGCCTGAGAGATATATTGATTTGGTGACTCAGTGAGCTCTCATTAGCCTTTACCGTAGCGCCTCTTCCTTAGCGATTTATTTTACATTCAGTATTGCTTTCTGTTGATACGGGACAAGTACACAGACAGCGAGAGAGATTTATTGATCAGGTGACTCACTGTGTTCTCGTTAGCCTTTACCGTAGCGCCACTTCCTCAGCGATTTATTTTACAT
This sequence comes from Coenobita brevimanus, assembly GCF_032717465.1. Taxonomy (NCBI): domain Eukaryota; kingdom Metazoa; phylum Arthropoda; class Malacostraca; order Decapoda; family Coenobitidae; genus Coenobita; species Coenobita brevimanus. The sequence goes on along the minus strand of NC_136959.1, from coordinate 52,080,371 downwards.
TCAGTATTGCTTTTTAATAGTGTCTTTGTATGTCATTGGCAGGTTTGTAATACTGACACACTCTGCTTCGATAATATAAGAAAGGAGATATAGGTTTAACGTGAAAAATCAGTCGCTTAGGAAGAAGTGTTGCGAAGTTTCCTTATGTCTATCAGAATACGGGTTAAAGGCTAAAACCAACCTACACACACACACACACACACACACACACACACACACACAGAAAGAGAGAGAGAGAGAGAGAGAGAGAGAGAGAGAGAGAAACGTCAGCTGACAAATGTGGGGCAGACACAACAGATAAGAGGTGTGGAGAACATGAAGTAAGGAGAGAGAGCGTGAGAGAGACGGTGGAAGGAGGATGTGGAAAAGGAAAGAAGTGGGTGGAAACGGAGAGAAGAGGGTGGAAAAGGAGAGAAGAGGGTGGAAAAGGGGAGAAGAGGGTGAAGACGGAGAGAAGAGGGTGGAAAAGGAAAGAGATGGTGGAAAAGGAGTGAAGATGGTGGAAAAGGAGAGAAGAGGGTGGAAAAGGAGAGAAGGAGGTGGAAAAAAGGTGGGTGGAAACGGAGAGAGATGGTGGAAAAGGAGAGAAGAGGGTGTAAAAGGAGAGAAGAGGGTGGAAAAGGGAAGAAGAGGATGGAAAAGGGAAGAAGAGGATGGAAAAGGAGAGAAGAGGATGGAAGAGGAGAGAAGGGGGTGGAAATGGAGAGAAGAGGGTGGAAAAGGGGAGAAGAGGGTGGAAAAGGAGAGAAGAGGGTGGAAAAGGAGAGAAGAGGGCGGAAAAGGGGAGAAGTGGGCGGAAAAGGGGAGAAGAGGGGGAAAAGGGAGAAGAGGGTGGAAAAGGGCAGAAGAGGGTGGAAAAAAGATAAATGTCTGAGAAGCAGGGCAATTATCGCCATTGCTCCTTCAACATCGCTCTAAACAGATTAGGTTTTATCAACGCTCTTCACAACTCAGATATCACTGATGCACACTTATGGCACTCTAACACGTCCTTATGCTTTGTTTATTAAAACTTCCAACATCCCTATGGGAAGCTTTCTTGTTTCTGTCAGTACTGCATTATTACTGTGTTATTATTCTATGGATGATCTAAACCGCTGCCATTCGCATATCGTTTGAGCTACAACCTTCATTCTTTACCATATTATAGTTCTGGCGGCCGCTTCGTCTGGCCAACTATCACCCTGATCCGACTACCGAAACCCGGATAGGATCGGGAAAAAGTTACCCTAAAGCTTGTGAACCACGTAAGTTAGACAGCTGATAATTCTATGGCATATACTTGGGACACGGCCAGAATGCAGTGCTTAATGTGGTCCAGATCGGATCATTATTCTGAGATCGCCTGAGCTAAAAACTTGGGACTTTTCCCGATATTCCGGATGTCACCTAATTTTCCATGAAGGATTAAAACTAGTCACCAAACTTGGTGGACAACTCTGATGACCTCAGACGACATCCACAAGATCAGTGACATCGATCTCAAGGTCCCTTTATAGCTCGGCATCTAATAGGTAACGGCTGTGGCAAGTTTCTGCTTATCAAAATTATCCCTGGACAGCTTTATGGTGTTCTGGTTATTATTATTATTATTATTATTATTATTATTATTACTCTTTAAAGGGTCAGTGCCCGAGGTCCATCAGTTCTACATGCAATATTGGCTTCACACACTTTCACATATCACCACTCAAGCACTACTACCCTCCACCCATACTGAATACATGCTAAAGCCGTTCCATTCAGTACTGGTGGGATGGTATTGTCGGGGATGTCCTTATAACACGCCACTGGGTCTTGTGGCAGCCCTGTCAAAGCTACATTAAAGAAAGTCAAATCCCCAGACTCTTTCTTGGTCAAGCGTGGGACAGATCTCGAGTCTATTGAACGTCAGAGTTGTTTATCCCTTGAACCACCAAAAGCTTTTCGATTTAATATGCAGGTGTATCTCCTCCACCTCCAGGCTGAACCCCTTCACCACGATAACGCTTTTTTAATAAAAGTTTGGTATACACAGGTGATTCATTTTATTTAGGGGCATACCACGTTGAGTACACCCCTTCCCGTCCGATCAGCAAAGTTAAGCAACGTTGGGTCTGGTTAGTACTTGGATGGGTGACCGCCTGGGAACACCAGATGCTGTTGGCATAACGTTCTCCCTACGTGTCAAGTGGGGTTGGTGGAGGATTAGTGCCCTCCCTGTAAAACAATTAACTCTAAGCCCTTGGCCACCCCGTTTGGGATACATGGCGTCTGGCAATGAATGAATGAATGAAACTTTCGGAAGTAGTGGCGTAAGGTGTTGTTTTTACCAACCCTTTCAATACGAGAGGTTTGTACCAAGATGAGTAAAATCGTCTGGAGGTAGCAGGAATAAAATACAAAAAACAGACATCATGCTGAAAGGGTTGATACTGCCTCCACTGACATTTTCAATACGAGAGAGAGAGAGAGAGAGAGAGAGAGAGAGAGAGAGAGAGAGAGAGAGAGAGAAACTCGTGTGGCAACAGCAAGAATAAAAAGAAGCCTCATCACAGTACTGGAAGGGGCTGAGTGTTCGTCTTTGTGCTAATGTTTACTAGGGATAATACTTATAATATTCACTTATGATACTTACACCGGAGGGCTTCGTCACGTCACTGTAATTTGGGTAGGTTGTATCTATAATGACTATCTCCGCCATATCTCTGTTCCCCATCTGCTCTCTCTCTGTGTTGTGTAATCTACCTACGCGTTGATCACTTGTATTTTCTTTTCTATCTTCGTCTCCCATCTGGCTTCTCCGTGTTATGTATTTTGTTGACATATTTATCTTACTGTTTCTTTGCTCCCCTGCTTCTCCTTCCATCATTTCTTCCTCTTCTATTTCTCTGTTTTTCCCTCTCATTTATCTTCTACATGCTCCTATATTTCTGTCACTTCCTCCTCCTCCTCTTCTTTCTCACGACTTCTTGCTCCTCCTCTCATCCCTCTTTTCTTCCTCTTCTTTTCGTCCAGTTCTCCCACCTCATTTTTAAAGTACTTATTGTTTTTTCAAGTTCTTCCTCCTCTTTTCCTCTTCTTGTCCTCTCTTTTCTTCTCTTTCTTCCTCCTCTTTTCCTCCCTTCTTCTCCCACTTTTCCTCCACTATTTCCTTTCTCTCCATTTTTTCCTCCTCTTTCTTCCACATCCTCCCTGTCCATCACCTGTCCCTTTTTCCCCACCTCCAATTCTCAGCCCCTTCAACCCGAGTACCTGCAGGTACTTTTGATCTTATTCTTGACACAAACAAGCCATTCTATTAACTTAATAAGAATCTCTAGCAGTGAAGAGGTTAATGAAGGATAAATGTAATTCATCCAGTTCAGTGAGTTTGTCGAAGCTAAAAAGTGGCGTGTCGAGGTACCATATAAATAAATAAATAAATAAATAAATAAAGCGAAATAAGCAATAATAAGACTCAATCTGACTGGAGAGGCTAATTATTTCATTTGGAAAACGTATTCCTTACTTTAATCTTTCATGAGACTTTAATCAGCTTAAGAAATATTTAAGAGAAAACCTTTGAACGGAAGAGGTCTGATATTAATTTCTGTAGCAGCAAGAACTAAATAAATAGATTGATAGATGGACAGACAGATAGATAGACAGATAGATGGATAGATTGATAAATAACATGTTTTTTAAGTGAATGAGTAAAGGACCACGTGTACCCAGGCTGATTTCCCAACACGGCATTTGGAGAGGAACCCAGACTATTATAATCACTTCACCACCACCCCACTCATCCCACCCCCCTCTCTACCTCCACCTTCCACAGCCCCCTCTTCTACACCACCACTCCCAAGCCCCTCCCCACCTCACTTCTCGCACCTTCTCTCCACCTCCACCTTCCACAGTTCCCCCCCTCTACATCACTCCTCACACCCTCCTCTTCACCTTTCTCTTCCCACCCTCTTCTCCACCTCACTTCTCTCACCCTTTCTCCACCTCCCATCCCCCTCCATCCCTACTCCCCCAACAACCACCTGCACCCTCCCTTCCTTATCTCCTATCCTTCTCTCACCTCGAGTGTTTTGGTGGCCCGATAAGAGGCATAAGATGGGTCAAAACAGTTTGGGGAAAGTCGTCCTGCACAGTAATTTGTTATCAATATTTACAGGTCAAGGGGTGCTTCTTTACTCATGCACTCCCAGGCCGTTATTCATATTATTCTCTATTATACTTCTGTTATACTTTCTATTATATTTCTGTTTCACTTTCTATTACATTTTCTATTAAATTTTCTATCATATTCCTATTATATTACTATCATATCTTTATTATACTTTCTATTACATTTCTATTATATTTTCTATTATATTCCTACTACATTTTCTATCTCTATTACACTTCCCATTACATTTCTATTATATTTTCTATTATATTTCTATATTTTTCTTATTAGTTCAGGAAGGGGCTCTGTTGGTGAAGAAGTTAAATGAAGGCTACATCACACCCCTCCCGTTCGAAGTTATCCAAAGCTCAATGTAACTGTCTGGATATAATAATAATAATAATAATAATAATAATAATAATAATAATAATAATAAAAATAATAATAATAACTGTACACGGTCAACACATAAAAGCTGCAAAGTTCAATACCTGGGTGAATGTTGTGATGTGTAATGAAGGCGTGGGAGTGTACATGTGTGCGGGTAAATGGGCCAGCACAATTACACCTCTCATGGTGGAAGACAATGACTTGCCTTGTTCGCCCACGGCCACCCACCCATCCCCAAGCCTCCTTCCCATTCACTCACCCAGCCCACCCCTGCTCCACACCCACCCGCCCTTCCCATCCACACAGCGCCATGAACCTCCACTGTGTATGTTTAAAATCTATACCCAATGACGATGTGAAATGTGGGGCGTTGGGACCGCAGAGGTTTTGGCGCAAATTTTTTTACCAACTTCATTGTTAATATTTTATTCCTGCTGCTGCCACGGGGTTTTATTCAATTCAGGAATAGTCCCCTAGCAGTGAAACGGTAAGTGAAAGATCTATTTAACTCCTTCAGTTCTAAAATCTTTCCCAAGATAAAAAGAAAAAAAAAAAAAAA